>NC_043972.1:45853142-46588142 GCF_902148855.1 Sphaeramia orbicularis
CATTTTACTCTTAAACATCATCAGACAGGGGCGCTGTTCATGACCCACAAGGGTGTTCCAGGGAACTTCAGTGGTGGAGGGGTAAGTATCTTTCCACTGTTGTTGCTCCACATGGCACAGATGGCACTGGAATTCTCCCATAATGCACTGATGCAGCAACAAACCTGTGTAGTTTTTGTGGTTAAATGCTTTGACTGGCATCTAAAGAATTTCATGAATATAGTTTATAATGAGTTTCTCTTCCCATCTGTTCCTTGTAATTTATTTTTTAAAAAAAACTACACTATATGGACAAAAGTATTGGGACACGTTGAATTCAAGTGTTTCTTTTCTAACAGGGGTCTGGGATACAAAACAATGACAAATGTCATAATATAGTTTTATTATGGTGTTTAAATGTCTTTGCATTGTGTTAGTTTGGTTTAAATTGTTATCTTTGTTTCCAAAATGCCTCAGATGGTTTTACCTAATTTCTCTTAACCTGATTTTTTTTTTTATCCATAACTATGATTACCTCCGCCATGGAGGTTATGTTTTTGCCCAGGGTTTGTTTGTTTGTCTGTTTGTTTGTTTGTCTGTCCGTTAGTGTGCAACATAACTCAAAAAGTTATGGACAGATTTGGATGAAATTTTCAGGGTTTGTTGGAAATGGGATAAGGAAGAAATGATTAAATTTTGGTGGTGATCGGGAGTGGGGGGGGGGGCACTGATCAGCCTTGGCGGAGGTCTGCACTCTCCGAGTGCTTCTAGTTTTAAATGTTCTACCTCTAAATTTTAAAATATTTTTCATGCTCTGACTGCAAATTATAATTTTCTGCCACAGTTAACCATCTACTTTCTTCACATCTCACTAGGAAGAAAAATCTCCCATTAAACTGTAAGGAAATATTTTGGAGTTTATAAAATATATGGACAAAAATATTGGGACACATCATGGCCACAGTTGTAAGATGTCCTGTTCATGCTGATTTGAAATGTAAACATCAAAGATGACAATTTGAATTCAATTTAAATTAACTTAGCTGTGGTAGAAAATTATTATTTACAGTCAGAGCATGGAAAACAGTTTAGTAATTTAAAGGTAGAACGTTTAAAATCATAGTCATGGATTTAAAAAAAAAAACAATGTCGAGAGTAACTGAGTAAAAACCATCTCTGGGGCATTTTAGAAGCAAAGATAACAATTTAAACCAAACTACCAATGAAATGACATTTATCCCAAAATATTTTATTTATCCCCAACTATATTATGACCAGAGTTCCCTCCCGAATTTACAAATCTGCATTTAATACCTTAAAAAAAGTCTTTAAAAAGTATTGAATTTTATATGGTAGGTCTGAAGTTATGTTGCATAAATTTGTTGGCTGTATTGTGTTAAATGTGTCTGTTAAATGTTCAAACTGCAAAGAAATTAATGTTAGTTGACTCAGTTCCACCTCTTCCAGCCCGACAATTTATATTGAAAGTAGGAGCCAATTATCCCTAACTTTGCAGCCCCCGATGAAAAATGACTCAGAACAGTGGGAATCAAGGCATTGAAGTAAAAAATACATTTTTCTAAATTTAAGGAGTCATGAATTTTTGCCACTATGGCTGTGAAATGGGGATTAAATTCTGTTCTAAGTAGTCTTTAAGGAGTGATATTTTGCTTTTTAAATGGAATTATGCTTTTTAAAACATTTCCCTGTGGTCTACATAAACTGTAAATGCTATGCTTGGGTCTGAATTCTTCATTAATTCAACTCCACAGGTCCATCTTCAACCCTATTTCTGAGTAATGACGCCAGAAAGGTGGTTTTGAGCACTGGCCCTTTAAATGCAAATGAGCCACTTCATACCCCACCTCCTCCAGGTTGTTGGCTGTGCTGCTCTGTCCTGTTCAGCCACTTGTGTTCATTAATACAACCAAAAGATGAACATTTTAGGTAATCAGCTCGAAGTGTGGACATATTTTCAGTATGGACTACAAAAGGCTGCTGCTGATAAACAGTTTTGGCGTAGTCGGAGAAATGTTCGTCGGAAGTCTTGACCTTATATGTGCAAATGTCATGACGTAACCAGTTATAAAATGTAACAAATTAAGAAGGAATTAAAAACGGGTTGTAGAAATCCACTTGATTTTTGCCAAAATGAATATAAAGATAGCTTTGGAGCACCTGGAGGGTTCAAATGCAAACTTTTTGACCTATTAGGGTCAAAATACACAAATAAATGAACTAATAAAAGTGGGTTTAGCGAAATATGACCTCTTTAAAAGGTCGTAAAGAGTCTTAAATTTGACATTTGTCATTATTGTTTGTGTATCCCAGGCCCCCTGATAGAAAAGAACACCTGAATTCAACGTGTCCACATACTTTGTTCCATGTAGTGTATATATCCTCACTGTCTCTGACGTTCACTCTGGTTTCACCCACAGGCGCTGATGGAGAACGGCAATCTGAACTTCGTCAAACCTACATGGATTTATGCCATCAATGAGCGACAGAAGCTGCTGCCGTATCAGCCGTACACTGTGGTGCCATAAACACACTGTACCTTCACAGAGACACGTACATCTTGATGAAGACCGCCGTGAGCAAAGCCATACCACGATTTCAACTCTACTTAGATGAAAACAATAACCCACGCAGTTTATTATCTTGGTTTGAATTTTATGCATATTATTCAAACTGCTCAAAAGTGTCTCTTAGCCTGATCTCTGTTGTACAAAGGAGGATTAGAGACACACTGAGAAGGAAAGAAACAGCTGATATTTCTGAGAAGTCATGAACAAAAAATCTGAATATTGTGAGATTAAAGGTAGCATATTTGAGGAAAAAGTTCTGAAGTTCTAATATTTCAAGAAAAAAGTATAAAACAGTAGAAAAATATATATGGCAATAAAGTCTGATATGAAATGATACATTTCTGATATTCACAAGCACAAATAGTCAAAATATTTTCAGGCATAAAGTTGGAATATTGTGAGAAAAAAGTTCAAATTATTCTAGAAATTCAAATTTTTTAAGACAGAAATCATACTAGAAAAGTTAAGAGTCAAAATATCCACCTGCTGGGTGATAAGGTCAAAAACGTAATGTCTCTGTTTTCATAGTTATGGACAATTTGTAATTTTAATAGTTTTTTTTTTTTTTGGCTCCATGAACATGAAATATATTCACAATTCATATAGTGCCAGAAGCAAATGGGTTGCATTTTAAATTTTTGTTGAGCTAGAAAGGTCTCCAGAGGACTATTGTTGATTTTGGAATGCAACAGAACATTGATTAACCGAAACAAAAAAAAATCAATATTGGCCAGCCCTATGCAGCATTGAACACATCATCTATATTTGAAAATAGTTGAGCTTGCAACATGAGGACCCTTTGTCATATTATTTGATGATTTCTTAATTTTACTTGTGATGTATTTTGCAAAATATTCCAACTTAACTCAACAGTGATAGGATCACAGGTGTAAGAAAATATCAGTATTATGTTATTGTGTTGATTCTTAAAAATAATATGTAAATGAAGATTCACAGCAGACAGTGTATTGTATGTTTCCCCCGCCCACTACAGCAGCCAGTGTTAGCGGAGACAGGAAGTAGTCTAAGGGCTTGAACGTTTACACAGTTAGTCATTCATTTTAATCTTCCTTAATAAAGAAAGACCAGAGGAGATCAATTAGAGCCATGCAAGAATCAAATACATGTAAATCTGAGGGTCACACTGTTCAAATATTAAACAGGTAGATTATGGGGATTCACTCAACTTTGGATACATACACTATATGGACAAAAGTAATGGGACACGTTGAATTCAGGTGGTTTTCTAACAGGGGTTTGGGCATCTCCCAATCTCCCATTTAACTTTGAGGAAATACTGATGTTTTTATCTCAAATCAGCATGACAGAACATCTTACAGCTGTAGACATGATGTGTCCCAATATTTTTGTCCATATAGGTTATACACATCAATATGTCCTTAAGTTTAAACTTAGATTTTTCTTCTTAAGTGAGATGTGAAGAAAGTAGATGGTTAGTTGTGGTAGAAAATTATTTACAGTCAGAGCATGAAAAAATATTTGAGAAATTTAGAGGTAGAACATTTAAAATCAGGCACTGATTTAAAAAAAAAAAATCAATGTTGAGATAACAATTTGAACCAAACTAACCAATGCAATATTTATCATAATATTAAACTATATTTAACCTGGAGGGTTCAACGTTTAAACTTTTTGAACTATTAGGATCAAAATACACAAATGAACCAAAGACTTATAAAAGTGGGTTTAGCGAATATTACCTCCTTAAAAGGTCTTAAAAAGTCTTAAATTTGACATTTGTCATTGTTGTTTTGTATCCCTGACCCCTGTTAGAAAAGAAACACCTGAATTCAACGTGTCCACATACTTTTGTCCGTATAGTGTAGTTGGAGACATGGAATCCTCATAGATTCATCCGTCAGTGCTTTTCTTCTTAGTCGTATAGGTTTCCTGTTTCTCTGATGCAGACATTAACCCTGTGTGTCCTTGTGCTGCTTCACATCTGAGGTTGTATCATTATTTGAGATCAGAACCACTGGGCAAGATTGATCATTACACGTCTGCCTCGACATTCACTTATACTGAAGTAGTCAGATAAATGCAATGTAGATATTAAAATAAATCCACCTGTTCATTCATTAAATCACTCCCATCCTTATGCTTCATTATGAATGCATATCTTTTGCCTCCTAACATAATTGGCTCTGTCATATTTTTGGCCAATTGGGATATCTGTGTAACTTTTCTCTCCTGACTATTAATTCATTTTATATCAATATCACAATTTGGCCACAAATGTGACTGAGGCAGTTATGCTGTGAGGCGAATGATATGTGGATCTTTACACCGTGACAGTTCTCTTAAAGGGGTCATATTTTGTTAAACCCACTTTTATTAATCTTTGGTTCATTTATAATAGTTCATAAAGCTTGAATTTGAACCCTCCAGGTGCTGCAAAGCTATCTTTATACTCATTTTGGCAAAAATCGAGTGGATTTCTACAACCTGTTTTAATTCCTGCTTAATTTGTTACGTTTTATAACTCATTTGGTCACGACATTTAGACATATAAGGTCAAGACTTCCGACGAACATTTCTCCGAGTACAACATAATTGTTTGTCAACAGCAGCGGTTGTAGTCCATTCTGAAAATATGTCCAAACTTCAAGCCGATTACCTAAATGTTCAGCTGTTGGCTGAACAGGACAGAGCAGCACAGCCAATGACCTGGAAGGGGCGGGGCCTGAAGTGGCTCATGTGCATTTAAAGGGCCAGCGCTCAAAATGATCTTTGTGGTGTCATTAGTCAGAAATAGGGTTGGAGATGGACCTGTGGAGTTGAATTAACGAAGAATTCAGACCCAAACATAGCATTTACAGTTTATGTAGACCACAGGGAAATGTTTTAAAATGTATAATTCCATTTAATAAAAAAGCAAAATATCCTTCATTTAGAATAGAATAAAAAATATCACCTTGCTTTCAGTGTCATAGTATATTAAATTGTAGCTATTTTTGACTTTTCTCTAAAAACAAAAAAAAAAAAAAAAATCACTCATGCTATAAGTGCTTTAATTAAATAATATTATGACTTGTTTCTTGAAATATCAGACTGTTGTCTCCCTCTGTGTGGCCCTGACACTCCATCATCCTGTTGAAGGTGACGTCGTTAGGGTTAGCGTTAGGTTAATAGTGTTTTACTTGCAGGTCGGTAGTTGGTGCTCGGCCGCAGATCAACTTTGTTTAAGTTTCACCCTCACTCTCAGCCGTAACAAACAAAACACAATCTTTTCCTCGATTCAGGACCTGTTGTATATGTGCGCTGCAGTCGGCCTCCGCTCACCTCGGCTACCTCAGGCGCCATCTGGAGAAGAGTTATCATCCTGTCCTGACTGCCGGCGGCGCTGATAACACTCTTGACTTGTGTGAGCGGGGCAGCCATTACATGAGCAGCCTGAAGTCGGCTGAAAGGTGTCAGTTTTTTAAGGAGGCACCTGGGAAAATCCTAAAAAAAAAAAAAAAAAATCAGGAAAGTTGTTAAAATGAAACTCTAGGGGACTTTGTTTTTCTCCTTTTTATTTCATTGAATTCTAAGTGGTAATTCTAAGCGATGGATTTCTGTGTGTTGTTAAAGTTTGATGTTTCTGGGTCTAATTTAATTTTATTTGCAGAGTAAATATCAAAATGGACTGGTTTGACGTAAAACAGACGTCATTCGACACTTCTGAAACCCCTCTTTCAGACATGGAAATGTCGAGTTTGCGTTGGTCACTCAATTATCCAAAGCAGTGTTTGTTTAAGGCTCTATCTGAAACATTTTTCTTATCTTACACAATTATTTTGTCCTAAATAAAAAAGATTTTAATGAAAAACATTTCTCTTGTTTTTTTTTTTTTTAAATATATATATTTCCTGCCTTTGTCTCATCTTTATTTATTTTTTTTTTCATTTGGCTCACCCCGTCCTTCCACTCCATCTCTGAAGATGGAGAGCCACTCTTCGCCTTTCCACTCCTCCTCCTCCTCGTCTCATCTCCTGCCGTCTCTCCCTCTCTAATTTACTTCTCCTTCTGTTTCGCGCCCCGAAGCCACCGAGTCTTCTGCTCTTCAGTCAAGGGGATTAGAAAGATGGAATGTGGACGAGAGACGGAGGGCGAGGAAGGAGGGGTGATTACAGATGTGAGAGGCTGCTGAGATGAAAAGGTTCGGCTTCTCTGCAGAGATGTGTTTTTAAAGTGGACGAGGATCACACTGGTTTATTGTTGATCTCGTATAAAGTCATATCAGCAAACATGAGCCATATTAACCCTTTAACCCCTGAGACATTATTCCAGGTAAATGTGCTGCTGTGAGTATGGGCTTATGTTCTTTTTCCTCAGTGGTTTTGTTTTACTGTGTGTTTTGGGGTCAAAACGTGGAATAACAGAAAAAGACAGAGAAGAATTGAAGTTTGACAGGTTTTTACCTAAGGCATCTCCAGGTGAATATATAAATAAAAGAGCTTGCAGGATTACACTTAAATTTATCAAGAATAAATCACAATTATTTCATGAGAAGAGGTAAAATAAAAACTTTATGGACAACCATGTATACTTCACATCCTTAATATGGCTTGAACACAGTGGGAGGATTTAAATGATGAAAAGGAAAACAATTCTAACAAGTGTTGCCAGGCACAACAAACCCTGCCCCTCACACGTTTTGTAGCGTATTTTGGCATCGATCCAGCTGATGTCATCATGACTGTGTGTTCTGATGTCAGCATATCGATTATCTCTATATATGTGTCAAGTTTGAAGTAAATAAAAAATTGATGTTTTTATCGACATTTGAAATTCACCAATTATAAGTAAATGGGAGGAAAAAAAGATTTTTAAAAATTCATGAAAAATGTGAACTTTGACCTACTTTTCCCAAAATGTAACCACATATATTCTGGGTCACTGGCGATCTACAGGGTGAATTAAAAAAAAAAAAAAACTATACATTTTGAAAAATTACCTCGAGTTCCGCATTTGATAATTTTTGGAATTTTCTTTTATGGACGTCAGTAGGTAGGGGATCAGTGGATATTTGTCCATATTTACAGACCCTAACCCTAACCTGGCCTGTCCTCTGACATTTTCAGGTCTAAACAAGTTGAATTATCCTCTTGAGACCCAGGAAATGTCAGCAAGTACAAGCTTTTCTGTTTTTTACTAAATAAGTGCCTATATTGGAAACATCATGATGCAACAGTTTTGTCAGATTCAGTTTTTAAAATTTTTATGGAATGTTCTTTGTTGTGGACAGTTTTGTGTTTATTTTTGTATGAAGTTGGGAACATTGTCCGCAAATGTGGACAGAAAACCCATAGCTGGGTCTTAGGAGGTTAACAAAGGCAGGAACAGCTGCCATGGGTAAAGAAGTGAAGCTGACATAGCGGCCAAGTGGTAATGTTGTAACCTGGCAATTTTGTGGAATGGATGGATGCCCATTGTCCCCTCCCATGACCTTTGATTGGATTTAAATCCCCCGCTACTTCGTGCAAACCAGTTTTTAACTTGGATTGCACAATTTGCCCCTGCTCACTCATGCATGAAAAACCTGGGTCTGAAAATTTGGACAAATATTCACCAATCCCCTACCTACTGACATCCATAAAGAAAATTCCAAAAATCATCAAATGCGGAACTGGGGCTAATTTTTCAAATGTATAGTTTTTTGGGTTTTTTTTATAAACCCAGTTTGGTATGAATTCAACCAATAGTTTTGGTGCTTGAGTGTTAACAATCAAACAAACCGAACCAAAAACAATCCCCCTTGCCTGCCTTTGGGGCAGGGTAATAAAGGGAATGATGTTTTAGTTGTGTGGCGAATATATACACAGCTATTCTTAATTAGAATGTGTCTGTATTAAGCAATTTTAAAAAAGAATCTGCAAATGGGTTAAAAAAAAAAACCCAACATTTTATTAAAAAAACAAAACACAAGCCAAGGATCATAGAAATGAGAAATATGCCCGAAATATAAGGAGCTATGTCCTTGGTAAAGTCCTTTTAATCCCTCTTTCCATCACTAATAAGGGCATATTTAACCCTTTAACCCCTGAGACATTATTCCAGGTAAACGTGCAGCTGTGAGTGTGTGTCTGTTTCAGGTTCATAAAAGCTGCTGTGAGTATGTGCTTGTGTTCCTTTTCTTCAGTGGTTTTACTTTACTGTGTGTTTTAGGGTCACAACAGGGTAGAATAACAGAAAAAGACAAAGAAATGTACAGGTTTTTACTAAATAAGGCACTCAGAATGTACATCACTAAGAGATTTAGGATGTTGAACATGAACTGTGAACTTGAACACACTGAACAACAAGGGTTTGAATTTTGTCCCAGGAGTTTTTGTTTTGGGGATTTTTTTTTTTCTAAATCACTCCATCTGCTTTTTGACACGTGGCTGAACTCCAAAAAGTAGTTGCACAGTCAAAACTTGGTAAAAACCCTGTAAAAAAAAAAAAAAAAAAAGTAAAGGGAAATCACCACAACACTGTAAACAACAATAAAAATTAAAAACATTGAAGAAAACGGTTCAAAAAAGAAAAACCCAAACTGTCTATTTTTATCGTCGGTCTCACTGCTGTGTTTTGCCCCGCATTCCACAGGTGGTGGGGGGTGCACTGAGCATGCTCAGATTTTTATAGAAAGTGCAAGGTCTATTCTCTCAGCCCATTTTGAAATTTTTCCAATTGAGCAAATGGTTGAATTTTTACGAATATTTAAAACACGTTCACCACAGACACATCAGGGGCTAAAGGGTTAACACTACTTCTTGTATCCTTACGCAATGCATTGATTTGCTTTTCATAAAAGAGAAAGTGCAAGGTCAAACCTTTTTGGATCCTGGACAGGGGAAATTTACTGCACCTATCTTAATACAATGTCATATTTCATTGAAGTTCATATTCATCATAGTAATGGTGGAGGGGACTGGCTGACCGTCGAACTGTCCCATTGGACGGGTCAGCTTTGATCAAACACCAGTTTTTCACGTTACTCTTGTCGCCTTGATCTCATCTACACAGATTTATTCCTTCTGTTAGCATTTTTATGTCTCCGGCGAATTGAAGCAATGACCTTGTTCGACGGTCGCCCTCGTATTCTGATAGCCAAAACAGTGTGTGTGTGTCTTCATCATCCCAAGAGTTTACTTTAGTGCCCCCCCCCCCTCCGCTTTGTGCCATTTTAATGTATGGCAAGGGATTGAAAGTCACTGACAACTTATTGTATTTCCTGGACACAGCTGCCACCTATCAACTTGACTGAGTTTAGGAGCAGTTCTACCATATGACAGAAAAGCATTTACATTTTTATTAGCACAGGGTGGAAGACTTGTGTTCCCTGGAGGCTCGTATTGACTCGGATAAAGAAAGCGAAGGGTCTCACACTGGACAATTGGATTGAGACATGAAACACAGTCCTGACTTCTGTTAAACTACAAGACACACTGATTTATAATAGGCTGTCTGCTCCAGGGTCATTTCAGAAAACAGGAACTCTTCAATTAAATGTGATCATGCTCCTTAATTGAATTCCAACAGCCCTGGTGAAGGTTCAGTATATATACTCAGTGCCAATGAAAACACAACACTTGAAGATTCTTATATTTTTTTTAAATCGATGAGGATTTTTATTCCATAAGCTCTTGGAATTAATCATAGGCCATTTCTATACAGTAAAAATAAAAAAAATCTCATCCAAATTTGTTGACAAAAAATAAGGATAAAGAAAGAAACTGAAGGACCCCCAAAACCAAAAGTCACAAAAGCGGGTCCCAGAGGTGCTGCAGCTCAATGTAGCGATCCTGCTGTGGGGTGGTCACACATGCTCGTCCAGGGCGAGGTCTGTCTGCAGTTGAGCCAGTTTCTTCATGCCTCTGTTGCATCGTGACTATGGTGGACACATTGCATCCAAAACGGCGCGCCACCTGCCGAGCAGAGATTCCGGCCTCCAGGAGCCCCATAGCAGGACATCTTTGGTCACGTGTCAGTCTAGGCATCGCTGAGTTATTGCAAATGATTTTGGTGCTTTTCAGCTTGCCTTTATATACAGAACATGATCACTCCTTAACTGACCACAGTTCCTTAAGCTGAGCAGTTCATTGCTGAGCAATGAGAAAAAAGAGTCTTACGAATGCAGACAAGTTCATTCAAGCGTGACAATAGCTCAACCCGTCTCAGGTTGTTAAGAAATTGTCTGGGATTATTTTATACAGGTGAAACTTAAACATAATGATGCAGCTCAGGAACAATAAAACACATTCAAGTGTTGCGTTTCATTGGCACTGAGTATAGATCTGCTCATACATCTGTCCCTACATGATGTTTGTCTGTCTTCTGCAGGGGGGTGGGGGGGTGGAGACTTGTTCATGTTATCTCATTCTGTTTCTAAGTTGAATACTGTCTTGGTTGCTTACATCTCTGATAACAGAAAAAACAGAGGTCATTATAAAAGGCCCTAAAAGTATGAGAGACTTCGTAACTGACCAGATAGTCACTCTGGACAATGTGTGTGTAGCCTCCAGTGCTACAGTTAAAAACCTAGTTTTATTTGACCAAGATTTCTCATTTAAAGCTCATATTGACCAAGCCTGCACTACAGCCTTCTTCCACCTGCGTACCATAGCCAAGATTAGAAATATTCTGTCTAAAAATTAGAGGTAGACCGATATATTGATTTTATTTCAGTGTCAGCCATCTGCCTTAATTTTCTTTGAAAGGTGATATTTGATCAGTTGTAAAAATCTTATAAGATATTTGATCAGGTACCTGTGTGGGCAGCACTTGAAGTTCAATAAATGTAAAAAGATGTATATATGTATTAAAAATTTCATTTATATTGCTGTCTAAAAATCTTAATTATCTGACTGTTTCAATTGTATTTTATGGTCAATGTGCTTTAAAAAAAAAAAAATCTGCCTTAAATATAGATATCGGCCGTAGATATCGGCCATCAGCTGACCAAATTTTTAAAAATTGGCATTGGCCTTAGAAAAACCCATATCAGTCAACATCTACTAAAAATTATGTTGAAAAACGGATCCATGCGTTTGTTACATCTACATTAGATGTAGTTACATACATGTAGTTACATTACTGTAACTTCCTACTCCCAGCATGTCCTAAAAGTTCTCTAAAAGGTTTTCAACTGGTTCAAAATGCAGTGGCAAAACTGTTACCGGGAACTAATAGAAGAGAATGCATCAGCCCTGCAGGTCTTTCCTTCCTGCAGCTGTCAGGCTCCACAATAAGAACAGCTCCAAAAATTCTGTGCAATAAGTAATAATAGTAATAATACATGCAATACATATATATACAATAAACCTGAGGCATGATCAGCATGTGCTCAGTTATAAATAGTGTACATAACTTTTTTGATTGTGTTTATCTTGATTTTGCACTTCTTTGCTCTTGTGTGCTTGTACTTTGCTGCTGTAAACCTGACATTTCCCCTTGTGGGACTAATGAAGACATATCTTATCTTATCTTAATGGTATGGGCCCTTCTTATCTCACAGATGCTCTAGTACCGTACCATCCCAACAGAACACTTTGATCTCAGAATGCAGGTCTACTGGTAGTCCCCAGGGTCCTTAAAAGTACAATAGGAGCAAGAGCCTTTAGTTACCAGCTCCTGTCTTATGGAATCAGCTTCAGCTAATATTAAACAAGCTGACACTGTCTCTACATTTACGATCAGACTGAAAACATTCCTCTTTGAAAAAGCTTATGGTCAGACTAGTTAAAAACAGACTGAACCCACAGTTCAGTCGAAGCTGTCCTAGGAGTAATAATGCTGGGGGACGTACAGTGCACTGAGTCCTGTCACCTGTTTGTGGTATTATGGACCACTTTTGTCTGTACTATAATTTCCATTATCTAGTTTACTTCATCTGTTCATCACTATTCACCCAGTGTCCCTTTTCCCCACTCCCCTCTGGGGGAGGGGCTACTGTTTCAGTTGTTGCCACTTGAGGCTCAATGGTGACGGGATCTGAGGTGACTCATCTGTGTCCTGCCCTGACCTGTGACCCCGGACCTCCTCCCCCACCCTCACCTGTCTGGATGGACCTCCTCACCCTCATCTGACTAGATGTACCCCCCCAGCTGTCTGCATGCCCCCCCCGCTGCATCCTTACAGACTAGAACTACATCAGCAGATGGATGTCCGTCAGTCCTGGTTCATCTACAGTCTGTCTATCTGTGGGAGTGGATCTGTCCTTCACTGTGGTTCTCCTCGAGATTTCTGTTTTCCAACTGGGTTTTTGGAGTTTTTTCCTCACCAAGAAGGAGGGTCTAAGGATGGGGGATGCCTGGGACATTTATCCAATTCAGGGGTGTCCAATCCTGGTCCTTGAGGGCCGGTATTCTGTATGTTTTAGATGTATCCGTCTAACAACACACCAGATTCAAATGATAAGCCTATCATCAAGCTCTGCAGAAGCCTGATAAGGATGGTCAGGTGTGCTGGAAGAGGGAAACATCTGATACATGCAGGATACATGAGGACCAGGACTGGACACCCCTGATCCAATTGCTTCATCAACTTTTTACCTAATTACCTCCGCCAAGGAGGTTATGTTTTTGCTGGCGTTGGTTTGTCTGTCTGTCTGTCTGTGTGCAAGATAACTCAAAAAGTTATGGACGGATTTGGATGAAAATTTCAGGAAATGTTGATACTGGCAGAAGGAACAAATGATTAAATTTTGGTGGTGATCGGGGGGGGGGGGGGGGGGGGGGGGGGGGGGGGGGGGGGGGGGGGGGACGGGGGGGGGGGGGACTGATCTGCCTTGGTGGAGGTCTGTGCTCTCCAAGTGCTTTTCTGGTTAATTATTTGACTGTTGCTTATTTTTCTATTCAACAAGTTCTGTAAAGCCCTGTGAGGTGACCTTGTTGTGATATTGGGCTCTACAAATAAAATTAAATTGAACTGAACAGCCAGATTTCTGTGTATAAAGTGCTCCTCCATGAGATTATTCTCCAGTGCCTTTCCTGCTTCTAGGAGTAACAATGTACAACACTAGCTACTGTTACTTAGAAATTGCGTTTGTCAGGTTTGGTCAGGTGGGCCACCATTTAACAACAGGCATAATGTTGTTAAAATTATACTTTCCTCAAGACATTTCAGGTTGTTCATATTTCTCTGGGCTATTCACATTTTTTGTAAAAAGATAGTTTGTAAATGTAAATGTGTACATTTTTCACACTGAAAGAGAAAAATTTGGAGTTGTGATTATTTAAAGGTTATCATGATAGTGGTTTACTAGTCCGACCCACTCAAAATCGAATTTAGCTGCACGTGGAACCTTATCCTTGATTGTTAATATCTTCAGTGTAGTTTTTGCATTTCACAAATTCATCCAACGGGCCCGATTGGACCCTTTGGCAGGCCAGTTTTGGACCACGGGCTGTATGTTTGACACTCCTGTGCAAAACCCTCGTGTCTGACCCCTCATGTTCCTGCCACTTTCCAAATATGGCCATTAGCTTGTTTTAACAACGTAGCTTTACAGGATAGATTTTCACACCTATTGTTAATTCTGCAACTGGATACAAATAGAAATAACAGATTTCAGATGTACGGTCAGCAAACAGCATGTATCAACATTCATAAAGTCTAATGTAGAGCATCTGGTGGTGGCATTGTGCTTTACCAAGTGTAAGTAATATTCTGTTCATCTTCACTGCACAGACTATTTATGAAAAAATACATGATTGCATTCATGAATTTTATTGTTTTATTTAATTCAGTTTTATAGTTAATGACATCAGTGTACTCCTGACCTGCTTTTCTGAATGATGTTTTACTTGTTTTACTTGTGCAACTGCAACGAACATGGAAGAATGATGCATAACTGATATATTTATGACTGACCCTTCTTATCCATCTAATCTGGTTACTAGTCTGTAAAATCATCACTGCCTGGTGACGTGTGATGTTGAACTATACATCACAGAGGACTGACACTCATCCATCTGCTGTAAACAGAGACTTGCTTTAGTTCTTTCCAAACAAATAGCCTCCTCAGGGACACCTTACATAAAATTAGTATTTTCTTTTCCTTTGTGGATGCTGTAGGTTGTTTTTTTCCCAAGTGCCTCTTACATCTATAATTCTTGCTTTCCGTTTAATATCTTTCAGGCAAGAATGATTTTCTCCTCACTGTTCCACCTCTTATTACTCTCATACTGCCGATGTGAGGAGAAAGTCAAAACATTATCGCACCAAATTTTAATTTCAGAATAGGGTATTGACACTGACCTTATGAATAACCTGGATTAGTCAGTTCAATTGTGTGTTCACTTGAAGTTTTATGCCTCTGAGAGCTGAAAAATATGCACAAGGTTCAGGATCCCCTGTGAATTTAAATGAATGAAACCTGCTGGCTGGAGGTGTCTTCGGGAGTGAAAAAAAAAAAAAAAAACGAACAAAAAACACGTCAAACTGTTTGACTGAAAGACTTTGACTCCAAAGCCATGATAGAAGCAGAATGGTTAAAGTAATGTAGATATCAAAGTGGAAAATGGAAAGACAAAACCATGCAGTGAATTGACTAAAGCACCGTATTTTGTGAAAATGAACAGATTTCCTGTAACACACTCAAAAAAAGTTGGGACAGTAGCAGATTTACCACTGTGCTACATCACCTTCCCTTTAATGTTTTTTTTCTTTTTTTTTTTTTTTGTGAGCACTTGGGGGTGGAATTTTCCATTCCTTCTGTTTCCAGTACTTGAGCTGCTCAACAGTCTGTGGCAGCTGGATTCTCCTCTACATTATGTCCATACATGTCCAGCAGGAGACAGATGTGGACTCACTCTGTGACTATATAACTCCTTTTACACAGCAATTCTGTTCCGGGAATATTTCACCTTTATTCTGGAATGACATCTCTGTAAACGTAGTGGTGGGATCATTTGGTCCCACCTCTGTCATAGCTCTGGATCTCCTCTGGAGGTGGTAACAGAGCTGTGATAAAGGTACAATCATGATTCCAGAACACTGTATAAAAAGGAACCACCCCTCGTTCCGCAACTAAGGTGTGACGTTTTGATGGTGAAGGTGCGAACCCTTGGGGATTTAAAAATGAGCGTGGGCTATGTACAATAAACAAACATATCAACACGACCAGAAAGTTGTCAAACTGGGGAGATGCCGAGATCCGCCAGCTATTGTCACTTCAGGCAGAAGACTCTATCCATGCTAACATTTGTGGAACGGTGAAAGATGGGCCAACTCTGGAGAGATTAGCAACACCGCTATGCTTGGGGTATTTCCACCGCACAACTTATACATCACACTTTACTCTGCGCTGTGTCACTGCCCCTTTGATTCCAGAATGCAGGTTCACTGTGTAAAAGCCCAGCCTGTCTCACCTCTGTTACTCCTTTGGCTTGGCTGTGGAAATCAGTCGATGGTGAAATAGGCGGGATCACCATCTCGCTTTTTTCTGGGATCTCTGTGTAAATGTGGCTGATGAATCCATGCTGTTGGTGCAGAATGAGGCCTGGCATTGTCCTGCTGCAATAATCACAGGCTTCAAGAACAAAACGTTAACTTGACAGCTTATGCTTTTACATATATTCCTTCACATCAACATACACATGCAGGTCAGTCATGTGGTCACTCATGCACCCCCAGACCATCACAGATGCTTGTTGAAACCTTTCACTAAATGCATGGTCTTTTTCATCTTTGGCTCATAATAGAACTCAGCATCTTTTTTCCTGAAAATAAACTGAAATGTGGACTTGTCTGACCAGTGTGTATTTCCACTGTCTTTCAGTCCATCTGAGATGAGTTCAGGTCCAGAGTTATCTATTCCAACTGTTTTTGGCTGGACTATGGAGAAGAGGATGCTTAAGAAACTGCTATCCGTCATGGACAATGATGAGCACTCTATCTATCTATCTGTCTATCTGTCTGTCCGTCTGTCCATCTGTATTTTCTACAGCTTTATTCTACTCCTCCACTACATCCCAAAAACAAATTGTGTCCTTTTTATTCAACTTCATTTTGTCTGACAGCTTTAGTCCCCTTGGTTTATGGTTCCTCTGTATGTACTTGTCTAGTGAAAACCACGTATGACGTAAAAAATGTTGATCTTCAATGTTACGTGAACTGGAGGATGATTAGCTGCTTAATGGATTGATTTAAAAATTCGTAAGGTAGTAAGGTAAGGAAGTAAGTGTTTTGAGTGCAGAACTCTTATACCTGTAGTGGTTTCACAGTGCGGTTGTAGAAACTATACTGAAAGAATGGATGTGAAAACTTATTTGTTTTACATAAAAAAAACTTTCATGCAGTCCAAATGTAAGAGTCAAGCAGACCATTTTAAAATTTAAAATCTCATCAGATTTTAAAAGCTGTGATGCAATTTTGCTGTCAGTTTTTCATTTACTGTGATGGATTACCTTTAATAAGAGAATCTCCAGAAATAGCTCCAAAGATGCTTGACCATACATGGGTGAACATTAGTAAATGAGTCCATATGGCAGAACTGATTTGAAGGCATCATGCGGGGAAAACCATCACCGCTTAAATTATAGTAAATTCACAGTCGGAACATCCTTCAAACTGCCAACATTTTGTGATATTCAGGACCAAAAGTGGAAAAACCTGAACAGAAAAGAAAGGACTTAGATCCAATTACTCATGACCTTCAACAAGTGAGCAAAGGGTCTGTCTCCTGTGAGAAAGAACGTCACCCAAATACACATCCATGAATGTACTCACAGGAGCCTTGTCAAGACACAGACGTCACTCATTATACCTGACAGTCACGAAGTCAGAGTTGGGCTCATGACTGAATTTGTGAACCCCAGTTGCATAATTATTTTTCCTCCACAGCGCAAATGTACTTTAATCTACAACACAGTAGTGATGTGTGGGTCGCAAATGTAATAGCTTTTACAGCCAGCTCTTTCAAGTGAATGACATTCTCCTACCTGAGAGCCCAAGCCATTATTTTTCTGAATTTTTTTTTTTTTTTTTTTCTGTTCAGGCCCCACATATTTGCTCTACTGCATTGTGTCTTTCCCAAAGTCAGTACAAAACCAGTCTGAGCCATCAGATTTAGAAGTATCTCAAGGATATAGGCAACCTGTTTCTGCAAACGTTTGCGTTTCTAAGGATTTACCTCATATGCATACTATTTAATTGGCAGAATTGAAGCCTTATCTGGGCAGAGAATCGATCCTGCCATCTTCTGTCTGTGAGCAGGACAGAGCTGTTTTGGCAATGTCCAGTGCTGAACCCATTCATAAGGCACAGGTCACCATAGCGCTGTCCAGGGCTGAACCCATTCATAAGGCACAAGTCGCCATAGCGCTGTCCAGTGCTGAAACCAGTCATAAGGCACAGGTTGCTGTTGCACTGTCCAATGCTGAACCTACTTAAGAGGCACTGTCCAGTGCTGAACCTACTCAAGAGATGCTGTCCAATACTGAACCCATTCATAAGACACAGGTCACTATAGCGCTATATCAAGTTTGCTGAGTTCACAAGTCTAAACTTGGAGAATATGGCCACAGAGACAGACTTCCTACACAAGCCCCTGTAATTGAAACGGTTACTTGTAAACTTTCCTCCCTGGCTCTGCTGTACTTATTTCTTTGTTCTACTATTTTTACTACAATTTTAGACACGGTGGTGCAGTGGTTAACACTGTCACCTCACAGCTAGAAGATCCTGGGTTCCAGTCCAACACCAGGGACCTTTCTCTGTGGAGTTTGCATGTTCTCCCCATGTCTACACGGGTTCTCTTCGGGTTCTCCGCCTTCCTCCCACATTCCATAGACATGCGTTAAATGGTTAAAATAATGGGCCCATATGTGTGAATGTGACTGTGATTGGTTGTTCGTCCCTACATATCAGTCCTGCGATGAACTGGAGACTCTTCCAGGGTGAACCCCGCCTTTGCCCATAGGTCGCTGGGAAAGGCTCCAGCAACTCTGCTATCCATCTCAAGGGTAAAGCAGTTCAGAAGATCATTTATGGTTTTTTGCATACATTTTGTATATTCTTCAAAACTGGATGATATTATCCTGATAATAAAGATGTATTTGCTCATATTCTCTCACATATGGTCCTGTGAACGTGGCAAGTACGGTCTTGGTAAGAAAAACTGCAGGGAATGGACGTTCTAGGAACACCAGCCTCTCTGTTATTGGAACAGGTGGTGCTTGTGAACTTTCCTCCATGGCTCTGCTGTATTTCCACCATCAGTTCCCTAATGTATTTCCACAATCCACCACAATATGCCACTCGTATTGATTTCAGTACATTTGTACTATTTACATATCATTTATATTTTTATACATTTTTTATATATCCTCCTGAGACCCAGGAAATTATTATTATTATTATTATTGTTATTATTATTATTATTATTATTATTATTATTATTATTATTATTATTATTATTATTATTAATTAACTAATTAACTAATTAATTAATTTATTTATTTATTTTTTACATTAAATAGTGGTCTTGATTGGAAACAACATAATACAACAGTTTTTTCAGATACATTTTGTATTTTTTGGAATGGAATGTCCTTTGCAATGCAGTTTTTTTTGTCTGTTTCTTGCTTTTTAGTTTTTTTTTGTTTTTTTTGTTTTTTTTTTAAGTAAAGCTGTGAAACTCTTGTCTCCTACAGAGAACAAAAATGCACTGCTGGGTCTCAGGAGGATATTCTTCAAAACTGGATAAACAAATCTCATTGAATCCTATATCATGATAATAAAGATGTATTTTCTCGCTATTCTGCCTCTGGCATGTGTTCCAACATTGCATCACATCATCTGGTGATGGTCATCTACTCAATAATACATGTCTTAATTAAGTTGTCACAGAAGGGGTTGCCTTTGAGAGTAGCTTGAAATGCATCCTGGATATTTACCAGCCAAGCCTATACAAGTCACCAGCCAGTTCATCCTTGGTGTTAAGCTAGGAGACAAAAATAACATACAGGCATTCCATCTGTTCTTGGTTTGTGCGAACTTTTAAATGGAACAGTACTTGGGCTGCGACTGATGATTCACAAGATCGTGAAGCAGAAGAATAGACAAGAACAGCTTTAGTTTATGTTGAATATGTTGTAAATCCTAAATGGTTATGGAATATTGTTGTTAAACCGCTTGAATTAAAGCTGAGCGTCTACACTTCAGTCACATCTTGACTCATTTCAGAACCACTGTGTTGGTGTCCAGAGATGATACAAAATCTGTGTCATCGTCCAATAGAATAGAATAGAATAGAATAGAATAGATCTTTATTGTCACTGTCACAGGAACAATGAAAATCAGCTTAGCAGCTCAGTTCAATTTAGCAGCAAGACACTTGCAAAGGGGACTGTGTAAGAAAATAAAATACATCAGTGTTAAGAAAGTGAACTGTGCAAGGGCTTCAGAATAAAATTATAGAGGGTATGCAGGTGACGTCACCACTAGTGGAAGTCACCATGGTTACGCCCACTGAGTGGCACAAAGAGGGAGATGAGTGATAGCGTTGGCTTCAACACTGTCTGAACTGAAGAACAATATTTAATAAAAAAATGGGGAAGAGCTGTTGTGCGATTGATTGAATGAACAGGTTTGAAAAGCAGTCGGAGATATCGTTTTACAGGCACCGAAAGACACAGAAAAGAGAAGTAGATGGATCTAGGAAACCAAACCTAGATTTGTGGATCCCATTTTGTGTCAGGTAACATTAATTATACTGTATTTTTGGGTAAAATCAGACCTTAAATTACATATTGTTTTGGCTAACGTTACTTCTTAGTAAAATTCTTGTTTCATGATCAGATCTTTCATGGTTTTTATCTTCATTTTGTGATTCTGAACCTTGTGCTCCTACATGATTGTAAACGAACTTAAACTGAGACTAACCTAGTTTTTCAAATACGGGGGAACTGGAGAATAAAGCTATGACAGCGTATTAGGGCCACATGAGAAAATAAAACACTTGTCACTACAAGTATAAAGTCATAAAATATCGATAGAAAACCCGTAATTTTATGATAAAAGTCGAATACAGAAAAAAAAATCACAATGTTAAGAAAATAAAGTCCGTGGTTATAAAAAATACCCTCATAATTTAACAAAAATGTCATTCGTTTATGAGATTGAAGTCGTCATATCTGACAATAAAGCCATATATTACAAGAATAAAGTCCCTGCTCATCCACAGCAGTATATCTGGTGTTGTATAAACGTGCTTAATATGAACGAGACATAAATCTCCTCAGTATCAGTAGATCATGCCCATATTCACTGGGGTCAGTACACTGTCCTACTGTAAATGGACTTTGGATCAGTTGTTTTCTGCCTAGTTTTGGACCCTGGTTGTCAGTAATGATGAAACCTGTATATTTGTTTTCAGGTCAAAATAGCGACGATCCCCTACACCCTGGATGTCTAGATATGTGATTTTCGGGTCACATGTCATTGTTCGTGAGTCACTTGTTCTTTGGTAGTCGTACAGATCCATGTCCAGGTCCAATTGTCCTTAATTTAATTTCATATTTCACATTTTCCCGGTCCTGGCGTGTTTACGGCTATACTCCGTCATGTTGAGCAGGTTGGTTTTTGCCACTCAGTCTGATTTAGAGGGGAGTGGCCCAGGGTAGAAGTGATGTATATTCATACCCACTATTAATACACATGTGCTACTAAAGTAATGCTAGAACTCCTGAAATGAACAAAATATACAGAAAGAATATACAAAAGCTACTCTATACTACAAGATGAGAGATGTACAATGAATCGGATGTATACATGTAGAGGTAAGGTGCATGTGTTGTGACTATGCATTGAGGTGGTGGTGGGGGGGCACACATTTAATCGCTGTGGGTAAAAACTGTGCTTTAGTGTATGTGACCTGACCACAATCCGCTGTCATACTCATAGGTTCCATTATAGATAATCATTAGAATACACATTTATGGTAATAGTGTACTAGGTCAGTAGGGACTTTTATCTACATACTATTAAGTTATGACTTTACTCTTGATACAAACAGTGTTTTAATATTTCCAAATGATAAGTAGCTGACAGAAACCATTCCATACATGAACTGAGTAAATGTATACACTTCAGCCTTCTTTCCTTTTTTAGTGGGGGGGTAGCACATAATCAACTAGAAGCACTCGGAGAGCGCAGACCTCTTCCAAGGCTGATCAGTGCCCCCCCCCCCCCCCCCCCCCCGATCACCACCAAAATTTAATCATTTCTTCCTTATCCATTTCCAACAAACCCTGAAAATTTTCATCCAAATCTGTCCATAACTTTTTGAGTTATGTTGCACACTAACGGACAGACAACAGACAGACAGACACAACAAACCAAACAAACAAACAAACAAACAAACCCTGGCAAAAACATAACCTCCTTGGCGGAGCAATTAAAAAAAATGCAGCTTAATTAACCCTTCAATACCATATGGCATTGTATTAGCTGTGTGATCTCTAGAGACCTCCACTTCATTAAAATAATCAATATGTTTCAGACAGAGCTGTTACATGCAATCTGGAAAATGTCTTAAAGGCCACCGGTGAAATATCCGTGCACTGCATGTAGTAGTGAAAAGAATATTAAATCCATCATGGCCACCTGCAAAGGGACTCACATTTCTAGTAAGGAAATCTATGGTCATTTTAAAAAGGGCTACTGTATGAATAATATTTAACCAATCTGAGTGTCCTCCAATATTGAAGCATCTTTTAATTATTCTTTGGGAGTACTGTTTCCTCCCTTATTTGGGAATACAACCGTGGCACTGCGGGTATCCTAAGGTTGGTTATTTTTAACTTGTCAGGGTGCAATCTTTCCATATACAGTGTTTGAAATTCTTAAGTTTAAAACTGAAATGTTACATTACATTATATAAAGGTGAAACTGAGATGTTTTATATGTTTCTTTCAATTCATTTCTCAGCTGTTGTCATGACCTCTAGGTTATATTGATGTGATGCAGAGAAGTGCATGCAGTATGGGGCGGCCATGGCTCAGGTGGTAGAGCCGGGTCATCCAACACCGAAGGGTTGGCAGTTCGAAACCCGCTCTATCCTACTCATGTCCATTGCCAGTGCCTCCAGTGCCACGCACACTGGTGTATGAATTGCATATGAATTGTTTGGTGGTGGTCAGAGGCGCCGTAGGCGCGAATTGGCAGCCACGCTTCTGTCAGTCTGCCCCAGGCAACTGTAGCTACATATGTAGTTTACCACCACCAGAGGGGGAATGTGAGAGCGAATGAATATGGATCAGTAAGCACTTTGGGTGTCTAGAAAAGCACTATATAAAATCCAATCCATTATTATATTACCTGCCTGAACAGGGACAGAAACAGCCTCCTGTTTTCCTGTATCACAAAAGAAAATAAAAACGCTACATAAAAAACTTCCAACTGCATGAAAAATGTCTCTATAATAAACGGTGAGATCAATACAATATTATTTGTTGACTTTTTCCCTGTGTTTTTAGGGATTTTTTTTCTGCATTTCATTTAATTGTCAGGCATCAGTGTTGTTCAGAGACATATCTTTTTACAGTTGCTAAGTTGTGGCTTTAAAACTTATAACACTACTTTTTTCACTAGGCTACTTTAAACATAGGTTAAACTTAAGGTTGGGACCTAAAATGAGTCAGGGGTAGTGCCAAGTGCAAGGGCCAAGGGGCATGGGTAGGGTTAGGGGGCAGGGCCAAGGGGTGAACTGGGACTGGGCCTATGACTCAGATCTATGTGTCATATCTCTACCTGTTTCTCTGCTCTTTTTTCTCTCTCTGGCCCTTTAAATCTGTTACACCTCCTCATCAGTCTCATTCCACTCACCTGTGAGCGTAAGCTGCAGCTCATTAGGTGGGGTGTATATATTCACTGCTCTGCAGTTGGTTGGTTGGTAGGTAGGTTGTCTTCAGCCCCATGCGAAACTTTCCAGTGGTGTTCCTGCCTGAGTATCCCTGATTCCCTGCCTGATTCTGTCCGTTGTCTGATCCCCGGTAACCTACCTACCTGCCTTCGTCCCTGACCACATCTCTCTGTCCGCCGCCTGGTAAACGACCTGCTTCCGTCCCTGACCATGTCCTCTGCCTCGGCTCCTCTGGCTTCTACTGACTGTCCTGGCACTGGACCTCCTGCCTGTCCCCGACTCCCCTTTTGCCTTTCCCCTGTCGGATCTACAGAGACTTTGTTTGAGACTGTTCGTTGGACAATTGAACACCTGTTGCTCTTTTATAGTTTGAATTAAGACTATTTGAACGATTACCCCTGTGGTGGTCTGCATTTGGGTTCCGACTGTATCTGTTACAATGCGTTCTGTATTTATCAAAGTGATTAATATTTCTATCCACATTTCACTCATACGTTCCCTTTTTGCAAACTGTGCAGATAATTTACTAGTTAACATTAAGTTTTACCCTTTGCTTTACTTTAACAGTGCAGTAAACTGTTACAGTATTTTATATATATATATATATATATATATATATATATATATATATATATATAGATATATATTATATATATATATATATATATATATATATATATATATATATATATATATAAAAATTTTTATTTATTTATTTATTTTTTCATAATCGCCCTATCCTTTCTTTCTGCCCTGCAGGAGCCAAGTTTAACTTTCTGTTAAGCAAACTGAGAAGTGTGGACATGATGTCCAGTCTGCATGTACTTTCCTGGATTTAGTACTGGCAGACATGCTGATATCTATTATAGCAAGTTTTGCGTTTTTTTTTTTTGTTTTTTTTTTTGTTTTGTTTTTTTTGTTGTTTTTTTTTCTTCCTCCTCCCAAATTTATTCCAAGTCCTTTTGCTATGAATGTGATCAGATATCTCTGATGCTCTGTTTTTTTTTCTGTATTGCTGTTTTCTCTCCGTTCCTCCTATGTGTGAGGAGACGGGCTGCACCTGCCTCCACTTATCCTCATTTAGTGGTGGTGGTTGGCCACCACTGGGGAGGCACAGCGGTGCAGTGGTTAGCACCTGTCGCCTCAAAGGAATTGGGTTCTGGGTTGATCCCAACACCAGGAACTTTTGTGTGGAGTTTACATGGGTTCTGTCTGAGTACTCTGGCTTCCTCCCACCATCTAAAGACATGCACTAATAGGTTAATTGGTCAACCTAAATTGCCCATAGGTGTGGTTGTTCATTTCTATTTCAGTCAACCCTGCAATGAGCTGGCGACACATCCGGGGTGTACCCCGCCTTCGTCCATAGGTAGCTGAGATAGGCTCCAGCACCCCCACGACTTTCGAGGATATAACATTCAGAAGATGACTGACTGCCAGAACCACCACCAGATTCTGCTTTATTCAGACATCTATCCTCCTCACCTCCGTGTTCTTCAGCCCCCTGCTTTTAGATTGCTTCCTGTGTTACTTCTCCCGTGCATCCCCAACTCTGTGAACCTCCTCGTTACAGCGTCTCCTCACCACCTTACCTTTTGTTTTGTGTGAACATAATCTATTGACTTCTGTTTTTGGGTCAACTGAATAAACCTCATGCTCAGGCCTTAACATATTCTCTGATATTCTCTTTTACTGGTTCACAATGAGGGATGTGAAAAGCAGTGCTCCTGTGCCTTTGAACTGTGAGTGAATGTAAATATTTCATTTGATATTGATCCATATATTACTTCACTACTGTTCAGTTTGGTAGCATTTTGGGTTTTCTTTCATTTCTTCAGCAGATTCTTATCAGTGTCCTGCATAATGACTCCCTGAGGAGATACGGATGATAATGACTCAATAGGTCTAGATAAAGATGCCCTAACCATCCAAAGCAGTTAAAAACTGTCCTGGTCCCAACATTTCTGTAAAATAAACTTTTTTCGGATGAGATCTACCACGGCCTTGGAAAATAACCCAGTGTCTCAGTATGAGCTTGACTCTCCTGACTCAGAGGTTTTTCCTTGTCTCCTCTTACTCTGCAGACACTGGTGATGTTTTAAAAGCTCTGATACATGTCCAGACAGCCTGAGCTTACTCAATGTCAAGCTTTTGAAAATTAGTTTTGGCTTTAGATTTATAACTTACTGTCCTGCTTGGTCCCACAACCATAGAAATATATTATTTATTATGTTTTTACACTTATCTTTATTTTTGTTTTTGTGATGATACAGATGAGATTTGCATCTGACAAAATTTATAGAACGCTAACCACCGAAACCTACTTTTTTTTTGTTACACTTTCTGATCTTTGAAAGAGATGACGTATGACTTAGGAACTATATATTATCATCTGTTCACCTGCTACTCTGCTTTTCCTATTGCTATTTGCAAGTCCCTGTCCAGAGTCAAAACATGGCTTATTATTGATATATTGAATAATACTAGGTTGTCCACAGAACCTTGTGATATAACGCTCTAAATATAAATATGTATAGCTCTATAATATATATACCTAAATATGCATAAAGCTTTGAGAACATATACAGATAAGATATACTGTATCTACTTTAATACCTGACTATTCCATACTTACCTTTAACTTTTAATGTTCTTACAAACATAAAGTCTAATCCTCAGTTAAGTTGTTTGCTATTTACACCTAATTTTTTTACCTTGAAAAGGAGTTTCTCTTTTTCATAAGATATTATATCCCTTCACAACATCAAAACAAAGCGGGCACAGTATTCAAATTCAATTCAATTCATTATAATTTTATGTATGAAGCACCTAATTGCAACACACAATTTTTCTAAAGACACTTAAAGTAGAACATTATACAGAGAAAAACATCCCCTGAGAATCAGTACGTAACACCAGAAAGATTCCCTTTAAAGAAGGAAAAACCTCCGACAGAACTGGAGTCAGTTGGGTGTCTATCTACCTCAGCCACCTGAGGTGAGAGGAAGAGGAGAGAGGAAAGAAAATGACAGATAAAGAAGAGCAAATAGTCAAATATTGGTCCAGTGGGATTCCAGTAACAGCACATCAGAAACATCTAGCTCTGGAGCCTGAGATACCTAGAGAGAGGAGGATGGAGACAGGAAACAGGCAATGTAACAAAGAGAAGAGTGAGAAAGAGCTGACATATAACAGTGACATATAGACTACATACTAGCACGTTGACACGTGGAGATCCACAGGTTCTACATGTAGTAGTTTTATGCTGTTGTGTTTCTGTGCATGCTGTATTATATTTGTCCAGCAGGTCACGCAAAAGCATTCTGGGTTTAACAATGTGATTGTAAGGCGACTGTATTCCAAAATTACTAATATCTCCCAAATATTGGCCATGTCCAACTTGCCATTTTCGCTAGTCTGTTCCTTGACCAAAAATACATAGAGCATGCCAAACTGCAGCAGGTCAGCTCTGTCCAGATTTTGTGTGAATCTCGACACACACACACCACACACACACACACACACCACGCACACACACACACACACACACACACACACACAGAGGCCATTTGGCTTTTATGATATAGATGGAGAGAGAATACATATCTTCCACACTGAAGGATCCTCCTGGCAAACTTGAAAATCACAGGTTAAAGAACAAGGGAGACGGAAATGAAGCCATTGTCTATTGTTTATATGCACACAGTTACATGCATATATTTTGTTATTTTCACTGCACTTCATGATGTAAAAAACATCCATCCATCCATCCATCCATCCATCCAAATTTTCATAAAAGATGCAACTAAATGAAAATGATGTAGCAATTGCTTATGTATATAAAAAAAAACAATGTTAAGACAATGTAGACAAAAAAATAACAATAAAGAATCAATGTAAAAAGAATGTAAGACAAATCGTTTTAATGATAGATGAGTCAGTAATATCTGTCCATTATTGTAATTCATGATGTTTTTTTGTAAATGTGGGTCCAGAATATACCTAAAATTGATTTTTATTTATTTATTTATTTGAAAAGGTCTGAGAGCCAGCCCTTCTCAGTAGACAGTGTATACACTGTCTGCATTAAATGCTTTGGTTGTGGTTTATGGCCAGTTCACTAGGTGGCTAAAATTTACTTAGGGGTCAAATGAGTGGCCATTGTTGTCAAAAAAAAAAAAAATTGTAAAAAATGCATAAAACTGTGTTGAAATAATGCTAATACATTTGTGCACAGACTACTGATATTATGTGACAGTGGAAGCTATATTTTCAGAAATATTGGATTTTGAATAGCGCATGTATGAGAAAACTTTTGCTGGTGGACGGATGTGACATTACCCATGATGATCTGGTCAGTACCAGTACTTTATTAGTAATAAACTTATATACTTACTATTGCCTAATCATCCTCTTATTCATAAATGTTAATATTGTGGATCTAAAACAATAACAGCTTAAAAACACAAAATGTGGCAGTGGACAGATGTGACATGGTTGTTACAGATCCCATCATACTGATGCTCGGCAGCCATGTCACCGTTTCCACAAATGATCCCTGTGCAAAAACTAGTATCAGAATTATTTATTGTATAGTTGATCATCATACTAAAGAGGAAATAACAATATAAAATTGTTTTTTCTTTATAAAAATGCTTATTATTAGAAAACTTTTGATTTTAAAAAGTGACGTGTGACATTCTTAATGTATGTATTGGCGTAACATAAGCAGGATGGATCAGCACCATACTCTATATTGCAACCTGTAAAAATAAAACATGTGATATGTGGGATATAATCTTGTAAGAAAAACTGGGGAATCTAAAAGAATAGAATATTTGTTTTTCAGGTAAATTCAGTTAAAATATAACTTGGCCATTTGTGACATGAAAATATAACATTAATTGTGATGAAATCGGACATTTTTGACCTGAAAACATAGTTCATATGACCATCAACATGTTGAACAGAACTGAAATCCTGTAAATTTGCAGAACTTGCATTTACCAACACAAAGTTCCTTTGGGGATTCACTTAGATTGATTTCTTATGCACAAAGACATAAATAAGACCTCTAAGCAAATTTAGCCAGTATACATTTTATTATTTTCACTGCACTGCATGATATAAACAAAATCACCCATCCATCCATCCATCCATCCGTCCGTTTGTCCATCCAAATTTTCACAAAAGATGCAACTAAATGAAAATGATGTGGCAATTGCTTATATATATATATATATATATATATATATATATATATATATATATATATATATATATATATATATATATATATATAAAACAATGTTAAGGCAATGTAGACAAAAACTAACAAAGAATCAATGTAAAAAGAATGTAAGACAAATCATTTTAATGATAGATAAGTCAGTAAATATCTGTCTGTTATAGTGATTCATGGTGTGTTTTTGGAAATGTGGGTCCAGAATATACTTAAAATTGATTTTTATTATTTAATTTAATTTAATTTAAATATTTTTGGAAAAGGTCTGAGAGCCAGCCCTTCTCAGTAGACAGTTTATACATTGTCAGCATTAAATGCTTTGGTTATGGTTTATGGCCAGTTTACTAGTTTATCCCAGTGTGTCCATTCATTGATTCCCAGTCTAACATGCTAATGCTTTTTACAAATGAGCCCTGTATCCACGCCCACTAATAATACTCTCAGCCAATAGGATTGCAGCATTTCGAGGCAGACGTGGACCTTAATAAACAAGCTGCTCTCTCCTCCATCTGCTTTCTGTCAGTTTTCCTCCGCTGCTCCGCTGTTCCCCTCCGCAGCCTTGACCCCCACTGTCACGGCGACCTCCGACATAAAGGAAGAGAAGGAGAAGCAGGAGGAGGAGGAAGAGAGGACTGTCACTACATTACATGACCACAGATAAGGGACTTTTTTCTGTGTTGGTCAGTTTGTGCTGTGAACCGTCAGATTGGATCCTTCCGCCGCTCCGCTAAACATTTGTCGCGCGCGGTGTTTGTTCCTAAGCAGCGGACGCATCCGCCAGCAGAGAGGGTGAGTGATTTAACCTGTATACCTGACTTTTGTTTAGTTTTTTTCTCTCTCTCTACATAAAAATTAAGACGTCTTACTTAAGACCTTCTGTCGATAGACATATGTACATTCCCAGTGGAGAAATTCACTCGTTTTCATATTATTTTATGCACTTTATAACTTTAAGCTGTGGTGAAACAAGAAAAAGAATATGAGCGGAATGATACAGTTTTAGAGACTTTTAACAGAAATAAAATAGTTCTTTCATTAAGACTGGAGTCATAAATTATACATTTAAAACACTATCTAGAAGCTTTAATTTTAAGTTTTCTGCCATAAGAATGCCAAGACAAAAAGATGAAATTGTAAGACAAAATTCACTATATGTTTTAAAATACTACTGTGGGAACATACATAGAAATCCAGTGTTAAAAATTAAATGTGTAGAGCATCCTTATTTCTGCCTTATTAAAGTGTCGGGGTTGTGTAAAGCACAGTGAATGGCCATAACATGTATTATTACACCCACATGTCAAAAGCCATAGGTATTTTTTCTGTTATTTCAGACTCTAAGCTTCCTTAAAAGTTTGCTTTTTCATAGACTTAATTGATTATTTTTGCAGGGAAGCTCAGTCATATTAGATTGTTCCAAATTTTATTTTCATTATGTTATACTATAAACATTACACAGTTGTCTACTGAGGCTGATGAAGCTACAATATGATCTTGGTTACATTTACTATGTCTTTTATGGTACCCTCTGGTGACCAAAAAACTGTAAAGTGCCCATATGTCTGAATGAATTACTTCAGGGAAATACAGCTCCACTGTGAGAAACATTTCACCACTGCCTGGATTTGATGTATCAAGATAAACTAATTGGACAAATTCTAAATGTTAACACTGATGCAAATTCTATATGAGGTTGTCTTTTTTTTTTTTTTTTATCCAACACCACATTGAATGGAATCCTCCTGAATAGTTCTCATGCTGTTTTAGTTCTTTTCAGTTCTGGACACACTGCCCAGATGCTTGTTTTAACTCACTGCCAATAAGTCTCCTCCGTTTAAATAAAAGATGGAGGGGATGTAAAATTGCCTCTGAATAAAAGATGTTTGCAGTTTGAAGAGCCACCCCCAGGTTCAGGTCTCCCCTTGAGACTCCAGTGATTCCCTCTGCAGCCAACTCTCAATTTTTATGAATAAATATTTCAGGAAATATGCAGGCAGAATTCTAACTGCAGCAGAATTCTTTTTTCTTTAATTATTACAATAGAAAGCATTTGTCATATGTCAGGGGCTGGGGGTGATAAATGTACTCCCTCTCTGTGCTGTTCTGTGGTTCATGTCATCTCTTTGATCATTCGGTGTTGGCAGATTGCTACTGCAGGAGAGATGGAACAGACTAGCCTGTCCAGCCATCCAGTTTTCTCAGTGTATTCAATACTGAGAAAATAGTCTGGAATTGGACAAGTCGCTGTGAAATATGCACGATCTATATTCTATACCGAACCAATCACAAGTCTGGGGGGTGGGTGTTTCACAATGTGTCATACACACGACTTCTATCTGTCACAAGTCAAAGTCAGTTCCAAGTCTGCAAATCTCTTTACAACTGTTGTCTGTTGTTTACTTCATTCAAAAAAAGAAGGTTTGAATTACAGATTACATCCTGTGTTCTTAAGTTTCTCTGACAAAAGTATCACGTCCGTCTTATCAGTGATTGGTTTACTCGGCGCCTGTTAGTCCCGCCTTCATATTTGGACTCAAGCCCCGCGATTTTAGACAGATTTCTCATTGAGAAAGACAGATGGTTGGCCAGGCTAGTAACAGATGTGGTCGATCAGAGGGAGTGAACTAATGTTTTCATGTGTCTAAATATCTTTGCCTGATTTTTACTTCCAACACATGAATCTTATAGCCTACTACTGCTGCAGTAGTTGACTTACTAACCCTTTATAGGGCACTCATTCAAAATTTCAACCTATGTGTTTTATTGGAGGACATAACAAGACTTTTTTATTTTTGTGAAATTTTTTCAAACTTTTGTGTTGTTATGTATAAAATAGGTTAATGAAGTTACCATATTTGGTTCCTTACCTATAAGTGGCAAAAAAAAAAAAAAAAATCCAAGAAGTGTATATATAAAAAATACAGGAATAACACATGTAATGTGAAAGGAACATGTTTTTTAGAACATGACAACATTAATGCTGATCCAGACACCTGTCATCATATACATTATCACTGTGAACATCATTACTTACATTCAGATATTTTATTCATGCACTGAGAAAGAAAAATATATTATACATAAGCAGTTAACAACAGATGTACATGAAAGGGAACCCTAAAGAAGCAAGAGTGCTTATAGATAGGGGACCCCATCTACATTAGTACCATTACTTCATGGTACCTAACACAGCAGGTACACTCACTGTTCATGCAGAGGTGGACCTTACAGACCCTGTAGACCACATTGTACCTGAGATTGTTGCTTCACTGTCTTCACTGTAACTGCTGCGGTCACTGTCTTGTAATGCTTGCGGAAATGACCAAAAACAGTCACTTGCCCAGTAAAGGGTTAACTCTCTGTTGGTGTTCTGAAAATGTGACATGTCACTCCTGGTGAGGCGTCACAAATCACAGAAGAAGTCATTTCATAATCGTAATTGGCACCATGGATTTGCACAGATTTCTAATTAACTGTGATTACTAGCATGTGGGTGACACAGAGTTGCTCCACATCTCATTTGGATTTGCCAAAAGAAGAAAATAGCCCCACCATGAGGAAAAATCTCCGTCTCGTCGCTTGTTTAATTGATTCCTCTTCAAAATATGATGCACTGTCATAATTCAGAAAGTCAGGAGTTAGCCTCATGAGTTTTCTTGTGATGTATGATTTCATAAATTGCCCTGTGGTTATTTGTTGCCTTTAGTGTCTGGGTCCTCATTAAAAACTGTGAGAACTTTGGGAGTGATTGAAAGGAGGACTGGGGCTGAGAAGTATGAGACAACAGTGGGTATTTTCTGGCCATAAGTCAGCTGTGAGCTGATTATACTGCAGTAGAACTTCCACAGCATTCCCAGTGGCCATGACTCATTCCTGCTCTTGGAGTGAAAGAAATAAAAGATTTATTGCCGGCCAGCTCATAGTGTTAGTAAAGCTGGGGCAACATTTGAAGGAGTCTATTTTTTTTCATGGTGTTGGGGGCAGACTAGGCCAAGGATGTAATAGACCTGTCAAGTGTCTTCACAGACAGAGGAAGAGGAGAGGAGATTAGACGAAAGGAGAAGGAGATAAGACGAAAGGAAAGGGGAACGAGCGACAGAGCTGGAGGATGTTATTGATGGGGAGATTTAGAACAGGATATCTTGGTGCTACCTGACAGGAGGGCACTGAATTGAAAGAGCGAGGGGGTCAGTTCATAGAAAGATGAAATAAAAACAGGAAATGAAGCAGAGGAGGATTAAAACTAAGCTGAGTTTCGTAGCAGAACTCACAAATATGATATTGATCTCTGAATGCTGGTCGTACTGTGCTGTTGTTTTATTTTAAAACAAATAGAACGGCTCTTCTGCTCACAGGTCACAGTCCACAGTGTATTACTTCAATATAAAGCATGTTTCTATCCCAAGGAATCACAACTTTTAACTGACTACTACTAACTAACTTTTCATAACATCTACAAAAGGAAATCCAAATGTATGCTTTATTCTTATTAAATGAATCATTATCATGGTTTTAAATCTAATAATGTCTGAGCTTTTGACTGAGGATGTGGTATTAGCAGGTATTTTGTTAGAAAAAAAAAAAACAAAAAAAAAAACCCTTTGGCTAGTTTTAGCTTTTGCCCATGAACTCAACTGCTGATCTGGATCATATAACACTATTTCAGACTTTTCCATGACTTGTTTTCTCACTTTCTCTGCAGCTTTCCATACCATTTATTGTTATTTCAATTTGATATGGGATTTGCTTATTTCCTTCATTCAGTGAAAGTTATTGTCTCCTCATTGGTCCACACATGCAAACACTTGACAGATCTTTTAGCTGTTTCAGTTATTCACATTTACCTTATCAATACACCAACGTCTCCATGTCTAAAAAAAGCTTTGTGATATTTTATTGGAATTCTTGACATTTGCATCATGTTTCTTGATGTGCAAAATGTGAATAAAAATATAACCACATTTCAAATCAACTCAAACATAAGTGATATCTTTTTTTGTTACCTGATGCACAATTTCCTCAAATTACAAACCACCACAATTATTCATGATCAGTTTATCAAACATCCTAAGCACATCCTGTCTGCAGTCCATGACAACCATAACCTAAACCTGTGTGAGAAATAGACAACACAGACCATGTTTGGTTGGTGTGCTGAAAAAAAATCAGTTGTATAGAATTACAGGCCAAGGTTAAGTTTATTTGTAGAGCACATTTAAAACAGTGCAAACTGCCCAAAGTGCTGTACAAATCTGAAGATCCAAATGCAAGATATACTAAAACTGGTAAAAAAAAAAAAAAAAAAACAGATAAGAAAACAAAAACGGATACACAGTAATAGGATATATAGCAACTAAAAATACAACCAAATAAAAGTCACACACTTGTATTTAAAGCCAGTGCAAATAGGTGCATCTTTAAAAGAGTTTTAAAGTGTTCAATGGACTGTGCACATGTGATATGTTGGGGCAGAGCATTCCTGAGCCTTGGACCTGCCACAGAAAAGGCTCTGTCACCTTTTATCATCAGTCGGGTTCTTGGTACGTCTAAAATCAGGTGATTTGAGGATTGTGTTTCTCTGGCCAGAACGTGCACAGTTAAAAGCTCTGGAAGGTAAGGAGATGCCAAACCATTTAGGCACTTTAAAACATACAATAAATCTTAAACTGGATCCTGCATGGGACAGGAAGCCAGTGGGGGGAAGCCAATACGGGAGTAATGTGGTCCCGTCTTCTGCCGCTGCATTCTAGACCATCAGCAGCTGGTGGACAGAGGACTGGTCCAACCTATAATGTAATTAATTACAATAATCCAGTCGAGAAGAAAACCAAATCGACAACATGCTCAAACTGGCTTACAGGCATGTATGGCTTCACCTTAGCTAAGAGACGACAGGGTACCTGTTGTGAATTTTCATTGTCAGCTATTTCAAAAGATCACGTATAATACTAGTGGTTCAGTTAGGTAACTTATGTTATCGCTCATTGTTAAGCACGTTCGAGTACTAGACTACTACAAAATCACTGCTCCATTAGTCAGGTATGGTCAGAGACATGTTGCTTCCTTTACAGGCTGTTCCAGCACCCATAGTGACATTGTATTGTCCAATTGGCCGGGCTGCGATGGACTGGTCTTTGATCCCGTGCAGCAGACACCAGTCTAAGACGACACATTATCGGCCAGTGCTGGGTCATGTCTCTAGGATGAGACTAGGGGTGTGTGATATGATGATATTAGATCGTGAAGGATTAGAATGTATCGACAATCCAACAAAGAGAGATCATGGAATCATCTATAATATGATGTAGTCAGAGCCATTGAATATTCAACAGGTTTGGATATAGTTATATGCTGACGCACAGACGCATCACGTCAGTTCACGTCCATGTCACATGGATTTTATGTTGTGTAGTGGGAGTCATGGCTGACAGCGAAATGGGTGAGTTGCTTCCTAAAAAATACTCCACTTCCAGTGTATGGAATTGGTTTGACTTTCCCCCAAACGACAAAGCGCAAACAGTAATTTGCAAAATTTGCACAGATACGTCGGATGGCAACACTATGAACCTGTTCAATCACCTGACAATGTGATATTATGACTCACGTAAATATACACACCACTTTTAATTGGTGTGTTATCTGTATGCATTATAAGTTTTCTGCATGTATGTTCATGCCAAGGGATGCACCGATACCGATATGAGTATCGGCATCGGCTCCGATACTAAGTGTGTGTACTCGTACTCGTACTCGTAAAAGTAATCCGATACAAATGCACCGATACCACTTACGGCTGTGTGACATTCACAGTTAAGTGCAGCAGGTACGCGGTGGTGGAATAATGTGTGGGGAGTGTGAAGAGTGTGGAGATTTTTCAAAATAAATGACGGTGATAAAAGAAACGCTGACTGCAAGTAACGTTAAAGACACAGACAGATACGGATGCAGCGTTCTGTCCATCCTCTGCGTACATTCCATCCGTTTTCCAGGTGCTCGCGGATGCGTAAACAGAATGAGAGTACCAGCGGGAGTACAGAGTGGTGCGGACCGCCGCCAACAGAAGTGAAAACGCAACTTATCACTCATTTCTCTACCTGCTGAGGCTAAGCTTTTAAACCTTACCAGCGAAAACGCTGCAATATTAGTGTCACATTAGTGTTGCCTCTGTCGTCTCCATGTTTGTTATTGCTGACTTTCTTCTTCTTCTTCTTCTACTCAAAAAACTTTCCTCTTCTTCATGGTATTATTCCAGTATGGTTAATTCAGAGCGGCGCCCCCTGGTGGATTAATTGAGTAACACTCATTCCAACACATTAAAAGTCAGTAGCAGCACTTTGTTCCAGTCAGACTAATGACAACAACAATAAAGCACATTTACAAAAGGAACTAACAACTGGAATGGGAATTAAGTACTCGTATCGGTATCGGCAAGTACTCAAATGTAAGTACTCGTACTCGTACTCAGTCTGGAAAAAAGTGGTATCGGTGCATCCCTATTCATGTCACACTGAGGTCACTTCTTAGAGCCAGATATCCGGGCCACACCAACACAGACACAAGGAGGTGGTATTTATATAAAAGCAGTGATTTATTTCTAATATAATAAAATAGGAAACAGCATGGAATCCAAGAACTAAAATCAACAATTAAAACGCTACTGATCAGCAGTTAAAACACGATAAAACATAAAACAAGCTAAAAAGGGACCGCAACAATTAAAAGTACAAAAGGTCTCTGAATCCCCACACCCAATCCAGTAAGTCAGCGCTAGGCGCTAGTCAAGATACTTAAGTCTCTCGGCGGCGTCCGTGTAGCATCTGACAGTGATTCTTTGTTGCAGCCTTGTCCTCCTGTAGTTCCAGTATACAGCGCCACATCCTCGTTCTGTCGTGGTTAGTCTGGGTCAGGGAGACGGTGGCCACATCTGCTTAGTGTCCTCTGGTGAACCTTCGTTGCAGCCTTGTCCTCCTGCAGCTCCAATATACTTTCCCTTGCCGGCTCGTCCTCCCCCAGGAACGCTCCACCGCGGCTGGAAGAACAGTATCAAATCCCTGGCTGCTCTACACCACCAGCTGCCACACACACACACACACACACACACACACACAAGCAACATGGTTGCATACGTCCCTTCACTTATAGTGGTTATGGCTCATCAAAAGTCCTTTTTCCCCCCGACACTGTCCGAAGTCTGGAATGCTGGCTACCAACCCACATACTTGAGAGCCTTGAGCTGCTGTTTGTCACCGAGTCAGTGTCTTTATCTCTGGAGGGGAAGTGCCCTGGAAGGGGAAAGCGTAACTCACATCAGGTGCGCACCTCCGTTAATTACCCTGCCCAGCTGGCTGTGGGCCAGTAGTTAGTCAGTGGTGGTTAAGGGGTGAGGAACGGGGAGACTAAAGTGCCGAATAAAAAAAAGTCCACAATCCACCAATTCTTCTGCTTAGTCCATGTAACGACAAATCACTGCAAGCTGAACATTCAAACACTTAATATACACACATCATGCAATATAAAATTCACATTAAAAATGCACAGCAAGCATTAACACAAACACACTTAAGGCATCACCATGTCAAATTGTATAGTACACAACGGCCCCTGTCATCCTGTTACATTCACACTGGTATTAGCCCCCTGTCCAACCTGAATCAGTGCGCACCCAAACAGTATGCTGAGAGCCAAACTGCTAGAAGACCAACCACACCACAGCCAGAGGCAACAGGTAGCATTAAACAAATCAAACAACTTTAACACAAGCCTGTAATAAAGGCACTCTTTATGAGAACAGTAGCAAATGGTGGAAAGAGGTAACGGAAGCAGTGACTTTTTACCTGGCAAAAGATGTGCAAATTAATCTCAACGATCAATCTAAGGAATCATGATAAAACTGAGATCGTGATTTTATTCTTAAAAATCATATGTTTTTGTCATATCGCCCACCCCTAGATAAGACTGATCTCATGAAATCATGTTGTATGTTACAAAAGTTCTTATGGCATATGGCATGCTATATGTACACATTTTCGACCTTTTACGTGTTATTCAACACCGTTGGACCGCGTGCCAATTTACACCAAGATATCCAGTTCACATAATCCTAACTCCTAACTGTCACCCTAACCCTAACCCTCAGTGTGTAGCATTTGATGCGGCTTGAACACACGCGAAAAGCTTATAGGTAACACACCAATTAAAAGTGGCGTGTATATTTACATGATTTCATTATATCACGTTCCTAGGACAATGGTGGCGTGCAAAGCTTACGGCTGCACAAACAAAGAGCACAAAAACATGCTTTTCACTCAGTCTCGCTCACTGACTGCTGCTTGTGTACTCGCACTCGATCACCCGGAGTCAACGCTGGTACATCACTTCTGACTGGCAATGGCTGCTTCCCATAGGTTCTGCCCTCACCTGTAATTCACGTAATAAAAAGGTCCAGTGTGATGCATTTATGGCGATTTTTTTTTTTTTTTTTTTTTTACTGAATTTGTCATACACAAAGCTCAGTTGATGTTGTGAGCATGACCAGTACAAGTACACTTTAAAGTTTATTGATGGTTCACATTCATCATAGTCAAAGTTTTCAGTATTAATTATATATATATATATATATATATATATATATATATATTTTTTTTTTTTTTTTTTTTTTTTTTTGTTTTGTTTTTTTTTTTTGTTTTTTGAACATTCTTTTTATTGAACATTTTCAAAATTATACAGTCCAACGCAGTACATACAGGTTGTATGAAATGTAAAGCAGATCCGAAATATGTTCACAGCGATGATCCCAGATATTCCAACACTTTTCCAAACTTTGCTGTAAAGACGTCCTTCTGGTTGTTAATACAAAATCTTAGTCTTTCCAGAGAAATGTAGTTTGATATCAAAGATTTCCACAGATGTTTTGAAGGAGCTTCTTCTCCAACCCATTTGGTCATAACAGCTTTTTGGCCCAATATAAACAAAAACTGAACAGTATACTTTTGTGTTCTCAATGATTCAGGGATATATCCCAATAGACACAATAATGGATTAGGCTGTAACTGGTGCTTAATGACCACACTAACCTCAACACATACGGTTTGCCAAAACTGTTGAATCTTTTCACATTCCCAGCAGCAGTGAAGTCTTGTCCCTTAAATAGTTTTACATTTGGGGCAGTTTGGAGAGGCCCCTGCTGTATATTTACTGTACATATATGGAGATATATATAGACATTTTATAAAATAGAATAGTGCATTTCCCTAAATCTGTTACATATGGATATTTTTGAAGGTAAAAGTAAGATTTCCTCCCATACATCAGTATCTATTGTTGTTTTCAGCTACGTTTCCCATGATTTCCGTAAGAATGATAACTTACCAGTATTCAAATGCTGCAGCTTTGAATAAAATTTGGAGACAAAATGACTTGACTCGGAGATTAAGAGTATCCATTTTGGTTTGTACATAGTGTCTGACCTGAAGGTATTTATAAAAGTCTTTTGTTTGTAGTCTGTATTTAGTTTGTAAGGACTCGAAAGTTTTAAATGTCCCCTTATCCCAAAGATTATACTTATTGTAAATTCCTGCTTCATACCATTTCTGATAGTTAGACCCAGTGCCCCCTCTGGTTAAATCAGGATTATCAACCAGTGTTGTTAAACAGCTCAGTTAGTATTAATATTTTTTTAATTTTATTGATACTAGCTAAAACCAGCCGATACTGCTGGCTTACACCATGACAGTCAGTGTGTCTAACCCTACAATGAAAAGCTTCAAAATAGTTACATGAACATAATTTCTGAGAGACTCTATTTAAAAGCACCATGAGGAGCAGGGTTCAATTCAGCAGGGAACATTCTTCTTACATTTACTCTCTTGTTTCATTTTGCATTTTACCCCATGCATTTTTAATGAAGCAGATCAGAATAAATGTTGGATATGAAGCTGATGTAATAGTGGAGGGAAAATGAAGTGAGATACTCAGGTGACCGTTATGATAGAGGGTCCTTATGTAAAGAGCAGTGGCATAGTAAAAAAAAACAAACAACAACTATTCCATACAAAACATCAACAGTCACATCAGTATAGATAGATATTAGTCAGTTCATATGTCATTAGGTCTGAAAGGACAGGTCTGTTTTATTACAATCATCATATCTTTTTTTTCTGCTTCACATGCATTATCTCTGCAGGTTTACTCTGAGTATACATGATGCGACCTTGGTTTTTAATGCAGTCTTGCTTCTGCATGTTCTTTCATAGTGCTGTTTATGTCTGTATCCATGAATTCTAAGTGAAGTTATTGCTCTCCGTGGCTCAGACTTAAATTAGATGTTCCCCATCCTGTAATGAATGTGAATCTGTACAAAGTAATTTAATTCTAATGAGCAGAAGTGCCGAAGGAGTTGCGTTAAAATAGCAGGATTAATTATGCTGGCTCATTTTGTAGCGTCTGAAACATCTGTACTGTGTCTGTCATTTTGATGTCTTTTACTTGGACGACACAACATAAAAACGTTGCCACATGCTCCAGATTAAATCTTTTGTGTGTTTACATTTACCTGCTTCGCAAACAACAATCCATTTATCCAGTACTCACTGGGTTTAACCCATAAAGACCCAGTGCTGCTTTTGTGGCTGTGCACAAATGAATTTTTCACCATTTTAACCTTTCTTAACTGATTTATCACCAATTTTTTAAATATATTATTATCTTCTTTATTGGCATTTTTTGGTGTAAATCATGTATTTTCCTATATTTAACTCACAGATCATGTAGATGTTCATGAAAATTCAGAGTAAATTCAAAGGTAATTATATCAAAACAGAAAAATGAAGAAAAAGTCACTTTTTCAAAAAAGATATCACTAACTGAATGTATAAACAAGTGTCTCCATCCACTGTCATTGATCCAACTCCATGGGTTTTGCTGGTGAATCAATGTTGTAGAAGATGACGGTGTTTTCACTTGCACTATGGAGCCTTTGAACGTCCAAATGGGTCATATCTGGTGACCATGAAAAGATGACAAGCTGTATTTTACACCAGTTATTTACATGTATTGATAGGATTAGTGGATCAGCAGGTATTAGGCTAAACATTTTAGATCAGTACATGGTTTGTGTCACTGGTGGCTGTTATGGGTTAAGCGACTTTACAAAGGCTGCGGTTGGAAAACCAAATGTTTGGTTTGGTTAGTAATGAAAAACAGTGTTTGATAAGGTTAAAGCTTCTCTCATAATGGGAAAAATAATTGGACAAGTTCCTATCCCAAATTCCAGTCTCTTTCTGCTGCATTACCTGGCTTAAAGTGTTTGCAGATTTGAACATTTGCATTTTAGAACGTCATTTTAATTCTGCTAAAGTATGATGAAATTCAGCAGGCTCTGAAAGCTTCTTGTCTTTCATGATGCATGAATCAGTAATAACATGGAAGTATTAAAGGAATTAGAGAAATATCGGCAGCGGGAGCAAATGAAGGGGTTTAAATGAGTTTCAAAGTAACTTCCTTTAGAATGGGTGGCACCTCTCATGTTATTGGACGGTACAAAACTTGCATACGGCTCATTTTTGTCATGGAAGTGGTCAGGCTTGTAAAGGAGAGGAAATAATGCAGATACTGTAAAATGAAACCAACAGAAACCAACAAACCAATTATCTGTTGATGAAGTTTATGACCTTTGACTTCATTTATCCACCCTCTAGATTTATTGTCACATTAATGTCAATTAAAGATGAAATGCTTGATATTTTCTTATGTTCTTGATGTATTTTTTTTTTACTCATGCTGTGAGGTAATTTGATAATTGCCTTTCAACATGATGTAATTTGAGTGATCTGAGTGGAGATTCTATCAGCTCTGTGGACTCTTTTTCAGTTTGTAAAAAAACCTATCTAATCTCTAATGCAAAGTTTGGCTAATTGTTGGTGTTTTCTGGCAGGTAGGGGGTTAAATACACGATTAACAGCTGTAATCATCAGTTGCTGATCAGATACATGACTACTGTTATGGAAATGTTCAACTGATAACCCACACACAAAGAGGCGGAGAGAAAGTTAGAGTTAAAATAAATAAATGCATTTATTGAGAAGTCAGTCACAGAGAAACTCTGTAAGTGAAGTCTGATTAAACAAGAGAAAACTAAAGATTATATAGAACCAAATCCAACCCCCTCAAACTATGATGTCATTCCTTACGTACATCGTACCACCCCATACTACTCCTTCTCTGCTCCGTGAAGATGTCATGATGACCTCTCCACTCTAACCTTGCTTGGATCCAATCTGGAGTGCAGGCGCCATTCTCTATCTACACATTCAGACATTTAGGTGTTTGGGTTTTAACTCAAGGCAAGAACTCCGTTCCTGGGTTGGGGGTGTTACAGAGTGGTAAACATCACACATAATGAATAATGACTCAGCATTAAAAGAAGATGTACTAACAGTATAAAATATAAAGAGTATAAAATATAAAAAGTAAATTTTTCCACCACATTTCCTCCCTTTTGATTATTCAACCGAATCAATCATGCAAAAACATAAAATTTACGTACGAGTATCAATAAATGATTATAAATGATTATCAACCCAAAGACAACCTAATTAAGCCATATTTCTCCAGATATTCTCCAGATAAATTATATGTAGCCAAATTTCCAGACTTTGTGTCTTTTTTCTTTTTAGATCAGGTTTGACATTGGAGGACAAATAGCAAAATACTATGAAAAAAATACTATAAACATCCACCCATGATCTATCTGCTTTTGGACATCAGTCAGAACAGTAATTTCCAGCTTCACAATTTTTGTTCATTTGACAGGATTACACGTTGCTTTCTTCATACACCATCAAATCATCATCAAGATCATCTAAGTCATCAAAATCATAATTATCATCATCATCATCAATCACTTCATGCTATACCATACTAAAAGTACCAATCACACTGCTAATCATTGAACGTATTATTGGAATGATGCAACAGGATAATCCGAGGAGTAATACAAACACACCAAAAATCACAGCAATAATTTTCATCAACATTGCCTTCCATCCCCCAGACAGCAGCCAGCCCCAAAAATCCCTGCCTGTTGTAGTGTATGCAGTGTTTTCCTCATGTAGGACTCGTCTAGGGTGATCAAACTGATTGTGGAAACATCAGGTACATAGGTACAACACTGGTCGCCAATAAGATGACAGACACCTCCCTTTTCAGCCAATAGGAGATCTAAAGCTGCCCTATTCTGTAATGCAACAGTGCGGAGAGCTTTCATCTCACTGGTCATTAAACCCCTGTTCAACAGACGCAGTGAGATTCTCTAGCTCCACAGAAAGTTCTTCTATGTACCAAGCTAAACAATCAGGGCCGTACATGGGAATAATACTGATTTCAAACTTATGGCCACCTGAAATCCGATCCCGTTTTACACAGGTGTGAGGCGGTGACATAACTGGGCTGATGGTCAATTTGGAGGTAGCTGGAACCAAATAAGAGAGGTGACATGTACCTGCCCATCATGCTGGGAAATACAAATAAGAGTGTTGACCACACGTCCACACCATATCTGTAGGACAGCCATACCCATAATCAGAAGGAGTTAGAGCTACGGTGGCATTATATGTGGTAGTAACATTAAAAATAAAATAAAATAAAATAAAAATATGAGGTCTTAGCATCATAATGTGTCAGTGGGGATGGTGTACCTAGTAATGCCGTGAGATTGTAAAGGACTATAACTGGAGAAAAGTAAATTTATCAGCCCTTTTTTCGCATGCTACCTTGAGAGTAATGTTACACCCAGATGTGTGTCCCAAATTATACCGTGTGTGTTCTGTGACTGGGGAATGGAAGCAAAACTGTGGAGTGAAAAAAAGATTAGACAGATCTCTGAGCCGAAAAACAACATTTTTCTGTACCATAGTAATATTAGTGTCTCTAGAGAAATTTCTTGGATTTCTGAAGGAAGGTCACGTTGGGTCTCAACCCCAGCCAGGGGTACGCCGTGACAGACGGCCACTGTCCATTTTATCATTGTCAATAGTGTGTGATTGATCGAGAGAGGATAAGGAGCGAACAGAGTATCTTCATGTGAGCTGTGTGGCATCAAACTACACACATAGCATGACTGATTAGTGACACGTCGTGTCAGATCACGTGTCACTCGCCACCATGTGTTATCGCTAGTCGTGGTGATCAATGAGGTGGAGGTCACGTCCGTGACGTCCCCGAAGCTCCTCTGACCCTAGCTGTCCTCCGACAGACCAGGGCGCAAACAGGAATGTGATGCGGTGGTGAAGGATCAGATACCTGATAGAATGTGTCCATGTACCACATGTACAGGCACAGGAGGGTGATGCAGATGACAGCTGACCCTTTGATCACCTCCATCGTCGTCGAATCAGTGTATGTGTGGGGCAGGGGGTCTTCAGTCACTCGCCAGTGACCAGGCAAAGGATAAGTGTATATGAGACGTCACTGGGGTCGTTACCACCGCTAGGTTTCAACCAGTGAGTCTTGTGAGTGTGGGTGCGTGATACAGCTGTGTCCAGCTCCGGTGTCCAGTCGTCCAGTCTACGCTGTCGATCGATGCTCCGGCCCGTCCTCGGCTGCAGCAGTTGGCGGTTCTCCCAGAAACCGCTTACAGTGGGTCGCGTGGATCCACATGGCACGTTCAGCAACCTTGACCACTGTGTGCGTCGTCAGGAGCACCTGGAAAGGGCCTCGCCACCTGCGCTGTTTCCAGTGCTTTCGTCTGAAGTCCCGGACCAGGATCCAATCCCCCGGCTGCAGCGGATGAAGCAGCCCCTCTGCAGGAACCGGTAGTGCTGATTTCACCAGTACCTGTACTTGAAATAGTTCAGAGGAGAGTTTTCTACACTAAGACACCATGTCATGCTCCAACAATGATGTCAACCCGGTTAGTTGGGGGCCTGGAGACCTGTATATGGGGTCTCCCAAACATAATCTCAAAAGGACTCAGCCCACTTCGACTCCTACGTCTCATTCTCATTTGCATGAGAACCAGAGGTAGGGCCTTGACCCAGTTAAGACCTGTTTCCTCACAACATTTAGCCAGTTTTGATTTTAGGGTGCTATTTTCCCTTTCAATAGCCCCCCCCTGATTGTGGATGGTATGCACAGTGTGTTTTGAGGTCAAAACCTAGCATTTCCCCTAACTCAGTTAGTGCTGTGTTCACAAAGTGGGACCCATCGTCTGATGAGATCCTCTTTGGGATCCCCCAACAAAACAAAACAAAATTTCAGTTACCAAAGCTTTAGCCACTGCAGAGCTGTCTGCATGCTTTGCAGGAAAACATTTATCTAACATTCCTCCCTTAGACACATGATCTACGCCATGTGTCAGCTTAGCAAACCAGGGGAAGAAATGTTTGGGCCGACAAGGTCGTCCATCAGCTGCCTCAAGTGAAACAAAAGACACAAGCCTGTGAAGAAGGACAACAAAGGAGAAGGTCATCAACATACTGTAAAGGAGCAACACCTGGTGGGAGGTCAAGGTGGGACAGCGAGTCGGCCAAAATCGAATTGTAAATGGTTGGGGCCTCGCAATACCCCTGAGACATGCGCGTCCATGTGTACATTTTGTTTCTGAACTGAAACGCGAACCAATATTGGCTATCTGCATGCACGGGAACAGATGTGAACGCGTTCGAAAGGTCAATGACAGAAAAGTGAGATGCAGACGGCGGAATTTGTGATAAAATGTGTGTGGATTTGGGACCGTGGGTATGCGTGGAACCACGGCTTTGTTTACCGCCTGTAGGTCTTGAATAAACCTCCATGTGTCTGGGTCAGGAGGGGTTCACACTTTTTTCCACAGGAAAAATTGGGGTCCTGACCGGTGAATCAGGACATGGAACTATAATTCCCACATTCAAATAAGCTTAGAACTCGGACTGTTTTTGACATGGCCTGTAATCAGATCGCGGGGTAATGATGACCGGTGGGCAGTTTCGGACGAGACCCACATCATGTGGACCAGTAGCCCAGACACCAGGTGGGATATCAGCCAGTTTGGGTGGCACGGAGACGGGTGAGAGGCCTGTGGGAGATGTAGACATACAGGTGAGCTGAGCGCTTCATCATTTAACAACTGTACAGTTTTCTGACAGTGAAACACTGATATCATGCTCTGTCTGTATACCCCCAGTCGGGGAGCGAACATGATGGCCGGGTCAGAGGTGGGACACAAATCTGACACCTGCAAGGCCTTTTCCACAAACGGGCCCACGTCTTTCCAATCTGCATGGCATGGTTTGGAAAGAGCAACATACGTGGTGCAGCACCAAGCCTGTAAAAAGAATGTTGATTATCAGTCAGTGACACAGACAATGCACAAAAAAATATGAATCCCAAAACATGTAACCAGTTGTGAGCTTATCAGACTCTGTGTGAAAAAACTTTTCCTCATATGTGGGGTCAGGGCCTCCAGGACTGAAATGAGAAGCACACTATAAATCATTTGGGGGTGAGACATAAGCGCCAGGCTGAAGTCTGCTGTCACTTAGCTCGACCCATTTTTCTGTAATTTGGGGGGAACAGACTTTCCAGTGGTATACAGAATCTGGTCACCCAGCAGCATACCTAACCATTGTGTGTGCGTACACACAATGTGAGTGGAGATCTGTGCCTGCGACTGTGTTTTGTTGAGTTATCGTTAACCCCTCTGGACCCGATTCAAGTTTTACCCCCAATTTGCACATCAAATCCCGCCCACACAAATTAATGGGACAGACGGGTGCGAGTAAAAAAAGAATGTTAGAAAGTACATTCTTGTGAAACACATGTCAACGGAACAGTAAAGCTCTCTCTGTCCTGTTTACCACCAGCCGACACAGAAATAATAGTTTTTCCACTCAACTTTAGTGTAGGTGTTAAGTCTACATGTCTGATCACAGAGTATGTAGCTCCACTATCTACTAAAAACAATAACTTAAACCTGCTTATAGTAAGATCAACCACAGGGAGCTTCTGATAGGAGTCAGTACACAGCTGAGCGTGTGTGTGTGTGTGTGTGTGTGTGTCACCTCCTCCTCCCTTGGGCAGTGCAGCAGAAGCTGTAGTGGGTGTGGAATCCGTGTCTGGAGACCCGCCTTCTCTGTGGGCAGTCCCTTTTCCCATGTCCTGGTTGGCCACAGAGGTGGCCCACCCCTTCACATGTCGGACCACCCCTTTCCGGGTGTAGGTGGGCCTCGAGTGTTCTCCGGTCCCCGCCCACGCTGTTCCCCGGGGGGGGGGGGGGGGTCGGGCGGACCAGTCCGGAGTGTCTGATGAAAGTGACCCCTGCCCTGCTTCTGGAATCTTCCACTGTCTCATCAGGCCTGTTTCAGGTTTGTCCATGCAGACAGACAGCCTCAGGTGGGAAAAAACGTCCGGCAGAGGCTAGGGGTCATCTGTGCAGCCAGAAGCCGCCTGAGTTCGGACCCAGTGGGTCTGTGTTCATTGCAGAAAGTCCCTCGGATGGATCAGGTAGATGTTTCAGTGAATGTCCATGCCCTGAACACCACAACAGGACCGGCTGGTCCGCTGACTTCCACCATGGGCATTTGTGCAGCTGTGCCAGAAGTCAGTCCTCCCCCCTGCCTGCAGCATCAGCAGCGGGGGTGGAGTCGGGTTGTGTGGAGTCCGGCTCCGGTGGTGGAGAAGGCCGGGGGTCAGCAGACCTGGGGGGCCTGCTGGGGCCCGTTGACGTTTGGCCGGTTCTGGAATTACGGCTGAGTGTTCCGGGAGGGGGGGCGGGTTCTCGCGGCGTCTTTGTGGACAGGCGTCCAGACCCGGACACCGACTTCGCTGCCTGCACAGAAACACAAGGGGGGGCATATGGTATATGGTAAAGTGGCGGAGCTCAAGCTCCTTGACAATCGAAAATATAACTGTTTAATCTGTATAATCTGTTTTATATCTGTTTTTATAACCAGCAGCATAATTTACCAGATCTTACAGACGTAGCACAGACGTCGCACAAAAATACAAGGGAAGTATAAAGTTATGAATGAAAAGAAGTGGTTTAAATATTCTAACAAATTAGGCATAAAGGGAAAAAAACACAGCTAGATGGTGTCATCTACGGTTACACATGCCTCAGTTTGTTTTTGCTTCATTCACCACATCTCAAAACATTTGTTACAAGGTTCCTATTGTTTAAATTCCCTGACCTTGTTTTTTCTCTCTTTGCCTCCCTTTAACTCATTCAGTTTTTGCACACCCAAAGTTGGCGTTTTAGAAAAAATACCCATGTTTACCCAATAATCAGCACATTCAAGCACAATTTCCCCATATTTTCTTTTTACCCATGGGTTTTGGAATAGGGGCCTCTCTGGCCACACCCCCGTCACTGTGCCCCGGCCGGTTTCCCATTTTTACACTTAGAACGTCTTCTAAGTGGTTTTTGTTCCTTGGCGAACAAAATACTAAAAAACCCTGATTTTTCTTTTCAGTTGTCAGCGAAAAAATCACCTAAAACGCTTTCAAGTTTGTTATAAACTTTACTCTACTGTATTTACATACAGTAGCAACCTTATACGATTTTTCTTTTTGGTTGAAGGCAGGCGAAAAAATCTCCCAAAAACGCCTGTACTCTATTGCATTTGCATACACTAGCAACCTTATACGATTTTCTTTTTGGTTGAAGGCGAAAAAATCTCCCAAAAACGCCTGTACTCTATTGTATTTGCATACAATAGCAACCCGACTCAGGTCCATATATATATATATATATATATATATATATATATATATATATATATATATATATACTTATTCTTTTATATATATATAAACCCGAATCGCACGCCACTATTGTTTCAGTGACGTGCCCAGTGACGTGAGTTTGGAACACAGAGAGTAAAAGGCCCAACACCCCAAACTGTAACTTTCTCACCGTGTGTGGCGTTGAACTCAGTTCCGATTCCAGTGGTGAGACGGGCGGGGCTCGGGGCCGGTCCCCCGTCTGCGGTGTCGTTTTACCACGGGGCTACAGCCGCTTTTTGGCCCGTAGGATGATCAGTCCACCAACCTCCGTTCCCCGCCCGACAGCACACATGGAACCCTGCCGACAACGCCAATTTGTTATGGAAATGTTCAACTGATAACCCACACACAAAGAGGCGGAGAGAAAGTTAGAGTTAAAATAAATAAATGGGTGGCACCTCTCATGTTATTGGACGGTACAAAACTTGCATACGGCTCATTTTTGTCATGGAAGTGGTCAGGCTTGTAAAGGAGAGGAAATAATGCAGATACTGTAAAATGAAACCAACAGAAACCAACAAACCAATTATCTGTTGATGAAGTTTATGACCTTTGACTTCATTTATCCACCCTCTAGATTTATTGTCACATTAATGTCAATTAAAGATGAAATGCTTGATATTTTCTTATGTTCTTGATGTATTTTTTTTTTACTCATGCTGTGAGGTAATTTGATAATTGCCTTTCAACATGATGTAATTTGAGTGATCTGAGTGGAGATTCTATCAGCTCTGTGGACTCTTTTTCAGTTTGTAAAAAACCTATCTAATCTCTAATGCAAAGTTTGGCTAATTGTTGGTGTTTTCTGGCAGGTAGGGGGTTAAATACACGATTAACAGCTGTAATCATCAGTTGCTGATCAGATACATGACTACTGTTATGGAAATGTTCAACTGATAACCCACACACAAAGAGGCGGAGAGAAAGTTAGAGTTAAAATAAATAAATGCATTTATTGAGAAGTCAGTCACAGAGAAACTCTGTAAGTGAAGTCTGATTAAACAAGAGAAAACTAAAGATTATATAGAACCAAATCCAACCCCCTCAAACTATGATGTCATTCCTTACGTACATCGTACCACCCCATACTACTCCTTCTCTGCTCCGTGAAGAGGTCATGATGACCTCTCCACTCTAACCTTGCTTGGATCCAATCTGGAGTGCAGGCGCCATTCTCTATCTACACATTCAGACATTTAGGTGTTTGGGTTTTAACTCAAGGCAAGAACTCCGTTCCTGGGTTGGGGGTGTTACAGAGTGGTAAACATCACACATAATGAATAATGACTCAGCATTAAAAGAAGATGTACTAACAGTATAAAATATAAAGAGTATAAAATATAAAAAGTAAATTTTTCCACCACACTACTCTACTCTGTGGCTTGACAGAGAAGCTCAGAGAAGTGTTTTTCAGAGTGGGGAGAAATGGCATCGAGGTGTCTAACTTTAAGTCTGAATTAAATGAAAGAGCTGGGCTATAAAAATGTGGACAAAATAATTTGCTAATGTTAGTGTAAATAACAACTTCATTAATACATGAACACATTTGTAAATCAGTAAAACAGTACCACAGTGCTTCATTTTCAGCTTGACAGTTTGTCATGTCTTTTATGTATTGTGATTGTCTCTCTCAACAGTAGAGTGCAAAGCTTACAGCTGCACAAACAACAAGTGCAAACACGTGCTTTTCACTCAGTCTCGCTCACTGACTGCTGCTGTTTTACTCATACTGATCACACGGAAACAACAATGCTACATCACTTCTGGTCAACAACGGCAGCTCCCTACGTGTAATTCACATAATTAAATGGTCCAGTGTGATGCATTTATGTCATTTTTTTTTTTTTTTTTTTTTTTTTACTGAATTGGCGCCTCTCTTGCTTATACACACAGCACAATTCATGTTGTATGTATGACCAGTACAGGTACGCTTTAATCATATACTCATAAGTGTTGCCAGTTATTTTCACTGAACTTAATGGTTGATAAAATGTTAGAAAACAGGTAAAATACCTGTTTATGTTATTTATAGACAAATTGATTTTATACGACCAATTTCAAACCAGATGATATTCTGTTAGATCCACAAATGACAATGAAAAGTATCAAATCATTTAAGATACAAATAGTGACACTTACAAAGTCTGATCTATGCTGTGATCAATTATTAAAACCATTATAGGATTATAGGTCTTGCTTATTTGGTGTTTACTATGAATTGTGTCATGTGTGGTTCAATGGTCAAATAAAGACACAAAGAAAATATCAATATTTTTTAATTACTTGTCATTTAGATGAATAGTCAGAAAATGCTCGCTGCTCAATAGAAAATCGATGTATAATCGTTATTGTTCCACTGACAAACCACAGACCTATTAGATTTCTGTGCAGTTCACCTCGGTTTTATTAGGTGAGAACTTATAAATCATACTTTACATCTGTATTGAACCACTTCAAATCAATAAAGACCAGAGAGGAATCTTTGAGCGGACGGCCTACTGCCACAGTGCAGGCTTAAAATGACCTGATCTACACCATTGTCGGACTTATCTCTGTACACTGCCCCCCTTTTACATCTGGACTCACTTCTGTGCAGTAATAATGATACCTGTTTATTCACCAACTCCTACACTGAGTCAAATCAAATTTGTAAAATCAATATAAGCCATGCAGCCATGCAGGCTCAACAGGTGGGATGGTTTATTGATTTGGTAGCCTCAGTGTTAGATAAGTATTGATTTGCAATGCACAGCTCAAGTCAGATATGGTCAGAAGAGTAAATATGTGGCAAACAGAGATGTTTGCAAACGTAAGTAAATTCAGTGCTAACAGGAAAGTTTAGAGAGGAAAGCTGCAGCAATTCAGTAGAGTTGTATACTTCAGCGTCTTTTAACTGTTCAGTGTTGAACTGTGTTTGTTGCATGCTGTTATAAAGCCCATGGAGAGATCAGTGATGGACAGAAATGTTCTAATAGCATCATCGCATCTCATCTCTGCAGAATCAATGACCTTCAACAACTTTGTAGTCATCCTTGAAGTGGGGTCCTACTTCTCCTCTGTTATTCAAATGGTGAATTTCAAAGCTAGACCACAAACACTGCTTCAGCGTTTGTCATCTGACAAAGCTCAGCTGGTGTCTAAGACTGTTGTTCAAGAGACATTAGTTGTATTGGAATAGTCTGAAAAATGTCCTCCTAGCTTCTGTTCATAAAAACTTTTCCTTGACTTCAGTAGAACAAGGTCAAGGAGAGTTGGAGAAGAGAATCCATAAGGATGTAGGAGAAGGCAGATGATGTTACGTGGGTGAAACTACCAAGTTTTGAGGGCAGAGTAGAATAATAGAACTGGATGTTTGGTGCTTTGTGTTTTTACCATGTCTTTAAAGCAGTCTATGAACAAGGACAACCTGGTGAAAAACAAGCCTTCATTGCTGTGTTTGGAATATAAATAAATACAGGGTGGGGAAGCAAAATTTACAATGAACATTTAGTTGTTTTTTCTCAGCAGGCACTACGTCAATTGTTTTGAAACCAAACATATATTGATGTCATAATCATACCTAACACTATTATCCATACTTTTTCAGAAACTTTTGCCCATATGAGTAATCAGGAAAGCAAACGTCAAAGAGTGTGTGATTTGCTGAATGCACTCGTCACACCAAAGGAGATTTCAAAAATAGTTGGAGTGTCCATAAAGACTGTTTATAATGTAAGAAGAGAATGACTATGAGCAAAACTATTATGAGAAAGTCTGGAAGATACTATTAAAGAAGAATGGGAGAAGTTGTCACCCGAATATTTGAGGAACACCTGCGCAAGTTTCAGGAATCGTGTGAAGGCAGTTATTGAGAAAGAAGAATAAAAACATAGAATAAAAACATTTTCTATTATGTGAATTTTCTTGTGGCAAATAAATTCTCATGACTTTCAATAAACTAATTGGTCATACACTGTCTTTCAGTCCCTGCCTCAAAATATTGTAAATTTTGCTTCCCCACCCTGTACATACACACTACCAATGTCTTGCACTCACCCACCTGTCCATTCATGTTTCCCAATATGAATTAGTATCATTCTATAAAAATCCACCTGTACAGGATAAACATACAGCTACAAATAAGGTTTATACATCTGCTACTCTACATGTAATCATTCTTAAGTTTACATGTTAAATTAGTAGCAACATTCAACATTCTAGTAAAAACAGAATAAAAATAAACAGGTAGTGTAAAGAATAAACCATAACGGAATACAAAGTGTATATAAATGTATTTACAATAGCAGTGGTAGTGCAATCAGTACTGGTTATGAGATGAATAATGGATCACCTTAAATGTATAAATATCCTTACCTGTAGCCTGATTTTGCTGCATTTCTCTTCCTGCTGAAGCTCAGCTTTCTATCCTGTCTACAGTTTAGTGTTAGTAAGGCATATCTGTCTCAAGGAGCCTCAAATTAATTTATGGTGTTCCTAAATCCTACAATACAGCAATGCACAAAATGTGGAAATTACTAATGCAAACTAACATGTTCTGCAGTAACATTCACAGTTTACACCAACAGTGTAAATCTGTTGTAAGTTCAGAGCGTATCAGCTTATTACACAGTTGTGGTGTCATAAGATGAAAATGTGCATCCTGTGTGTGTCATGTCAGTTGTTTGCTTGGGCCAACTGGTGATGTTTTTATAGAACAGCATCTTCTCTTCTCCTTTGGTAAAGTGTGGTTTAGTGTATCGTCTGCTAAAGGAGAAACTAAAGGAAGCATTGAAGTTAAGGAGTATTAACCCTTTAAGTGCCAAAGTCTCAATATTGCAGCAGCAACATAACTGAATGAAACAGACAGCTTTTTGAAATCTTGATATCAAAGATGAATATTAAAAAAACAAAACAAAACAGTGGCTCCTAAAAGGTTAACATTAGGAGTGTGACAAAATATTGATATGGTGAACTACTGTGATATTAATCCTACGATGGATTATCGAAATGCTGTCGCTGTATGTCATTTAAAAAATATATTATTAAAATATAGCCGCTGTAAACTTCTTTCATCGTTCCTCCTTGGTGAGTCAAGTCACCGTTTTACATGTCATCCAGGGGGTGTTCCTCACGCGAGTGGCTGAAAATTGGGCCAAAGTCACAGAAGAAGAAAAAAAAAAACAACAACGGCACCAATATGGTGGACTCGAGCAGTGAAGTTAAACTGAAAGATGCACCGGCATCCTTTAAATCAAAAGTGTGGACTGACTTTGGCTTTTATAGAGTGTCTGGGACAAAGCTGGATAAGGACTTTGCAGTGTGTATGAACTGTCTCATGAAAATATGATACACGGGCGACACGACAAACATGCACAGCCACCTTGTTATAAACACACGGATATATCGTAGGTTATTAACAGCAATATATCGGTATCGCAATATTGCCATGTTGAGATATTATCATGTTTGTGAACTATGTATCACATATTGTATTACAAATATAATGTATAAAAAAGATTATTCAGATGCAACCCCTTCAACACACCAACACATGCATCCACAGTCACTGGTTTTCCTTTGAAAAGAGATAAAGGAAAACAGGACATCTGTTCATTAAAATATGTTTTGTTCTGTTTTGTCTTCCACAGAACAGAGGTTTGTTATCAGCATAGCTTTGAGTGGACCAGCAACATCAAATTGTAAGTAATAGAATTTTTTGTGTCAGCCAAGCTACTCAAAAAACTGTTCAATTTTCCCTGTGTGTTGAAACTAAGATAGATGTTGAATTCAAAAGGGTTTTTCTTTAAGGAAACTGGTGCATCAGTCATCTTCAGTGGTGAGATTTTGGAGACATGTGCGTCAGGAGTTGGCCAATCTGATATTCATAATTTTTACCTTTATTTATCTTCTTTTGCTAATATCCACTAAACTGAGCTAAAAATGTGATGCTTTTATTGCCATGCAGTGAAGAAGTAGAAAATGGACTGAGGTGGTCTGAATCCTCCGACCAATGGAAACACAGTGATTAACTGAATGGAATGGATCCAGGAAGAAATAAAACTTCTTTATTAGTTCAGAGTTTGCTTAGGTTCAGTTAATGAAACTACTTGGTTAATTTTAGGAAATGATAGCAGAGTTAGTTGAAAAACTCTGTCATCATATTAAACATTCTGACAGAAGGTGGTGAAGGCGAATGTCTCCTATGTCTCCTTGATCACAACACCGAAGGTAAGAGTAAACAGGAAATGTCTTGATTACTAATAATCACTGTTGGTCTTGAAAAATCCAAAACAGCTGAGCCCCAGCGTCTGTCCGTCCGTCCGTTCGTCCTTTGTCACTTATCTTTAACAGTGACATTCCTGTCTTTCAAACTTCAATGCCACAGAGGAATGACTTTGCTTTTAGAATGCAGTCAGTGGGTAATACAGTAGTAATAGTATAATGTATTGTACAAAGTAGTAATAAGAACTATACTGTCTGTATAGTTATTACTATCATTACTTTAAATTGTTTTTGTACTATCTTTATGCATGCACACTCTTTCTTGCACTTTATTCTGTTGCTGCCTTGACTGTTGAATTTCCCCCTTGTGGAATCAGTAAAATCTAATCTAATCTAATTATCTATTTTTAATAATCTATCTTCGACTGCAGTACACAACTATACATTTTTGTGTTTTGTATAACCAACAGTCATTTGTATTCCTTTCCCTCCACTCGACATTTAAGGCGGCCTAAGGCAAAAAAACAAAAAAAAATAAAATAACCAAACACTTGAGATGTTTTATGTGTGTTTTCAGACACACAAAGTCAGATTCACCTTGACCAGGACTATCTGTGTGTACAAAGACAGGGCGCTCTCTTGTCTAGTGTGTGTCCTCTAAGTCAGAGACCAAAGGCACTTTTCCAGTCCTGCTGCCATGTTGACCTTTGCATGTATTTTTTTCTCTTATCGTTGTTGAATCTATAGTGAACTGCTGACTTGAGCGCCCAGCGGACCATGAAGGGTCCCAGCATCATTATTTTTCTTTCTCTCTTGTGTCATCCATTTTCAGGCTGACTATGTCCACTGAAGTGAGATCATGACTTTACTCAACGAGTCAGATGAGACTTCCCCTCCCTCCTTCCCTCTGTCCTACCTCGACGGCAATTCCTCCATCTTTGTCACCTCCGACCCCTCCTTGTCACCCGCCTCCTCACCCTCCTCATCCTCGCTGACGTCCTCTAACTGCACCACCCCATCGTCTGTGACCTCTCCTCCCTATAACTTCTACGCGGTGCTGCTGGTCCTCCTGATCTTCTTTGTGGTGTTTGGGAATGTGCTGGTATGTGTGGCGGTGTCACGAGAGCGCGCCCTGCAGACCACCACCAACTACCTCATCGTGTCCTTGGCGGTGTCCGACCTGCTCCTTGCCACGTTGGTCATGCCATGGGGCGTCTACCTGGAGGTGTGTGTCTGTTATAGAAGATAAGATTTCAAGTGCTAAACAGAGCTATAATTGGATGGATGTGTGGTAGTGGATTTAATTTCCCTAAAGCATGATTTCATTTTCCATGAACAGATGCAGCAATAATAGCAAGTACATAACACAACAAATTTGTGTTAAAGAGACATTAATATTATTGCCATGGGGTAACAGGGTCTTTGTCCTTCCAGACTAGGTAATAAGATACAGATGGGGATTCAGATTCAGCTTCAACTCCTTTTATAAGAGTGAAATTCATCAGGGTTGTATGTTGGGTTAAGGTGAACAAAAAAAGTACTTTATAAATACAGGCTGTTTTGTAAATTCAATTAAAAAATCATACAAGCCAGTTTTATTTATGAGCACTGTGCTTTTGAACAGGTTATAGGCTGAATAAAAGTAGAGCTGAAATGATGCATTGACTTGAATTCCTAAAAAAAAGTATTTGATTACATTTTTCCTGAATCAAAGCTTTGTTTCTAGATGATAGATAGATAGATAGATAGATAGATAGATAGATAGATAGATAGATAGATAGATAGATAGATAGATAGATAGATAGATAGATAGATAGATAGATAATTACAGTGTAGCAGCAGCATGACACACATTCAGTACAATGTAATATCACAGCAAACGTGACTAAAGACAAATATAACGTAAGAGCAAACACTATGCACTATGAATTAGAACTATAAAATATCTGGATAGAATCTGGATAATAACTGTAATGTGCTGAAATAAAGCTGTAACGTGCAAAACAAGTTGTTTCATAATGGACTCTAATTGTGACGCACATGACGCCAGGATCGACACAAATAACATGTAGCGTAGCGCAGAAGAGACAAGGACAAAAACTTTGAAGCTTTCACACAAACATTACAAATATTTGGCTTAGTTTTTCAATATTTATATGTTAGTTACATCTTACATTTTTAGTAAGTTAGATATAAATTTGATGAAAATCAAATTTGCAGTGCACATGTTGTTTATAGATGTCATCGGACTTGTTTGTTGTTCATATCTATATTATAAAAGCCAAGTGGCCTCTGTGTGTGTGTGCACTTGTGTGTATCTGGGGATTCACACAAAATACAGCAAGAGCTGACTGCTGCAGTTTGGTATATTTATGTATTTATGGTCAAGAAACAGACTAGTGAAAACGGCAAGTTGATAGGACCGATATTTTGGGAGATATTAGTAATTTTGGAATATGATAGCCTTACAATCACATTGTAAGACTATATGGCCAGAAAGCTTTGGCGGTGACTGCTGAACAAATGCAGTACAGCATGCATGAATACACAACAGCATAAAAACTACCACATCTAGAACCTGTGGATAAATGTGATTACATAACATTAACCCACATGTAGTTGTTAACACATAATTATGTTAATAATGTTCTTGTAAAGGGCTCATGAGGGTCTTTTTACCTACTAACAGTTGTTATAAGGACATTAATAGAAAGTGTTGTTGTTTCCATTTTATACCATTTTAAATAAACACAGACTAAAAGGAATGTATAAAATGTGCAGATGTTTTCAACCCTGCGTGCCTTTGCGTGTGTTTTGCTGAAGGTGGTGGGTGAGTGGCGCTTCAGTCTCATCCACTGTGACATCCTGCTCACTCTGGACGTCATGATGTGCACCGCCAGCATCCTCAACCTTTGTGCTATCAGCATTGACAGGTGCATTCAAGTTTTGACTTTACTTTTTAGACAGACATGATTTCTTCTTTCATGCTGCCTCATGTTCATTCATTAGACTTTTAAGACATTTTCTTATCTTTGTCTCTTCTGGTGCTGTATCTCTTCGTATTATTTTCAAAATATGGGCTCATGGGTCATGTTAAGTTTCATTTTATGTCAGACTTCAACAAAGATAATGTAATGATGATTCTTTTTTCACCCTCCCTTATTGGTACAGGTTCAAGTAAATACACTGATGTTTGCATTTAAACACTCTTAAACGTCCACTAAAAACTTTACAGGGACATTGATCGTCCTGTTATCACTGAGCTGCGGGACAGAAGCCCTGCATGCTGTTTGTCTTTCAACTAATGAGCAACTTTTACAATGTGCTCTGCACTCATTAGTGTTCATTTTGTTATCCTTGATTCAAGGAGACTAGTTAAATGATTTGCTGTTCCACCTGATGCCCTCTTCAGAGTCCAGAGGGGAGTGACCAGACTCCCAGTGGGCAGACTGTCTACAGCTGTGTCCTAATTCCTCGAACAAAGTGACACATTGACGCTGCTCCAGTTTAGACGTCATCTCTAGACGTCACTCGATCTATAATAACTGGACAGTCTAACTGTTTGGATGCAGTTGTGGACACTGAAGTCTGAGCTCTGTCTGGGTTTTTTTTTTGTCAGTTGCACTGAATTTAAAATGAAAAACTGACTTCAAGGAGAGGATTTAATTCGCTAGCACAGCTTTTCCTGGAAGAAGCATCCATCCACATTATATGAGAGGTGTAGGAGATTGAGGTGTTTATTTTTATTTTCCACTGACACACAATTTTGTAGGATGGATATAAAAGGAGTTTGACAAATTAACAGGAATTTCTTTTGCCTGTTGAACTTTTATTTTTTCATTTATACCAAATCAAAAGACCCAAGTAAGAACCTCTTACAAACACAGTAATGGGCTCTATGCACAGGCCCACTACTTCCTGAACTTCAGGTGGCTCCTTTATTTCCTGTCTTTCATTATTGGACACACTGATTAATCCAGGTGTGCCTAATTAATCACTAGGCACCATAAGAAGTAGCAGACACACCTGGATTAATCAGTGTGTCCAGTAATGAAAGACAGGAAACAAAGGAGCCACCTGAAGTTCACCTGAAGTAGTGGGGCTGTGCATAGAGCCCACTGTGCAGCTGCAACATGCTAGAGTGTATGATGCACATTTAGGATCTGGGAATGAGGCACATCTGCCTGAGATCAGATCAGTCTGACAATGAGCCTGTTTACATGCACGCTAATACTCAGATATTTATCGGATTTCTGGAGTTATCAGATTATTCAAGTGATCATGTAAACAGGATAATCTGATATGTTTTTTCAGATACCAGCAGTAATCTGATTATGAGAAGTCAGATTAACACACCAGGATTTTTCCCCAATACTCCAGTGTCTTCCTGTATGTGTATAGGTTAATCTGATTTATTTAATTCTTTTACATCTGCGCATGTGTAAAAACAAGAAAACTGAAGTTACATAGTGAAACGTGAGCGGAAAACAACAGGAAGTTTGAGTCTACCATCATTATGTATGTACGTACTTCAAAAGAAACCCAATAATGGACTGGAGCGTCTAAACCAAGGTTTATTGATTATCGCATTTCTGAAGTGCATGTAAATACGTCAGATCTGATTATTATCGTATTTTTATGGTCATGTAAACAGGCTCACTGCTACCTGTGAATCTCCATGTCCTTGAGTTATTTCTCAGGATACACTATCAAATGCAGTTCACTCCCAGTTTTTTTAGTGACAATAACATGTTCTGTCTCTAAGCCCCTAATATAAGTGTGTGAAGAACATACTGTTACTAAGAACTAAACAGTTTAGATACTTTTGGTCACCAGTGGCTATTTGGGTCTTTATGGTTTAAGACTGGGAATTAGTCTGCCAATGCCAGGCCAGGAAAGACTAATTTAGTCTGAGAAGTTTCATCTTCAGAGTAACTTGGAGTATGTGCAGCATCCTGACAAAAAGTTCACACCTGCACTCAGCAGATGATTCAGTTGTGTATATCCAAGTGACTATGAAAAAAGGCTTTGACAACTTTAGTATGTTTTTGTGAGAAGCAGAGCTGTTATGGCTTTGTTGTTTTCATTTTTATCTTTCCTTTGGACTTGTTTTTTTTTTTTTTCACATTTTACTTTATTTGACAGTTTTTATTTAGTTTTATTTGTTTTCAAGTATATTGAAAGGTAAGCCTTGTTTTATAGGATGAGACAAAGCGTGAATGACATTGAGTAAAAATTCTATGAGCATTGTTGATTAAACATACCACATTGTGCAAAGTCATTATATTCTTGTGTGTCAGGAAGTGTTTACACCACTGAAGTGCTGTGGTTTACTGTAAAGGATGCATAAACACAGCAAAGGGATCATAATGTCGGAAGGTGCATTAATGTGTATTTACACTGTAGTGATGCGTGGGAGTCAGGCTTTGTTTTTTTTATGGATTTGTTTGTTTACTCTTACAGATACACAGCAGTTGCCATGCCATTGCTCTATAACACCCGCTACAGTTCCAGGAGGAGGGTGGCTGTTATGATTGCGGTGGTGTGGTTTCTCTCCTTTGCCATCTCCTGCCCTTTGCTGTTTGGACTCAACAACACTGGTAACACACACAATGTGATCCTTGGTCTATAGTTACCCCTGTCTTCCTAGTTTCTTAGTAGTCTTAGCTTGTTCTAGGACTGGCTTCACTCTCAAGTGTAAGGATTTCAAAGTTTTATCTCCAATATCAAGTTAAATCTACAGCTATGGGGTTTTTTCATAGCATGGTAGTGTGCTTCATCATTTAACCCATAAAGACCCAGTGCTACTTTTGTGTCAGTTCCCAAATGGTTTTTCTCTATATTTAGCATTTCCTTAGGGATTTATCACCATTTATTATAAAATAATCACCCTTATTTTGCATTTTTCCAGTGAAAATCAGGTATTTTCCAATATTTAATATATTGATCCTATGGATGTTCATAAAAGCTCAGATCAAAGTTGAGGGTTTTTATGTCAAAAACAGAGAAAACTAAGGAAAAAGTGACTTTTTCAGTAAAATCTATCATGAACTGAACATTAAACAATTATCTCCATCTAGGGATGGGAATCGAGAACTGGTTCTGTTTGAGAACTAGATCTCAGTAGCTCGACTCCTTGGAATCGTTTGCCTGCCTGCTTAACGATTCTGCTTATCGATTCCGCCTTTGTTGCACATGTGCGATGACGTCACCCGTACGCTGCATTATTTTGGTCAGAACGTAGCCAATACGGTGTTGAGGCAGAAACGGTCTAAAAAGACGACACCAGGGCCATTTATAACACTTGCAAAGCTTCCATTTCTTCAAAAGGGTGAAATCCCTCCAATATGCTCAAACATTTGTCCCCAGTATGTGAATCATTTACAGGAATGTCACGTATTTGATACGATACTTAGCAGCGCTTGTGAATGTAGCAGCAGAATGAACACCTGACCGTCATCCGGGCCCAGTTCCGGTTCCAGTGTGGGCAACAAACATCGTACCCCCTCAAATACAAGTTTCCAAAGGTAAGGGAAAGGAAATGAGGTGCACAAGAACGGGAGACAGTCAGAGTCAAACCGGTTCCATGTAGTGGAAATGTGGCAACAGAGGAATTAGTAAAGCGTCTTTAGCGCCCCAAACCGGGCCCGGCGTCATCTCTTATTATTATTTGTACATATTGTAGATGTTGTATTTTCTGTGCAGAGATGGAAATATAAAAGACAGTTAATGCAAACACACCCGTTTGTACTCTTTTATTCCCTCACCCAATGAGAATCGATAAGGAATCGGATCAATAAGCAAAATCAATAATGGAATCAAAATCGTTAAATTCTTATAGATTCCCATCCCTATCTCCATCCACTGTCATGGATCCAACTCCATGGGTTTTACTGGTGAATCCGTGTTGTAGAAGATGACGGTGTTTCCATGGTAACCACAGAGCCTCTGAACATCCAAATGGGTCATAGCTGATGACCATGAAAATGTGATAAAAAACTGCATTTTGTACCAATTATTTACATGCATTGATGGGGTTAGTGGATCAACAGGTATTAAACTTTTTAGATCAGTAGATGGTCTGTGTCACTGGTGGCTGTTTGGGTCTTTATGGGTTAAAGACATGGTAAGAACACACGGCACCAAACACCCAGTTCTATTATTCTACTCTGCCCTCAGAACTTGGTAGTTTCACCCACGTAACATCATCTGCCTTTTCCTACATCCTTATGGATTCTCTTCTCCATCTCTCCGTGACCTTGTTCTACTGAGGTCAAGGAAAAGTGGTTATGAACAGAAGCTAGGAGGACATTTTTCAGACTATTCCAATACAACCAATGTCTCTTGAACAACAGTCTCAGATGCCAGTTGATTTTATACCAATTATTTACATGTATTAATAGGATTAGTGGATCAACAGGTATTAAACAGTTTAGATCAGTAAATGGTTTTGGTCACTGGTGGATGGTTGGGTCTTTATGGGTTAAGAAGAAATTTAAGAGGGGAAAGACATCTTCTGAAGCATACTCGTCCATCTGTCGCTCATACTGATTATCAAGAAAAACCAAATGTGTGAAGAAGCAGCAAGCGTTAAGACTCTAAAGCACCACACTTTGTACTTAAATATCCATCAGCACAAATGCATAGTGTTCAACCTAACTTCCATGTGCTACACTCACAGACAGTGATGTCTCATTCGTAAACAAACAGGTACACATAATCCTCAATATGTGTGTCTCTCCACGGAAGGAACATGATTGAAGAGGCTCAACAGCAGCCCTCTATCTTAATGAAGGCAGGAAAACCTCTTGAGAATAAGTGGGCAACAAGATCTAATGGGAGTCAAGCAGGTGCTGGTGTGAATCCAAACACAGAAAGGAACCATGTGATGTAACATTTAACTCTTACCAAAGATAAAAAAATATATATTTCTCTCTCCTCAGTAATGGGTTGTTCATAGATTACAACACATGATTTAAAAGGAAGACTTTGGCCCTACCCTGATTCACCCTTGGCCCTACCCCTTGAAAAAAGCGCTATAGAAATCAAATCCTTTATTATTATTATTAAAACATTCCCCTATGAACTGAGACAACGCTTTGAAACCTGTTACGTCATCAGCAGTCGTCGATGCTGCTATAAACAGATGCGACAACTTTGTTTCTGAAAGCATTCCCCATGCTGTCGGCAGCTGTAACCGGCTCTGTTCCATGGCTTTGGGCATCTTTGTGTGGCTATCAACTGCAAACCACAGAAATGCGATCTGTAACACATTGAAATGACATTAAAAGGTCGATCAAATGAGTTATTTACGAAGAAAATACATACATTTCTGTATTTCTTTCGTCACACTGCTGCACTTTTTTGCTGTGTTTATGGTGACAGGGTGTGGTTAGGACCCAAACGCAGCACAACGGAGCTGAGAATCAGTTTGAAAGAGTCATTATCACAAACAGATAAATATCTGAGCAGAATGAATGGCAGACTGGTTTACCGGGAGACAGGCAAAGAGACGTGGTCGGGCCAGGCAGAGTCAAAACCAAGAAAATCCAGAATCATCGAACTCAGAGTCACAGACAGAAAACAGGTCAGGTTACCAGGACTTGAAGCGATGAGACATGGATGGAGCAGGTAGAGTCAAAAAACCAGGAAGATCCAAATCACAGTTCTGAGTCAGGGGCAGAAAGTGGGTCAGATTACCAGGGCAGAAACGACGAGACGGAGTCAAAAACAGACAAGGTCGGCAACAGAATCTCAGGAACAGATGAAAATGAATTGTTTATGAAATCCCATATTATGAAATTTAATGATTTGGTTTACTATAAAATCATGTAAATAATGTATAAAGCCAAATTAAAGTTACTCCCTGTCTGTGTACAAAGGTTCTAAATATGATTTGCGAGATGTTTGTAAATTTGTTGTACAAAACGCTAAAAAAGAGAGTAAAAGAAGATGTATATCTGTAGTTGGAGTTAAACTATGGAATGAGGCCAGCATGGATTTAAGAATGTGTAGCCCATTTTTGATATTTAAAAAAAATTGTACGCAAGGCAATTTTTGAAGGATACAATTGTTAATATCTAATAAGTAATAGGTAAATAATTAATTTTTGATTCTACATTAAATTACCATTAATTTGGCTGGTTAAGTTTTCTATTTTTCTGGTTTAGTTTCACTTTTTTATGTTTTTGATTGTTTGTTTGGTTGTATGCATTGTTGTTTTTTCTTTTTCCTATATTGAATGCTGGGTAGATGAATTTGTTGTGTAGGACAGGCATTAATATAAGCATTCTACTTCTCCCTGGGCCTTTTCAGTCGTTAACCTGTTTGTAGTGTTGACACTGGTTGTATTATTATGTGATGACTGAATAAAGAATTTCATCATCATCATCCAAAATGCTGGAGAATCGGGATGATCCACAGACAATCTGGCAAAGAGTAGCTGAGCAGGAGCTGCTTATATCCTGGAGCACTGATTAGATGCTCTTGTCAGCAACAGGTGAATCTCATGTTGCTGATGAGGCGAGAGAGAGGGCAGCAGCAGAGCAGACCGTGACAGCTTACCTCCATCTTCCCGATGATTTGAACAGAATTATGGGAATTTTGGGAAATTTCTCATACCGCTCCGTTTGTAGTGTGGTCCTGAAAAATCTCCCTTCTGAGGGCCAAAGAAGCCTCCCCCTTAACCCTTCCCCTACGACTCAACGAGAATCGCGACACCCCTACCCCTTCACATGAACATAGAAAACGGAGAGGTAGGGGTAAGGGGTGAAATGGGCCTTTCACTCCAGCATCACTGATGGAAATGAACTAACTGTCATCTCCTCTGTTCCATCAGTATGACCGTTTTAAAATTCCTGTCACATGAAAAAATCCTTGTCATTTTCTGGGATGAGTTTGCAAACCATAAAATATCATATTCTGTTGAGGAAAACTTAAAGCAAGGAAGAAATGTAATATCCTCTATATCAGGGCTGTCAAACTCATTTTAGTTCAAGGGCAACATTCAGCCCAATATAACAGTGAAAAAAGGTAAATTACATTGAGAAAATGTTTACATCTACAAAGCTTCCTTAAAGATGTGAATAACGCCAACAACCTGAAATGTCTTAAGAAAATAATTGCAATTTTAACAATATTATTCCTCAGTTTATCACTTATACACATGCATTAAAACAAACAGATCATAGTGGATCTACAAATGCACAAAACATTCAATAACAGGCAGAAAATTGTTAAAATTACACTGACTTCTCTGAAGAGATTTCAGGTTGTTCAGATTTGTTCAGATTATTCAAATTTTTTGTGAAAGGATAGTTTATAAATGTAAATATTTTTGTGTAATTTTACTTTCTTGGCACTAAACCAATGAATTTGTAGTTGTCATTATTTATAGGTTATTATGAAAGTATTTTACTAGTCTGACCCACTTTAGATCGAATTATTCTATTTGCGACCCCTGAACTAAAAGGATTTTGACATCATTAATTGTAAATATCTTCAGTGTAATGTTTGCATTTCACAAATTCATCTGTCAGGCCAGACTGGACCTTTTGGTGGATTTGTTTTGGCCCACGGGCCAGATTTCTGACTTCTGTGCTCTGTATCAGTGGTTCTCAAACTTTTTACAGTGGAGTACCCCCTGAAATATAGTTTTTTAGCCAAGTACCCCCAACTCTCGTTTCGGCATTTTTGACTGAAAAAATGAGGCAAAATTTGTTCCTGTGCCAAAAGTGTCTGTTTTTATTTTGAAAACTTTGTAAACAAATAACATATATTTAACTGTAATATGTTGAAAAATTACAAATCTTTATAAATAAATTTAGCAAAATATAAACTGAAAAGTGCCCTCCTTCATTGATAAGAAAAATAAATGAATTGGTCCTTAATGAATAAATTAACCTTTCATCCATGAAAAATAATGACTTAATTACACAAATAAACTCTTCTTGAATAATATAAAATAGTAATGGTTGTAAAATGTTACCAAAGCTTAGGGGGGGGGGCTCCGAGTTTTTAAAAATATTCAAATGAAGTAAGGTCAGGAGTGTCAATTTTATTACATGAATGTATTTATTGTGATTTATCTTTCAGCATTAACTCTCATAATTTATCTTGTATTCAGTACATGATGATGTATTCAATATATTTTTCCCAAAAAAATTTCATGTACCCCCTGGGTTTCTTCCAAGTGCCTCATAGCCTCATAGTATTATTGCTTAAGTCATATTTTTTGCAGGTCATAGCCAATGATGAAAAATGAATCAACAGTGTTAGTTACACACATATCACAATTTGGCCAAAATATGACTTAGGCAATTATGCTATGAGGCTAACAATATGTATTTGTCCAACTTTTTTCCACATCCCTTTCATAATCTCTTCTTTTTCTCTTCAGCCACTAGAGAAGGCACCACATGCAGCTTTGCAGATCCGGCCTTCGTGGTTTACTCGTCGGTAGCCTCCTTCTACGTTCCCTTCATTGTTACGTTGCTGGTGTACGCGCAGATCTGCGTGGTGCTGCGCAAACGAGGCAGACGCACAGCCCCCCCACGCAGACATGGCCTCCACACACAAAGCGCACCTGAGGCAGGGGACGGCCATCGACACAGGAAGGTAGACTCAGCTCACACTCGTCTGTTTGGAGTTAGGTGGTTTTCACTGGACAGGAAGTGGGTAAAATTGTGGGCGTTTCTCAATACGTGGTCTTGTCTGTTCTTTTGGTCTAACAATCCTGTGTAGCGTCATCAGTCGGGGCCCAAGTACTGTTCCATTTAATAGTTCGCACAAACCAAGATCAGATGGAATTCCCGGATGTTTGTTTGTTTGTTTATTTTTGATTTCGGATATTGAAATTTAAAACCAAAAACAACAAAGAAATACATGAAGAGAAAAAAAAAAAACATGTGTGACTTATATACTCCTACTCCCTTACGACCTCTTCCTCTACTGACCACAAAATCCTGTGCCAGCCTCACAAAATTACTGAAAAAATCTTATTATACATATCAAAAATAAACTCTATCCATTTCACAGCAGCACTCTTTAAGCCCTCCATTCCTCCCAAATTATATATTATACTGTTTATACATATATAACCTTTATTTAACCAGGTAAGTTATTTGAGAACTGATTCTCATTTACATATATTGTGTATAAATTGTTCTTGTCTGCTGGCTTAAACCAGTGATGCACTGGTTGCTGACTCGTGTAGACTTGGCTGGTAAATATCCCAAGATACATTTCGGGCTACTCTCGAAGTCAACAGCAGCTTCTGTGACAACTTAATTCAGACATGTTTTATTGAGCAGACGACCGTCACCAGATGATGTGATACAATGTTGGAACACACACCAGAGGCAGAATAACAAGAACATACATCTTTATTATCATGATATGGGGTTCATCAAAATGTGTTTATCCAGTTTTGAAGAATATACAACATGTATAAAAATATAAATGATGTGTAAATAGTACAAATGTATTGTAATCAAACTGAGTGACATATTGTGGTGGATTGTGGGAATACATTAGGGAGCCGATGACAGATATGCAGCAGAGCCAGGGTGGAAAGTTCACAAGCACCAACTGTTCACAGATAAATAGAGAGACTGGCGTTCTTAGGAAGTCCGTTCTCTGGGACCGTTCTTACCAAGACCGTACTTCATAACGTGATATTGGGAAACGCCCAGTGTATCTGAAAAGGAACTAAAGCTGTCAGACAAATGTAGTGTAGGAGGAAGTGTCTATTTGCCTCTGAGATGTAGATAGAAGTCTGTATGTGTAAGAGGAGCAGTTAAATGCAGTCTGCTTTTGGTCTGTCTACTGTATATGCCATCACCGTCCTGTTCAGAATAAGTGTACACAGCCAGAAGACGTGAAGCTGTGCACCCTCATCCTCAGACCTGCCACCACCGCCCCCCAGCGCAAGAAAGTGGTGAGTTTTCTGACCACAACAACCAAAACCACATTAGTTTGATCTTGCATCTACAGTAGGGGTGTCAAACATGTGGCTTGTGGGCCAAAACTGGCCTGGCAAAGGTTCCAATCCGGCCAGTGGGGTGAATTTGTGAAGTGCAAAAATTACACTGAAGATATTAACAGTCAATGGTGTCAAACTCATTTTAGTTCAGGTTCCATATAACAGACCAATGTGATCTCAAGTAAAGTAATATCATAATAATTTATAAATATTGTCAACTTTAAACTTTTCTCAATTTTTTAAAGTGAAAAAACTAAATTACATTATGAAAGTGTTTACAGCTGCAAGCTGTTCTGTAAAAAATGTGAATAACATGAACAATAATGAACAACCTGAAATTTCTTAAGGAAAATTAGTGCAGTTTTATTTATGTATTAATTTAATTTATTTATTTAAGTGCAATTTTAACAAAATTACGCTTCAACTTCTCATTTTGACATGCACATTACAACTTTCAGATCACAGTGGATCTACATATACACAAAATATTTAGTAACAGGCAGAATAATGTTAAAATTGTACTGACTTCTCTTACGATATTTCAGGTTGTTCGTATTTGTTCAGGTTATTCACATTTTTTGTGAAGGGATAGTTTGTAAATGTAAATGTTTTCATGTACTTTTACTTTTAACAAAACAAAAATTTGGAGCTCTTATTATATCTAGGTTATTATTCTGTTATTTCAGTGCTCTGGCCCATTTGAGATTAAATTGTGCTGAATGTGCATTTCAGAAATTCATCCCACTGGATGAAGTCTTTTTCCTTTAATGCGAAAAAAATAATATTACATTATGCCTATAAATAATGACAACTAACTTTTCTCTTTGCTTTAGTGCAAAAAAACCCAATCAAATTATGCGAAGATTTACATTAACAAACTATCCTTTAGCAATGAAACGTGAATAACCTGAACAAATATGAACAATGTGAAAGGTTTAAATAAAATTAAGTGTAACTTTTAGCAATATTCTGCCTGTTACTAAATGTTTTGTGCATTTGTAGAGCTGATGTATAAATGATAAGATGAGGCGTAATGTTAAAATTGCTCATATTTTTCTTTTAAAAAATTCAGTTTTTTCAGGTTATTCACATCTTTTTTTGTTTGGATTCTTTGTAAATGTAAATGTTTTCATAATTTAATGTTATTTTTTTGTACAAAAAAAAGAGAAAAATTTGGGGGGGGAATTGTTATTGTTATTATTATAGGTTATTATATTAATATTTTACTGGTCTGGTTAACTGCAGATCATATTGGGCTGTATGTGGCCCCTGAACTAAAATGAGCTTGACACCCCTGTAGCGCCACATTATGTAATAATGTAATAATTTTTCACCTCATTATGTTATAATGCTGCATTTTGTAATAAAATTCTTGAATGCATTTTGTAATAAGCCACATTTTGTCAATAATATTTAATTAGTGCAGCTTTTGTCTCTAGTTTGCAAACACATTCTCCATTGTAGTGAATACAGTTCCATTTGATTTAGGTTTGACCAAGGAAACATCCGACTAGTTTTTAAAATAAATTCTAATTAAGCTGGGATGTTTAATGTTGTTCTGCTGGTATGATGGGTTTTCCAATTGAGGCATCAATTTCAATAGTTTTTCAATGGATTATTACATAATTCACCAAATTATTACATTTTCTCAAAAAAAAAAAAATTGCTACACCTGCATTTTGTAATAACTTTTGCAATGTAATAAGTTATTACAAAATGTGATGTTATTACATATTGAGGTGAATTATTACATTCTTACATAATGCAGCACTCCAATCCCTGATCTACAGTGTCTGTTCTGTTTACTCTTATTTCTCCTTTACATTAAAGTATTTACCTTCTGTGTCCTAATCCCTCCATCCCTCAGAACCTACCCCCCTCCCTGTCTGTGTGTCAGACCCTGGTGAAGGAGGCGGTGGTCCATCCCCTTGAACTGGAGCCGGGTCAGTTCCTACCACAGACTGAACAGAACTTACCTCCTCACGCTGCTCCACAAACGTCCTCCCATGCGGGTCGAGCCAGGATCTCCCTGTCCATCTCAGTAGGACCTACGCCGGTCCTTCCTTCAAACATGACCAGATCGACCCTGACGCCTCGGCCCCCGACTCTGGAGGACGGTATGAGGGGCCGCGAGGGATGGAGGGAGCGCAGCGGAGGCAGAGACAAGTGGGGGATCACCAAGGAGAGGGTGAGGGGGAGGCTGTCGCAGCAGAAGGAGAGGAAAGCCACACAGATGCTCGCCATCGTGCTCGGTAAGCAGAGGAAAATGGTGCAGATTAATTGATGAGGATTTCTAGTCCGTGTCACTGGGCGTGCATACAAAGCTGGCTCTATAAACAAACCCTGAGTGTAAAAATAAACACAGATTAGCTACTAATTACCCAAAACAAATCACATTAACTAACGGTGTATTTGTACAAATCTGTGCTTGAAGTGTATATACCATCCCCTCCCATCCAAATTCTCTATCCATGATTATTTTCTCAGCTGAATTGTCCAAAAATGGGCAGATCATGTATCTGCACAAATGATATAGCGCGGTGTGTCCAGTTTCGTCTTCGTTAGCAGTTTCTTCAAACATCTTCTCCGATTAAACTACTGGTCGGATTAATTTCAAATTTTATATGTAGTTTCTTTGGGACAATGTCTACAAAACTGGTTCCACTTGCTTTCTCTTGCTTTCAAGTATTACTATCATTGTATCGTCTTTGAAGAATTACTATTGGTTTGGATCTAACTCATAATGCACTGCATTTTGTCATAATTACCAGTAGGGCTGTATCACAATGATTAGGCGAACTTAAACAATACAAACTTCAAAACTAGCATAAAAACAAAATACAAGAACTTAAAAAAAATTACAGAAATATAATGTGGCTTTCATTCTGTTTACTTTAAACAATCCTTATAATTCTTTTTCAGCTGCTGTGAAACAGTAGTTGTTGCCTGTATTCTTGCTTTTAGCTCACTGGCTGTGTTCGCCATCATCTTCATCACGTCCTTGAGTGACCTTGAAGGGTCAAACTCAAGGTCACCAATGTCTACATTTCAATAATCTTCTGTGACACAGCTGCTCAGACTAATTTAAAATTTAATTTGTAGCTTTGATAGGACAATGTCTACAAAGTTTGTTCACAGTTCTGAGAAATTTAGATTTTAGAATTTTTGACAAATTTTGGAAATATAAAAAATTTGCCTTTACTTATAATAGTCCATATTATGATGGCTAATAACATGTAAATGGTTACAAATATCAGTATACTTACTATTGGTCACTGATAGGAAGTTGTATATGGACTTTGATTTAATTAGCTGAGTTCTCCTCTGGTGAAAGAAACACCCACTTCAATTGGAGATTGACCTCCTGCATCCAGACCACAGGACTCTAATGCCGCATTTCCACTACATTGAACCGGCTCAACTCGACTCAGCTCAGGTATCAGGTACTATTCCTGGAGACCGTTTCCATTACAGGATACTACCGACTTTAGAGTACCTGTACATCATAGTGATGTGCGTTACTTCCGTGTTGTCTGCTCACAGTTGCTGATAAACTCGCTTGTTGCATGTCAGCTCGTCAAGCTCATGCTGAATGTTTATGTCGGCCACCATAGACTGAATGTCCTCCGACCAAGGTGTAGTGTTGTCATCATCATGTGGACTAACCTACCGCTATATTTACTGTAAACTTCCGCATCTGTTTTTTGTAAAATGGCAGGTCACAGAGACAACTGTCTGACCAATCAGTGGTCTGCAGTGTTTACACGTCACATTTTGGTATCTGTTCCCCAGTCTTGGAACCTCGGCGGAGGTGATACCAAAAAACTAGTGCCAGGTACCAGATTCAAGGTCCTTTTTCGTGATGGAAACGCAAAAAGGCCGAGTCAAGTTGAGCCGTTCCACATGGTGGAAACACAACAGAACATAGCAGCAGAACCTGACAACCTCACAAATTCAAGTTATTGATTCTTGATAGAACATGCCAGTGAAATACAGGGACATTGGTTCTATTTTTAAGTAAATACTTGGTGTATTACAATTACAATCATTAAAAAGACATTGAAAGGTTAATGCATCTATTAATGAATTTAGTTAAACGTATTAAATGACCATGAAACTAAGTCCATTCCATCCTCAACAGTAGCCGTATGTAAGTTGTTCAGTTACAGACACCTTACAATTAAATTTATAGATGTGAGATTCCTTCATACTTTGGCAACTAAATTTTGTTTCACTCTAGGATTTTTCAGAAATCTACTTTAACGTCGTACCTTTTCTTTTTCAACAGAGCTACAGTCCATGTCACAGGGGTAATAGGAAACTGACACACTTTTTTTTTTTCCTACCATCCGTTTCTATCATTTGACATCCTATTGTTTGAGTTACTTCATTTGTGAAATTCTTGTGCTTTTTGCTTTCAGGGTCATTTCTCTCTTTCTCTCTTCTCCCTTGTCACTTCACTGTTTTGGAGAAAGCAGTGAAGTGAAGTGAAAAAGTAATTCCAATGAAGACATGGGGGTGGAACAGTTTTCAGGTTCCAAATAGGGGGCAAAGACTCTAACGGGATTCTAACATAGCAGCAGAACGTGACAACCTTGCAAATTCAACTTGTTATTGATTCTTGATAGAACATGCCAGTGAGATACATGTATATTGGTTCTATTTTATTGCAGTCGGATTACTGGAAATCCTCATAAATCTGGGTCTTTGTGGTCTTTTAGGATTATGTATTATGTATTGAATATAAATGCCCAGGCTGATATTGCAATTAATTAATTGTGCAGCCAGTGTGGATGCTCTTAGACTCTAAATGATATGTACAGAGAAATTTGAATTGGCCTGCATCCGTTAATATGAATCCATCAGGAAGCAAACTGTAATAAGGTAAGTACACCACTGTTAAACTTCATTTACAGTCTTTCAAGACATTTTGTTGCAACTAAAAAAAAAACTATGAATAGTTCAGAAGGAATGAATTCTTAAAAAGCAAGAACTTTTTTGGTGCCGATTGTTTTTCTAGTAAAATCAACATCACACCCCATTTTCAAAGCCCTGATGTCTCAAAAACTAATGAAGCTATAAAGCCTAAAGTTTCCATGGCATTTACTAGGACTAAAAATATTGTCTTTTGAAAATATGAAGCAAACTGGATGTGGGAACATTTTCTGAAATTTGGTGATTTTAACCCATAAAGACCCAAACACCCACCATCAACCAAAACCATCTACTGATCTAAACTGTTGAATACCTATTGATCCATTAATCCTTTTAATCCATGTAAAAAATTGGTGTAAAATGCAGTTTGTCTTGTTTTCATGGTCATCAGATATGACCCATTTGGACATTCAGAGGCTCCGTAGTTACCATGGAAACACCGTCATCTTCTACAACATGGATTCACCAGTAAAACCCATGGAGTTGGATCAGTGACAGTGGATGGAGACACTGGGTTTATGTTCAGTTAATCATATCTTTTTCACTTTTTCTTCAGTTTTCACAGTTTTTGATCTAATAACCATCAACTTTAATCAGCTTTTATGAATATTTAGATGATTAGTTAATTAAATGTAGGAAAATACATGATTTCCACTGAGAAAAGTAAAATAGAGACAATAATATTACAATAATATGGTGATTAAACCATTAAGAAAGGTTAAATAGAGAGAAAGGTTTAGTTTTGTAAATTGCCACAAAAGTAACACTGATTCTTTATGGGTTAAGGGGTCATATTTTGCTAAACCCACTTTTATTAGTCTTTGGTTCATTTATTTGTGTATTTGGACCCTAATAGTTCATAAAGTTTGAATTTGAACCCTCCAGTTGCTGCAAAGCTATCTTTATATTCATTTTAGGCAAAACTCAAGTGGATTTACCTGCTACTACTGTGAAACATAATAAGGATAACAGTTTTATTGAAAGTATTTAAAATGATTGTCATGTAGATTTTATAATGATGCATATACATGTGCTGACTGGTGCTAAAACCCAGCGTAGATGCTTCTTTGAAACCACATCCTTTTTTGAATGTGTTTCTAAGGTGTGTTCATCATCTGCTGGCTGCCTTTCTTCTTAACCCACGTGCTGAAGGCCCACTGCCGGAGCTGCTGTATTTCCCCTTCGCTGTACAGTGCTGTCACCTGGTTGGGGTATCTCAACAGCGCTGTCAACCCTGTCATCTACACCACTTTCAACATCGAGTTTCGCAAAGCCTTCATCAAGATCCTGCACTGTTGAGAGTCAGAGAGGAGAGACGGAGTCAAATGTCAGGAAAGAAACGTGCTTTAATCCTGGATTCAGATCAGAGGTGAGAGAGTGAGGGTAAGGAAGGGGGGAGGGACAGGAAGGGAGGGGACGACACAATGGACGTGTACAACTTAGGAGACAAAGTGAATAAAAATTAAAGATGAAAGAACGCAGCCTCTTAGACAAGACTGAGAAGACAGAAAACATGGCATACAGAGGGAAGAAAACCAGTCAAAGAGACTACAAGATAAACAGAAAGAAGCAGAATCTGACACGGAAAGACAGCGACGACAGACACAAACCAGCTGGAGATGTTTATGGAAAAAAGGCGTGCGCTGAGTTGTGTACATAAAGGGAATATGTGAAGGCTGGCGATGTCCCCGCAATATTCCCACTGATGGACGGCACACATCAGATGAAGAAGTTGGGACTGTTTTTCAGACTTTACTGAACTCTTAACTTGTGTCAGACTCTTCATTGTTGTATTTTCCTGTAATCTAGTTGAAAGATACTGTGTTATTTGTTCACATGTGTTTGTCTTTTTCTCAGAGGAGAACGAAAAGGGTGACGTAAGACTTCAACGCAAACTACGTCTTTTTCTTTGAACGCCTCAGGCTCTATCGTTTTTCACACTTTTTGACAGCTGACTGACATTACATCAAAGGAGGAACATTATTGATTCAGACACTGACTACGTCTCCAGTGAATGAAGATAGGTTTCCTCCAGTGTAATGTGAACATTCTCCGCACCACGTAAGAGTGTGTACATGTCATATTTACTCTTGTAAATAGTCCATTTGCTGCATTAGAAGTAGCAACTCAACTGCTGTACATAAAATCAATAACAATAATAAAGAAAATTCTTTTGATCATTTGGATTTGAAATAATTACTAGAAAAATAAAGACTTGAGAGAGATACATCTTTATATATTCATAAAGCAATGGCGCCCATGGTGCCATGCCCCCCAGTTGGAATATGTAAAATGTTGAAAATAATACAGCTCTGGAAAAAATTCAGACACCACTGCAATTTCCTGTGAAATCAGCATGTGTGCATGTATGACAGCCATTCCATTCCTGTGTGTGTTGAATTCCAACACAATCACACCTTATTCTACTGAATAAACACCTGATCCATGTCTTATTTAAGAAGGAGAAGTATAAAAACCACTACTGGGGCCATCACTATCTTCTTACAATAGTCAAAAACAGTGCTATTAGTACCACAAAAGTAACTGAAATCCAAAAATAACTATTGAAATCTACTGGACTTCTGCTCTGACAATGTTCCCAAACTCTGAGGACTGGCTTTTCTATCACACAGGTCTCAAAAATGTGGCCCGGGGCCAAATCCGGCCCGACAAAGGGTCCAGTTCAGCCCTTAGGATGAATTTGTGAAATGCAAAACTTAAACTAATATATTAACAATCCTTTTAGTTCAGGTTCCACATTCAGACCAATTCAATCTCAAGTTGGTCAGAACCAGTAAAATACTATCATAATATACACTATATTGCCAAAAGTATTTGCTCACCTGCCTTGACTCGCATATGAATTTCAGTGCCATCCCATTCCTAGTCTATGGGGTTCAATATGACGTGGGTCCACCCTTTGCAGCTATAACAGTTTCAACTCTTCTGGGAAGGCTGTCCACAAGGTTTAGGAGTGTGTTCATGGGAATTTTGGACCATTCTTCCAGAAGTGCATTTGTGAGGTCACACACTGATGTTGGACAGAAGGCCTGGCTCTCAGTCTCCGCTCCAAGTCATCCCAAAGGTGTTCTATGGGGTTGAGGTCAGGACTCTGTGCAGGTCAGTCCAGTTCATCCACACCAGACTCTGTCATCCATGTCTTTATGGACCTTGCTTTGTGCACTGGTGCACAGTCATGTTGGAAGAGGAAGGGGCCAGCTCCAAACTGTTCCCACAAAGTTGGGTGCATGGAATTGTCCAAAATGTCTTGGTCTGCTGAAGCATTCCCAGTTCCTTTCACTGGAACTAAGGGGCCAAGCCCAGCTCCTGAAAAACAACCCCACACCATAATCCCCCCTCCACCAAACTTTACACTTGGCACAATGCGGTCCGACAAGTATCGTTCTCCTGGCGACCGCCAAACCCAGACCCGTCCATCAGATTGCCAGATGGAGAAGCGCGATCGGTCACTCCAGAGAAGGCGCCTCCACTGCTCTAGAGTCCAGTGGCGGCGTGCTTTACACCACTGCATCCGGCGCTTTGCATTGCACTTGGTGATGTATGGCTTGGATGCAGCTGCTCGGCCATGGAAACCCATTCCATGAAGCTCTCTGCGCACTGTTCTGGAGCTAATCTGAAGGCCACATGAAGTTTGGAGGTCTGCAGCGATTGACTCTGCAGAAAGTTGGCGACCTCTTCGCACTATGCACCTCAGCATCCGCTGACCCCGCTCCGTCAGTTTACGTGGCCTACCACTTCATGGCTGAGTTGCTGTCGTTCCCAAACACTTCCACTTTCTTATAATACAGCTGACAGTTGACTGTGGAATATTTAGGAGCCAGGAAATTTCACGACTGGATTTGTTTCACAGGTGGCATCCTATCACAGTTCCACGCTGGAATTCACTGAGCTCCTGAGAGCGACCCATTCTGTCACAAATGTTTGTAAAAGCAGTCTGCATGCCTAGGTGCTGGATTTTATACACCTGTGGCCATGGAAGTGACTGGAACACCTGATTCTGATTATTTGGATGGGTGAGCCAATACTTTTGGCAATATAGTGTATAAATAATGACAACTTCAAATCTTTCTTTGTAAATGTAAATATTTTCACGCATTTACTCTAAAACTAAGTATAGTTTCACAAACAATGTGAATAACCTGAACAAATACAAACAACCTGAAATGTTTTAAGAGAAGTACAATTTTAACAAATTTCTGTCTGTTACTAAATATTTTGTGTATCTGTAGATCCACTGTGATCTGAAAGTTATAATGAACATGTGGAAATGATAAACTGAGGCAGAATATTGTTAAAATTACACTTATTTTTTTCAGTTTGTTCATGTTATTCACATCTTTTGAAAGGATAATTTATAGATGTAAACCTTTTCATACTGTAAATTTACTTTTTTTGCTCTAAAACAGAGAAAAGTTTGGAGTTGACATTATGTATATATTATTCTGTTATTATTTTACTGGTTCGGCCCACTGCAGATCAAATTTAGCTGAATGTGGCCCCTGAACTAAAATGAGTTTGACACCCCTGTTCTATCAGGACAATGCTCCTGGCCTCAGCTAGGTCAATAAAGGTGTGGATGACGGACCACCAGATGAAGACCCTGTCATGGCCAGCCCGATCTCCAGACCTGAACCCACTTTGAAAACTTCTGGAGGAAGATGGACGGACACAAACCATGGAACATGTCTGAGCTTCTTGAATTTCTGTGCCAGTAGCTGCATAAAGTCATCCAACTGCAATGGAGGAGAGACAAGACACGTGAAAGCTGTCATTGAAAATCAGGGTTATTCCACCAAATATTGATGTGTGAACTTTTCCACAGTTCCAACATTAGTATTGTGTTGTTTACAAATAAATATGAACTGGTTTTCTTTGCATTATTTGAGTCTGAAAACACTGCATCTGTTTGTTATTTTGACCATGTGTCATGTTCTGCAAATACATGCTTGAAATAATATTTTTATTTGGAATTTAGGAAAAATGTTTTCGGTAAGGCAAGGCAAGTTTATTTGTATAGCACTGTTCATACACAGGATAACTCAGAGTGCTTTACAAAGGCATAAAAAAATCACGGCAAAAGCAAGACACTGAAAATACAATAAAATCAAAAAACTGGGAAAAAAAGACATTAAAATCATCAGAGATAAAAGTTGATTTTAAAAAGCATTCACAGAATAAAAGAAAGACATTAATTATATTAAAAATAACATTAAAATTAAAATAAAGCAAGACATTAGAAAAACAAAAGTGCATTTAAAAGACAAGATTGAAAAGAGTTTACTCATAAGGACATGAAAAGAGGAAGGTTTTAACCTGGATTTAAAAATGTTCACAGTAGTTTAGAGAATGAAACCAAAATGTTCATTTTACTCAAACGCATACATATAAATGGTCAAATCAGATAAAGTGATCATTTTGCTGTGGTCTCATGTCTTTCCCAGAGCTGTATAACTGCTCTCGCTGGGATTTGAACTGCTATCTCCACATCGTAGACCATAGCATTACTTACTGATTACTTACTGAGTCATCTGTCCACATATACGTCAGGGTGCAAAGTCCTGCGCCCAAAGGATCTCCTGTCTTTTGTATTGGGGGGGGGGGGGGGTCTACTGCACATGTGCCATTTATGACGAGGGTCTATATGGTAAAGGGAGTAAAATCTAAACTAAAGTCTAATCATCAACAGACTGTCTATTCAAGCAGCATTTGGGGTCTGCATGAAAAACAAGCAGACACAGAACATATGGAGCTATAGAACTACATGGACTGAATATTAAATGTATTTTTTAAATATATTTTATTTATAGATTTTTTACATTTTCAAGAACAGACATAAGATACATCACAAAACAGAAAAAGTGAGAAAATGAAATCCACCCCCCTTCCTCCTCCCCCCACCTCTAAGCAAATAAAACAAACAGGACAACAACCAAAGTGTCAATAAAAAATGATGGGATACAAAACAAAAAGAACAGTACAATCAGCACCATCTGTGAGTATACGTCTACAGTGATTTTCAGTCCAGTCTAAAAAAATATATTAAATACCTTTGAGTTGCAGTGGAACTCAGCCAGTTGTCAAACAAGCCTATACCTTATTTGTTTGTTTGTTTGTTTACTTTTTTTTTTTTTAATTTAGCAGGAACAGTACACATTAATAAACATTTCTGTAAATGTGCCAGTATTACCAAAAAAGCTATTTTTCCACTGTTGTTCCTGGGTAAGAAGTAAAGTGCCAGTACTCATAAAATTAGAAACATTTTAAAAATTAAGGCTACACCCATACATTACATAGCATGAGTTCACATATACAGTATAGACAGTTAACCTTTAAGTATCTACTGTATCCTGTTGGTTCTCATTTTAAATGATTGGGAATGCAATGGAATTCAGTGTCATAACTGAGTCCAACCTTATTAAAGCCAAGTCTTGGCTTTGGTTCTAAGTGTCACATTAATGAGCTTCAACTGTATTCATTTCATTAGTGTATGATGATAAAAAAAATACAGTTTTATGTAGGGGTGTAAGAAAATATTGGTTCTGCAATATATCGTGATATTTCATTTCACAATACTGTATCAATATTAAAAAGTACTGTATCGATATTTTTAGGTATTTATTCAAATGCAGATATTTTGGAGATTAATTTTTTGTTTGTTTTTTTGTTTATATTTTATTTATTATTATTTACCATTGTTTTATTAAATAATGGTTATTTGAAGCATCCTAAAAGCACTTTTTACAGTCTGAGAGGCAGATGTTAGTTGCTTTGTTGAGATTGCACAAAAATAATGTTATGCTGTTAGTTTTGAACTAATAGAATATGAACATTTGAACAGGATCTTAAACTGTAATATCTGTAAAACAGAATTTAAGTTCAATTCTTCAAGGAAAAAATCTTAAAAAAAGAAACAAAAATATAGCCTTTTTAACAGTATCATGATATATCGTGATATATTGTATCATGATCCTAGTATTGTGATTTGTAATGTATTGCCAGATTCTTGCCAATACACAGCCCTAGTTTTATGTGATTTAAAGTATTTATAATGTTGATTTTGCTTTGCTTCACCCCCTTGAACCCGCACTGGGGCTTCGAACCTGGACCATACCATTCTCCTACCCCCCCCCCTCCATTGTTTTTTTCAAGATCTGCCACTGAAAAAGTATTTGACATATTGTAAAATACTTTGCGGGTGTGTTTACAATATGGTTGAGTTTTCATTGATGCAGGAGGAAAAACATCATCTTGTGTGAACTTGTCCAGTTATGGTTCATATTTGATCCCTTATTATTCAGGGTGCATGTGTGTGATCTATGTGCACACACAGGATTTCAGAGTTTCAGTGTCTGATTGAAAATGTTCGTCCTTACATCAGTATGCTGAAGAAATAGGCTGGGACCTGCAGATGGTGTGGATGTATAATCGAACTGTGTGTATTAACATGTTCTTGTCCGTGGGTCGAGGCCAAGTTGTGAATATCGAGAAAAAAAAAACAAACTCCTGGGAACCTTTGCTTATGCATGTATTGATCACCTGTAGCCTCTGCGAACAGTCTGTGAACTCCGTAGAACACAGGTGTCGAACATACAGCCCGTGGGCCAAAACCAGCCCACCGAAGAGTCCAGTCTGTCCTGTGGGATGAATGTGTGAAATGCAAACATTACACTGAAAAAATTAACACTTAAAAGTGTGAAAATCCTTTTAGTTCAGGTTCCACATACAGACCGTTATGATCAAAAGTGGATCAGACCAGTAAAATATTATCAGAAGAACCCATAAATAATGACAACTACAGTTTTTTTTTCTTTGTTTTTATGCAAAACTAAAATTACATGAAATTGTTTACATTTACAAACTACCCTTTCACAAAAAAAGTGAATAACCTGAACAAATATGAACAACCTGAAATGTCTTGGATTGGATTTATGTAGCACTTTTCCATTCACTCAAAGCACTCACACCAAACTCGATTATTGATTGATTGATTGATTGATTGATTGATTGATGTATTTATTTTGAACATGAATGTCAAACAGAAGAAAATAAATAAACAAAACACTTAAACATAAGACATATAATACATATTTGAAAAGGAGTTAGAAGAAGTACAACTTATAACCCCCCCCCCCCCCCCCTTCTCCTTATATAATTAATAACAATAATAACCTTCCTCGTCTAATCATATCTGTACACTATGCCATAATATGACTGATACTTACTAGTAAATAATTAGGTTTCTGGCTTTATATTATTATGAACAATTATAATATGATTTACATAAACACATAACACAATAACACATATATGTAAATACATATTCATACACAGATCTATATACACATATACACCTACATATACACACACATACACACCTGTACATACATTTACACACACTTACCACATACATCTTTATCACACCCAGTGATCCCCAAGCCCTCCCTCATCCCTGTACCTCTGAAAAATTGTGTCTTTGTACCTCTTTTTAAATTCTTTCATGCTTGGATATTGCTTTAACTCTGTATTAAATCTGTTTCACAGTCTCACCCCGCTGACAGAAACACATTATTCGTTCACTCTACAGCAGTGGTGTCAAACATACGGCCCGCGGGTCAAAACCGGCCCATCAAAGGGTCCAATCTGTCCTGTGGGATGAAATTGTGAAATGCACATTCAGCCCAATTTCACCTCACATGGACCAGAGCAGTAAAATAACAGAAAAATAACCAATATATAATGACAACTACACATTTATCTGTTTAAAGAAGTAAAATTACATGAAAATATTTACTTTTACAAACTATCCTTTCACAAAAATGTGAAGAACCTGAACAAATATGAACAACCTGGAATGTCTGAAGAGAAATAAGTGCAATTTTAACAATATTTTGTCTGTTATTAAGTGTTTTGTGTATTTTGTAGATCCACTGTGATCTATCAGTTGTAATGCACATGTGTCAATGATAAACTGAGGCAGAATTTTGTTAACTTATTTTGTCAACTTATTTTTCTTCAGAAATTTTAGGTGGTTCATGTTATTCACATTTTTTCGGAAATTTTTGTAAATATTTTCATAATATAATTTTCCTTTTTAGTCCAATGGCCCTAGGGCTCTGATGCACTCTTGGTGTCAGTTGTCATTCGTCTGTCTGTCCGTAAACAATTTTTCAAGAACCTTCTTCTCCAAAACCGTCAGTCAGAATGACCTGATATTTTTTGTAGAACATCTTTGGGGTATGGTCTACCACATGTGCTCAAAGAATTGAGAAATATTGATTTTTGAATTTTTTTATGAATTTTTGAAATTTTAAAAATCCCAATTGGTCCACTTTTCAAAGTGCTATAACGTGAAAACAGTTGAAGATATTGATATAATTACTACTGGCAAGAGATAGGAAGTCACATATGAGCTTTCATTTGGTTCCATGACCTTTGACCTTAAGCAACCTTGAAAGTTCAAAAGAATGCCAATTAATGTATTTAAATATGTCATTGGACTACAGGGTCCGTGGTCCTATTATTTCGTTGTTCTTACTTTACTGGTCCGGCCCACTTCAGTTCATATTGGTCTGAATGGGACCCCAGAGCTAAAATGAGTTAGACAGTCCTGCTTTAGAATACTTTCTTTTTCTGCAAAATACATTTTTATGCAAGACCTAAACCTATGAAAATTCCACATTCACGCTGAGACTCCTAGTGCTCCATTTGTATTCATTCATTTTTTGTGTTGCTGTTCCCATTTCTTTCCCATTTTTTACCTTGACATGTTTCGCCTACAGCCTGTAGCCTTCCTCAGAAGGGTCATGTGATGTTACTGTGATGTGCCATTGTCAGCTGTTTTATCCAGGTTCCAGGTTGATCTGCCTTTTAAGGCAGAAGAACAGAACATGAAATCAGCTATAATGGATCACTGCAAGAGGGAAAATCATATTATGGACTGGGAAGAAGCCACGGTCATCCGCTCAGAAACCAACAAGTACCACCACTGGACCAGGGGGGCATGGAAATCAGGAAACAGGCCCTGAGGACCATGAACAGGGACGAGGGATCCGACACCTCATCCCACGCCCAGGATGCTGTCCTCTGTGGGATGCCAGGCAGTAGGGGGCATAATCGTCCCCTGTTGCCTGGCAAACCAGGATAAAACAGCTGACAATGACACGTCACAGGAACAAGTGACCCTTCTGAGGAAGGCTACAGGTTGGAGCCGAAACATGTTAAGGTGAAAAAATCAGCTTTTTTCCATCTGTCTGACAAAAAAGAAAAATAAATGTTTATAATTTCAGCAGACAGTTTGAACCTAATTGGACCTTTACTGTTCTTCATTTCCACTGTATTCTCATATATTTTCTTGTAGATCCAGTTGTAATTCAAGTACAAATTAAATAAACACAGTTTGAGGAACTAGAGATAGATGTCTTTCATGCAGGGTCATCAAAAATATTGTTTTAGAGAAAAAAAGACCCTGATGTTCACTTTGGCTTGGCCAGACCCTTTAACACACAGGTGTCAAACATGCAGCCCGGGGTCCAAATCCGGCCCACCAAAGGGTCCAGTCTGGCCCCTGGGATGAATTTGTGAAATGCAAAAATTACACTAAGATATTAACAATCCTTTCAGTTCAGGTTCCACATTCAGACCAATTCAGTCTCATAATAACCTATAAATACTCACAACTCCAATTTTTTCTCTTTGTAAATATAAATATTTTCATGTATTTACGCTAAAACAAAGTATAATTTTGCAAAAAAAAATTTGAATAATCTGAACAAATAAGAACAACCTGAAATGTCTTAAGAGAAGTAAGTACAATTCTAACAATATTCTGCCTGTTACTAAATGTTTTGTGTATCTGTAGATCCACTGTGATCTGTAAGTTATAATGTACATGTGAGAATGATAAAGTAAAGCATAATAATGTTAAAATTACATTTTTTCCCCTGTTTGTTCATGTTATTCACATTGTTTGAGAGGATATTTTGTGTTTGTAGATGTAAACATTTTCATAATGTAATTTTACTTTTTTCACTGAAAAACACAAACAAAAGTTTGGAGCTGACATTATTTATATATTATTATGTTATTATTTTACTGGTTCGGCCCACTTCCAATCAAATTTAGCTGAATGTGGCCCCTGAACTAAAATGAGTTTGACACCCCTGCTTTAACAGATCAGATACAGGTCACATATGGGCAAAAAGACCCACTTCAGTCTGAACACAGCCTTATTTACACATTAATTTTAGTTCATAAAGTCTCCAGTTTGACATGTTTTTCCCTGTTTGTGTACCTGAGGTTCTCTTTTATTTTCTTGTTTTATGCATAAACACAGAAATTCTACAAGTTTTGATCATTTATACATGCAATTTGTCCTTAAATCCTGCAGATGAAGTTACACCTTGGTATCCTCTTGGGATCCAGACCCGTCTCCTCCTTCATGTTTAATCTGTGAAGCCAAATCCTTGTAACCTAGAAGTGGTTTAGTGATACCACAGCTGGGTTTTCTTACCTCTGCCAGCGGCTCACACTGTCTGACGCAGTAACATGATAGGACGAACAAAATACTGCAGTGAAGATTGCATGCACACACACACACACACACACACACACACACACACATACACACAATCCATAATACACAATTCTACCTCTTCAAATTAAAAGTAACAGTTTGTTTATGGAGCACATATCTGTCAACTGTGGGAAATTCAACTCCTTGACATTGTATATGTGGGCCAGTGTGTACCACCATTGTGTCCTGCAGTACCTGTGAGTGGGAGCGACTCACCGGTGTGGTGTACATTACCCTTCGTTGTTAAACTCTGACCCAAGCTCACAATTATCCTCATGCATATTTCATAGATGGCCGATGACAAGAGTGTACCTATCTGTTACTGACCTGGCTGCGAGAGCCTTGGCTGTTGGGACCAGAAATAAAAGATTACGTTGGAGAGTTGACTGGAAGAAGGAGGAGGAAGAGAGGGAGGAGGAGGACGGTAAATGAAGGGTCTGACATAATGAAAGGATGAAGTGGTAACTGAGAGAGGAGAGGTGACATACCGCTGCTGAAAACACATGTGAGCTGAAGCTGATGGATTCACCCTGACGAAGCTGTTACCCATGGATTAAAGATGCACCAGAGTCAGTGTTGGGGCGTCTGCGTAGTGTCTGATTCTACTGGGATGGTTCTGAGCTACAGGCAGCTTTAACAGGAGAAGAAGAAGAAGAAGAAGAAGAAGAAGTGAAGGAGGAAACACAAATGCAGCCAGTGTGTGTAAATCTGTACACATGGCAGATATTCAGGTGAGAGATCTGAGGGAGAAACAAACATGTGTGGAAATGGAAGGTAGATGTTGGTTATTGAGGAGCATATTAACAAACAAGTGTAATCATAGATGTTTTTAACCCTTTAACCCCTGATGTGTCTGTGTTGAGCGTTCTGAATGTAGGATTTATTTGAAATATTCCTAAAAATTCAACTGTTTGTTCAAAAATTCCAAAAGGTGCTGATAGAATAGACCTTGTTCTTTCCATAGACATCTGAGCATGCTCAGTGCAGCCTCCACCACCTGTGGAATGGGGAGCAAAACACAAAGCAGTGAGTGAGACCAACTCACTATAAAAACAGACAATTTGGGATTTTTTTTTACACCCTTTTCCTTGTTTTTACTGTTCTTTTCAGGGTTGCTTTTTGATTTTCCTTTTTTTTTTTTTTACAGTGCTTTTACCAAGTTTTGCAAAGTGATATCATGACTTGTGTAAATATACACACCCCTGTTTTTGTTCAAAGTGTTTTTATTACATATCGAGTCATCCAGAAAAGCATAATACAGTCATTGTTTTGTTTTTTTTTAATACCCAAACCCATGAACATTCCCACCCTGTTGCACCATAGAAAGATGATGATTGACAAAAATAACTAGAAAAGCACTCGGAGAGCACAGACCTCTGCCAAGGCAGATCATTGCCATCACCACCAAAATTTAATCATTTGTTCCTTGTGCCAGTACCAACATTTCCTGAAATTTTCATCCAAATCCATCCATAACTTTTTGAGTTATCTTACACACGGACAGACAAAAAAACCAACGCCGGCAAAAACATAACCACCTTGGCGGAGGTAATAAATAAATAAAAAATAAGGAACACAGATATTAGTCACAAACACGTATTAATAAGACTACTCTGTAATAAGTGAGGGAGCTACCTCTTTTATGTGATTCAGAATAGGTTGCCAGTTACTGAAAAACTTTTTGGCACATCCTCTTATAGAATGTCAAATTTTTTCCAATGATGTAAAAGAGACAGAAACCAAGATTTAAGTGTTGGAGGTTGTTTATCTTTCCATTTCAGTAGTATTAATCTATGAGCTAGAAGAGTGGTGAAGGCAATTAGATTTTTAGATTTTTGGTTAAAATGAAAAGAATGTGATGTAATGCCAAATATTGCAATTGTTGCCTCAGGTTCAATATGAGACCCTGTTACATCAGAAAGAAATTTAAATATAGACTGCCGAAAGTTTTTCAGTTTTGAACAAAACCAGAACCAGCTTCATAATGATCGCAAGTAGGATTCAAGTCCTATTTAATTTTTGCCAACTTCACTTTAGACCAATGCAGTCTGCCAACCTCCTCAAATTGAATTACTCTGTGTCTTAAACAGATTGAGGATGAGTGAATGTTGTGAAGTATAGATTGCCATACATTTTCAGGAAACTCTGTGGCCAGTTCTTTCTCCCATTTTCTTTGAAGGGTTCCAAATTAGAGGAATTGATTCCAGTATACACACCACTTTTAATTGGTGTGTTATCTGTACGCATTATAAGGATGTATACTACAAACAAAAAGTTAAGGATATTTCTTTTTTTTTTTTTTTGTCTTTTTTTTTTGGTCATTTTTGCCATTTGTAAATAAAACCATGTCTAGTCATTAAAAAAATGTTTCAATTCAATTCAAGCACATAAAACTAAAAAGCGCTGTGCAAGAATCACAACTGAAAAAAATAGCCCAAAAATGTAAAATATTCTTAACTTTTTGTTTGTAGTGTATGTTCATGCTGTGTCAAATACCACACACTGAGGGGTTAGGGGTAGGGGTTATGTTACTGCTATGAAAAGGACAGAGTTTATTTTAATGTGAAATGCTGCTGTTAAATGGACAGTCTATCCTTGATGTGTGCAGCAATTTTGTGTTTTGTGCATAGTCAGAAAAAAAAAAAAGTCTGATATGTGAGGATTGTTGAGTTACTTATGGAATCTGACAGGAACTTATGGTAGGTGAAGGATGGGGTAAGGGGGTGGGAGATTATAAGTTAAACTTCATCCCACTCCTTTTTGAATGTTTGACTTTCTTTTGTATAATTCTTTTGTTGTTTGATTTTAATGCAATATTCGAAATAAATAAACAAACAAACCAGAGATCTTGGTGTAAATTGACACATGATCAAATGGCATTGAATAACACGCAAACGATGAGAATGCATTCGTATAGCACGCCAAATACCACAAAAACTGGTGTGACATACAATGTGATTTCATGAGATCAGTCTTGAGTTTTGACTGCTTTTCTGAGTTCAACCAGGTGCCAAAAAGCAGCAGAGTTAGAAAAAGAAGAGCCCAAAACAAAATCTACTGGGCCCAAATTCAATATAAATACTGACAACTGAGATCAAAACATTTTTGGCTTCACTTTTGGAGGGATAATAATAATAATAATAATAATAATAATAATAATAATAATAATAATAATAATAATAATAATAACTTTATTTATACAGCACCTTTAAAACTGAGTTTACAAAGTGCTTTGACAGACAAAGCAAACTTTATTCTGCACAACAGCAGAATAAAAACATAGCAAACAACACAATAAAAGAGATAAGTACAGCAAACATGAAATCATGACTAACTTTGAATGTATTATAGTAGAGAGGGCAGAAATAACATTACATGATGCTGTCAAATGTAAAATGAAGGAGTGGAATAAAACAGCATCATGTATGTCAATATAAATGAAAAATCAAAACAGGGTAAAATTAAATATTCAACATTAAAAACGTTAAAAACATTAAAAAGAGACAACATCACATGAAGGCCAGTCTATAAAAATGTGTTTTAAGAAGTGATTTAAAAGATGACACTGATTCCACAAACCTTATCTCCTCGGGCAGGCCGTTCCAAAGTCGAGTGGCCCTGACTGAAAAGGTGCAGTTGCCTTTTGATTTAAACCTCGACTTGACCTCGGATGTCACCACATCCATATTCATATAGACCCTGTGGTCCAAATGCAGTCATAGTAGATTATGATAATCCAGTTTAATGATGGACGCTATCCCTGATAAAACAGGGAAAAAAACAGGAGATGAGGAAAAGGTCTGTTGTGAGCTACTGTAGAAACATCCCTTTGGTCCTTTGTAGCTATAAATGGCTTGTTCTAAGGCAGTGTTTCTCAACGGGGGCGGTACTGCCCCCCAGGGGGTGTAGGGACATCTTCTGGGAGCTTTTGGAAGGAGAAAGCTGAGTGGGGGGCGCTCAGGCACAAATGGGGGGCATCAGTCACTGTTGCACATTACAACATTATAACCCCCCCCAGAGTAAGGAGCCTGTGTCCGACATGTAACATAGGCACATACCCCCACCCGGTCTTACCCCCCCTGCAAATTTGTTTTCGGGGGGCGCCAGGTGGCCAATGATGAGGTGAGGTGAGGTTTACCTACTGTGTTATTTCACCCACCATGTCCAGGTACGTCGTGTTACTTATAGAATATTGTAATAATGTACACACACCCCCCACCCCAACCCTGGTCACAATTTTTTTTTCAGGGATAGGGGGGCAGCAGGAGGCTCTTGATGCCATTAGTGGGCGTTTGTTCAAAAAAGGTTGAGAAATACTGTTCTAAGGTAAAAAAAAAACGTGACCATTCTGATTTTTGGGTGATTCTACAGCGATGAAAACAAATATTTTGAATATTCTTTTCAAATATCCATGAGTAGATTCTCCTTAATCTTACACATTCAAATCAGAAATGACTTAAAATATTCACTGACATTTTCTCACACCTTTTTTTTTATTGAGCATTTATTTAGTATACAGGTCATAAAATATGTTTAGTCATGATTTGTGGTGTATTTGTTTCTTTTTCTGGGTGCAGATGTAGCGTCACACCTGCTGCCAGACGCTAGTCTGGTTTTGTCTGTCCTTTGTGTTTTTGTTTGTCACTTCCTGTTTTATTTTGTTAAGTTTTCCCTCATGTGTCTTGTCTGTCGTCTTTACTTCCTGTTCCCCGTTCATCCTGACCTCTGTCCTGATTACCTGTCTCCGCCCTGATTTGCTCCACCTGTGTCTAGTTGGCTTCCCTCCCTTTTGTGTATTTAAACCCTGTCTCTTCCCCCTGTCAGACGCCAGTTTGTAACTCTAGCAGTTCTTACCAGCGTTTTGACCTCGTTTGTTCGTTTGCCTGCCTGTTTTTGACCTGTTTTGGATTCCTCGGTTTCTCGTCTTCTGCCTGCTCCCTGTCTGGTTTTTGTCTGCCTCATCTGATACCTGGTTTTGACCTTCTCGCCCTGACTACCGGTACGTGAGTTTTGCCTTGTCCTAATGTCCTGTTGCCCGATCGATTGCCTGCCTGTGCATGACCTGTTTCCGTCCCTGACCTCCCTTTGCTTTTCCCTAGTCGGGAAAGAAACCCCTAACTCCGCTCGGGGAGACGGGCTGTCGCCCTCGATCCGGAGGACGAATCAGAGGAGGATATCACCTACCATTATCCTCAAGATTCTGTCACTAATAATATTTTTTCACCTGTGTGTGATTAATAAATATTTTGAATCATACTCTTGGTGTGTAAGTTCTGCATTTGGATTCTGTGTTTGTACTAAAGCCATTACATGTAGTTATCGTGTTTCTTTGCATCTTCCTTCCAGTTGAGTCACGGTTGGAAGTCTGAAGATTTTGTATTGACTCACTCATGAGCAGTGCCAGTCGCAATCCACTAGCTACGCAATACTACCTCACTGAGCGTCAACCTTCATTTGAAGTACTGAGGGAAAACTAACAGCGACATGGCGGCCGTAGATCCAGATCCGAAGCTCCAGATGAGTGTTTCTGATGAACAGCAGCTGGTTGCTTCTCATGTGTCTCATGAGGACCGGCCATCAGCTCCTGCTCCAGCCGGTCCAAAATGTCATGAAGTACTAAGTATATCCTCCCTGGTCCCTTCAACCGTCTTCACACTCACACCTAATGGAAGGTTATACCCAGATCTTGCTTCCGAACTTCCAAACACTTCCTCCCCTCCCTGTGATTCGGATACCTCAGAGGCTCCACAGCCACCAGACGTGACCTTACCACCTCATCCCCAGGAGGAGAAGCAGAGGAAACCTTCAGATGGAGGCCCACTGGAGGAGGGATCTGTGAACCTTATGTTACCTATGGATTCCCCTGATGCACAGCCAGGTATGGTAATAAGACAATGTTTTTCAACCTTGGGGTCAGGACTCCATATGGGGTTGCCTGGAAGTCAAATGGGGTCGCCTGAAATTTCTAGTAATTGCTATAAAAAAAAAACTTAGTAATAAAAAATATATGTTGAGCTGAAAGGGACAATCACATACATAAAAGACATGACAAACTGTGAAGCTGAAACTGAAGCACTGTGGTTCTGTTTATCTTTCAAATGTTCATTGTGGTCAGTTTCAGATGCTGCAGCTCTTTCATAATTCATAGTTTAAGTTCTTGTTTGTTCAGTATTAATTGTCAGCCTTGTAAATCCAAGCTGGACTGACTGTACATATCCTGACCAAGGAAAATAAAATTCTCCCTTTGTGCAGTAATCTACACCTGGCTTTTCTGCCTCCGTCCATAATAATATACATTATACAGACTAAATGTCATCTAAAATTAATCTTTATTTGTAACATAATATAGCAAACTATTACATGATCAAAAACAAATTAATTTTAGCAAAAAAAAGTCTCCATTTTGAATGTCTGGGGTCACCAGAAGTTTGTGATGCTAAAATGGGGTCACAAGCCAAAAAAGGTTGGGGAAAAACTGTAATAAGGGATGCTTCAAATTAAGAGTTTAGATCAGGCCACAAAAAATCGGACCCAATTAGAGCCGAGCAAGGATTCTGTTCTATACTGACTGGAGCTCCAAAGCACTGCAGCATTTAACAAACCCATCATTAAAAAAAAAAAAAACACCGACACATCTAAAATTCTACACAGTAATATTTTAGATTTATGCAGTCCCAAAGTTTACAACAGTATTAATACAAAAAAAGGTCTTCCCTTTTAAAATAGATGAAGTCAATTCCTCTGCGATTCTAAATTAATTTCCATCTATCATTGTCTTTTGACTTGAGGGGAAAATGTGTGAACATTGTTTCATATTCTGTCTTTATGAAGAAGGATGGTTATTTGAATCCTGAGGCACAGCAAAGGAAATTATAACTAAAAATTATAACTTGAATCCACTGGGGTTAGTTGGAATCAAATGAGTTGAGTTTGAGAAGATGCCCAGTGTTACATTCATAGGACTGGAAACTTAATAATTGGGACGCTCTGCTCATTCTCCACGGTGTAAAAGAGAATCACCGTATGGTACCTACGGAATTATTTACTGCCAAAAGTGAGGAAAAAAGTTAGACAGGTCCTTTGATTCACTTACAAAGTTTGGTTTCAAGTTACACAGATATTAACAAATACATGAGGGTGAAACAAACTCACAGTGAGAAGGTCTTGGGTTCAAACCCAATGCAAGCTGGATTTTCTGTGTGGAGTTTTTATGTTTTCCCTAAAAGAGCCATGTTGAGAAATGTATTTTTTTTGGTTTAAATTACTGTTTGTTTGCTAGAATATTATTTTGAGATATGTTTATTCATGACAGGCGATTTGCTTCCCCTAACATTTCAGGAAATGAATGGGTAGAATTGCACTGTTGAATTTACAATAAAGATACAAATTACATTTACATTAAAACTGCACAAGCATGCACTTAATTTTATGACTATGTCGTTCTAGTCAGCTGTTTATCGTTTGCTTTCCGACACAAATTCTCCGATACATTCTCGTATCAGTAGCCTATACTGTTCAATTCACCATTGACGTCGAGCATCAGTGGGTTGTCTATGAGGCAGCACCGACCTGTTTTTATCACTGCAGGGAAGCATGATGGTCATTGCCTAATTGCATAAAATCATCCAAAACCCTCCCATGGACGTTCAGCATCTCTGGAGGTGAATGCGGGCCAGGACGCTGCACTTTAGACGTTGGATGAACTGTTGGAAAGAGTCTGTATTGGTCCGAAAGGCTGAACCCGTTTTGACTGACAGCGATGTGTAAACATACCGGCATTGGAGTTCAGTCCCATGTGGACATCAGTGGAAGAGGTTGTTTGCCAAAGTGCTGTGAATACATCAGCTGAAGAGAAAAAGGGTCAAGTCATACACCTGCAAGTGTGTGTTACTGTGGTTTTATGGTATAGATCAGGGGTGTCCAATCCTGGTCCTCGAGGGCCGGTATTCTGTATGTTTTAGATGTGTCCCTCCTCCAACACACCTGATCCAAATGATCAGCCTATCATCCAGCTCTGCAGAAGCCTGATAATGAACATCAGGTGTGCTGGAAGAGGGAAACATCTAAAACATGCAGGATACCGGCCCTCGAGGACCAGGATTGGACACCCCTGGTCTGCGTGCCGATAAGGGGGGTAAACATGACAAATTCATGGGGCCCAGTATTTGTGGGAGGCCCATAGAGCAGTGCAAGGGGCCCAGTGGATATAGAAGTTGTGAAAATTTTGTGTAAGACCCCCTGTATAAGAGAGGTGTAGAAGCCAGGAGGTGAACGTTGAAAGTATGTTAAGTTTTGTTTTCAGTTTCATGGTTTTGTAAGTGACATTGTTCACGGACCCCCCCCCCATTCCCCCCAAGTCTGACAGATTGAGAAGACAGTCAATTTCTATAGGGTCCACAATGATTATGCTTTCATGGTAGCCTATAATTGGTAGCGGCGCTCCTGCCCCTGGTATCGATGAATGGACAGAATTGGCGGCTGTGGCTCAGTCGGTAGAGCAGATCATTTAACGACCAAAATGTTGGCGGTTGAAATCCTACCGCCGACTGTCCACTGAACCCTAAATTGCTCCCAGTAAGAGAGCATGGTGGCCCATGAGTGTGGGTGTGAATGGGTGAATGTGAGGCTTTGAACACCATAAAAGTGTGGAAAAGTGCTTTAGAAGTATCGACCATTTTAGATGAAGCATAACAGCCTCAATTAAGCATTCCTTTTATTTTTAATTGCTTTGATATAATAAAGTTTTATGATGGAGCTGTAAGATGAGCTTCCCCTGCTTTAAAGACCAGCAGCATCCACTGATATTCATAATTCATGTAGGTAAGAATATTCCTTAGTACACTGGTGTGAAGTGCATTTGTTTATTAAACCACACTGCATGGAGTTAAAGCACACAATATATGTCGCTGGGTATGTGCAATTTGTCATTTGGACACGGTTGGGTATGGACGGATACAGTTTTTTTGACTGACCACCATCAGTTATGACCACTAACACTTTAAATTATTGATGGTGGGTTTTTTTGTATTTGACACATTTATGAGTAAACCTTTTTTAATGAAGAACCTTGAGTTTCAGGAAATTTGTTGCATCAGTCTGTTTTTAAGACACCCGCTCCGTTAGTGTCAAACAGAGGTGGAACAAATTTCCTCTGCATTCCCCATATCTTGATGCACTCCTGCTTCCTCTCACAGTTCAAACACATGTGCTTTAATAGGTTTACTGGTCACTCTAAATTGCCTGGAGGTGTGAGAGGTTGTTTGTCTCCATATGTCAGACCTGTGATGAACTGGCAACATGGGATGGGCTCCAGCTACCCTCAAGAGGATTAATCATTTACAGACAATGAGGGCATTTTTCCCTACAAATATAAAACCTCTGTGGTGGAATTTTGGTGTTGCTCTGGTGAGAGAAGATATAAACTGTTATCCAGACAGAACTGTTTTTCTTTCAGGTTTATTCTGCAGCAGAAGGAAACAACAATGTAGTCTAATCAGAGTGAATCCCCGAAAGTAGGGAAATGATGATTGCGTGTGTGTGTGTGTTTGTGATGGTTTGTTTTGGTGATGAAACCCATGCGAGATGCTGCCCCCATTTCCCAGGCTGATGTTTGGTGTTTACGTTGTGTGGTACATGTGTATCTGAACAGGCTGAAGGCTGGTGTCTTGTTTGTGCATAGTTCATGTTCAGTAGTGTAGACAACAGTGATGTGTAGACCAGGGGTGTCAAACTCCTTTTAGTTCAGGGGCCACATACAGTTGATATGATATAAAGTGGGCCGGAACAGAAAAATAATATAAATAACAGGATAAGAGCTTTTGAGTGAAAAAAATTAAATTCCATAATGAAAATGTTTACATCTACAAATTGTGCTCGAACATAACATGAACAAAGACACTACAAACAAAAAGTTAAGGATATTTCATATTTTAGGGGGGGGGGCATTTTTTGTGTCATTTTTGCCATTTGTAAATAAAACTATGGTCATTAAAAAAATGTGTTTCAATTCACACACAAAAAAGTAAGAAGTGCTGTGCAAGAATCCCAACTGAAAAAAATAGCCCAAAAATTTAAAATATCCTTAACTTTTTGTTTGCAGTGTCTGAACAACCTGAAAATTCTTAATAAAAATAAGTGCAGTGTTAATAATATTATGCCTTAGTTTATCATTTATACATGTGCATGACAACTTAGAGATCACAGTGGATCCACAAATACACAAAACATTTAATAACAGGGAGAATAGTATTAAAATTCCACATACTTGTCTTACAGCATTTCAGATTTTCACATTTTTTATAAAAGGCTAGTCTATAAATGTAACTATTCTTGTGTAATGTAACTTTTTTTTACACTAAAACAAAGAGAACAATTTGCAGTTTTCATAATTTATAGGTTATTATGATAGTATTTTACTGGAGTGATCATTTCTAGATTGAAATGACCTAAAATGATTTTAACATCCTTGATTGTTAATATCTTTGTTGTAATTTTTGCATTTCACAAATTCATCCCAGGGGCCGGATTGAACCCTTTGGCGGGCCAGATTTGGCCCCTGGGCCGCATGTTTGACACCTGTGGTGTAGACAGTAATTATCAGTAAGCAGGTCATAGATTAATGCAAGAATAAAACTTTCCATTACACCTTCCTATCTAACAAACTCATTCATTCATTCACCTTCTGAACCGCTTTATCGTTGGGAGGGTCGCAGAGGTTCTGGAGCCTATCCCAGCAACCTACAGGTGAAGGTGGGGTACACCCTGGATGTGTCATCAGTTCATCCCATAGCTGTGATATAGAGAAGAACAACCAATCACTCTCACATTCACACCTATGGGCAGGTCCCCCCCACAACACACAGGTGAACATCCTGGGCTTGGACATTGGGATAGTGGACTATATTAAGTATTTGGGTGTTCACCTCAGCAATAAACTGGACTGGACTGACAACACAGACCCCCTGTTCAAGAAGGACCAAGTCGTCTACACCTGCTGAGGAGACTGATGTCATTCGGAGTGAGCAGGGCTCTCCACTGGACATTGTTTGACACTGTGGTGGCCTCTGCAGTTCTATTTGGTTTCATGTGCTGGGGAGTGGGCAGTACAGACAGAGACAGGAAGAGACTGAAGAAACCGGTTCAGAGAGCGGCTCTGTCCTAGGCTGTCCGCTGGACTCCATTGAGGCGGTGGTGGACAGAAGGATGTCGGCAAAGCTGACATCCATCATGGACAGCCCCTCCCACCCCCTGCACCAAACTGAGGCCCTGAGCAGCTCCTTCAGCACCAGACTTTTACAGCCCCAGTGCAAGAAGGAGCACAGCCATCAGACTAGATAACAGTTCACAGTGACCCCCCCCCCCCCCCCCCCACCCCCATCTCACACCATATGCATGTGCCGCCATGACAATGTAAATATGTAACTAAAATGACATTTTTCTTTCAAATTCTTTATTTATATAAATATTTAGATAAATAAAGAATTTCTTATTTTTCTCTTAATATTTTTTGTTTTCACTCGTGTGGTTTTTCTACCTGTCTTTTTCTCTGCGATTGCTTGTTGTATGTTGCTGCTGTTAACCAGGAAATTTCCCCATGATAAATAAACTCTTATCTCATCAAGACTATATAGTTTTGGAGTTTTCATTATAGTTTAGTTTTATTTAGTTTTGACTTTTTTTTTTCCCCTCTAATTTAGTTAGTTTTAATTAGTGTTTAGAGCAGGTTTGCTAGTTTTAATTAGTGTTTGATTTTTTTCTAAATGCTTTTAGTTTAGTCTTAGTATTAGTTTGTTTGTTTTTTTACAACTTTTTTCTTCCTCACCGTCAAATTCAAATAAATCCAATACAGAACTCTGCTGCTTTCTCCCAAATTTAGTCTCCATGTTTCCAGGTAGAGAGAGGACCAGAAGACGACTTTAAACAACGAGTGATGACAAGTGATGGACCATGACGTACCGTATGGTGCCACCACCTAAAATTGCTCAAGTGAAATAAATCGATTTTATAACAATCCAACATTGACAAAGACGAAAACAAAGGGAATTTTATCCATAAGTTGTATATATTTTAGTTAGTTTTGTAAGCACACAATACAGTTTCAGTTATCGTTTTTTCTTTTAATTATAGTTTTTATTTATTTCAGTTAACGAAAATGTTTTTTCAATTCTAGTTTTTGTCATTTTGTTAGTTTTCATTAATGAAAATAACCTTGCATCTCGCCTCGCCTCATCTCATGTCATCTTATCTTATCTTATCTTAACCAATTAACCTATATCAGTGCATGTCTCTGGATGGTGGGAGGAAGCCAGAGTACATCAAGATACGGGGAGAACATGCAAAGTCCTTACAGAAAATCCAGCTCGCACTAGGTTTGAATCCAATACCTTCTTGCTATGAGTTTGTTGCACCATCGTGTGTTTGTACCCGGAGAGAACCCACGCTAACACGGGGAGAACATGCAAACTCCACACAGAATTGTTTCCCAGCAAATGCTGGAATTCAACCAAGGACCTTCTTGCTGCGATGTGACAGTGATATCCACTGCAGCACCATGTAGACCCTATCAAACAAACACATAACATATTTCTAAAGGTCTTTACACACCAGTGGCTATAAATAATAATAAATAAACAAATAAACCATAAAAATTGCTAAATACATTGCATGACATTTTGCATCAAAACTATTTACACCTGTGATCATGTGAATTTGTGACAGTTGCAACATTTTGATTTGAGTATATTTGTGCCCATCCACTCAACATACAGTATTTAGTTTTAAATCTAATGTCTTATGGAGCCTCAGCTGTGCAGCTGTGTGTCCAGTCTGTCTGATGGAGCTTCCGATGGTCCTCTGGGTCTATGTCCAGTGACTATGTAAATAGACAGACTGCAAATTTACAAGTTGCTACATGAAGCCCAACATATCATACAAAGATCACAAAATATATACAGGGTGTCCAGAAAGTGTCTTTACAATTTAACACATTTATTACGAAAGCAAATGAACAGACAAACCTGTGGAAATTATTACAAAATGAGAAGTGTTTTTGCTTCATTTATTCCATCTCTATATGGACACCATTAGTTCCATGAACCACATCCAGACAGTACTGGATTTGTTTCCATGTTGTCTGTATCACAGACTTATTAATGGTATTAATGACATCAGTGATCTTTTACTTCAGGTCGTTGATGTCCTGTATCTTTGTTCGATACACAATATCTTTAACATAACCCCATAGACAGAAATCCAGGGCAGTGATATCTGGTGAACCAGGTGTCCAGGGAATTGGACCATCCCTTCCAATCCACCGGTGTGGAAATGTTAGATTTAGGAACCCAGCATGCAGTCCCCAATGTGGTGGTGCACCATCTACCTGGAAAATGATGGTTGGTTGAAGGTCATCCACTTGTGGTGACACGTATTCAGTCAAAAGGTCAGAGGTCAACATTTGCAGTAATTGATCTCTCATTGAAGAAAAATGGACCAATGATTCAACTGCACATAATCCACAATGTGATTAAAATCTTTGATAAACACTGAGTACATAGAACAAATCTGATGAACGTATCTCATCAACTGCTTTTGTAATAAATGTTTTCAGTTGTAAACAGACTTTGTGGACACGCTGTACATCTGTATCTAGGAGTGAGTATATTTTTTGGGCAGTCAGGACATGGACATGCACTATATGTACAAAAGCACTGGAACAGATTGTATTCAGGTGTTTCAATGTCAACAGGACCAACCCCCCCCCCCCCCCCCCCCCCCCCCTTAAAGGGGAGGCACGTAGTATGTTTTTGGTTTGTTTCTGTGTTTGTTTGTTAACACTCTAGCAGCAAAACTATTGCTTGAATTCATACCAAATTGGGCTTATAGATTCCCAGTGACCCAGAACAGATGTTGGTATATTTTGGGAAAAGTAGGTCAAAGTTCAAATTTTTAATGAATTTTTTCATTCTTTTTTTTCTCCCATTTTCTTATAATGGGCGAAATTTCAAATGTCTATAAAAACATCAATTTTATTTCAATTTACTTCAAACTTAGCTCATAAGTAGAGGCAGTTGATACTCTGACATCAGCACATGCATAGACATGATGACATCAGCTGGATATATGCTAAAATAGCAAACTTATATTTTGCACTCTGGATAAAAACTCAGAAAAACTCAGACTAATTTGTACTAGAATAATATATACATAAACATATATTGTTGATAGACCAGATCCCTGTACACTTGCTGTATAAAACTCCACTTTGCACTCTGTACATATTACAATATAAATCCATTGTAAATCTCATCCCATTGTTGCCCTTGTCTTTAGTCAAATGTTTGTCTATATTAGGTCTATGTTCAAGTGTGATTGGGTTTATGGTGTTTTGGGTTCATGTTGAAACGTGTGCAAAGAAAAACCAAAGCCAAGTTCCTTGTATGTGTTCACGTACTTGGCCAGTAAAGCTGATTCTAATTCTGATCCTGAAATAAGCTACAATACGTGCGAGGGGCGGGGTTTGTTGTGCCTGGCACCACTTGTTTAAATTGTAGAGAGACTTAGTGGGCACACTGTATATTTTTTTCTTCACGTTTTCCTCCTTTTATTGGAAATAATCTTGTAATTCATGATCCAAAACTGCATGTGTATACTAGTGTGCTTCCTTTAGGGGGGTTCAAGGTTTCATTAGTGGAATCCGACCCCCTTTACCACATATAACTCCAACCGTTGCCAGTGTCATATCTAATCAGATATATCTTTATTTCTTTTACAAAGTCATCATCATATACCTCATGTCTAACAGCCCACTCCTGAAGAGTTTGTAGAGTTGAGTGGAAGCAGCCACGTTATTGATCTAAGCTCCTCACACACTGAGAGTCCGGTCTGTGCATTGAGATAATTAATCCCTGATGATAAATTATTTAGTCTGTAACTGAAACTATTATAACTAGACAGGAATTTATACAATGAAAGAAGTTTTATATTTTCACACATCAAAGCGGTGTGAGATGATTATTCACTTAACGTTCCAGCTCCAGGGACAAGGCTGTGAATCAAGTTCTCCTGGACTTTTTTTTCTATTTAAAAAAAAAAAAAAAAAAAAAAACTTAGAGTAAAAGTAAAATGAAAAACAAAGATCTGGTCTAAGATTTCACTACCTGCTATATAATACAGTTGCTGCAGCTGCATTTGTATTCAGATCTGGCTTATCGTGTCCCGAGCTTCATTTTGCACACCAGTAGTCCCGTCTGCTTTTTTTTTCCCCCTTAAAAATAAATCATGGGTCTGTCTTTGTCTGGAGCATCGTCTCCATCGTAGACTATCCTCTCACATCTGGAGCTGTCTCTGATTTCCTTATGCATTCTACTTTTTCACACCCCCCTGTTCAAAGTCACCTTAATATATTCATTCCAGAGCCATCTATATGCAGTTCTGGGAGGGATACTTTTCTGCTTTTATCACTTTTACACAGCCTCAAGTTAGAGTGAACTCCAGTGACCAATGATGAAGTCAATTTGCAGCTCCTTAGCAGAACTTTTTGTTTTCACTTGAAGGTTAACTCACTTCATGACCCATGGAGGGAAATTCAACCTCTGCATTTTACCCATCCTAATATACTCACAACATTAACCCATAAAGACCCAGGGCTACTTTTGTGGCAATTCAAAAATAGTTTTTTCTCTATATTTAACTTTTCTTAAAGGAGTGACATTTTTAAAAAAAAATGGAATTATACATTTTAAAACATTTCCCTGTGGTCTGCATAAACTGTAAATGCTATGTTTGGGTCTGAATTCTTCATTAATTCAACTCCACAGGTCCATCTTCAACCCTATTTCTGAGTAATGACACCAGAAAGGTTGTTTTGAGCGCTGGCCCTTTAAATGCACATGACCCCACCCCCTCCAGGTTGTTGGCTGTGCTGCTCTGTCCCATTCAACCAACAACTGAACATTTTAGGTAATCGGCTCGAAGTTTGGACATATTTTCAGTCTGGACTACAACCGCTGCTACTGACAAACAATTATGTCATACTCAGAGAATTGTTCGTCAGAAGTCTGGACCTTATATGTGCAAATGTCATGACGAAACTAGTTATAAAATGTAACAAATTAAGCAGGAATTAAAACAAGTTGTAGAAATCCACTCGATTTTTGCCAAAATAAATATAAAGATAGCTTTGCAGCACCTGGAGGGTGCAAATTCTAACTTTTTGAACCATTAGGGTCCAAATACACACATATCAAAGACTAATTAATTAATTAATTTCACAAAATATGACCCCTTTAAATGATTTATCACCATTTACTCTAGTATTATGCTCTATATTTAGCATTTTGAAGTGAAAATCAGGTATTTTCCTCTATGTAATTTACTGATCATGAAGATATTAATTGAAGCTCAAATTACAGATGAGGGTTATTATGTAAGAAACACAGAAAATTTAAGAAAATGTGACTTTTTCGGTAAAATATATCATTAACTGAACATGAACCCAGTGTCTCCATTCACTGTCTTTTATCAAACTCCATGGGTTTTACTGGTGAATCAGTGTTGTAGAAGATGAAGTGTTGAAGTGTTTCCATGGTAACTACGAAGCCTCTGAACATCTAAATGGGTCATATCTGATGACCTTGAAAAGATGACAAACTGTATTTTACACCAATTATTTACATGTATTGATAGGATTAGTGGATCAACAGGTATTAAACAGTTTAGATCAGTAGATGGTTTAGGTCAGCGGTGGATGTTTGGGTCTTAATGGGTTAACACTAATTGACATTAGCGATTAGAATTAGCACTTAGCACATCAGGAAATGTAATGTAGTCTGAGTAGACTCAAACACAGAGCCTTCTGGCTGTGAGGTGGAAGGTTCTGTGTTCTAGGAAAATACCTGATAAAAGCATTTTGGTGCCTTTTAAGTCACAGGTATCAAACATAAGGCCCGTGGGCCAAAACCAGTCCACCAAAGGGTCCAATCCAGCCCATGGGATGAAATCATGAAATTCGTGAAATTACACTGAAGATATTAACAGTCAGTGGTGTTAAAATCATTTTAGTTCAGGTTCCACATACAGACCAGTATGATCTTAAGTGGGTCAGACCAGTAAAATAATATTATAATAACCTACAAAAAATGACAACTCCAAATTTTTCTATTTGTTTTAGTGAAAAAAAGTAAAATTACATGAAATTGTTTACATTTACAAACTATCCTTTCACAAAAATGTGACTAATCTGAACAAATATGAACAACCTGGAATGTTTTAAGAGAAGTCAGTGTAATTTGACCAATATTCTGCCTGTTACTAAATGTTTTGTGTATTTTTTAGATCCACTGTGATCTGTAAGTTGTAATGTACTTGTATAAATGATAAACTTGTCACAGTTTGTTTGCTGCAGTCTCACGTTGCCACACCACATCAGCCACAAACAGTTTCAGCTGGGACTTCCACCCGCCATCCTCTCCCTACTGCTCCACACCTCATCAGCAGCATCAGGTCCACCTGTTACTAACAGGTGTGTCTAATCTGCTGGCCGGTATTTAAGCAGCTCAGGCTCAGTGACTCTTTGCCAGATTGTTCTCACGTCTTGCCTGACTATCTGGTGGTCTTCTGTATCTGTTTTCCTGGTTCCGACCCCATCTGATTCTGACAACACCTCCTCGTCTCTGCCCCAGAAACCTGACCTGCCTTCTGTCTATTGGATCAAGACAGAGGTATTCAAATCCGGTTCTCCTGGAAGCCATTACATCGTTATCAGGTTTCTGCAGAGCTTGATGATGAGCTGATCATTAATTGAACCAGGTGTGGTGGAAGAGGGAAATATCTAAAACATGCAGGATACCGGCCCTCGAGGACTGGATTTGAATAGATTTGCTTTCTGTCCCTGAGTTCTGTTCCCCACCGGTGTACCTGTGTCGGACAGTCCATGATCCTGTCTGTGTCAGAGCCCTGTATCAGAATCTGTGAGTTGAACTCACAATAAAGAATATTTCTGACTTTTACCTGAGTGTGTTGCATGTGGGTTCTCCGTCCTGTACACCACCTGTTACAAAACTGAGGCATAATTGTTAAAATGGCACCTATTTTTCTTAAATTTCAGGTTGTTCATGTTGTTCACATTTTTAAGGAAACTCTTGTAAACATTTTTTTTAATGGAACTTTTACTTTTTTCCTGGTCTGGCCCACTGTTCTAGGAATTTCTGCTTTCTGAGTTTGTCACACCACTGAAACATAAGTTAATAACTAAACTTTTGACTCTAAAGTCACTAAATCTCACTGTATGGTTCAGTACCCCTACACTGATAATGTTTTGAAATTTTCATCAACCGCTCTTTGCATTCTGTTTTCCAAAGCATGAAAATAGTGAAAATGAATAGTAACATAAATGATCATGCAACTTTGTTGTCCATTAAAAGCCACAGTGATGTAATGAATTTAAGAATGTATTTGTAATTTGATTAATCCATAAAGACCCAAACATCCACCATCCAACAAACTCATCTACTGATGGAAAATATTTAATACCTGTTGATCTATTAATCCTATCAATACTTGTGAAGAATTGGTGTAAAATACAGTTAATCTTTTCATGGTCATCAGATATGACCCATTTGGACGTTCAGAGGCTCCATAGTTACCATGGAAACACCTTCATCTTCTACAACATTGATTCACAGTAAAACCCATGGAGTTGAATCAATGACAGTGGATGGAGACACTGGGTTTACATTCAGTTACGGATATGTTTTACTGAGAACTTTTTCTTCAGTGTTCTCTGTTTTTGATGGAATAACCATGAACTTTAATCTGAGTTTTTATTAACATTAACCTGAGTAATAAATTAAGTATAGGAAAATACCTGATTTTCACTGAAAAAATTCAAAATACCACGGATAATGTTATAATAAATGCTGATAAATCACTTCAGAAAGATTGAATAGAGAAAAAAAACACATTTGGAAACTGCCCTAACAGTAGCACTGGGTCTTTATGGGTTAAAACAGTCACATTTTGTATTCTTAAAACAATTCCTCCTCTGTGCTGATTGCATTCAATTCTTAACTCTGGAAGTTTTTTTTTTTTTTTTTACTTCATGCGTGCTCTTGTTTTCCTTTCAAAGCCACCTTGATTTGTTGCTTCCACAAAATAACCATATGCACATGTTTGCGACTCAGAGCCCCCCCCCAAAAATCCCAGATTGAATGGCTTCTTAACACCACTCACACTTAACAGACAGTAACATTTTTCAAAGCGGCTGTCAGTAGACTTGGTAATACCATCGTAATGTGCGGTTGCGTTGGTGTGCAATCTGTTTTTATTGCTATCTGACCTCGAAGTGCCCTTTGATTTGCTGGACCATGATTTGTTTTAAAGAGTTTAAGATGTAGCAATGGATTTCTCACTTCAACCACAATTGGATTGCACAGGATTGATTATTTACCGGCAAAAGTGTGTCATCATTGCTAAAGGTCTATTCTTGGTCCTGTGGGATTAATTATACCCCACTAGTATAATTTGTCATTTTAATTGTCGTCTTTATTGATACAGTATCAGCCACATGGAGAATTTTATCCATCTAATTATAAGTAATGATCTGGGCAGATTAGCTCCTGCAATGACTTTGAAAATGTAGAACACTATTTTTTTTTTTTTTTTTTTTTACTTTATTTATTTATTTATTTAGACAGGGACAATGCACAATATACATTAACCTTAAAAAGGAGAGATGTAGTGTGCCAGGTTCAATCACTAGTGATCATTTCCACCTGTAGTCCCTGGGTAGGCTGATGTTATCATTAAAAAAACAGACATTAATAAAAAGTAAAACAGTTAAAAAATGCATTTCTATAACTCCATCTATATAAAATATAGTCTGGTTTTGACCAACTCTGTATATGAAGTGTCATGAGATAACTTTTGTTGTGATCTGGTGCTATATAAATAAAATTTGATTGATTGATTTGATTGGTTTTCCCCTGTAAGTCGCTTTGGAAAAAAGCGTCTGCCAAATGCATAAATGTAAATAAATGTAATGTAAAATATTCATTCACATCCAACCAATATTCTCTCTTATTTGTCCCACTGCAGTCTGTCTCACACACTCTAAGCAGGTTTACATCACATTACATTATGACTACAGGTTTGGTTTGAGAGGGGCTGTTTTTTCACCACATGGGAGAATGTGTGATAGTTTGTAATTGTTAGTAGCTCTGTTGGTAATGTGTTCCATTGTTGCATGGCCACACATGAGAATGCTGAATTTGCAAATGCTGTTCGGCCTGATCACAATCTAGGGTACCAGAAAGGGTGCACATATAGATAAAAAATAATCATGCTCTATCAAAAAATCAGACAGGACATTTTATTTGTCTGATATTTCTCTTTTAAGTCCAAAATATTTTTGTATTATAGTGTCTACTAAAAATTTCACAGGCTTGTACCCCTGTCAAATCAGAAATTATTGGGTGTACGGACACTCCAGCCTAATAGCCTCCATATTTAATGCCTGCAAAGATATACAAATGTTTCAGCACTCAGGATAATCATGCATTGTTTATTGCATAGATGTGGTGTCCAAAGCATGTGTGCTGAAAAATTCCATATATTGACAGAAACGATAAAATTAGACCCACATATCTGATATAGTGTACGGACACTACTTGGTGTACGGACTCTACAAGATTGGAATGGAAATCTGGCTTACCACATGGTCACATCTCTGTTAGATCTGTAACTAAGTCTTCCTGGTACAGGAGGAAATAAACATTTGTGAACAAGTTATAACAATATATCTATAAGGCATATACACGATATTATTGATGGAAGTATATTGGTGAATGGACACTACATGAATTTTGGTGAACAACGCACCATTGAAAACATGCGGTTCGACGTAAACACCCGTTTGTCACATTGTTACCAAATTTTCTGCAGCCAGGGAGCAGACCAAAATCTGTCTAGTTGTGCATATTTTTCATAATAATACTTAAATGACAGGTTCCCTTTCTATTATTACAATTAAAGGGCTGTAAAAGAAGGGTTTTCAGAACAAAATGGTTGATTGTCTTAATACTGAAAATAAGAATTGATAATCAAACAGCTGTTCGACAAAAATGATCAATAAATGAAAAGCAATGTGATGTGTGTATTTTGTAATAAAAGACACAGGAGTTGAGTAGTAATTATTTATTGTGTTACAAGACATGTACAATAATTTATAACAATAAAATTGTGCACATGTTTTCACGCTCATTGGGTCGCCATTTTATCAGTTTTTATCCAGTTTTCTTCAAATTTGGAGGATTGCAAGATCTAGTAATAAGATGGCCAAAGAAACCTTTTGGGAATGGTTTTGGGGGTATCTTTTTGCAGTACTGATCAATAACTTCTGCAAATGTACTTGTACACCTTGATTGTGATCAGGCCATGTTTTGTGCCTCGGAATCCTGCACTCGCCACGTGCTGTTGATTGAGTAGTTCGAGATGTTTTTCCAGAACCTTTTTAATGGAGGAGCTGCAGAATTATGGATAACCTTAAACAAGAGACACACATTTATACACATGATTACATTTTCAAAGCTTAAGATCTGATATTTGGACAAAATTGGGCAGTGATGGAACGCTCGTCTTTTCTTGTCATGAATCTTGAGAGAATATTTATACAGTGACTCTAGAGGCCTTAGGGCAGATTTTAAAGCCTGCGACCAACTGGTCATACAGTAAAGAAAATGCAAAACTATCATTGCACTTGCATACATGTTTGACGCTTCAATAGACAGTGAGTTTCTGATATATTTGAAATTAGCCCAATTAAATGTTATTGTATTTGTTATTTTTTAATGTGCTTTTTAAAGCTCAGATATGGGTCAAGTGTAACATCTAAATATCTAAATTCAGTTACATTCTTAATTTTTTCCCCTTCTATCAGGATATGAGAAAAATTCTTGGGTTTGTTGTGGATATTGTTTAGTATTAGTACTTTTAGATCAGACTTCAGCCCAGAACATTTAATACACCACATATTCCCCTACACCAGGGGTCAAACATATGGCCCGTGGGCCAAAACTGACCAAACGGTCCAATCTGACCCACAAGATGAATTTGTGAAATGCAAAAAGGGTATTAAAGATATTAAAACTCAAAGGTGTCAAAGGCCACATACAGCCCAATTCGATCTCAGGTGGGTCAGATCAGTAAAATACTATCATAATAACTCCAAATCTGTCACTTTGCTTTAGTGTAAAAAAGCCAAATTGTATGAAAATGCTTATTTATTTATTTATTTATTTATTTATTTATTTTAAAACAATCCTTTCATTTAAAAAAATGTGCATAACCTGTACAAATATGAACAATGTGAAATGTCTTAAGAGAAGTAAGTGTAATGTAAAAATATTCTGCATGTTACTAAATGTTTTGTGTATTAGTAGATCCACTGTGATCTGTAAGTTATAATATTCATGTATAAATGATAAACTGAGGCATAATATTGTTAAAACTGCACTTATTTGTCTTAAGAAGTTTCAGGTTGTTCTTGCTCACATTTTTTAAAGGATAGTTTGTAGTTATGAACATTTTCACAAGTTAATTTGACTTTTTCACTCTAAAACATGGAGAAAAGTTTGAAGATGTCATAATTTTTTTAAGTCAAATATTTCTATTGATTTCTGGCGTTACAAAAAAAAAAGATACAGTATATGTTCAACTAAAGACAACATTTTTCAATACAGAAAACAAACATCAAACTCTCAATAATCAACAAAAAAAAAAAGAAAAAAAAATAGATAAAAGAAAAACCAAGGACCATTGATTTCCTTCCCTTGGAGCAGAAGTTGTCATTATTTATAGTTTATTCTGTTATTATTTTACTGGTCCGGCCCATTTGAGGTCAAATTGGGCTGAATGTGGCCCCTGAACTAACATGAGTTTGACACCTGTGACCTAAACAGATCCAGTTATCTCTACATAATATAAAAACAATTCTTTTAAAATGGGCTTTTAAAATTTAAAGTCTCTTATTTGTTTTAGGCTGACCGCTGTGTCTCATTTTCCAAAAACTTTGGAAAGGATAAACCGGGCTTAGAAGCTTATCCTCTTTTTTCATATAAGGATTTGTTTGTCAAACTACTTTAGTCGTATCTATATTCCAGTGCTGTACCCTTATGCTATCTGTTCAATGATGTAGGACACATCGATAAAGTCTTTTAGGTATCGAAAAAATAAATGACTTATGAGAATTCCTAGCTCACTCACCTTAACATTTACCATATCATCTCTGTCACTGCCTCAGGTGGCTGTCACTCAGGCATAAAATTGATCCTTAAAATTCTTCAGCTACAAGGCATTTGACACAGCTCATGCTCTGGCTCATATTTTAGATGTACTCTGTCCTCGGTTCACTCCAGCGTGTCCTCTGTGCAGAACATTTGGATGATTGAGTTTGAACAATCAGCATCCTACCCACTAGTCTCTGGTCACAGGAGTGGACCAACTCAGCCTCTTATTTTCAGATGAGAACTTACATTTTTTTTCTGTGCCATTATGAATAAATGATATGGTTTGTATTTCCTATATGTCAGTTTAACCCATAAAGACCCAAACAGCCACTGGCGACCAAAACCATCTACTGATCTAAAAGGTTTAATAACTTCTGATCCACTAATCCTATCAATCCATGTAAATAATTGGTGTAAAATGCCGTTTGTCATCTTTTCATGGTCATCAGATATGACGCAGATATGGCTCCATAGTGAACGTGGAAACACTGTGATCCTCTACAACACAGGTGTCAAACATGTGGCCCGGGGGCCAAATCTGGCCCACCAAAGGTTCCATTCCGGCCCGCAGGATTAAAGTGCAAAAATGAACCTGAACAGTCAAGGTTGTCCAAATCATTTTGGTTCAGGTTCCTCATACAGACCAATGTGATCTCCAGTAAAAATAACAACACAATAACCCACAAATAATGACATCGACAAATTTTCTTTGTGAAAAATTAGTGAAAGTGAAAAAAATAACATTACACTGTGAAAATATTTACATTTACAAAACTATTCCTACACAATAAAATGCAACTAAATACATAAATAAAAACAAAGATGAACAACCCGAAATGTGCAATTTGAACAATATTCTGCCTGTTACTAAATGTTTTGTGCATTTATAGATTCACTGTGATCTGTAGTTGTGTTAATAATAAGAGATGTAATATTGTAGAAATTGTTCAAATTTTAGTTCCAAACTCCAACATTTTAACAATATTCTGCCTGTTACCAAATGTTTATGTAACACTGTCTGTAATGTACATATATAAATAATAATAAGCTGAGGCATAATATTGTTAAAATTGCACAAATTTTTCAAATGAAATTTCTGTTTTTTCAGATTATTCACATCTTTTTTGGAAAATGTAAATATCTTAATCATTTAATTTTGGGGGGTTTGTACTAAAACAAAAAGAAAAACTTGGATTTGTCATTATTTATAGGTTATTAAGTCATTATTTTACTGGTCTGGCCCGCTTGAGATCAAATTGGGCTAAATATGGCCCCTGAACCAAAACAAGTTTGACACCCCTGTTCTACAACATTGATTCACCAGTAAAACCCATGGAGTTGGATCAATGACAGTGGATGGAGACACTGGGTTTATATTCAGTTAATGGTATATTTTGCAGAAAAAGTCACTGTTGTTCAGTTTTCTCTGTTTTTTTGTGACGGGATCAGTGCAATAACAGGATGCATGTGTGTGTGAGTGATGGGGTTCCAGCTATTTTTTTGTTTTTTTGGAACCTATTTTTATTACCCCACCCCCTGAAGGTGAGGAAAGAGGTAATGTTTTTGGTTCAGTTTGTTTCTTTGTTTGTTAACACTCTAGCGGCAAAACTATTGGTTGAATTCACACCAAATTGGGTTTATAGATTGCCAGTGACTGAGAATAGATCTGATTACATTTTGGGAAAAGTAGGTCAAAGTTCAAATTTTTATGAATTTTTAAAATCTTTTTTTTTTTGTCATTTACTTATAATGGGAGAAATTTCAAATGTCTGTAGCAGCAAAACTATTGGTTGAATTCACACCAAATTGGGTTTATAGACTGACAGTGGCCCAGAATATATGTCATTACATTTTGTGAAAAGTAGGTCAAAGTTCAATTTTTTAATGAATTTTTTAAAACATTTTTTTCTCCCATTTACTTATAATGAGCAACATTTCAAATGTCTATAAAAACATCAATTTTGTTTCAATTTACTTCAGACATGGCACATGTATAGAGGTAACTGATATGTTGACATCAGCACACACATAGACATGACGACGTCAGCTGGATCGATGCCAAAATAAGCTACAATACATGTGAGGGGTGAGGTTTGTTGTTCCTGGCACCGCTTGTTTGTAGCTGCTTTTATTTGAATGTTTGTAGTAGGTTTTTATATATGATGTACAGATTAGATGGAACTTTTAAATTCTGTTGTACTTATATAGTGGCAATAAAGCTATTCTATTGTACTCTAACTTGTCAGGTGGAAGACAGAGATACTAACAGTACATAGGCAAGAAACCAAATCTGAACACAAGAGGTAGACTAGCCACAGTGAACACAAATGTATTCATAGGTGTAGATTTCAATGCATCGTGGCTCTCTGTTGGTGTTTAGGTCATTAAAATGCATTAGAAACCAAAGCTGACGCACTTAAACCTACTACAAGCTGCATAATTCTAACTTCACAGCTAACCTCTATCAGCACCACTGCTCAAAAACAGATTGCTTTACTCTTCAGAAATCTGTGTTTTTGACTATAAAATGTGCATACTTCTGCACACAACTATATAACTTAACCTCCAAGGCCAAGAAGGAGGTGGCTGTACATACTCCATGACAGTGATATTGTTCCAACCACCTTCTGTAAAATTCTTCAAATTGTATGAAAAATACTGCTTTACTGAAGATGTGCATTTATATGTTTGTGCATTTGTAGATGCAGTGCCACAACGCCTTACATCTCTTGAAATCGCCATCCTTGTGAGCGTCCTCGTCATCAAACTCATCATCATGGTTGCCCTCTTAGGTAACCACCTGCCTCCCTTTGTTGTTTGATTTTACCACAATAGGTTCCAATGTTGTGACCCAGTATCCAAAACATTACAATCCTAAAAAGTTAAAGAATATCAGAAATGTAAAAGTTATTTTTCATTTTTACATTCTTCTTTGTCAGATTTTATTTCACTGCACGGTGAAATCCTGACCTAAACCCTTACTGTTGGCATTACTGTGATCCAATCACAAAATGAATTTAACTGTCTTTGCATATTTTAAAAAGTCAGTTCATTTCCTCAATAAATAACTGCCATAAATTATTCCTAAATTTTAATTATTTAAGAGAAAATCTGAACCCAGAGGGTAGGTAGAGATTATTTTTCTGTAATTGGAACATGTCTCAGGGTCAAAATCATTTGCTGAGGTTTAAAATATGACCAGAGGGGACAAATGAGTTTCTGTTTTTTAGAATCAGCTGAACTGAGAGTGTGGTATGTTTGTACTTTTAATCATTTCAGCTCTGTGTTGTTCTTCCCCACACAGCTAGTTTAACTTTCTGTTTTATATCACTGTCACTGACTCTTCAAATCAGTCAAGTTCCTGGCCTTCCCATCCTCTGGGTCACAAGTCTCAGCTCCCTCCTGTGGTATGAAGGGGGACTGCAGTCTACCGAGTCAGGAACCTCTTCTCCCCAAGAATCCAGTGAATCACACAGAAAACAACACTTCAGGTAAAAAAAAAGAAAGAAAGAAAGAAAGAAAGAAAAAAAGAAAGAAAGAAAGAAAGAAAAACACTCCAATAATTATGTGCATCAAAGTCTGTCTCAACAGATCCAAAACTATAACCATTCATTTTATTATACTTTTATTGATTTAAACCATGGGTGTCAAACTCATTTTAGTTCAGGGGCCACATTCAGGTGCAATTTGATCTCAAGCGGGTCAGACCAGTCAAATAATAGCATAATGACCTATAAGGCGAGGCAAGGCAAGTTTATGTATATAGCTCATTTCAGCAACAAGGCAATTCAAGGTGCTTCACACAGGAAATTTAAATACAGTGACAAGGAAAAAAGAAACACATTTAAAACATTATAAAAGAAACATGTAAAAGGTGATTAAAAACAGCAAGTAAGAAAACAACACATAAAACCCAAAAATATAAAAACACACACATATTATAGTAAGAGTTGCAGTGCAGAGTGCAGGAGAATATAAAATTTAAAAAGTAAAAAGCGTTTAAGCCAAAGGCAGCAGTGAACAGGTAAGTCTTTAACCTTGACTTGAAAAAACTCTGACTCAGCAGACCTGACATTTTCTGATAGTTTGTTCCACATATATGGAGCATAGAAACTGAACGCTGATTCTCCATGTTTAGCTCTGACTTTTGGAACACAGAGCAGACCTGCACCAGACCACCTGAGTGGTCTGGATGGTTCATACTGGACTAGAAGGTCTCTGATGTATTTTGGGCCTAAACCATTCTGCGCTTTATATGCTAGCAGGAGAATTTTAAAGTCTATTCTCTGAGAGACAGGGAGCCAGTGTAGAGACCTCAGAACTGAGATACATAATAAATAATGACAACTCCAAAGTTCTATCTTTGTTTTTCGTATTTCGTAAATTTCTTAAGAAAAATAAGCGCCTTTTAACAATATTATGCCACAGCTGATCATTTACACATGTACATTACAACTTTAAAGATCAAAGTGGATCTACAAATGCACAAAATTTGGTAATGGGCATCTGCAACAAAAAAACATGTATTTATGTTATTATGTTGTGTTATTTAAAGGGGTCATATTTTGCTAAACCCACTTTTACTAGTCTTTCGTTCATTTATTTGTGTATTTGGACCCTAATAGTTCAAAAAGTTTGAATTTGAACCCTCCAGGTGCTCCAAAGCTATCTTAATATTCATTTTGGCAAAAATCAAGTGGAGTTCTACAACCTGTTTTAATTCCTGCTGTCTTTGTTACATTTTATAACTAGTTTCGTCACGACATTTGCACATATAAGGTCAAGACTTCTGACGAACATTTCTCCAAATACGACATAACTGTTTATCAGCAGCAGTGGTTGTAGTCCAGACTGAAAATATGTCCAAACTTCGAGCCGATTGCCTAAAATGTTCAGTTGTTGGTTGAATGGGACAGAGCAGCACAGCCAACAACCTGGAGGGGGTGGGGTCATGTGCATTTAAAGGGCCAGCGCTCAAAACGACCTTTCTGGTGTCATTACTCAGAAATAGGGTTGAAGATGGACCTGTGGAGTTGAATTAATGAAGAAGTCAGACCCAAGCAGAGCATTTACAGTTCATGTAGACCACAGGGAGATGTTTGAAAGTGCATAATTCCATTTAAAAAAAAAAAAGCAAAATATCACTCCTTTAATTCATATTGCTTTGTGTAATTTTTGCTTCCTAAATTCATGCAGAGGGCCAGATTGGATCCCTTGGTGGGCCGGTTTTGGCCTGTGAGCCGTATGTTTGCCACCCCTGATATAAACCACCTGTTCTTACAGTAATATCTTGTTTCTGTATGCACGTTTCCTATTACCAATGCAACCTGTTTCCTTTTTTAATCATCTTTCCATCTATGTAGATTGCTCCGGGGTGGCGAGTAACAGCTTACGGATCGTAGGGGGGACGCTAGCGCCCAAAGGCAGGTGGGGCTGGCAGGTCAGCATGCAGCTGAGAGGGGAACACATCTGTGGAGGCGCCATCATCTGCCCACACTGGATCATCACTGCAGCCCACTGCTTTGCTGAGTAAGAAGTGGACGTTAAGGGTGACGTTTAGAAGAGACTGGGCTTTAGTTTAAAAAGAAAGAAAAAGAACATATCTACAATTTGTCTATTTTTTTTATGATTTTTTTTTTTTTTTATGATGATATAATTTGGTTCAAAGCAAGGGGAACCAAACAATATTAGAGATGTACAGGGTGTCCATAAAAGGTTCTTTACATTTTAACAAATTTAGTACAAAAGCAAATGAACAGACAAATCTGTGGAAATTATTACAAAATGAAAAGTAGATGTTTTTTCCTCATTTAATCCACCTCGATATGGGCACCATTAGTTACACGAACCACATCCAGACGGTACTGGATTTGTTTCCATGTTGGCTGTATCATAGACTCATTAGTGATGTTAATGACATCAGTGATCTTTTACTTCAGGTCATTAATGTTCCATGTCTTTGTTCAGTACACGATATCTTTAACATAACCCCATAGAGAGAAATCCAGGGCAGGGATATCTGTTGAACGAGGTGTCCAGGGAATTATGGCCTGTCCACATGAAGATGGTTTCGGTCGTGTCCACAAAAGTTTTGTATTGGATAGGCCTTTCATCCACATGAAACCGCCGTTTTCAGTCACTGAGACTGCAGCTTTTTGAAGCCTGGTCCCAGAGTGGATAAATTTGAAAACACCAGTTTTGCATTTTCATCTGTACGACCAAACCGCAAATTTTTTAAAACGATGATGTCATAGTCCCACCTCTCTTACCTTTTGCCGCGTTTCCACTACATGGAACCGGCTCGGCTCGGCTCAACTCGACTCGGGTACCAGGTCCTATTCCTGGAGACCGTTTCCATTACAAGATACTATAGACTTTACAGTACCTGGACGTCATAGCGATGTGGCACGTTACTTCCATGTCGTCTGCTCAGAGAGTTGTTGATAAACTTGCTCGTTGCGTGTTGTCTCATCAACTCACGCTGAATTTTTACGTCTGAACCTCCTCAACAAACCATGGTGTAGTTTTAAGCGCTGACATCATGTGGATTAACCTACCGCTATATTTACTGTCAACTTCCGTATCTGTTTTTTGTAAAACGGTGGGTCACAAAGACAACTCTCTGACCAATCAGTGGTCTGCAGTGTTTACACGTCACGTTTTAGTATCTGGTCCCCAGTTCTGGAACCTTGGCGGAGGTAATACTAGTAAAAAACACTAGAAAAAACACTAGTACCGGGTACCAGATTCCAGGCCCTTTTTCGTGATGGAAACACAAAAAGGCTGAGTCTTGTCAAGTCAAGCCGAGCCGATACCACATGGTGGAAACACAGCATTTGAAGGCACTTCACAACAACAACAATGGCAGAATACAGAGTAGTGCCCGTGCTACAGCAGCTATTGAGCTTATTGGAAATATTGAATCAAAATCTTCTTCTACTCTTTCATTACAATGAGCAACAAACAACCATAGCTAACAATATTCTCTACATGCTTTTGGATCTACTGCGGAGAGTTGTTGTTGTTGTTGTTGTTGTTGTTGTTGTTGTTGTTGTTGTTGTTGTTGTTGTTGTTGTTGTTGTTGTTGTTGTTGTTGTTGTTGTTGTTGTTGTTGTTGTTGTTCTTCTTCTTCTTCTTCTTCTTCTTCTTCTTCTTCTTCTTCTTCTTCTTCTTCTTCTTCTTCTTCTTCTTCTTCTTCTTCTTCTTCTTCTTCTTCTTCTTCTTCTTCTTCTTCTTCTTCTTCTTCTTCTTCTGTAGTCTATGGTTTGTATACAGCGTGCAAGCTTTATGCAAATGCTCAAGCCTTCTTCGTTTTTGTGAGAGCATTACAATGCCACATACAGGCCTGGCATTTGTACTACATCGTTTTCAGTCATTTTCAGTGGTTTCGTGTGGACGCAGATATTTCCTGAAATGACTCTGTGTTTACGGAGCACTTTTTTGAAAACGACAAAAAAACAGATCAGATAGGAAAAAATGTGGTTTCGTGTGGACATGGCCGTAGGCTATTCCTTCCAATCCACTGGTGTGTAAATGTTAGATTTAGGAACCCACCAACATGCAGTCCCCAATGTGGTGGTGCACCATCTAATTAGAAGTTGATGGTTGGTTGAAGGTCATCCAGTTGTGATGACACATGTTCAGTCAAAAGGTCAAAGGTCAACATTTGCAGTATTGATCTCTCATTGAATAAAAATGGATCAATGATTCGACTGCACATGATCCACATTGTGATTAAAAACTGTGATAACCACTGAGTACATAGAACAAATCTGATCAACATATCTCATCAATTGCTTTGGTAATATATTTTTTTAAATTGCAGAGACTTTGTGGACACCCTGTACATCTGTCTCCAGGGGTCAGAATATTTTTTGGGCAGTCAGGACATGGACATGCACTATATGGACACAAGCATTAGAACAGATTGCATTCAGGTGTTTCAATACCAACAGGGCATGAGCTACGAAGCCATAATGAAAAATGTTACAATATACAGTACAGGCCGAAAGTTTGGACACACCTTCTCATTCTTCGCATTTTCTTTATTTTCATGACTATTTTCATTGTAGAGCCTCACTGAAGGCATCAAAACTATGAATGAACACATGTGGAATTATGTACTTACCAAAAAAGTGTGAAATAACTGAAAACATCTCTTATATTCTAGTTTCTTCAAAGTAGCCACCCTTTGCTCTGATGACTGCTTTGCACACTCTTGGCATTCTCTTGATGAGCTTCCAGAGGTAGTCACCTGAAATGGTTTCCACTTCACAGGTGTGCCTCATCAGGGTTACTTCGTGGAATTTCTTGCCTTATTGATGGGGTTGGGACCATTAGTTGTGTTGTGCAGAAGTCAGGTTGATGCACAGCTGACAGCCCTACTGGACAACTGTTAGAATACATATTATGGCGAGAACCAATCAGCTAAGTAAAGAGAAACGAGTGGGCATCATTACTTTAAGAAATGAAGGTCAGTCAGTCCGGAAAATTGCAAAACCTTTGAATGTGTCCCCAAGTGCAGTCGCAAAAACCAGCTCCAGCGAAAGCGCTCCAACGAAACTGGCTCACATGAGGACCGCCCCAGGAAAGGAAGACCAAGAGTCACCTCTGATGCTGAAGATAAGTTCATGCGAGTCACCAGCCTCAGAAATCGCAAATTAACAGCAACTCAGATTAGAGACCAGATGAATACCACACAGAGCTCTAGCAGCAGACACATCTCTACAACAACTGTTAAGAGGAGACTGCGTGAATCAGGCCTTCATGGTCAAACAGCTGCTTGGAAACCACTGCTCAGGAGAGGCAACAAACACAAGAGATTTATTTGGGCCAAGAAACCCAAGGAATGGACATTAGACCAGTGGAAATCTGTGCTTTGGTCTGATGAGTCCAAATTTCAGATCTTTGGATCCAACCGCCATGTCTTTGTGCGACACAGAAAAGGTGAACGGATGGATGCTACATGCCTGGTTCCCACCGTGAAGCATGGAGGAGGAGGTGTGATGGTGTGGGGGTGCTTTGCTGGTGACACTGTTGGGGATTTATTCAAGATTAAAGGCAACCTGAATCAGCATGGCTACCACAGCATCCTGCAGCAACATGCCATTCCATCCGGTCTGCGTTTAGTTGGACCATCATTTATTTTTCAACAGGACAATGACCCCAAACACACCTCCAGGCTGTGTAAGGGATATCTGACCAAGAAGGAGAGTGATGGAGTGCTGCGCCAGATGACCTGGCCTCCACAGTCACCGGACTTGAACCCAACCGAGATGGTTTGGTTGAGCTGGACCGCAGAAGAGTGAAGGCAAAAGGGCCAACAAGTGCTAAGTATCTCTGGGAACTTCTTCAAGACTGTTGGGAAACCATTTCAGGTGACTACCTCTGGAAGCTCATCAAGAGAATGCCAAGAGTGTGCAAAGCAGTCATCAGCGTTAAGGGTGGCTACTTTGAAAAAACTAGAATATAAGAGATGTTTTCAGTTATTTCACACTTTTTTGTTAAGTACATAATTCCACATGTGTTCATTCATAGTTTTGATCCCTTCAGTGAGGATCTACAATGAAAATAGTCATGAAAATAAAGAAAATGCGAAGAATGAGAAGGTGTGTCCAAACTTTTGGCCTGTACTGTATATATTTTTAATTTTTTTTTTTTATTTATTTATCTAGACAGGGACAATGCACAATATACATTAACCTTAAACAGGAGAGATGTAGTGTGCCAGGTTGTAGCACTAGTGGTAATTTTCACCTGTAGTCCTTGGGCAGGCTGATGTTATCATTATATAATTTTACATTGTAATAAATATGTTTTTGTGTCATCTTTAGGGTGAATTTTCTGTACATTGTCATACAAAATACTTAAAAATACTTCAATTCTTTACTACATTTCATTCGCTGTTAGATTTCTCTCATGGATTCAAACTACAGCCACAAAACTAAACACCAGAATCACAAAGTAACCAATAGAATTACAACTTCTGTCCACTCCAAATTAAGAGATGCTGATCACCATCTACTACAGTTAATACACTGATTATGGATAACCACAGTGAAAACTCTGTGCATATACAGTAAGTCACATTAAAATCCAGTTATACCGAGGACATACATGCTGATTGGCTGGGCGAGTGTACATGTAGACTTAGATTTTACATGAGCACAAACTAACTCCAGCTGCAGGTCAGTGGATGATCCGTCCTGGTCAAACCCTCTCACTCTGCTGGGTTTCTGCAGGAACGACTTATACGATGCGTCAGACTGGTCAGTGGTGGTGAACACCATTAACATCGCAGACATTTCTCCGGACAAACGGTACAGAGCGCTGCACATCTACTACCACCCCCGCTATTTCAGATTAAACAATGACTATGACGTGGGCCTGCTGCGGACCATCACTGATATAGACATGACCGGTAAGAGGAGACACATCCACCTGAAAACTATAACTAAGCCAAACATTGTGAGTGCAGTTTTCTTTTTGTGTTTTACCTTCATTCACTTCATAAATCAGTCAAGTCATCATAATAAAACCCTGTAACTGTATGAAACTTTACTGGAAAAGTCATATCTGTGTGATCTTCTAACCATTTTACAGTGCATTGACCTTTATCACTTTATGGTTTTGCTTATAAATGTTATAAAGTTGCAGTCTGATTACTGTGTGTTGTTTGTAGATGGGGTGCGACCAGTTTGTTTACCCAAAGTGAGTGAGTCCTTTCCAAATGGAGCGGCCTGCTGGATCACAGGCTGGGGACATACCTATGAAAACGGTGTGTTACACTCACATCAACTCTTGATTGTCGCTGTTTTAGCTGATAAATGTTTCAACTTTGACATTTTCATTAATCCCTTGTGTGACTTTTCACTCTGAAAAACCTTAGTGTACCTGTACTGGTCATGCTTACGGCATTAATTGTGCTTTGTGTATTACTGATAAGCAAGAGAAGTGCAAATTCAGTAAAAAAAAATTTTAAAAAATCACCATAAATGCATCACACTGGACCTTTTTATGATGTGAATTATGCACATGGGCAGAACCTATGGGGACCAGTCACTGCCATCTGTAAGCGACATACCTGTTGTTGATTCCGGGTGATGAGTGTGAGTAAACAAGCAGCAGTCAGTGAGTAAGATTGTGTTAACCTTCTGGTATCCGGGTGCGCCTTTTAGGCACACTTTGCACTTCGTGTTAAAAAACTTCATATTATTTTTCACAATTTAAATAAGGTTAGAATTCAAAAGTTGTTCATTTTTGCATGATCTTTAAAATTCTGGCCACCAACTAAAATTTGCACATTGTAAACAAAAGAAAATTACAAGACTAGCATCTGTCTCCCAAGTGTGCCTAAAACGCACTATTTCTTCCATTTGATATGTATGATTAGGACTGACCTTGATTTACAAAATAAAATCAAATTAGAGCAGAAAAATAAATCAATATATAATATTTAATAGTTTGATTTATAGGTGTGCCTTTTTGGCACATTTGGTGACAGATGCTAGTATTTTTGAACATTTGACCTAGCACCAAAAATAATAATGCAAATTAACCAGTCTTGCTGTTAATCATTGACATATGCCAGGCTGCAAAAACCAAATAATATGTGATCCACTTTTTATGTAGTATAATGAAAAAAAAATATTTTTTTGTGTTTTTTGCATCAAAAAAATGGTTTGTTTACAATACAAACACGGCATTTAAAGGGTTAAAAAATGTGACAATTATTGAGTATTTGGTATTTTTATTTACAGCTCAAGTTGATGAAATAGAAAAAAGTGTAAAAGAATTAAAAACAAACTGTATGAAAATTTTTTGACATTATTCAACGAGTGTGCCAAAAAGGCATACTTGGTGCTTAGTAAGGGCCTTACTGGACAGGATACTGCAGGGTTAAAGCACGTGTTCATGCTTGTTGTTTGTGCAGCTGTAAGCTTTGCACTCCACCATTGTCTTAGAGCACTGGATGATAATGTATCACCTTAGACTGGTGTCTACTACACGGGGTCAGTCACCAGTCCTTCACAGATCAGGTAGTCAGACAATACTACGAGCTTAGTGACGTAGTACTTGAGTGTACTTAACAAAGGGCGGTAATGTAAGTTACTGGACAGAAATGTGTGATCTAATGAAAATTCACTACAGGTAACCTTTAAACAGGATACTGTGTTTGAGTCTTCATGACTGACCCAAACCCTTATAAGATAAAAAATAAAGAAATACTGAGCCTAAATGGCTACTTTTAACAGGTTAAAGATCTAGTTTGTGAGATGTAAAGGGGTCATATTTTGCTAAACCCACTTTTATTAGTCTCTGGTACATTTATTTGTGTATTTGGACCCTAATAGTTCAAAAAGTTTGAATTTGAACCCTCCAGGTGCTGCAAAGCTATCTTTATATTCATTTTGGCAAAAATTAATATAGTTACGTGACGACATTTGCACATATAAGGTTAAGACTTATGATGAACATTTCTCCGAGTACACCATAATTGTTTGTCAGCAGCAGCAGTTGTAGTCCATACTGAAAATATGTCCAAACTTTGAGCCGATTACATGAAATGTTCAGTTGTTGGTTGAATGGGACAGAGCAGCACAGCCAACAACCTGGAGGGGGTGGGGCATGAAGTGGCTTATTTGCATTTAAAGGGCCAGCACTCAAAATGACCTTTCTTTTGTCACTGCTCAGAAATAGGGTTGAAGATGGACCTGTGGAGTTGAATTAATGAAGAATTCAGACCCAAGCATAGCATTTACAGTTTATGTAGACCACAGGGAGATGTTTTAAAAGGCATAATTCCATTTAAAAACAGCAAAATATCACTCCTGTAAGGGTTCTAACTGCAGACAGAATACAACTGTCATGATTTCACCGAGCCAATTATATTTCCCTTTTTCTTTGGGTTGTCATCCAGCTTTACCCACTATGTCTGAATGAGGACCAGTTAATATAATCTCAACTAAAATGTCCAGAATGAACGAAACAAACACTGTTGCTAAGTAAGTAAGTAAGTAAGTAAGTAAGTAAGTAAGTAAGTAAATTTTATTTATAGAGCACTTTTCAGACAGAGTCACAAAGTGCTTTACCAATTCAAATCAGAATCAAATCAAGTCTACAGAGACCCAACATGAGGTAATGAGGGTCTTTAACATTTTTTCAGCCACTGTAGGGAGGCCTGAAGTAAAATTTAGTTCAAGGCCACTAGCAAGTTCACCACTTGATATCTGCAAATATTAAACCCTGAACCTTTAAGTGTTATATTTAATTAAAATTATATAACATTTTCCAGTGAATTACAAATTAGCATTTGGTTTTTGGTATTCCATAAAAAAGTGGCTATATACTCTGTACAGTACCTATAAAAAGCACAAAGTCTACTTTTATTGCGCTCCAAAATGATACCACGGTCAATATAACATGTGTTTTGTGAGAATTTACAAAAAAAAAAAAACTTTAATGTCAAAATGAAAACAAATGTGTACTAGTCTACTATTCAATGAATGTTAATGTAAAATAATTGATTTCAAAAAACCTCACTCCCTTAAAAGTGACTCACCTAATTCAACACAGGTCTAGATCAGTGGTAGGACTAGTACAACTAGTTAAATGGAGGTCACCTGAGTGCAGTCAATGTGTCTGAAGTAACTGTAGTATAAAGATCCCTGTGTCTGGAAGGTCCAGAAACTGGTTAATCAGTATTCACACTTTACACTCTAAGGACAGAAGAACGACCCATGCTGTTCGGAGAAATGGTTATTAAAATGTATAAATCAGGGGATGACACAAAAAATTTAAAACTTACTGAACATCCCATGGAGTTCAATTAAATCCGAAAGTCCTCGCAGACTGAGTAACTTTGAAATAGGAGATGAGTGAGGGAAGACCATTAGACACATATACTACTAAGATTAGATTAGATTAGATTCAACTTTATTGTCATTACACATCTACAAGTACAAGGTAACGAAATGCAGTTAAGCATCTAACCAGAAGTCCAATCAGTAGAGCATATGTACATAAATATAGGATGGATTTTTGGGGTGCCCCTTACAACACTAAACAGCAGATTCCAAAACAAACGTCAGTTAAGCCTACAAGCATGTGTGAATCTTCCATATTGGACCTTTAAATTCTGACAGATAGAGGTTTTCTCCCTTGTGTCCTTTCCTGTGCAGGTCTACTTGCAGCTCTGCTTCAGCCTGAGGCACTTGTAGGTCATTTTAGACACATGACAGTGATTTGTTTTATCCACTTATGTCTTATCTTCTTCCTCTGTCAGGCTACGTGACAGATGAGCTAAGGCAAGCACAGGTCAGGGTAATAGCTCAATCTGTCTGTTCCCGCCTAAGTGTCTACGGGACCTTCCTTACTCCTCGGATGATTTGTGCTGGTATCATGGACGGAGGGGTGGACTCCTGCCAGGTACACACCCAGTTATATAAAATCATAGAATCTTGATAGAGCTCTTTACAAGCAATAATAGGTCAAACCTATTTAACCTAAACCCTTTTCTCTCAACTCACTGTAAAATATGCAACACTGTCTATAATGTGACCTGATTTAGGGAGACAGTGGTGGACCCCTGGTGTGTGAGACAGCCCATGGTGAATGGAAATTAGCAGGAGTGGTCAGCTGGGGAGAGGGCTGTGGACGGTACAATAAACCAGGCGTCTATGCCCGAGTGACACAAATGATCCACTGGATTGAAGAATATATAGAGGTTCTGTAAAATTATACTTAAGTCCCATTATTACCCACGATTAGCCTGTATTTTAGGTGTTAGGATAGCTAAATGTTTAACTCTATGACAATGGAAATCACCGCTTTTCCAACATATACTGTATATTTTATGTAAAATATATATTTTATGTGAAGTGTCTCATATATATATCCATTACTGAATTTTCTTCACCATTTTCCAATTTCACAGATGGATAAATCAGAGGAAGATTTGGAGGAGACCACATCCGCCAACCCCATCACAGACTATGGCTTTTACAATAAAAACACAAATTAACTCTATCTGCTTGTTGGTCATTGCAAATATTTTTTATTTCATGGATAATACATGTGACTCCCGTTAATCTTTTCATGCATATGTCATGAAAAAAATGATCCAGATTTTGTAAAATATTTTTTATCTATCAAAATTGGCTAAAATTGAAATCCATTTTCTATTTTCCAAAGTTATTTAACTGTCTGTGTGGATACCATGCAACAAAGGACTAAAACTGGAAATAAATCCAGAACTGACAATGTGATTAAAATGCATCACTTTTGGATTAAATTCTGTTGCATTTTGTTGTCTATGTAAGTTGGTTATTACTCAACATTTAAAAAAACTGAAAGCTCCATATTTTAGAAATAGAAGAAAAAACTCAACATAACATTAACAACTGTGGTTAAATGTATGTGAAAACCTGAAACTATGAACTAAATATGAGAAAACAACCAGTGTTCAGAAAAAAGAAACACTGATGTCACTTCCACTTCCCGTTGGGAAATCCTCCACTAGTCTGTATTGATTTCTACACAGAAGTCTTAAAGACACAGAGCAATTTATGTGCAATGTTGTGTGATCATGCATGACCTTATTGAAATCATCAACAATACAGCATATGTACTCTACAAGGTCACAAAAACATGATTTAATGTCATATACATGAAGTCCTCATATGTAGACAGATGGTTTTGACATAATCAGAAAATATCAAATTGTTAAATATAGGTTTCCTGTACCTAAGCATCTTTATCATAGTTTATCATAGTTATCATCTTTATCCCTGTGTATACTAACATTGTATCTGAGTGCATCACTCTGAACAGAAACTTTTCACAGACCTATCTGAAACAAGTGCTGCATGTTCACTACCATCAGCCATCTTGGATTGAGAACCTGTCAGTTCAATAAACACTGTAGATCAGGGATTAAAGCAAAAATTTTTCATCTGACTGAAAATTTTCTTCTGGTCAAAATCATTGGCCACTATTAAAAATGATGCAATGCAATACTACTATAGCGTACAAGTTTATATAGTCAAATTTGGCAATACTGTAAAACACACTGAATGGGAGAGTGTACAGGTGTAGAAGATTAGTAACATGGACAGAAAAAGTGTCATGAGTGGTATTGGTGGGGGGTCTGGGGGTCCTCCCCCAGAAAATTTTTAAAGCTTCAGGTCAATTTTGGTGCTCTCTGGTTAATTTTAAAGGGTATGAAAACCTTTGAAGCAAGTGAAAATAATAACTAGAAGAAAACCTTACTGCAAAAAATGAGTGAAAAACTTTTTATTTAACAATTTAGGAACTCCTAAAACATAACTCCAACAGCACATGAATTTTGGGGAAAATGTCTGTGTAAATGTAACCCAAACCAACTAACCTTCAGTTTCTCAGACTGATGGCGGATCAGGACTTTACCACCATTGGAACCATACAGAATTTTCTTGTGGCAAACTACGCACATGCACGCACCAGGGTGCTTCATTTTTTTGCACCATGATCTAATTGGAGTTCCATCGTCTCCCTTCTCATCAAGCCATGCCCACCTCCATCTATTTTTCACGCATCTCTCAATAGTTACCACTTCAGCACCTTCCTCTACAAACGTGTCCATGATGTCGTACATGCTAGCCAAAATAATCTGTACGTCATCAAACCTGCGTCCACAACCCCCTCCCGCCAATATCATGTTTGGATATGATTGGAAGAAATTACGTCAACTGAAACAGAAATTATATTCCGTTACAGATACTCTCTGAGGGTATTTAAAATACAGTGGCTTTGCAAATACCAAGGGTGTTACTCATTCATTCAATTTTATCTTCGTACTGAACCACACAGATAGAAATAAGAAGCTAAACGGGTCAAAATAAAGCACTTATGCAGTCGGGCGCGTAACCGCGTAAGGCTGCGGCGCGCACAACCGCACGCACGGGAAGGGCACATACACACAAACACAAACACACACACTAGTCATATACCGACAAGAGGAGATAAGCTATGAACCCAAACATGAAGGTACATGTAGATCAGTTGTGTCTTTTTCTCTTTTCGCTGTGGTTCTTTCATAATGAAAGCTACTTGTTAGCACTAAACTAAAGTTAGTCTGGAGGCCGAACTTCGGTAAAGCTGAACTGGTCCATGTGTTTCTGAGGCACACAATGAGCAGCGTTTCCTTCCAAAGAGAAATAGTCATCAATCTCTCCTCCCGACATAAAAATAAAGAAGTCATCTTATTATCATCACTGTTAAACCTATCAGGCCCCTGTGTGTGGCGTGCCTGTGTTAAACACCTGCAGATTTAGGACAGCAGACCAGGGACAGGATCGTAGTGCCGACTGGACTCCACGAAACACGTGGGGAAGTTACTTCAATATGACTTTTTTCCCCCTTCAGTTTTCCCATTTGACGGAAATCCGTCGTGGTGATGGAGAACTTTAATCCCTGCTGTAGATGTAAGGTAGTTTTCACTGTTACAGCGGATCTACTGACACAAACCACATAGAGAATTGTGTGAACTCTATGCATGAAAGGGTTAAATACAAAAAAAGTCCAGTTTTCGGGTATCGCAGACAGTTCTGAACCTGCAACTGCAGCTGGCTAAAGAAATGTCAAGTGTTCTTAAACCAGAAACAGTTTTGCACATGGTCTAACACTGACATGTTTTATATTTTCAACAGTCCTACAAAAAAAGGGCTACAAACTTTACAATATACTGAATGACAACAAGCTCTCTCTGTTTTAGGCTTCTCTGCTTTTTCCCACTTTCAAATGTTTTAGGTAAACTTTAAATTTCGTTATAACAACATTTTGATTTTACACAGTCACAGCTTTAGTTTAATTTTTCTGATAAAGCACATTGCAGAAGTATACAGTATAAACATACTGTATTCATACAGTATGAGGATGCAGTATAAGTATATGGTATGAGTGTATAGTATATGTATAAAGTATTGTACAGTATAAGGATACAATATGAGTGTACAGTATATGTATAAAGTCTATGTATAAGTATAAAGTATAAGTATACAGTATGAGGATACAATATGAGTCAACAGTATATGTGTAAAGTCTAAGTATACAGTGCAAGTGTTCAGTGTAAGCATACAGTATAAACATGTAGTGTAAGTATACAGTATAAGTATAGCATGATACAGTATAAGTATACAGTATGAGGATACAATATGAGTGTACAGTATATGTATAAAGTCTAAGTATACAGTGTAAGTATACAGTATAAGTATAGTATGATACAGTATAAGTAAACAGTATGAGCATATGCATAAATACACAGTGTAAGAACACAGTATAAGTATACAGTATGAGCATATGCATAAGCATACAGTGTAAGTATACAGTATAACTATACATTATAACTATACAGTGTAAGAACACAGTATAAGTATACAGTATGAGCATATGCATAAGCATACAGTGTAAGTATACAGTATAACTATACATTATAACTATACAGTGTAAGAACACAGTATAAGTATACAGTATGAGCATATGCATATACACAATGTAAGTATACAGTGTGATGCGGTGTAAGTATACAATATAAACATAAGTATACAGTATACCGTATACAGAATGAACATAAACAACACATTGTAAGTATACGGTATGAGCATACAGCACAAGTATGAAGTGTAAGTATACAGTATTAGTACACAGTGTAAGTGCACAATGTATCCCCAGGAACCTCAGATACGACGTGCACGAGCGTGTACGTACATACGTACGTGCACGCTCGTGCACTTGAAGTGCTTGTGTTTGTTGTCAGTCTGACCTGGCCGTGACTCCGGCCGGTGGATTATCGTGGACTGTCCCGTATTGCTCAATAACACAAACACTGGCTATGGCACCTCCTCCAGCTGCTGTAAAAGTGAATAACACTGTCAGGGCTGAACCAGAGTTCAACCAAGGTGAGAGTTTAGCTTCCGTGTCTGGTGACTTGAACTAGTGACACTATCTGTCCTGAAGGGAAGACGCCGCAGCTGCATGTGCTTTAGACCAGCTTTAACAGACCAGCTTTAACAGACCAGCCTTTACAGACCAGCTTCTACAGACCAGCTTCTACAGACCAACTCCTACAGAGACATTTCCTTGTAGGCACAACAGCTGCTAGTCAAAAAGGCGCCGCCACTGATTATTATCTGCTGGTGCATTAACGAAACATACCAACGGACGAGAATGTGCTCGGTGGTTTCCAGAGTGAAGCCGGTACAACGGGCTCTGGCGGTCACCCTCCGCCTCAGAACAAACACCGAGGGCTCGAGTTACGCAGCACCCAGAAACAGGCGCGTCAGTCCCGGTTTACGTCCCGGCTTACACCCGCTACAAGCTACCTGGAGGTCGTACTGCTCCAGAATGGCGATGACAGACGGACTACTCTTCAGACAAGTACATTTATTTTACCCCTGCTGTGTCACTTATTAGTCTTTTACCTACCAAAACATTCTCGCTAACTCATATTAGCATATTTTAATCCGAGACAGTGCAGTTAGCCGCTAGCTTAATTATTTGCAAGTTAGCTAACTAGCAACATTAAAATGACCATGTAATGTAACTGCGATACTGTAAGTGAACAGAGTCATGTTTATGGGTTGTACTGCTTACTTTGCCTGCATAACAAGGCTCCTTATGTGCATCGTAGACTGTTAACAATGAGTCAACACGTATAAATGATTGTGCATTTCTGATAGTATGACTTTGTAATGATGACAAACTGGATGTAATGCTTTATGTTTAGCTTAAAGCAGCCAAACAAGAATTTGCGTATCGTCATATTCTGAACCTTTGGGCCAACAGGTGACAGTCTGACCGAGTGTTCACCGACAAGCTTTTTATGTAGCTACATTTTAGACATAAAACATATTACCACACCTAATTTCCATTGTACTATAGTAAACTTTGATGACTACATTGACCTCCAGAATGGGCAAAATAATGTGCACTGACTTATAGACAAGTCAGGCAGCTAGAATGTTTTTAAGTAAACACTGCATACACGGATCCTTGGTTGTAAATTAAAAATATGTACTTGACTAAATACTAACTTGCATGCACTCTGCAATAAGGACAAGCAGTTTGACATTAATCTGTTCTATCTCCTCTGACTCTGTTTCAGATATGTATTCACCAGATAACAGGCCAAGAATGTTGTTACTATCTTTCATTGTTGTGTCACTCTTTTTTTTTTTTTTTTTTTTTTTTTTTAATTTAGCTGTTTGAATCTCAGAGCAGCACGTACACATACCTGCTGGCAGACAAAGAGACCAAGGAGGCGATCCTAATCGATCCTGTGCTGGAGACCATCGACCGGGATGTGAAGCTTATAAAGGAACTGGGACTTGATCTAAAAGTGGCTGGTAAATACAGTCAGTTGCTGCAGCATTGCAAAACAGTTTTACTGTATGACAGAGCAGGAGAATTACATCATAGTGAATGTGATAATCAGTTAGTGCTTATACCTGATTTAGCCCCCTTACCCTTACCTTATCTAATAGCTCATAAGAGTTTAATTTCAGAGCTGATATCTAGCCATTTTCCATGGTCTTCTTGATAATAACCAAAACCACTTCAGTTCTTTCATCAATATATATGGCATTGTACTGACAAAAGCAGTGCTTTTAGGCATTCCATATTTTCTTTTCTGTCTGTTTTAGTCACATGATACACATCGGAGTTGGTACTTGATTGCATAACCATTGTTTTTGATGACTTTTGATGGTCTAATAATTTTTTCCATGACTGTATATTATGCAACTGATACCATTTTAATTTCATTTTTAAACATGGTGAGATCTTACATAGCATCATTGGGTCTGAAACCATTTTACTGTTACATTAACCACACTAGACTTGTACTGTGTGTCCCTCATGTGGATGCAGCATTGACTTAAGTAAGCAGCACCAGGAAGCTATTATTTCCTGGTCCCACCAGGTTTACACAAGCACAAAACATTTAGCATTATACCTTGACCGCCTGGCATAGATTGGGTGAATCATTTGTTGTCTTGGTGGCAGAGGTCATGTTATTTCCTGGCATGTTCTCCATGGTTAAATAACTGTTCCAGAGACAGATTACATTTTAGCAAAGTAACGTATGTCACGACCTGGCTTGAGGCAGGAGGCAATCACATATGTGTCAAAATAAACACACTCATGGTAAAAATCAAAACCACAATGATACTAATGTTCTTTTGTGTAACTCAAAATGTAAAAAAGAATTGTTAATAAGGTCAAGTAAATCCACCACCACAGAGCCACATAAAATTAATTTAACCTGCTGTTGTGTTTTCCTCTGTAGTAAACACCCACTGCCATGCGGACCACATCACCAGCACTGGACTGATGAAGAAAAGACTGGTTGGACTTAAAAGTGCCATCTCCAAACTTAGTGGTGCCTCTGCAGATATTTACCTTTCAGAGGGCGACAAAATCACCTTTGGGAAACATGTAAGAAGAGCATGTGTAATATATCAGGTTACATAAAATCACTGTACACACACTGCATGTTTGAGGTTGCACAGGGTCCGGTTTATTGCTGAATCTGTGTTAGTCCAATGACCCTGACTCCCCGGATGTCTTCTTTTGTCTGTTCTTCAGTGTCTGACAGTGAGAGACACTCCAGGGCACACCGACGGCTGTATGACGCTGGTGTCTGCTGATCAGAGTATGGCTTTCACTGGAGACGCTCTGCTCATCAGAGGCTGTGGAAGGACTGACTTCCAGCAGGGTAGACCTACTTGTAAATCTTGTCAAATATGTTTGTTTTTTCCTGGAGCTTCATTTTGTCACAGTGGGATAAAGCATTTATTTTTGTAATGCTGCTAGATGAACACAGGAGGGCAGTAATGCATTGGTTTTCCTCTGATTTTCTGTCTCTACGTCAGGATGTCCTGCCAGGCTTTATGAGTCAATCCATCAGAAGATTTTTACCCTGCCTGACACCTGCCTCATCTACCCAGCACATGACTACTTAGGTACCAGAACATTCTTTATAACTCACAGGCTGATCATCATCTTTAATAACCCATATGCTGATGTTTTTTCCCACTCACAGCTCTAGCACTGACATGATTTTTTTTTTATTGATTTATTTCGAATATGGAAATGATACAAGCTTCCTGATTGCTACTAACTGACTTCTTTGCACAACATAATATAGAAATGAAAATTCAAGGAAGCATAAAATAATGATACACACAAAAAGAAAAAGAAAAAAAGTCATAATCGAAAAGGAGTGAGAAGAAGCATAGCTTATTAGCTCTCACCCCTTTGTCTAACTCTAAACCAACAATGTGTACATACATGCATACATACATATACACATACACATACATATACACACCCATATACGTACACATTTATCTATATATACATATACATACATACATGTACACATGCATACATATACACATATGATTGTGCTGTGTGGAATTCGTCCTTTCTCTGTTTGAAAATCATTAGTTTGGACTGTTAACTTTTAGACGATTTAAGTTGCCGTGTCTTACACATAATTATGTGTTTGTCTGTGTATCAGGTCAGACAGTGTCTACAGTCGGTGAGGAACGCAGGTTTAACCCACGCTTAACCAAAAGCCTGGAGGAATTTGTCCACATCATGAACAATCTCAATCTTCCTAAGCCTGAAAAAATAGGTATGCAGCACTTTTCACTCTTGCACACAGTCACCTAACTCCAGTTCTCCTAGAACATGTGTATAGGCTTATTCAGGCAATGTTTGTTTGTGAAATGTTTAATGAAAAACTGGTGACGAACATCATATGCTGCTTTAAGGAATTCTAAAGGAATTTTATGCCTTTTTGCCCCGGTACAGACCAAACACCTGTGACCAAACAAAACCATTTCAGGTTTCGGTTAGGTCATAGGTGGCTGTTTTTTTAACAGTGTTATTGGTGTTTGATTTTTCTCACATGGTCTGTAGCTCATCTGTGACCAAGAAGTACAGCATTGTCATCAACAGTATTTTCTGTGTGTATTACACAACTGCACCAGGAGTACTATCATCTAAAAATGTTATACATTTGATGAAGTATTAATTGTAGAAATGCAAGTGTCGTGAATAACTCACCATCACTGCAAAATCTTTCACCTGAAAAGGTCATGAAAACTTCAGCTTTGCATTGAAATGTGTTTTTTGGAGATCATACATCAACACAGCCAATTGTATAAAAGCATGAAGGTCTTGTGAAATCATAAAGCTACAGATAAAACCATCAGCAAAGGTTTACCATACCCTAAGATTGTTTAGTATTCTCAATACTCGAGTGCAGTGGTTCTTAACTTTGGGTGCACGCCCCCCACAAGGGGGCGCCAGTAGTGATGGGCAAATGATAACAAGACTTTGGAGCTTGTGTCACTCTTCCTGAAGCAGAGTGATTCGAAACACTGTGTCGGAGCTTGTATCAAAACACAAGTGACATGTGACTGATGACGTTTGATGCTTCCAATGTCATTGCTGCATCACTTCGTTCGTCATTGCTTCAAAAATTTTCAAAGCTTTTCAGTGGCTCATAGTCTTTCAGTGCATTTCATTGACTCAGTGTTTCAGTGCATTCTGAGCCAAACTAACATTTAACCCTTCATATCATTTAGATTTATTATTTGGGTTAATCTGGTATGTATTGTTGAGTATGGGTGAGAGTGTCTGCGTATTATTATTTTTTTCCTTTTAATAAAGATTTTAGTTGTACTTATGTGTAATGATGATGCAATCATTATTTGGCATGAATGAACAAAACACTTGAATGACCATGCAGTCTTTTCTGAACTTTTATTGCTGACATGGGATTGCAACAGTGTCGGCGCTTCAGTGTGCTTTTGAGAAGTTTCTATGGCTTCAGTTGTCCACTAGATGTCATCCTCACTGAAGCCTTGAAGCTTTGAATCTTTTTTGGCACAACTGTTAGGAAAGCCTCAGTGCTTCATGAGGCTTCACCTGCCCACCACTAGGCGCTAGAGATTCCTAGAGCATGAGACTTTGTCTGCACTGAGGTTACAAGTTGTGAAAAATGTATTTGTGCATGTTAAAAAAAATACCTCTACACCAGGGATTAAAGTTCTCTGTCACCACGACGGATTTCCGTCAAATGGAAAAATTGAGGGGGGAAGAAAGTCATATTGAAGTAACTTCCCCACGTGTTTCGTGGAGTCCAGTCGGCATCGCGATCCTGTCCTGGGTCTGCTGTCCTGAATCTGCAGGTGTTTAACACAGGCACGCCACGCACAGGGGGCTGATAGGTTTAACAGTGATGATAATAAGATGACTTCTTTATTTTTATGTTGGGAGGAGAGATTGATGACTATTTCTCTTTGGAAGGAAACGCTGCTCATTATGTGCCTCAGAAACACATGGACAAGTTCAGCTTTACCGAAGTTCAGCCTCCAGACGCTAACTTTAGTTTAGTGCTAACAAGTAGCTTTCATTATGAAAGAACCACAGCGAAAAGGGAAGAAGACAGAACTGATCTACAGGTACCTTCATGTTTGGGTTCATAGCTTTTCTCCTCTGGCCGGTATATGACTAGTGTGTGTGTTTGTGTGTATGTGCCCTTCCCGTGCGTGCAGCCTTACGCGGTTACGCGCCCGACTGCATACGTGCTTTATTTTGACCCATTTAGCATCTTATTTCTATCTGTGTGGTACAGTACAAAGATAAAATTGAATGAATGAGTAACACCCTTGGTATTTGCAAAGCCACTGTATTTTAAATACCTTCAGAGAGTATCTGTAACAGAATATAATTTCTGTTTCAGTTGACGTAATTTCTTCCAATCATATCCAAACATGATATTGGCGGGAGGGGGTTGTGGACGCAGGTTTGATGACGTACAGATTATTTTGGCTCGCATATACGACATCATGGACACGTTTGTAGAGGAAGGTGCTGAAGTGGTAACTATTGAGAGATGCGTGAAAAATAGATGGAGGTGGGCGTGGCTTGATTGTTAAATAAAAAGTTTTTCACTCATTTTTTGCAGTAAGGTTTTCTTCTAGTTATTATTTTCACTTGCTTCAAAGGTTTTCATACCCTTTAAAATTAACCAGAAAGCACCAAAATTGACCTGAAGCTTTAAAAATTTTCTGGGGGAGGACCCCCAGACCCCCCACCAATACCACTCATGACATTTTTTCTGTCCATGTTACTAATCATGTACACCTGTACACTCTCCCATTCAGTGTGTTTTACAGTATTGCCAAATTTGACTATATAAACTTGTACGTTATAGTAGTATTGTATTGCATCATTTTTAATAGTGGCCAATGATTTTGACCAGAAGAAAATTTTCAGTCAGATGAAAAATTTTTTGCTTTAATCCCTGCTCTACACCCAATAAGATAATCAAAAGTTTGTATGAATCCACTCAAAATATATTTTGTCTCTATTTAAAAATATCGAGCTATTTTGTAGCCACACCCTATTGATCTCTGAACTTTGTAACCCCCACAGCCAGAGCAACAGTCTCGTCAGGTCAGATAGCTAATTTTTCTGAGTTGAATTATCATATGCATAAAATGCCATGTCTGAGAAATGTAAAAATGCAGTTGACTCATCAGTATCAAAAAAGAAAGTAAGTCACTATGGTTTTATTGAAAGATAGTACAGTTTTGGGATGTGATTGGAGGGAGGGGAGGGGGTTGGCTTATCTTGGACACAAGCAGGGGCTCCTGGGAAAAAAGGAACCACTGCTCTAGTGGATTGTAAATGGCATAAGTAACATCAGTGATCTGAAGCAGGAAAAAGTTGAAAGCTGGTCAATATCAGCTATGGCTGTCCGTCACTTGGGTTTTTTTGGAATTCCACGTAGCCGCAGTGTGGCCGCAGCAGCAACAAACACAGAAACAGCTTCATTGCTTCTTGCTGCTGTGGCTGCGTGGAATTCTGAAAAAAACAGAGTGACGGTTTCTGTTTCTGTTTCTGTTTGGTATGTAAACAAATGGACTGTTTGTGGTGGAGTAGACTTCTAAGTTGTTCACCGTGAGAGAAGTGATTCAGATGCGTAATCACTGAAAAATAATCGATAATTTACAGATCCCAGTAGATCTACAAATACACAAAACATTTAGTAACAGACAGAATATTGATCAAATTGCACTTCTCTTTAAACATTTCAGGTTGTTCACATTTTTTGTAAATGTAAACATTTTTATCTAATTTTACTTTTTTACAGTAAAATAAGGAGAAAAATTTGGAGCTAACATTACATGTTATGTTATTATTGGTCTGAATGCATCTGACACTGAAAGTAAGGAAGGGGCAGGACTAGATAAGCCTTTGCTTCTTTCTGTCCCTTCTCAAACTGTGTTTATGAGTTGATTCATATGTACATTTATGTTAAATGTATTGTATTTCGTCACTTTTTCTGTGATTAATGACCATTGATGGGTCCATATGTAATTGACTTCTTGCTTTTATTGTTTTTTTTTTTGTTCTTTTTTTCTTTACTTCAAAGTTTGAGATGAATAAACAGATAAAAATAAAATAAGTAGAATGTGAAACCTGAACTAAAATGACTTTAACGTCCTTGATCGTTAATATCTTCAGTGTAATTTTTGCATTTCACAAATTCATCCCACAGCCCAGATTGGACCCTTTTACTGGGCCGGTTTTGGCCCACGGGCCGTATGTTTGTCACCCATATTTTAAGTGATATTTTCAGGTTGAAAACAGATCAATTCATTCACTATGCCAAAACATATGTAACTGATTTTCCTGCAGATCCTTTGTACTGTTTGCCTCTATAGACCTGAAATCACTATTTAATATGCATTTATGAAGATCTCACAGTCTTACATTCAGCTTGTTGAAACCTTGACATAGATAAAGGAAATCTCTTGCTTGACTTGTCTTGTTTTTCTTCATTCTTTGCAGATATTGCAGTGCCTGCTAATCTGGTCTGTGGAGTACACCAAGTTTGAATTTCCTGCACAAGAAGAATCTTAGTTGAATGAACAACATGCTAACAAAAATAATAAGCAATCATTTACACAAGAGTCAGACCAAACCACTAGAGATCACCACATAATGCTTTATTGGTTATATATATGTTGTATGTAAAGATGTATATTTGAATAACTGTTGACTACTTGGATAAAGAGAGTCATCCCATACTGACTGAGAAAATAGCTTGAGTTTCACTTGAAGTCCTAGAACTGAGTGCCAAAGGTGTATACAGGGAAATGTAAAAGCAACCACTATTACTCATGAGACAAGAATGGTTTATATTTGAATTAAATTTTAATATCAGCATTCTGTTGTGTGATTATGATTTGCAGCATTGAAGAGAAATCTCACAGGGAGATAGATACAATCGCAGGGAAAAAAAATATTCGACCGCCTTTGTTTTCTTCTATTTCTTGTTCATTTTAATGCCTGGTATAACTAAAGGTACATTTGTTTGGACAAATATAATGATAACAACAAAAATAGCTCATTAGAGTTTATTTTAAGAGCTGATATCTAGCCATTTTCCATGGTTTTCTTGATAATAACCAAAATCACTTCAGTTCTTCCATCAATATCTATGGCATTGTACTGACAAAAACAGTGCTTTTAGGCATTCCATGTTTTCATTTCTGTCTGTTTTAGTCACATGATACACACAGGAGTTAGTACGCGATTGCATAACCATTGTTTGTGATGACTTGATGGTCTAATAATATGGTCTAATAATAATTTTTATTTTTTTGTTTTGTTTTGTTTTTTGGGGTGGGTGTCCATGGCTCAGGAGGTAGAGCAGGTCGTCCAATAACTGAAGGGTTGGCGGTTCAAATCCCACTGTATCCTAGTCAGTCTGTTGTGTCCTTGGGCAAGACACATCACCCTCCTTGCCTCCAGTGCCACTCACACTGGTGTATGAATGCATATGAATGTTTGGTGGTGGTCAGAGGGGCCGTAGGCGCGAATTGGCAGCCACGCTTCTGTCAGTCTGCCCCAGGGCAACTGTGGCTACATACGTAGTTTACCACCACCAGAGGGGCAATGTGAGAGCGAATGAATAATGGATCAAGAATGTAAAGCACTTTGGGTGTCTAGATAAGCACTATATAAAATCTAATCCATTATTATTATTATTTACCACCACCAGAGGGAGAATGTGAGAGCGAATGAATAATGGATCAATAATGTAAAGTGCTTTGTGTCCAAAAAAGCGCTATAGAAATCTAATCCTTTTTTTTTTTTTTTTCCGGCGACTGTAGATAGATTAAACTTTATTGATTCCACTACGGGGAAATTCAACAGTCAAGGCAGCAACAGAATGAAGTGCAAGAACAAGTGTGCATGCATAAAGATAGTGCAAAAAAACCTAATATAATAGTAATAAAATCTATACAGACTATATTCATATTTACAGTGAAAGCTCAGATGATAATGCACCATTCAAGGTTTGTTTAGTATTCATGAATGCTTAACTGACACACCTGGGTTCTTCCTCATGGTCTTTCTGGCCTGTTTCAGCCAAGGCCACACACACACACACACACACACACTTATCCCCCTGACTACTTCCACTGACTGCCTTTTTGCATAGCAGGAAAATGAACACACACACATTTGCATTTGAAATCACTCATAACCAATGTGAGGAATGGAAAACATGTCATGGCCGTGCTTTTTCTTTTACACTCAGCTATCATCTGTTGCTTTATAGAAGGTGTTTTTTGAGATGTCTGTCATTATCTCATGAGATCAGAAGGAGAGCGCTGATGCCAGGTAACGACCCGGTGAAGAGTGCGTCCGGTTTTCCAGATGTTCGTTGGTGAATGTGCAGCGCTCAGCCTGTCATTAACAGCTCACTGACAGAACAACAGGTTTGTTGGGAGAGTCGACCTGTGACTCAGCCGGAAAAATGCACATGTGAGGCTGTATGTTGAACTGCTGTAAGTGAAATGTCTGGATTACTTAAGTTAGAACCACAACGCAACCTAGAGCCACCTTTAGGAAATGACTCAACTGCAAGTATTTGTACTCGTCCACACTTGAGTTTTTACACTTTCAGCAACTTTATACTTCTACTCCACTACATGTCGGAGGCGAATATTGTACTTTTTACATCATTACATATGCCTGACCAGATTTGGTTACTTCTCAGTTTACCATGCCTATCTGCAAATGTGTTCATGATGAATATTTGTGATGCACTGAGGAATGAAATGTTTCTTCATGTGCACAAATTTAGGATGACCTTATAGAATATGATGCATTACTGTAGATCATGCAAAAGTATATAAAGTAGTTCAAATGAGCTCATTCTTCAACATTTACAGCAGTAAAATGCAAAATACATATTAGATTAGATTAGATTAGATTAGATTGATAAAACCTAATTGATCCCACAATGGGGAAATTCAATGGTCAAGGCAGCAACAGAACATGTAGGCAGAAGTAAAATGAATCCAAAAATATTTTATACAACAGGTAAAAGACAAATCTTTATTGTCATTGTATTTTGCATGCAGACATACAGCACATACTGCACACTAGGGGCAGGAATAGAATAGAATAGAATAGAATAGAATAGAATAGAATAGAATAGAATAGAATAGAATAGAATAGAATAGAATAGAATAACCTTTATTGCCATTATGTGGGTGATGAAATTAGGAGTGTTACTCCATTCACTGCAACAACATTTACAAAACACCAGTACAACAGAAAAAAAACAAGAAAAGAAATTGGAAATAAGATTAAAAAAAAAAAAAAAAAGAATATAAATTTTACAATTTTATAAAGTAACATAAGAATAGAGCCAAGTAGGACAAAAATAAATAAAAACAGACAAAATATGATATATAATATATAGATGCAAATTTATTGTATGTGACAGTATGCATATCTATGAACGATATTAACAATATTACCAGTATGTAATATCTGTGAAAACATTAAGTATACCTATGAACAGTATTAACAGTACAGGGTGGGGAAGCAAAATTTACAATGAACATTTAGTTGTTTTTTCTCAGCAGGCACTATGTCAATTGTTTTGAAACCAAACATATATTGTTGTCATAATCATACCTAACACTATTATCCATACCTTTTCAGAAACTTTTGCCCATATGAGTAATCAGGAAAGCAAACGTCAAAGAGTGTGTGATTTGCTGAATGCACTCGTCACACCAAAGGAGATTTCAAAAATAGTTGGAGTGTCCATAAAGTCTGTTTATAATGTAAAGAACAGAATGACTATGAGCAAAACTATTAGGAGAAAGTCTGGAAGATACTATTAAAGAAGAATGGGAGAAGTTGTCACCCGAGTATTTGAGGAACACTTGCGCAAGTTTCAGGAAGCGTGTGAAGGCCGTTATTGAGAAAGAAGGAGGACACATAGAATAAAAACATTTTGTATTATGTAAATTTTCTTGTGGCAAATAAATTCTCATGACTTTCAATAAACTAATTGGTCATACACTGTCTTTCAATCCCTGCCTCAAAATATTGTAAATTTTGCTTCCCCACCCTGTATGTACCGGTATATCTATGTATTAACAGTATATATACCTATGAACAGTATTAACAGCATTAATATCTATGAACAGTATTAACAGTATGTATATCTATGTATTAACAGTATATATATATATATCTATGAACAGTATTATCAGTATGTATTTCCTATGTAAGCAGCATATATTTATCTACTGTATGTATCAGTATGTATACCTATGAACCAAAGTCTATCTAAAAATAGTGCATTTCTATTTTGATAACTATTGAATAAGTATTGCAGAACAGAGGAAAACACCGGACTACCATGTGGGGCATGTAGGGAGTGAATAGTGGGTTATGCCTTGCTCAAGGGCACATCAGCCAACAATTTCTCTGCTGGTCTGTGGAATGGAACTGTTCAGCCTTTGTTCACAGGCTGCTTCTCTAACCTCGTAGGTCCCAGCTCCCCCTGAGGTCCTTCACTTTGAGGTTATTTACTTCTGTGTTGTTTACTTTGGTAAATTAACTGTTTGTTCTATGTGTTTTGTTGTTTGTCTTGATGTGTCTTTATGTACGTTGGATTAGCAATTTGTGGACACCAGGGCCAGATTAACACTTCAATGTACCCTGGGCAACAATATTCAAGGGCCCCATCATCACAACCCCAGGATCCCTATAATCTGGCAAAATACAGAATAAGTTCCAGGAATATATGTAAATATACCCCATACTTCAATATCTAACTGTCATCAAATGCATTTTGATGCACAAATCTGTAAATGCTCGTAGAACTGCAAGTGCACCACTATAGCCTCTTGTCAAGGCCACTCACTTGCATATGATGATATGAAAACAAAACACATTAGCATCAGTATAATCTAAAATTGATCCACTACACTACGTTCTTTAAATTTTCAGCTTTTTTAATGTCCCTCTCCTTTTTTAATTTTAGTTTGGCGCTCCCACTTAGCTGCTTCTCCATGTTTGCAATGTTTTGATTCACGTACGTCGCATATGTCATGTAGTTCTTGACGTCTCACATCCCGCTCAGTGCACACACATTGATTTGCATCACCGCTGATTCGTTTTTTGGACTGACCAATGAGGAGAGGGTCTCAGCTCACGGTCACAGACAGCAGGAGCAGGGTCTCTGTGCAGTGCAATGGCTCCAGGCAGCGGACAGTTTCATTTATAAGCCAAAGATAACCAGATATTTTCATTATGCCCGAGCTACCCAGGGCCCTTCAGAGGTCGCAGGCCCAGTTGCCCATATGGTTAATCTGGGCTTGGTGGACACTTAAGACCTCATTATATGTGATTTTCTGGGATAAAATGAGCGTTTTTGGCATTTTTTGACGGGCCTTTCATACTTTGTAGTGGGGGTGGGTCAAACGTTGACGGATTTTGCTGAAATTTTTTTTTTGGGGGGGGGGGGCTATTATCATGTTGGAGGTTAACTGGTTTAAATAACACCGTGATCTGAAGACAAAAGTGATTTTTGAGACGCCCTAACGTTGGATGTCTTTTAACTGGGTTTGTAATGGACGTAGTGAGGGCGGAAGCCTAAGGTGAGCTTCCCTTCACTGTGGGAGTAATAAAGTGAACGTTGAATCTTGAGTAGACCTATTATCCTTACAGACAATATACTGGTGCACTGTAATAAATCTGATCTAATTCTTTCTAGCTGTTTTGAAATGATACACAGTAATATAACTACAGAACACCTGGTTGGAGGATTGTGAAATGTTTTGTGTTGGTGTCATGTGCAAGGTAATACTGTACCCAAAAAAACGCACACTACGTACCAGCTGTCTCTTGTCAACACTCGAAGGCAAACAACATTATTGGCCATCTCCTCAGCCTCACCTACTGTTCCTGCTGACAGACACCTGCATTGTTGTTCACTCAAAGCAGGGTGTGTGTGAGTGTCAAGCTGAAGTTATGTTGCTTTATTGGCCCGGGCGTGAAATGGTTCTAGTCTCTTTATCCTGTTTTTTTTTTTCCTGCTGCTGGGAAGCGAAGGTGCCAGCTGTCCTTTCACCCACTCTTCTGTGTCACCCATCTGCCAACCCCTCTTTAATTCTGCCCCTCTACACCCACTTACACTGCACCACCGTGAGCCTGCTGCCCATTCTCTCTCACACCGGCCACATGTCACTGGAGAGAAAATCTATTACACTATCGGCTCATTCAGAAAGAGCTGTAAAGAGGCCCGTCGAGGCGATAAAGACCTCGGCGTGATGAGAGTAGCTTCTGAATTCTAGGTTTTAACTCATACAGGCCCAAATATCTACCAGTGACTAAAACCATGTACTGATTTAACAAGGTAATCACTACTGATCCACTAATCCTATCAATACATGTAAATAATTGGTGTAAAATACAGTTTGTCATCTTTTCATGGTCATCAGATATGACCCATTTGGACGTTCAGAGGCTCTGTAGTGAATGGGGGTGGGATTAAATACATTTTTCTTCTTCCCACTCCTTTTTGAGAATAAATGTTTTTTTTTTTTGTTTTTGTTTTTTTTTTGAATTTTGAATTTGCTTGTATTCTATAAATGCTCAAAATAAACAAACAAATGAAAAAAAAATGAAATGAAATGTGGAAACAAGTCACTACTGAGTCGATGTAAGTGTTTTCTTTAACCCATTAAGACCCAGTGCTACTTTTGTGACAATTCCCAAATTAATTTTTCTCTCAATTTAACCTTTCTCAAGTGTTTCATCTCCATTTATCATAATATTATCCTCTCCTTTTTGCATTTTTTCAGTGAAAATCAGCTATTTTCCGATATTTAATTTACTGATTATGTACTTTAACTCATAAAGACCCAAACAGCCACCGGTGACCAAAACCATCTAGTGATGATAGAAAAATTCTGTGATACACGCTGAGACAAAAGAAGGAGTCACTGGATTCTGGAATCAGAAGATTTTACTTGTGTGGAGTCAAGTACATACAGTGAGATGCAGCAGTTGACTGACTAACAACAGGAAGTGTAAGATCTTATAAAAGAACATGAATATTACAACCATTGGACCAAGTGTACAAATATAATGACGTTGATCAAGTTCACCATTGACTTAGGTTTTCAAAACACGATGATGCATGGGTTCAGTGACTGCGTTTGTACTCTTCTCCCACCTACACTATGGCCTGATCTCCTCAAGGGCAGCAGCCCGCTCTGGTCCCAAACTGGATGGACAACAAGTACGTTTTGGTCCCAAACTAGAACAAAACAAGCAGATAGCAAAGAACTGGTAGAAATATCCTGAGTGGATATGTCCGGGCATTCTTGCAAACTATGTCATCATAACCCATTCATGACTTGTGCTCTGGACACCTGGTATTTACAGGATATAGTCTAATGGCCTAATGCTACATTTTTCTAACAAGTGATCAAAAATGTTCCATAACCATTGACCCACTAATTTTATCAATACATGTAAATAATTGGTGTAAAATACAGTTTGTCGTCTTTTCATGGTCATCAGATATGACCCATCTGAACATTCAGAAACTCTATAGTTACCGTGGAAACACCGTCATCTTCTACAACACTAATTCACCAGTAAAACCCATGGAGTTGGATCAATGACAGTGGATGGAGACACAGGATTTATGTTCATTTAATGATATACTTTATTGAAAAAGTCACTTTTTAAAAAAAAAAATTCTCTGATTTTGGTATAATATGAATGAATGAATGAATGAATGGTTTATTTTTGGTTTATACAGTAATTACCGTACACAGTACAACAACCACAATAAACACAAAAAACAAAAAAAGGAATAGGCCAGAGACATAAGCAATTTTTTTGGCCATCCTTCTCATCTGACACACCGCTTATATTGGATTTCACATTTGTCCTCACTTTCATAAATCCAATCAGTCCAAATAATAACCCTCAAATGTAATCTCAGCATGATGTTTAACCCATGAAGACCCAGTGCTACTTTTATATCAGTTCCCAAATGAATTTTTCCTCAATATTTAACCTTTCTTAAGTGATTTATCACCATTGATTATAATATTATCCTCTGAATTTTGTGTTTTTTCAATAAAAATCAGGTATTTTCCTACGTTTAATTCACTGATCCTGTAGATGTTCATAAAAGCACATACTGAAGTTGACTGTCATATCAGACACAGAGATAAATGAAGAAAATGTGACTTTTTCAACAAAATTTATCATTAACTAAACATAAACCAAGTGTCTCCATCCACTGTCATTGATCCAACTCCATGGGTTTTACTGGTGAATCAGTGTTGTAGAAGATGACGGTGTTTCCATGGTAATTACGGAGCCTCTAAATGTCCAAATGGGTCATATCTGATGACCATGAAAAGATGACAAACTGTATTTTACACCAATTATTTACATGTATTGATAAGATTAGTGGATCAGCAGTTATGTAACATTTTAGATCAGTAGATGGCTTTGGTTGCTGGTGGCTGTTGGGTCTTTATGAGTTAAAGTACATGATCAGTAAATTAAATATAGGAATATAGCTGATTTTCACTGAAAAAAGCAAAATGGAGAGGATAATATTACGAGAAATGGAGATAAACACTTAAGAAAGATTAAATCGAGAGAAAAATTCATTTGGGAATTGTCACAAAAGTAGTCTTTATGGGTTAAAGAAAACACTTACATTGACTCGGTAGTGATTTATATATTATATATGACTTACATGTAATGACACTGTCTCCTATAAGGTCATGTGCATGTATGTGTTCTGTTATTGACATTTACAGGAATGCACATTGTTGTGGCACTGCATTGTATATTCCCACTGTCTAATACTTTATGGTATTTTAATCTCTTCTGGGATTATTATAAGACTGTTGTAAGAACAACCATAGGGTTTTTACTGCATTCAATGCACTTCAAGCACTTTGCATGTGCACATACAGTCATGAGATTTGTAAGAAGGTGATTGTGAGAATTTTAGGGACATGAAAAATAAATAACAACTTACTTCAAGGTATTCTGTGTCTCATATATGAGTCCATCATCTGGTAGTTTGTTTGATTTTTGAGCCAAAAATTAATTACTATAATATTTCTGGGGGAAAAAATGTAATTACCTCTACTTTCGTACTATATTCAGTTGAGTTGAAAACAAATAATGGGTGGTGATCAGCAACAGCATGAGGGAAAGGATGTCCTAACATGTAGTAGTTTGTTGTAATTTTGCAATGACAGTGACAATGACAATTTTTGAGCAGTACATATTGAATTTATTTTGTTATTACTAGTGTACATGACAATTGCTATATTGTCTTGATCATCTGTATTTATTAATATATTAGTAATATATATTAGTTCCTTGTACACAAAAAATGTAAAATTTTTTCTACTGCTCAAAACAAATAAATGAATGAATGAACGAACGAATGAAAATGTGTTTACGATAAGTGTGTGCTTTGAAATAAGTGTATATAACAAACCCCGCCCCTTGCATGTATTGTATCTTACTATGGTGTCGATCCAGCTGATGTCAACATGTCTATGCATGTGCTGATGTCAGCATATCAATAGCCTCTATATATGTGCCAAGTTTGAAGTAAATTGAAACAAAATTGATGTTTTTATAGACGTGAAATTTCACACATTACATTTACATTTATTACCTCCACCAGGAGCTATTGTGATCGCTTTGCTTTGTGTGTTTGCTTGTTTGTTTGTTTGTTAGCAGGATAACTCAAAAAGTTATGGACGGATTTTCAGGAAATTTTCAGGAAATGTTGATACTGGCACAAGGAAGAAATGATTAAATTTTGGTGGTGTTCGGGGGGGCACAGATCTGTCTTGGCGGAAGTCTGCGCTCTCCGAGTGCTTTTCTTGTTTACATTTATGCATTTGGCAGACGCTTTTTTCCAAAGTGACTTACAAGGGAAAAACCAAAAATGAAAGAAAAATGCAGGAATAGATTAAAAACATAAGAGAGCTGTACAATTAAAACAGTGTCGTACAGAAGAAGAAAAAGCAAAATGATACTATTATAACTAGCTCTCTGACCTTTGGGGATCCATGAGTTCTAGATGTGGTCGTTTTTATGCTGTTGTGTATTGATGCATGCTGTACCACACTTGTCCAGGACTCAAACGCCAAAGCATTGTCAGTACAGCAACATGACTGTAAGGCTAATGTATTCCAAAATTACTAATATCTCCCAAAATATTGGTCCTATCAACTTGCCATTTTCGCTAGTCTGTTTCTTGACCAAAAATACATAAGTATGCTGAAAAGCAGCAGTCAGCTCTTTCTGGATTTTGTATGATTTTGTGTGTACACATACACACACACACACACACACGTATAAAGAGGTCACTCGGCTTTTATAATATAGATGGGAGAAGAAAAAAGATGTAAAACATTCGTAAAAAATTTCAACTTTGACCTACTTTTCCCAAAATGTAACCACATCTATTATGCATCATTGGCAATCTATAAATCTAATTTGGTAGGAATTCAACCAACAGTTTTGCTGCTAAAGTGTTAACAAACAAAGAAACAAACCAAAACAAACAAACAAAAAAATACCCCTTGCCTCCCCTTCGGGGGGGTGGGGTAATATTAGTTAAACAAACTACCTATGGGCACATTTAGGTGATTGCCAATGAAAATATTTTAAGAATTTCACAGAAAAAATGTATAGTTTTGTTATTTTTGTATTTCTAATGAACAGATAATGACCTAGTGCTACTTTTGTGGCAATTGCTAAATTATTTTTTCTCTCTATGTAACTTTTCTTAAGTGATATATCTCCACTTATTCATATATTATCCTCTGTGTTTTGCACTTTTCAGTGTAAATCATGTATTTTCCTACATTTTATTTACTGATCATGTACATGTCCATAACAGCTCAGATTAAAGTTGAGGGTTATTGTATCAAAAACAGAAGGAAAAAAAATCAAATTGACTTTTTAGCAAAGATATCAATAACTGAACATAAACCCAGTGTGTCCATCCACTGTCATTGATCCAACTCCATGAGTTTTACTGATGAATCAATGTTGCAGAAGATGATGGTGTTTCCATGATAACTACAGAGCCTCTGAATGTCCAAATGGGTCATATCTGATGACCATGAAAAGATGACAAACTGTATTTTACACCAATTATTTACATGTATTGATAGGATTAGTGGATCAACGGTTATGTAACATTTTAGATCAGTAAAAGATTTTGGTCACTGGTGGTTGTTTGGGTCTTTATGGGTTAAAATGAGTAATGATCCTCCCTATCTATGTAAAATATATGAAAAATACTTCAAAATCTGCACATGGATTATTATTTCCAAAGATAACTGAGAAGTTACAGACGATTAAATGTAAAGGGGAAAATGTGTGGATGAAATGGTCTTTGGATTTTAGTTGTAAGTCCCTTATTCATGATAATACTGGTCTAAAAGTAAAATGCTTCTAGAATAAAAGTAGTGAAATTTTACCAAGTGTGAGACACGGATAAAGAAAAATCCAGTCAAAAATGCTGGTTGGCTGAAGTTTTCAAGATACAGTCTTGGGTCAAAATGTGAAATTCGCGAATTAATGAGAGAAAGGAATATTTATCTCAGAGCTACCAGATCTACTTCAAAACGCTGTCTGCACATTACAAGACATTCACTTTACAGGTTCTATCTAGTGGAAGATTTATAAATCTAATGTATAAATGTACATAAACCAGTCTATATGTGTAATAACACTTTATCATATACCCTGAAAACATCAGCAAACCAGCACTTTTGTCATTTGTTTTCCAATTAATTTTAACGTAACACTTAGCACATTCAATCTCTGAGGCAGATCATTTCTAAAAAACTGTAGACCAGTGTAATTAGACAAAAATTGAAAGTCATGAAAGTATTTGATTATACATATACATTTTAGTCTCTGTGCTTTTGTTAAGTCTACACTACTCATGTAGTTGTTCTTTACTATTTTATTATATCAGACGTTTACTCTCAACATTTATTTCTCCAAAATATTACAAGAGGAAAAGGCTCCCATTGTAATATTTAGGTTTTGTTTTCTTTCAGTTTCCACACTGGTGGTTAAACCTTGGGCGTATAACTTTATTGTCTAATTAAATCGACGACGTGCAGATTGCGTTTGCCTGACATCTCTGCAGAGTTTCTGTACCTGTTTGAGTGACATGAACGACACATTTATGAGCTTCTGAATTTGATACACCTGTTTCACCACATTGTGTCACCTCCTTTACCTCAGTAATATACTGATAGACTAATACCCACAGTGGAAACACTCCACTACAAGAAGAGCTTTGCATTCAGATCAATAGACTGAGTACTGAGGACATCAATGTTTCATCAAAATGTCGCTAAAGTATGAAAAGTCAGATTACTTACTGTGCTATAAAATGTTCCCTGTCTGTGTTTTACTGTTATATCAGATATTTTTTTAAATTGGTTTTCCTGCATTTATATATGACTGCATTTTGTGCTGTGCATGTTTAATGTTGAGTTCATTTGTACTATTTTATATACTGTTGTGTAATATGATGATCTATATCCTCATATTCTGTAGGACCATCTAATGTTTGAAGCATCGCTGTCCAGAGAACTTTTAACACTCTCCTTCAGGGGTGTCAGACTCATTTTAGTTCAGCCCAATTTGATTTCAAGTAGGCTGGACCACTAAAATAATAGCAGAAGATATAAATAACAAGATCTGCAAATGTTTCTCTTTGTTTAAGGGCAAAAAAATTAATTTAAGTTCTGAAAGTTTTTACATCTATAATCTATCCTTTCACAAAAATGTAAATAACCTGAAAAACCTGACATTTTTTAAGAAAAGTAAGTGCCATTTTAACAACATTATGCCTCAACTTATAATTTATATATGTGGGTTATATGTAGATCACAGTGGGTCTGTAAAGGTAGAAAACTATATTGTTGAAATTTGGAGTCTGGAACTAAAATGAGTTTGACACACTTGATTGTTAATATATCTTCAGTGTCATTTTTTGCACACATTCATCCTGCGGGCCAGATTGGACCCTTTGGCGGGCCAGTTTGGTAGCTAAATTTTACCAAAACCAAGGTAGCTAAAAATTTTTACCAAAATTTACCTTGTTGTTGAGCACTGCTGAAGTAATTGTACGATGTATTACCATGATTAAACCATATATACTGTGTGTGTGTGTGTGTGTGTATATATATATTTATATACATACAGGGTGGGGAAGCAAAATTTACAATGAACATTTAGTTGTTTTTTCTCAGCAGGCACTACGTCAATTGCTTTGATACCAAACATATATTGATGTCATAATCATACCTAACACTATTATCCATACCTTTTCAGAAACTTTTGCCCATATGAGTAATCAGGAAAGCAAACGTCAAAGAGTGTGTGATTTGCTGAATGCACTCGTCACACCAAAGGAGATTTCAAAAATAGTTGGAGTGTCCATAAAGACTGTTTATAATGGAAAGAAGAGAATGACTATGAGCAAAACTATTAGGAGAAAGTCTGGAAGATACTATTAAAGAAGAATGGGAGAAGTTGTCATCCGAATATTTGAGGAACACTTGCGCAAGTTTCAGGAAGTGTGTGAAGGCAGTTATTGAGAAAGAAGGAGGACACATAGAATAAAAACATTTTGTATTATGTAAATTTTCTTGTGGCAAATAAATTGTCATGACTTTCAATAAACTAATTGGTCATACACGGTCTTTCAATCCCTACCTCAAAATATTGTAAATTTTGCTTCCCCACCCTGTACATGCACACATACTGTACATATTATAATATAATAGATTCATTCATTCATTTTCCGAACCCACTTTATTCTCACTAGGGTCACAGGGGTCGCTTGGAGCCTATCCCAGCTACATAGGGGCAAAGGCGGGGTACACCCTGGACAAGTCGCCAGTTCATCGCAGGGCTGAACATACAGAGACAAACAATCACTCTCACATTCACACCTATGGGCAATTTAGATTAACCAATTAACCTATTAGTGCATGTCTTTGGATGGTGGGAGGAAGCCGGAGTACCCGGAGAGAACCCACGCAGACACGGGGAGAACATGCAAACTCCACACAGAAAGGTCCCACCCTCCCTCGACTGGTGTTGGAATCGAACCCAGGACCTTCTTGCTGTGAGGCACGAGTGCTAACCACTGCACCACTGTGTCGCCCAATATAATAGATTATTTCTTTTTATTATTACTATCTGTTATTATTACTATTTTATTATTTATTTCCACTCATACTTTTTAATGTACAATTCCCTATTTCTTGTTTTTTTTTTTTTTACCCCTTTTGTTTTAATAGCTATTCTTGTTACGATTATCTTTCCTTTTTGTCTGGTAATATTTCTTATGTGTATATACAGACCTGATCAAAATCTTAAGACCAGTTGAAAAATAGCTAGAATTTACCTTTTGCACATTTGGATCTTAATGAGGTTTTAAATAGAGCTACGATATACAAAAGCAAGAAGGGGGAGTGAGAAAAAAAGCACTTTGAAAAAGTAATTTATTGAAAACAACAAGTAAACTGAAATAGGCTGTTTCTCAGCTGATCAAAAGTTTAAGACCATCGCTCAGAAAATTACAAAAAACTCTCCAAACCAGAACAAAAAATTTTCTCAGTAGGACTCAGTAATGAGTAGCTCCACCGTTCTTGTTAATCACTTCAAAAATTCGTTTGGGCATGCTTGATGCGAGTGTTTCCAGGAGGCTGGTGGGAACATTGCTCCAAGTGGTGAAGATGGCTTCACGAAGGGCTTCAACTGTCTGGAACTGATGGCCATTTTTATAAACTTCCCTTGCCATCCATCCAAATGTTCTCTATGGGATTTAAATCAGGGGAACATGTGGGATGGTCCAAAAGAGTGATGTTATTCTCCCTGAACAAGTCCTTGGTCCAGCGAGCTTTGTGAACTGCAGCGTTGTCCTGTTTTTAAACCCAGCTGTTACCACACAGACGAGGGCCCTCAGTCATGAGGGATGCCCGCTGCAACATCTGCACGTAACCAGCCGCCGTTTGACGACCCTGCACCACCTGAAGCTCCAGTGTTCCACTGAATGAAAAAGCACCCCAGATCATGATGGACCCCCCTCCACTGTGCCGGGTAGAAAACATCTCAGGTGGGATCTCCTTGTCATGCCAGTAACGTTGGAAGCCATCTGGACCGTCAAGGTTAAAATTTTTCTCATCAGAGAATAAAACTTTTTTCCACCTTTCAATGTCCCATGTTTGATGCTCCCTGGCAAAGTCTAAACGGGCAGTTTTGTGGCGTTGTAGGAGACGAGGTCTTTGAATTCGTTTTTTGTTTTTGAAACCCTTTTCCCGCAGATGCCGTCTGATGGTTATTGCGCTGCAGTCGGCACCAGTAAGGGCCTTAATTTGGGTGGAGGACCACCCTGTGTCTTGACGGACAGTCAATCGGATCCTCCGGCTCAGCGCAGGTGTAATTTTTTTGGGTCTACCACTTGACTTTTTTGTTCCATAATGCTCAGGATCTGTCCAAAAATGTAGAATGACTGTCTTACTGCGTCCAACCTCAGCAGCAATGGCACGCTGCGAGAGGCCTTGCTTATGCAGCTCGACGATCCGACCACGTTCAAGAAGAGAAAGCTTCTTAGCTTTAGCCATCAGGAGGGCATGACCGTGTGAATGCCCGACAGAAAATGAGAATTTTGAGCAGATTTTGGCTTTTATAGCCTGTGGTCTTAAACTTTTGATCAGCTAATAAACAGCCTATTTCAGTTTACTTGTTTTCAATAAATTACTTTTTCAAAGTGCTTTTTGTCTCACTCCCCCTTCTTGCTTTTGTACATTGTAGCTCTACTTAAAACCTCATTAAGATCCAAATGTGCAAAAGGTAAATTCTAGCTATTTTTCAACTGGTCTTAAGATTTTGATCAGGTCTGTATTCCGTGTTGTGCTGCTTTTGGAACATTAATTTTCTGAGGGCTCTGCCCAAGGGATCCATAAAGTTCTATCTACTCTACTCTACTCTACTATACTCTAATTTACTCTGCTGTACTCTAATCTAATCTACTCTACTCTAATTTACTCTACTCTACTGTACTCTAATTTACTCTACTCTAAATTACTCTACTCTAATCTACTCTACTACTGTACTCTAATTTACTCTACCCTAATTTACTCTACTGTACTCTAATTTACTCTACTCTAATCTACTCTACTGTACTCTAATTCACTCTAATCTACTCTACTCTAATTTACTTAACTCTAATTTAGTCTACTGTACTCTAATTTACTCTTCTCTAATCTACTGTACTCTAACCTACTCTACTGTAATTTACTCTACTCTACTCTAATTTACTCTACTCTAATCTACTTTACTGTACTCTAATGTAATCTAATGAAGTACACAGTGACAGTGAACTGGTGAACAAAGTGGGAGCCAGTGGAGGAATGTAGAAATAATCTGCCTGTGTGTAGTTTCCTGAGGACAATCTGAACACAATGTGTAAATAAAAGCAGAGCTCCTGGGGCATACTTGTGTACCTCCTGTGCTTAGTCTCATAAAGGGTTACTTCTTGTGTACCTCCTGGGTTTAGTCTCATAAAGGGTTACTTCTTGTGTTCCTCCTGGGTTTAGTCTCATAAAGGGTTACTTCTTGTGTTCCTCCTGGGTTTAGTCTCATAAAGGGTTACTTCTTGTGGACCTCCTGGGTTTAGTCTCATAAAGGGTTACTTCTTGTGTACCTCCTGGGTTTAGTCTCATAAAGGGTTACTTCTTGTGGACCTCCTGGGTTTAGTCTCATAAAGGGTTACTTCTTGTGTACCTCCTGGGTTTAGTCTCATAAAGGGTTACTTCTTGTGGACCTCCTGGGTTTAGTCTCATAAAGGGTTACTTCTTGTGTACCTCCTGGGTTTAGTCTCATAAAGGGTTATTTCTTGTGTTCCTCCAGGGTTTAGTCTCATAAAGGGTTACTTCTTGTGGACCTCCTGGGTTTAGTCTCATAAAGGGTTACTTCTTGTGTACCTCCTGGGTTTAGTCTCATAAAGGGTTACTTCTTGTGGACCTCCTGGGTTTAGTCTCATAAAGGGTTACTTCTTGTGGACCTCCTGGGTTTAGTCTCATAAAGGGTTACTTCTTGTGTTCCTCCAGGGTTTAGTCTGTGCTTAGTCTCATAAAGGGTTATTTCTGCAGACTTCAGTGTTTAGACAGAGCCTCCGTCAGTTCCCAGAATAGAAAGCCCACTTCAGCCCAGGACTAGCACCGGACTGTCCCACTTCTCTACTACTGCGAAGTTCAAGTCTGTCTCAGGGGAACAAGGTGTTTTCCACGCATTCAAAACACCCCACTGACAGCAGCAGCTCTGACTGAAGCTAGTTCCGTGGGCCCCCCCCCCGCGCGCCGCCTCCGTCCGCGTGCTTACAGTTGAGCCTCACCTGTTGACGCCGACAGCAGCTCAATAACAACAGCTCCACAAACACACTCAGATGGAAGTTTATTCTCCTGGAAGGGCACTGAATCCAGTCAGGTGGAGATAAAAGCAACAAGAGCAGGGTGACACCGGCTCCGGGTTCACAGGAGACTCTCCGTGGACTTGTGTGATAACTTGTCAGAGAGTGAAAGCGCGTTCAAAGTTAGATAGCTAAAGTGACTTTTAGCTAGTTTTGGTGTCCGTGTTTCCTTCACCGTCCGCCGGCTTTTGCTAGTATGTTATGAACCGGAGGAGCTGCAGCTATCTGGACCACGATTTTCAGGTATTTGTTTCTATGAATTCGCTTTTCTTGTCAGCTGAAATGGTTCCTCATTCGCGGCTTGTTCCTGTTGTAACAGCCAGACTTCTCTAATGAGACAAGTTGGTCTCGTGTAGTTGTAGTAAGTGTTTATGCAACTAGCTAACATTAGTCTGCTCTGTTTGAACCTTTAACAACACACCTGTGGATGTCTTCATGATTGATGTGGTCAAGCAATATACTGCCTTTTTTTCTGTCACCCACTGCTCGCTGGTTTATCCTCAATTATGTTTCATATTTTACAATTATCCTCCAAACAGATGTGATGTAGTGAGATTATTCATTTCTTATCTGTGAAAGTCTGAACTCTCTGATGCTTTGTCCCATGACAGTTACCTCCGTTTACACAAATTCCTACTTTGTTTACAGTGACCCTGGGATATCTCGCCTTTTATCCCTCCATCAGCACATACAGGGTAAACAGAGTGGGTGGGAGTGGGGATGACTGAGGAAAGATTGCCTTGAGTTGGGAGGGGTTTACTGTCTAGGGAGTTGGGTCTCACAAACACACACACATGTATAAGATATGCAGGAAAAAAAACCAAAAAAAACAAAACACGCCTTGTTTTGCCCGACATTGAACAAATCTGTGTCTGAGCCCTTCGTCCAAGGCTGTCATTAATGGATGTTTCTTTCTTGCATCACAATTCTCGGGGATTTACTCAGGCCAAAGGAATCTGTGCACTGATGTGAGGAGTTACAGTCAGTAACAGGCTCAGACGTCTGTGTGATTTCTCACATTATAATCCTTCATCTTTTCATTTATAACTATGTAGGCCCATGTCTAAAAACTCATGTATTTCTATACAATAGTCAATATTCCAAAAATTATCCATTCATTTTTTTCTTACAATCTGCTTCTGTTACTCCCATACATTTCCTATAGTGTCTGTTGTCATCTATCCAACAGAAGGGGGTGTTTATTGGTTAAAGGATCTACCCAAATATTGAGGAAAAACTATGTGTGGGTCAAGATGCTGATTCACAGTCTTTAATGCTTCATGGCAGCATTGTATTCTGGTCATTTGAGCCTCATAGGGCTACATGTCAAAGCTCTGAAAGCTGGTAATAAAATTCTGGTCAGCTTTATACTTGGTTTACTTAATTTTATATTATATTAAATTGCTCCTGATTTGATTCATACTTGTGCACATTTTATGAATTAAATTGAAGGGAATTATTTTAGCCGTTGTTTGTGTTTGGAGAGTATTTCTCATGAAACACAGTGAATTTAGTCACTGGTCTGTCAAAATAGTACCAAACACAACAGTAGCACAGTGGATGTCATGAAGTAGCAGGGGATCGTGGGAGTTGTTGTTTTTAGCACTGTTTCACCTCAGGCGACTTGTTTAATGACAGTTAACGTATTCCAGGTTTATTCAGATTACATTCATTGGCATGTGTTCACTTAATGTCAGTTCAGTAAATAATAAATGCAGATGAGGAAGTAATGCTATTGATGGGTGGTAGAGATGTCAATCTTCACTGGCCTCATAATTTCATTCAATGTGGACATTCCTCATGCATGTAAGTCTGTGGTAGTCATGTAATGATGTAGAAAACTGAGAATACATTGCATTTTTATTACACATGGCTACTTAAAAAAAAAAAAAAAATCAGATGATACAGTGACCCAAGTCTGTACTCCCTTTAACATATAAAGTGCTTTAAAAAACAGACTACTCTCTGTACCAGTGTCAGCACCAGTGTCTGTGTGATTCATGTAAGTGCATAAACACTGAAAAAACAAAACACGACTCCTTCTGCAAGTCAAGATGTGAACATTCACTGGCTCTGATTCAACTATGATGTCAGCATGAAGATGTACTTCTCAAATGCAAATTTCACACATCTCTAAGTGACAGGTGGCCAAGTAAAACCTGCTAGTCAACAAAATTTAACATTCGTCTTGTCAGTTTTAGATGTTTTAATGCTGAATTGTTTATCTTCTAGTGATATTTCTTAAATTGTTGATGCTTCTTTTGGTAAATTAAAAAGTGTCTGCTTAAGAGTGTGAAGATCACATTAGTACTAGTTTAACAATTCTGAACCATTATGAAACCAGTCCATGCAAGGTTTTGCATAATGCTGTGTTCTGTTTACCTTAGAACTCAGAGCTGAAAATTACATCAATCTTGTTCCAGTATAATAAGCTGGAAAACCAATATCAGTCCCTTTTGTCGTCAGGGCAGCAACACTTTGTTTCATTATACAAGTTCTGTGGCACATGTCAACAGAAGTTTGACAGAATTATTGGTACAACTGATTTAATGAGCCTCAAGATGTGCCAGTATTTACTAGTTGCTTCACTACTGTTGATAAACAAAGCACCTTCCTTTTAATTTTGCAGCTTGGGTTGAGGAAGTTAATTAGACTTAATGTGACAGAAATACTAATTTTGGCAGAGCTAGATACTCTGACTCCCCAGTTGAAATGGAACGCACCTTAAGGACGTGAGAGCTTTTTCTCGACATAGTCCCATTTGAGGTCCACATGCTTCTTCCAACAGTGCTTGAATTCTCTTCACATAGAAGCTTTCATTTTGAGGGACAACTGAAAAACTCTTAAACTGAGTCATCACTTTGAGATTGATTTCCTGCCAAATGTTTTCAAGGCATCATGCCCTAATATGGAAACGCACCTGCTTGAATTTCCAGTACAATTAAATCTTCTGCAGGTGCAAAGAAACAGAGCTGCAAAGAATAATTCATTGTGAGTTATTGTGTTGATTTCTCACCAGTTTTGATAATTGATAAAAGGTTTGAATATGTTTCACAGTTACATTAAAGTGAGTATCTTTGTGACATGAACCAAACAACAGATTTGAGGACATCATCTTTGAGAAACACTTTTTAGAAACCAAATAATCATTTGATTAATTGATTAAAAAAAAGTTAGAGCCCTACTTGAAATACTTGAAATATTTTTAATATATTAATATTTAATTTTTCTTTTTTTTTTTTTTCTTTTTTTTTTTTTTTTTACAAACATCGGCCTCCTCAAGTGGTTGAAGTCATTGATAAGCCACTAAATGCAATTTTAAATGTAAGTAAAGACTACAATTAGTTCTCTAAAGGGCTCAGTAAAATGCATGCCAACTTTAACTGGTGTGGCATTTGTCTAACATAGTTAGAGTATGAATGTTTCAGCCTACCCTCCCATACCATTTATGATTTAGGATTGCTGAAAAATGTTCTGCAGCATAAAGCTGCCATTGTAGTCTCAGCAAACCTTTATTGACTCACATCACCTCTTTAGCCAATTTTCCGCAAGAATGCACCACAACAGAATGTCTGTTCTTAAGTCAAATACTTGGGTTAGAATGTATAGGCTTGTGTCGCAGGTTGCTTATACACTGCATTGGTAGTTTTGCTTGTATGTGTTGTCACCCAGGTGTTGGGCAGGATTTGTCACTTTTTCTCAGTCCCATATTGACAGCTGGGTTGGAGCCAAAACTCCTCTCACCTGCTTTTCCTTCTCAGAGACTTGGACTGTGACGACAGTTTCCTGCTCCTCGGCGCCGAGCCAGCAGGAGCCACATGAGGCAGGTCCAAAGGTCAATACTGGAGAGTCCAGAGCATTAAATCTGTCAAATGACGTTGTGCACTTCTAGTCCCAAGGCACGTATATATTAACTACAGGGTGGGGAAGCAAAATTTACAATATTTTGAGGCAGGGATTGAAAGTGTATGACCAATTAGTTTATTGAAAGTCATGACAATTTATTTGCCACAAGAAAATTTACATAATAGAAAATGTTTTTATTGTATGTGTCCTCCTTCTTTCTCAATAACTGCCTTCACACGCTTCCTGAAACTTGCGCAAGTGTTCCTCAAATATTCGGGTGACAACTTCTCCCATTCTTCTTTAATAGTATCTTCCTGACTTTCTCGTAATAGTTTTGCTCATAGTCATTCTCTTCTTTCCATTATAAACAGTCTTTATGGACACTCCAACTATTTTTGAAATCTCCTTTGGTGTGACGAGTGCATTCAGCAAATCACACACTCTTTGACGTTTGCTTTCCTGATTATTCATATGGGCAAAAGTTTCTGAAAAGGTATGGATAATAGTGTTAGGTATGATTATGACATCAATATATGTTTGGTTTCAAAACAATTGACATAGTGCCTGCTGAGAAAGAACAACTAAATGCTCTTTGTAAATTTTGCTTCCCCACCCTGTACACCAGCATCAGCATAATTTGAATATAGAGGAACAGCCACTGCAGCTTTGGTTTCCACAATCCAATAGAAACCAACACCAACTTACATACATTTTAACCCATGAAGACCTGGTGCTACTTTTGTGGCAGTTCCCATCTGATTTTTTCCTCTAAATTTAACCTTTCTGAAGTGATTTGTAACCATTTATTGTAATATTATCCTTTGTGTATTGCATTGATTTAGTGAAAATCATGTATTTTCCTATATTTTATTCACTGAGCGTGTAGATGTTCATTACAGCTCTTATTCAAGTTGATTGTAAAGTTTGTTGTATCAGAAAAAGAGGAAACTGAAGAAATAGACTTTTCTCAACAAAATATATCATTAAACAAGTGTATCCATCCACTGTCATTAATCCAACTCCATGGGATTTACTGGTGAATCAGTGTTGTAGAAGATGACGGTTTTTCCACGTTCGCTATGGAGCCTCTGAATGTCCCAGTGGGCCACATCTGATGACCATGAAAAGACGACAAACTGTATTTTACACCAATTATTTACATGTGTTAATAGGATTAATGGACCAACAGTTATAAAACAGTTTAGATCAGTAGATACTTGTGGTTGTTGGTGGTTGTTTGGGTCTTTATGGGTTAACTAATTAACTTCACTCATCTGAAATGAGGGACCTGAGGATCAGTACTTTCTTTTTGTGTCCAAGCAGATCTCAGTGAAAGAAAAGCAAAAGTGTGACTTCTGTTGTGCTTTTCTGTTTCCATTATGAGAACAAAGAGACAGAAAATAACTTATCTTCTGTGGAAACATTGTGCGCATATGATAGTAATGTGATGAAGTCAAGGCTGCTATTGAATACAGAGTTTTTACTGCTCTATTTGATTGAAGCCACAGCCTGTAATTGTGGCTCATGAAGAATATATGACTTGTCGTACTAGTTCACATGGCATAATGGTTGGTTTCAGTATCCTGCCTTGTGCAGATGACAGACAAGCATACAGTGAGTGCAGAATCATGTTGTTGTCACTTATAATCTGTTTCTGGTTCTCTGCCCAGTGAAATGCAGAAACTGTTCAGTAGGCCACGGTCTGATGCAGTTTAAGGATGTTGTGGTGACCGTGACTGCTTTCACAACCTTTTAATTCTCCAAAACAATGTGAGTCAGTAAAACTTCCCATGACATGTCAGGTAAAGTGACTTTCAGACTTCGGTCTCATTAAGGTCTGCAAAAAGGCAAAGAGCTGTTTCTGCTTAGTAAAACTTTTATTTGATGAAGTAAAATATATTTTTGGTGAGATCATATCTTGCCATATTGGAAATTCTGCCTCTGCCCACACATTCAGCGTTAGCTCTGTGTTTACATGAGTAGTTCAAAGTAACCCAGAGTACTTGTATATCTGGGTCAGTCTACTTTCCATTCACTTTGGCCACTTTTCTATTATTTGCTAATTCATTAAAGGTATAAAGTCAAAGATTATATTTTACTCTTTAGCATTACAGGTCAAATGTAACATTTAGGAGATTTTCATTAGTGTTTAAGTACTAGTTGCCGTAAAGTGATTGTATATTTCCGCAGCAACTGGGTCATAAATTATAAATTCTGCGGTAGGAATGGGATGAAATGAGCTGAATAATCAGCTATTTCATCCCATCAGCTACTGGCTTTATGCTAAGTGTTAGTTTTAACTGGGAAATTATAGTGCAGTAGCATAACAGAAAAAAAAAAAAAAATAGAACACAAGTGCCAACGCACCATACATAATAAATTAAAAGTATAAAAATAGACCTGGATTAATAAATAAATAAATAAATAAATACATACATACATACATATCTGTTATTTAACCGTAAGGTGCAAAATGAACAGTAATGTTCAGTATGATGAAGGTGCAAAATGACATTTAAGTGCAGGGTGACACTGAGTTTATGACCACAGTGATTCCCCTTCTTTGCGAGGGAAAGATTATTAAAATAAACAGACATGTTCTTGTCTACACTATGTTTTAATTATAGTGTATCAGTACAAATGCTATCAGTACTTTAATAAAACACAACAGACATTTGTCAACCACTGCAAATCAGTGATTATCCTCATGACTTATGACTTGTGACAGTCACAAGGCTTGTGCGATGGTGCATCCCTTGTATTTTCTGGTGTTTTAATTTCCCCCCACCTGTGTTTATGAATGTAAACTGCTGTATTAGAGATATTTTACAATAACATAACAACTAACATAATCCTTTTTGCATCTCCATCAATCAGAGCTACCTGTTGTTCCATCTCCATGTGACCCGAGTCCGGCCTCAGTGGATTAATTCAGCATTGTGTGCTGCCCCCTCCTCTCAGCAGAGCAGTTTTGCTTCATGCGACATGTTTTTGCTATAGTGCCGTCACATTGAATGCATAGTGACGGGCTGTAATCAGCAGTCACACCCACATGGAGCATGCCACTGTCTCCACTCTTTTGTTCTGTATGTTGCTGGTGGAATATAGCTGTTGTCAGTGTTGACTTTATGGTTTTGTGTACTCTGTGCTTAGGCCCACTTTTCCTTTTTAGCCACTCATCTATGGGTGGGGGTCAGAAAGGGGACAAGGTCATTTCTAAAGTGCTCCTGTGTGTCATCAACTATAATTCTGTTGATGTAGCTCAGCATTTGTTTAATAGTCTAGACACCACTGGATGATGGTGCATCCAGGCTTTGAACAAAAATGAAGAATAAACTTGGAAAATGTAGGTAGAAAAAAAAGAAAATTATACTTTGGTAATTTTACTGACACCATCTACAGTATAAGAGAAATCTGGTCAATTCCAATATTTTCCCTAAAGATCCGAGACATTTCCATGTTATGCTCACATTTTTCCCATTATGACATGGCATGCTAACTTTAAAACACTTAATAGATACATGTTCACATGCACGTAAAAGAAGGGAGGTGTCATCATGCAAACATCAGACAGGACTGTAACACCACCTGTTTTGGATACTGTTAACCTAATAATGTATTTATTTAATTTGGATGTGCTCTAATTTATAAGTGATTATTGAGTCTGGGTGTTTTATCTTCAAATAACAAACAACATGCCTGCTAATGAAATCTTCTGGTTAAATCTGTGTGTGACCTGTTAACCAGTTATCCTTTGCTTTATGTAATGGGATTTCCATCTTTATGATCAACAAACAGTAAATAGACCATAAAGCAGAGGCACAGAGATTAAAATGATGTTTGCTAGTATATATTGAGTCAAATGTTAAAATCTGCCTATGAAAAGGTTTGAGACCAATACCTCAGCTTCAGTAGCAGTTCCTAAACAATTTCCCAGTTCACATTAATTGTCTCAACCTCTACATTCAAACCATCCTAGTATGTACACACAGAGGTACACTGGGCTGCCTCTCAAAGTGCCCAGGGACTAACTCCAGCTCTAAACAAGAAAAGCACTTGGAGAGCGCAGACCTCCGCCAAGACAGTTCTGCCCCCCCCCCCCCCCCCCCACCAACACCACACACACACACACACACACACACACACACACACACACACACACACACACACCCACACACACACACACACACACACACACACACACACACACACCACCACCGCCACTAAAATTTCATCATTTCTTCCTTGTGCCAGTATCAACATTTCCTGAAAATTTAATGAAAATCCATCCATAACTTTTTGAGTTATCTTGCTTACAAACAAACAAACACACACACAAAGCAAAGCGATCACAATACCTCCTGGTGGAGGTAACCAGTTCCTTGGTAAAGGACACTGACAAGAGAATTAACCCATCATGCATGTTTTTGATACCAGAGGACACATAGGAAATCTACATGGTACAGGAGAAACATGCAAACTCTGCACAGAAAGGTCGCTGTCCAACCAGATATTGAACTGGAAACATCATGGGACATGACTTGAGGTTGCCTGTTAAATATGATCACAAATTAAAAAAAAAAAAGGCAGTGGCTACTGCCACAGTACTGTGGCACAAAATATGAGTTTGTCTCTTGTCACAGAGCCAATCAAATGTTAGCATTTGAGCCAATCATGGATGCTGTTCCATGAACTCATCAGCCTCTCGTTGCCACAGTACTGTGGTGACATATGGCGTATACTTCAGTGCATTCTTTTGTGCATTTTGCTACCACAGTACTGTGACAATTGATGGAAGAAATGACAAATTAGTGATAGTATAGAATAGGAATCATTGTTCTAAATGCTCTATATGTTGTTTTATGGTGTTCTTTGCTCTGTGCAGTCAGTGAGATTGAGGCTAGAGAAGGTGGGCGAAGCTACATGGTAGATGGAGTGGTGTGCCATGTGACTTCTCAGTTCTGTGTCAGTTCAGCGTAGGGCAGCACAATATTGGAAAAAACTGACATAGCAATTTTTTTTTAACCCTGCGACATATATTGCCATATGAAAAAATACTCAGGAGTATGTAATAGTTGTGTGGTGCTGACATAAATGGTCAAACTAATTAGTTGTGTTACCTCTTGTTGTGACAACAGGTGCAAGGCACTATCAACACAGAACACGCATTTCAATATCATCTTTCTTGTAGCTGAAATAATTCCAGATAACTGAAGTTGCTTTTCTTTTTGGCACCAAGTGTTCGTTATGGTGATTTTCTCTTGTTCGTTGCTCATTTTTCAATATTGTTACCAGTGACTGACTCCAAACTGATTAAGAACGATTGTGATTGGTGGGTCACTGTGTGCAGTGTGTGTCACATACCCTTGAAATTAGATGAGAACACGTTGAGTTCATTTGCCTCCTACATCGCAGGATTGGCGAGGTGACTATTGCGCACACGTAAATCGCGATGACGATGCTCAAACAATATATTGTGCAGCTCTAGTTCAGTGTATTGAGTGCTGTGCTCTGAATTCTGCACTCTGAACGTTGTCCCAGTGGCTGATTTATTTCAGTGTCGGATTTACCTCGGATTTACTGGGAATTGAACCCAAGTCTTCCACATGGCAATCTGAAGCGTTACCTACTGAGCTAAATTTCTGCCAGTCTACACATGATATAATGAGGGCGCTGACTGGCTCTGTGGTAATAGACAAACTGGTATTTCGTGCCACAGTACTGTGTCAGTAGCCACTTCCATAGAAAAAAAAAAGCCTTTTGCGTGTGCTACAAGCACTGATAAAAGACTTACCATTAAATCAACAAAGCCTCTGAAAAATGTAAGTGTACATATTGAGATGAGAAAAACTAATTTAAAACAAACTTATTGAAAACACAAACCATGTGGACTCACCCCCAGTTCAGTTCTCATGAACAGGAAATTACCCCTTTGGTCAGTGCAATAAAGGTGTTGGAAGTCCAGCCTGTCACAAACTGTATATAGTATTACAATTTTTAAGACTAAATATGTGTGAGCCGCATAGCCTTTTTCTTTTTTTTCTTTTTTTTTTTTTTTTTTTTTTTTTAATCTAACCTGTTTTTTACCAGGAAAAAGACTCAACAGTGGCCTGGCCAAGGCAGCAGCAGCAGAAGTTACAGATTATAGAGATTTCATCCATACATCCACACTAAAACCATACACGAAACACTAAACTAATAACATATTTATGAAACACCATCAGTAATTTAAAAGGTACTAAACATATATAACAATGTTCCTTAAAAGCATCTCAAAGCAGAACCTGATTCAATCAGTGAGAAAAACATCTACATCCATATTTACCCTGTTCCCATTCATTCAGAATAACTTTCAATGAGACCAGTTCCTTCAGTTTTATCTCCTTCTGTAGGTTGTTCCAGGCAGTGGAACCAGAACATTTAAAAGCTTTCTTTCCCAGTTCTGTTCTGACTTTTTGAACATGTAGATATAACAGATCCTGAAACTGGAGACTGTAATTATTAAAGTCAATCCAACAGGATGTAGACCAGTAACTATGATGGAGGCAGACCTGACATACACTTATAAATAAAAGAATACCAGTGTTTCAGTCTGCGTGTAAAAAGATCTGTCCATCCAACAGGAGTGTATAAAACACAGTGATGGGTGTGAGCTCTGAGGCCTGTAACAAACCTCAGAACACCATGAGGTGCAATAAACATTGTTGAAACATCACAATAAGGCCTCTGATGTGTAAAAAAAAAAAAAAAAAAAAAGAGTGAAGGATACATTTTTGCTGAGATAAGCACATTGTAAGATAATATGACAGCATTTTTCCCCATTCTTGCTGTTGTGGTATTGAACATCCATGACTGCAGTGTGTGTGTGTTTTGGTGAGTCAGCTGTTGCTAGTTATTACTGAACTGTGGCTGATAATTAGCATTACAGACTAATACAGTGAGTCCTCTAGTATCAGTGTTTGCATTGAGGCTTATGTCTTGTGTTACGTCTCAGTCGTCATTACCAAACACACACACACTTGACATTGACATTTAACTGCACCTCCTTTATTCCCTCGCTGCTATCTTATTCTCCAGAGGCGCTCCCCTCCCCTGCAATCATGTTCAATTATTTTGGGCACAAAACTGCGATTTATTCTTGGGTCTTCTTTGATCTCACGCTCATGTTCAACTTTACCCTCTTTTTCTTTGTCTGCTGATTTTCCTCTCTCTTTTTTCTTCTTTTGCTCCCTCTGGTCTCATCAGTGAATTGTGTTTATTTAACTGTTTGGTCATTGCATTCTAGAAACCACAGTGTTAACATTAAAGTGTGGACTTTACTCCTGAATGCATTTCTCTTCTCTCTTTCAGTTCAGATATTGATAGTGTATCTGAGTGGACTTTAGAAAGAGGTCACATCGCAAGCTCTTGTTTGTTTGGAGAATTGTGGAATTCAGTGTGAAGCTAGATAGCTTGTTTTTCCTAGAAAATGACTGCTTTTATTGGACGGTAGTGAATAAAAATGTTTCAGTATGTTTCAGTATAGAATGTTTGAATATAGAAAATCCTAAACATAGCTATATATGACTGAGATATTCTACTGGGATACTGTGGCAGACTTGTTCTTTACTGCAGCTGCGTGTTGAACCTGACATGGTTCTGTTATGGACAGATAATTAATTTTGTTACAGACTTGGTTGTCTGTGATCTTCATGAAGGACCTACTCCAGAACTTCAAAGTGCTCTATATAAACACAACAAACAATATGATAACTTGTCTTTTTGCTATATTTATTTACCTATTTAATGACAAAATATACTCAATAATCAAACCACTTTTACCCATGACATTGTATGGATGCAAATCAGAATTTGTCACAGGATGATGCTTTATCTTTATTATGGTTATCAAACAGTGATTAGCATCTGTACACCATCATATTCGCTTGCTCTACTTTTTTCTCAGAACACTGTGGAGGCATGTGTAGCATCTATTCTGTAAAAATGCAGTGGTCAGCATCTCTGAAATGTGAAATGTATGTCTACTAGGTTGGCCGAACTCCTTATCATACTGTATGCACCATATTCTCATGGAAGATTACTGACTATTACAGCAATTTTCATGTCACGGGATACCAGGGCTTTGCACAAGTATCATTTTCACATACTCATGGTTCAGAGACTGTGAAAAACTTGTGTGTTGTGGAAAACAAAAGAGGTTGCTTTCATTTCACGTCAGTGATATTTATCCCTTGAGTAGGTGGTAAACATGTCAGCCTTCATTAAAGTGTAGTGTGACTTGTACTTCCTTAACCTTTAAAGACCCAGTGCTGCTTGTGTGACTGTTCCAAATGAATTTTTCTCTATTTTTACCCTTTCTTAAGTGATTTATCACCATTTACTCTAATATTATACTCTATATTTTGTATTTTTTGGTGAAAATCAAGTATTTTCCTATATTTAATGTACTGAGTATGTAGATGCTAATTAAAGCTCAGATTAAAGTTGGAAGTTATTATATCCAAAACAGAGAAAACTAAAGAAAAATATTTTTTCAGTAAAGTACTGTATGTTATTAACTGAACATAAACCAAGTGTCTCCATCCACTGTCATTGATCAGACTCCATGGGCTTTACTGATGAATCAATGTTGTAGAATTTGACAGTGTTTTCATGGTAACTACAAAGCCCTTGAACATCCAAATGGGTCATATCTGATGACCATGAAAACTGACCAACTGCATTTTACACCAATTATTCACATGCATTGATAGGATTAGTGGACCAGAAGTTATTAAACATTTTAGATCAGTAGATGCTTTTGGTCGCTGGTGGGGGTTTAGGTCTTTATGGGTTAAACTTGTTCTCTTGTTTCATTAGCAATATGCTGATATGGTACAGCGCCACATTATGATCAGATAAGTCCAGAACAAAATAACAAAATGGGAATGAGTAGATTTGTGTAAGTATTAAAAAACTGTTGTGAGTTTGCATTTGTATTGTGAAGGAAGTTTTTCCTTGCCACTGTCACCAAGGGTTTGCTTCTAGAGGATTCTGTTGTGTGTCTGTGAATTGGCTTATTAAACTAAAGGACTAAATATAAAGTGTTATAAGTTTTGTAATGATTTGACACTATATGATATTATAATATTATCTGGTCACATATTAAACTTTAACTTCCTTCACATATAATGAGCATTGAGGAGGAAATTGTGGGAAAATGAACGGCCTGGTAGCTGTAGAATATGGTTATGTAAAAAAAGGTCAGTAATATTTACTAACTCAAAGAGCCATTACTGATCCTGGGAAGAAGTGTAATTACAGTATTTAGAAAATAGTGTGACTAACTGTATATACTGTTTTGATTTACCTCAGTGGTAATCCATATCCACTCTATACACAGTTTAATTATTATTCTCTTTAAATCAGTAAAGTATTGCATAACTTTTTTTACTTTTACTTTTCTAAGTTTATTTGCTGTAAAATTTTAAACTATAAGAGTTGAAATCAAAGGGAAAAACTGAAATGTGAAATACACACCTTATGCAAAAGTCATTACCTCCGCCAGGAGGTATTGTGATCACTTTGCTTTGTGTGTTTGTTTGTTTGTTAGCAAGAGAACTCAAAAAGTTATGGACGGATTTGGATGAAAATTTCAGGAAATGTTGATACTGGCATAAGGAACAAATGATTAAATTTTGGTGGTGATCGGGGGATGACGAGGACTGATCTGCCTTGGCGGAGGTCTTTTCTCTCTGAGTGCTTTTCTTGTTTTTATTTGCTTCTGTCAGGCCAGAACATACTTTAGAATCATGCCCAGGTGAATCTGACGGAATCTGATCAGCAGTTAGCAATTAATTACAGCTGTGAATAAACATATTTATCCCCACTATGTGTCTGAAAATACTTGGCATTTCTCTCAACACTCCAAAGCAGGTAGTTAATTGTGAGTATGTATATTTTTTTGTAATTCTAGTTACCAAACATTTAATAAGTGTTAATCTCCTTTAACTTGGACAGTAAACATTCTTTTTTAGCAGTAGCGGCTCGTCAATAGAGGGCGCTAGGGTGCCGCCCCACTTGTCTCACATAAGGAAGAAGGAATCGCATAAAATCATTTTACAAAAACAGGAATATGTGAATAAACACAGTATACATGATACAGCCAGTGAATGCTGTGTGTAATCTGCATTCAAGTATAGTTTAAAAATGTTTTCAGTCATTTAGTGAGCAGTCAAGTCACATGTTTCCTGTAAGGGACGCAAAAATCTGTGCCCAAGGCTCTCCTTTTATCATATAGACCCTCGTTATAAGTGGCATGTGCTCAGTAGACCCCCTCCAATACAAGAGATAGGAGAGCCTTAAGCACCACCCACAGGAGTCAACGTCACATCCCAAAAAGAATCAAAACCTTCCTCAGAAATGCAATGTCACAAGATCATGTAAACCAGGGGTGTACACACTTTTATGGCTTGTGAACTACTTTTAAAATGACCAAGACAAAGTGATGCATGTCAACTATATATTAATATATACATCAGCAGGTACTTCAGTAGGTAATGCTACTGTTTTCGATGTGGGAGACCAGGGTTCGAATCCTGCAGGAGCACTAACGACACTGTCATTTAGCTGTTAGGCTGAATTCTACTTTTTTTTTGTTTTTAATTTTAAATTCGTATTTTAAAACAGTGGTGCATGTGCTTTGGTGTATCCTAGTGGTTATATGTGGTTATAGTGCATCCGAAAACTGACTTGCATACTGTGCCCCACCAAAAAATCATTTCACCAGCCGCTACTGTCTTTTAGTGATAACACAGACTGCACCAAATGCAATTGCATAACAATGTACCTTCCATTCTGTAAAATCGGATTATACCTTTTCATTTTCAGTGTATAACTCGAAACAAGAAATGAGCCTGTGGCATTTTACTCTGCTCTATCTGCCGTTTGCTTCTGTCTTCATCAGTGTGCCAGTGGCTGTTCGGAAGCCCTCACTCATATCTCAGCTGTATATTTATCTCCATGCTTCCACTCTGCCTGCATTCCCCTCAGCCTAATAAGGACTTGATGGAAGGAGACAGAGTGAGGGCACAAAGGCCGAGGTGGGGGCTGGGAAAAGGTTGGACAATAGGAGTCAGAAGTATTTTCCCACAAATTAGTTTTAGTCTGTGTGTACTATAAGACCACACAAATAAGGGGCTTAGGGCCAAAATAGAATAAAGAGACCAGGATAATATAGGCCTTTAAGTTAATATATGTCTGAAGTACTTTGATGTAGAGCAGTGTAAACACCATACAATGACAAGCATTTTGCCAGATGCACATGAATATGGCACAATACAAAGGCTAGTACAACATAAAACTACTTCAAAGTCCATTTTGATGTGCTTCACTGTTGGGTTTTGGGTCATTTCTCTCTTGTAGTAGTTCATTGATTTTAGTGTCAGTCTCATACACAATTGTCTTGCTGCTGATGCACTTCAAAAGCTTCACACAGAAAAAGACTATTATTTACTGCCCTTTTGTTCATGCACACTAGAATCTGAAACAACCACAAACCACCACCCACATCATGAATTCTCTCCTCTTTCACTGCTTCTTCCTCTTAACTGTGAGGTGTTGTATCCATCACGCAGGGTTTGTATGGGTGCTTGAAAACCTTGGAAATTCTTAAATTTCAATGTTGTGTTTTCAAGGTCTGAAAAGTGTTAGAATTTCAATTTGAATGCTTGAAAGTGCTTGCAGTTATAAGTCTGTGATGTGATTTATTTATTCATTTTATTCATTTTTAATATTAACTCTGCCAGGTTAGATGCCAAGCCAAAGCCACTTACAAAGAGGTGATTCATTTGGAAATATAAAACTTTATGTCAAAAAAGAAAATTAGCGGGTGCTCTCAGGTCAACTCCAGGTACATTTTATCTTAATCTTTGGCTCAGTGTGAGTGTCCCTGAAGAACGCCAAGTGGCCTCCCTTTTTTGGATAAAACTTTGTCAGGGTTCCCAAGTGTCCTGGAAAAGCTGGAAAATGACTGACCGATTTTCCAGTCATGGAAAACATATGGAAAATGAGAAGAAAGGTCAGATGTCCCGGAAATGATTTTATCCTTGTGATCTTGTGTGCCTAAACTGAGATGAAACAAAGGAAATAGTTTTTCAGGGATTTATTGAAAATGTACAAACATTTTTAGAGGAAGTGCAGGACAGAAAGTAAGAGAGAAGAGAAAGTTGAGTTGGAAATTGCCCAGTTGAACATTGTAACTTCAGTTTGTCATGTTAATGAAGTGCTCCACTGTAATCTGTGGGTGTGTTTGCATTATTCTGTGATACATTTGTTGTAATTATTTTTCATAGATAAATTATAGCCATAGACTGCACATCAAATGTCTGAGTAATAAACATAGAAACAATCTGAGTAAATGCAAGTTACAACTGTAGAAAAGAACACTTCCAAAGAATGAGGGGGAATGGATTAGTGTATGATGTGATAACTTGTCTCAGGGAAAGAGTGGAACCTTGTTTGTGTTCTCCTTTAATTACCTCCGCCAAGGAGGTTATGTTTTTGCCGGTGTGAGATTGTAAATGGACCCCCATAGAATATGGACCGCAGCGGAATATGGACCCCCCCTATGGAAAATGGACCCCCCTCCAAATTTAGGGAATGGTTAATTCTTTTCATTATTTTTGGAATATATATATATATATATATATATATATATATATACATATATATATATATATATATATATACATATAATGGAAACAAAACAACATTTAAAAAAAAACATATTTATTGAGGTATATAACAAGTATTATACAAAGTTAAAAATGTAACAATATCACAGATATCACACTGAATGGCAAATTACACTGTTATGACAGGCTCAAAATGTTCAAACATGTTCTTCACAAACATGGCTTTTGGTGAAGCCTCACAAGGTGAAGGAAGGCCAGAAAGTGGCGCATAGCACTGCCACCTGTGTTCCTCCCCAAATGGTGAGTAGGTCCAGATGGGTGTGGCGAGTAAGCTGGCCACAGCAAGTATTTCTACTTCTGTGGCATACTCTCCAGTCTGGGCCATGTTGCTCGGGAAAAAACCATGGAAACAACGAGTTTGACAATAAGCTATCTTTCACCCCTTCCCTATGTAAGATTTTATTTCTCACATGACCAGTACAGTTAAAAATAACCATTATTTCAGTACTGCATTTAATAATTTCTACATATTAGGGGCCTAAATGCTTATTTCTAAGAAAATTATCAGAGGTGGGGGTGGGGGGTGCCCCACCACCACCACAAACAAAAAAAAAAGCTGGGCCCTGTAGTGAAGCCTTGCAGCATGAGCGTACCTCCCCGTACAGCCTGGCCTCCCATTGTGACGTCACTGTGGCGGCGACGGTTGTTTGATACATGTTCTTGTACTCTCTCTTCCCTCAGACAGATCACACAATAACAGAACACAATAACAGAACACAATAAAGAAATTTTGTTTGCAAAATGTTGTTTTGTTTCTATTTTATGTGTTTATAATTCAAAACTTAAAAAAAAAAAATTCATTCCCTAAATTTGGAGGGGGGTCCATTTTCCATAGGGGGGGTCCATATTCCGCTGCGGAATCAGGACCCCCGGGTCCATATTCCAGGGGGTCCATATTCCATACTACACCGGCATTGGTTTGTCTGTTTGTCTATCTGTCTGTGTGCAAGATAACTCAAAAAGTTATGGGCAGATTTGGATGAAAATTTCAGGAAATGTTGATACTGGCACATGGAACAAATGATTAAATTTTGGTGGTGGTGGTGGGGGGGGGTGCACGGGGGCCCACTGATCTGCCTTGGCAGAGGTCTGCGCTCTCCAAGTGCTTTTCTAGAGAAGAGAGTGCAGACTTCCGCCAAGGCAGACCACCCCTGATCCCCACCAAAATTTAATCATTTGTTCCTTGTGCCAGTATCAACATTTCCTGAAATTTTCCATCCAAATCCATCCATAACTTTTTGAGTTATCTTGCACACAGACAAACAGACAGACGAACAAACAACACTGATCTGCCTTGGCGGAGGTCTGCGCTCTCCGAGTGCTTTTCTAGTTTCTTAATATTTTGCTATTATGAAACATAATTTTAGATGGTTATAGGATAATACAATGTACATCATTGTGATAAAAAGTGAAAAAAAAAATCATGAGTATATGTATTCCTGTAGAGAGGTATTTAACTCCAGCGATAAGGGGCTGTGTTGGAAAAATTTGAAAATGACCCTTAAAAGTGCTTGAATTTGACCTTGACAAATGTGTAGGAACCCTGATCTCAGAACAGATTCTGGGGGGTTTCTGAGTTTTAAAGTGTTTATGCAGTGCAGGGTGTTACTCGGCTGTGTTATCCTTTCTGTGAACTGTCACCTGATCCTTCGTAGGCCTTCAACCGTGCAGCAGATTGGATTACCACAATATTCACCCATGTCATGTCAGCAAACCCCCACCCCCTACTGCTTGTGACTTCTCATGAACTGCTTCTTCTGTCTCCTCCTTTAGAAATGCCACAACATAACATGGAGAGCTCCAGCAGTCAGTGGCAACAGGGGCTGCGGCCGCCATGGATCTCCAGAGTGGCAGGAGGTCACAGCCCGGCCTCCTCGGGGGCGGAGTCAGACACTGAGAGCAGCAGTACAGAGAGTGAGAGGGTAAGTGAGAGAAGGCTGTCAACCAGGATGTGAAAGGTGATGAAGTCATTTATTTACCAAACTTGTGACACTTCGATTCCCCTGTAAGCTGAGTGAAGGAAGTGGACCTTACCCATTAGTTGAGATTGATTCAACTGTCATTTTGAAGAAAAGTGTTTTTTTTTTTTGTAGAGACAGATGTCAGCAGATTTGGCAAAGAGTGAGGAGTAAAACTATAGGCCAGAGGTGTCAAACCCTCTGTCCTCTTTCAGACTTTCTCATTCCTGCACTTAGAGATAGGGCAAGAAGAAAAAGAACCAAAAGCAGGATTTCATAGTCATGTTTGTAGAAACTGTTCAGGGTGACTGCGGACATCGAACATTAAACCAGAACTCTTGTCTTTTACATCAGATGCTAGTGGACAATTATTGAATCAACTGAAATCCTATTAGCTGACTGATGTTTTTCCCCCAATTAGCCATTAAGCATCAAAGCTTTATGAATCTTCAGTGTCTAAAACACAGGTGTCAAACATACAACCCATGAACCAAAATTGGTCCACCAAAGGGTCCAATCCGGCCCACTGGATGAGTTTGTGAAATGCAAAAATGACACTGAAGATATTAAGTCATGGGTTTCAAAATCATTTTAGTTCAGTGGTCACATACAGACCAATATGATTTCAAGTGGGTCAGACCAGTAAAATATATCATAATAACTTATAAATAACTCAAAATGTTTCTTTTAGTGTAAAAAAGTAAACTTACATGCAAATGTTTATATTTACAAACTGTCCTTTCATAAAAAAGGAATAACCTGAACAACCATGTACAACCTGAAATATCTTAAGAAAAAGAAGTGCAATTTTAACAAGATTCTGCCTGTTACTAAACGTTTTGTATATTTGTAGATCCACTGTGATCTGTAAGTTGTAATGCTCATGTGTAAATAATGAAACATAATATTGTAAAGATTGCACTTATTTTTCGGAAGAAATTTCAGGTTCATAGTATTCACATTTTTAAATGATAGTTTGTACATATAAACAGTTACCTTTTTACTTCACATTTTTTCATTTTACTTTTTCACTCTAAAACATAGAGAAAAGTCTGGAGTTGACCTTATTCATAGGTAATCACGTTGTGTTATGTGTTATTTTACTGGTCTGGCCCACTTGAGATTATATTTTTATATTTGTATATGCTGTATGTGGCCCCTGAATTAAAAGGAGTCTGACCCCCCTGCTATAGACTATACAATTCAGTGCCACTTTCTTCTGCTATGTAAACAGTCCTTTGATTGCAGTAGCTGCCATCTTGCTTCTGCTTCTTCATGACATGACATCCATTCGCTGATTGGCCACCATATTTATTCGTGCCCATGACAGATTTTAGGCTGTGGTTAGTCATTACAGTTGTTTTTGTAACTAGTTTTTATGTAAACAATTTCATTGCACCGCATATTTAGTATGCCTGCGTAATGACAATAAAGATTTATCTTATCTTATCTTATCTTATCTTAAATGAATAATTATTGAATCAATCTAATCAGAAAATAAAAGCCTGAATACAAACACAGTTTGTGGGTGAAATTCTGCAAGGATAAGCAGTTGCTAAGGTAGCTGAAAACATCGACAATAAGATGTCTGTGTCAGTTCCATTTGCCCAGGTCATCAGTCTTCTTGGTAGTTGTTCTAAGTTCAACTGGATTAGTTTTGCTCTTTGGAAAGAAGCCAAAAAAGAGCAAAACTAGTCCTATTGAACCTAGAACAACTACCAAGTTTGCTAATAAGTGCTAATTCCTTTATGACGATGATGATGATGATGATTTAAAAAAAAAACAAAACAAAACAAAAAAAAAACAGTTCAATTGTATTTGAAAAAATCACTCCCTGAACAGTTGTCATGAATGGGGGAAATTATCTATAGAAACATGTTCTTGGTACCAGCCTCTAGAAATGACCAAATGACCACTCAAGAAGCTGTAGGTTTTGGTTCTTATTCATTAACTTCATATTTCAGCTTCATACCTCCTTCTTCCAGCAGGGAATTACAGCATCATGCTTTGTGCAAATCAGTGAATCACTGTAAACTCTAGACTAAACAGTTTGGTGTTTTGAACTTTGCATGTGGTGACTTTGACTGCTTTCTTCCCTTTGTCAGTCCTGTATTAAAAAGCTGGAGGGTGGCTCTCTGAGGGCTATGGCATCTCCCTCGAAGCTCCAACAACAAATCGCAGAGCTCGACCAGCAGAAGGAGGAGCTAAAGATTGAGGTGAGGAGATGCTCGTTGCTGACACAAAGTGACACTTCTATAAAACATCAACAACTTCTAGCATCTTTCAACATTTCACGTCTGCTGAAGTCTGCACATTAAAATCACTACGCGTTTCGAAACGCCAGAAGACTCATGGTAAAGGAATGCGTATCTCTGTCTTGCTCAAGTTTTGGTCAATATGATTCAGCTCAGCGGCGTCTCTTGTACTTTCAGCTGCAGCTGGAGATCGCCTTGCTGCAGGGCGAGCTACAAACTGAGAAGAAGCAGCTGCACAGACACACACAGAAGCTTCAGGTTCTACAGCAGGAGGCCAGGCAAAAAGAGACGCAAAGACGCTCTGACAGACAAAAGGTAAGAGACTCCTCCTCTGACATGTCCAAATATAAATTGAGGTCTGATTTAAATATTTTTCTATGTTTAAACTACTTGTTTTAAACCAGGGCTGTCAAACTCATTTTAGTTCAAGGGCCACATTCAGCTCAATATGATCTCAAATGGCCCAGAGCAGTAAAATAATAATATAATAACCCATAAATAATGTTAACTCCAAACTTTTTTCTGTTTTAGAGTAAAAAAAGTTGCAAAGTAAATTAAAAGCTTCATAAAATTACATTATGAATTTGTCTACATCTACAAACTATCCTTTACAAAATATGAATAACATGAACAACCTGAAATTTATTAAGAAAAATAAGTGCAATTTTTACATTATTACATCTCAGTCTATTATTTACACATGTGCGTTACAACTTCAAGGTCACAGTGGATCTACAAATGCACAAAACATTTAGTAACAGGCAGAATATTGGTAAAATTACACTTCTCTTAAAACATTTCAGGTTATGTATGTTTTTGTAAATGTGAACATTTACATGTCATTTTGCATTTTTACACAAAACAATGAGAAAATTTTGGAGTTGTCATTATATGTTATGTTATTATTTGTATGAATGTGGAACCTGAATTAAAAGGATTTTAACATCTTTGATTGTTAATATCTTCAGTATAAGTTTTTTATTTCAGGAGTTCATCCCATGGGCTGGATTGGACCCCTGGCGGGCCGGTTCTGGCCCACGGGCCTTATGTTTGACATCACTGTTTTAGACACTGAAGATTAAGAAAGCTTTTTTTTTTGTGGCTAATTGTGGGGAAAAAACAGGAAAGTCGGCTTAAAGGATAGAAGTAGAAAGATGTTGATTCAGTAATCGTCCACTGGCATCTGATGTTAAAGATAAGAGTTCTGGTTTAATGTTTGATGTCTGCAGTCACCCTGAACAGTTTCTACAAACATGACTATGAAATCCTACTTTTGTTTCTTTTCTTTGCACAATATCTCTGATTTCAGGAACGAGAAAGTCTGGAAGAGGAGAGACGTAGGGTTGAGGAGCTGAGGAGGGCCTGTGAGGAGAAGGAAAAACTGATCCCCAGTCAGCCAGAGAGCCAGAGAGAACAGCTAACGATACAGCTACAACAGGTGAGGGGAGCGCACAGGTGGAGTGTAACGTTTCCACAAAGAAAAAAGCACCATTGATGATAATATGCGGCGTGAAAGTAAGAAACATCTACTGATGACAATGGAAGTTATGAAAATCCACGTGAGTTGAAAAGTAGAGCAGAAAAAAAATGGACGTGGAGTAAAAAATGGAGCGATAAATTACCAAGTGACATGAATATAAATACTCATGTCCCATCATTTTCTCTGTTTTATATCCATCATTCAAACCACTAAATATCATTTTAAGGTAAAGAGCAATTGGAAGTGATGGTGAAAAAAAATGAAATGAAATTATGAAAAGAGTGTGAAGAAGATGAATAGTGAGAACTTGTCGGTTGATTTCATAATCTTGATTTGGGAGGTAGAAAAAGCACTCTCACCAACAAACCCCCAGAGTATTTTAGATCAACTTCCATGACACCCACCCTTGAGGATAAATAGCAGTTTTGTGTTATGAATGGTGAATGTGCAGCAGAGAATTGTGAAAAATTGTTCTGTTTTCATCGTATGACCTCTGATTTAATCGTAAATGGAGCACATCACTTGGTAATTTATCACACCATTTTTCATTTGAGATCCATTTTTACTGCTTTGCTTTTTAATACGCATGCATCTCTAATCAGTTTATTCATCTAAATCAGGGGTGGGCAACTTGTGGCTCCAGGGCCACATATGTCTCTTGGGCCCTTTTCCAGTGACTCAATGTAACTGTCAAAAACCATATGGAAATGAATAACACGTTTTTTGTACACATTTTCCCATATAAATAAAGTGATTCAGATGTTATGCAGTTGTAAAAATATAGACTCTATTCCAAATTAATAATAAAAAAAAAAAAAAGTAATAGTAGCAAAAATAGACTCCTTTTTTAATTTTATAACACTGAAGGTATTCATCTGTATTCTCCATTGCACATTGTCTTCACTTACCAGTTGATTTTTGCATCAAACAAAAATAATGACAAATATCACTGTTTTCTTTAGTTTTGTCGTTTCTTTTTAGTTCTTTAAATGCACTGAAACTTTGATTTATTCTCCACATATTCTGTACAAACTAATCCTAAAGAGCTTCTTAAACAGTCCCCAGTTTGATGAAAGATATAAGGGTATCTTTCGGCTCCAGACAGTTTTGTTTTTCTTTTTCAGTCTTAAAATAGCTCTTTAGATTGCAAAGGTTGCCAACCCATGGTCTAAATCAATCTGCAGATATTTAAATAGATCCATATGATTAACGTTGTTCAGCTCTCTTAAGTTGTTCTAAACATCCACTGAAGTGACGCTATAACCACGCTTTAAGCTTTTCAGAGCTGGTTCTTAAAACTCGCTGCCTGTCAAGGTGTGAAATTATAACAGAGTATGTTGTTTCTAACAGCCACACTCCAAGTCAGAGGAAAACGCTGCCAAATTTTCTGTTGTAGTAGATTGTTGAATCCACCAGGATATCTGACCTGAGGCCTGAAGGGAGCATCAGATGGAAATGACAGTAACTGTAAAGTAACTCCATTATTGCCAGTCTAAACCACTTATAAAGGGAATTCTCCAGGTGTGGGTGTGAGAAGAGAAATAACTGGTTCAGACTTAGACAGTTGTCTTTTTTTAAAATTTTGCAGAAGGAACAGTCACACAGGGCTGAGACAGCTCTATGCAAATGCACAATCAAAGAAAAATACAAGTCATCTTTATACCTTGCAGTCACGCAGTGGCTACGTGCGCTCTCGTAAACAATCAAAAATATATCATTAGCTTCATGGCATAATTTCCTAAGTCAGGGGTGTCAAACTCATTTTAGTTCAGGGGCTGCATTAAGCCAAATTTTACCTGAAGTGGGCCGGACCAGTGAAATAATAGCATAATAACATATAAATAATGTCAACTCCAAAATTTCCTCTATGTTTTAGAGCAAAAAAAGTAAAATTATGCAATGAAAATGTTTACGTCTACCAACTGTCCTTTAAAACAATGTGAATAACATGAACAAATGAAATTTTTTTAAGAAAGTTAAGTGCAGTTTTAACAATATTATGTCTCAGTTTATCATTTATACATGTAAATTATAACTTACAGATCACAGTGGATCTACAAACACACAAAACATTTAATAACAGGCAGAATATTGTTAAAATTACACTTCAGACATTTCAAAATGTTCATATTTGTTGAGGTTGTTTGTGTTTTTGTGAAAATATAGTTTCTTTTAGTTTAATACAGTAAAATGACATTAAAATCTTTACATTTACAAAGACAAAAATGTGGAGTTGTGTGTATTTATAGGTTATTATGATAGTATTTTACTGATCCGACCCACTGGAGATTAAATTGGTCTGTATGTGGAACCTGAACTGAAATGATTAACATCTTCAGTGTAATTTTTGCATTTCACAAATTCATCCCAGGGTCTAGGCTGGACCCTTTGGCGGGCCAGATTTGGCCCCCGGGCCACATGTTTGACACCTGTGGCCTAAGTCATACACTACATGGACAAAAGTATTGGAACACATTGAATTCAGGGGTTTCTTTTCTAACGGGTCTGGGATACAAAACAATAATGATAAATTTCATTATATAGTTTTATATTGTGACAAATATCATATTGATAATTAATAACCTTTCAACTTGTAAATTCAAATTTATGAGGCACGTTGTGTTCAAGTGCTTTTGTTGTCATAGCAAAATGAAAAATGGCTAACACAATTTATTGTGACCTGATACTTGGGTAAAACAGTTTTGGATGTATTAATTTATCTGCTACAGCATTTTTTTTTTACAAATCGTTTATGCTATAAATGTTCAAAATCATCAGCTAACAGCAGCAGAATGTTAATAAAAGTATTGTTTATCTTTGGCAATTAATCCCTGGTTGCTCTCCGCCATGTTAAATAGGTCAAAGGTTTTTTTCATCTCAGCAACTTGTGCTTGTGTATTTTTCCCAGTTCCCCAGTGGAAAATATGACAAGAAGGGGGCGTTCATGTGCAGTTTTCAAATTCGTAACTAGTATTTACCATAATTCCCACAGCATGTGAAGGCAGGATAAGATCTGTAATTGCAAATTTAGAAATTACCCATTATGACTCCAAATATATTACTGAAGAAATACAGTTGACATGTGGATTTGGTTTCCTGACAAAGCTGTCTAAATGGTCCATCTGATGGCAGCAATCCAAATGAAATGTAAAAACTGGAGTTCAGTTTTGGGGTGAAACACTGTGTTGACACTTGTGTGATGTGTTTGTTTAGTACCTGTTGGACTGGATTTGTCAATTAGACTGAGGGTTGCATCCGAGCACATAAAGTGTGTATTGTTCTTTTTTGTGAATGCCACAGAACAAGATAGGGCCGGCTTTGTTTTAAAGCCACTGGTTTAATGACAGTTTAAGTGCAGTCAAGCAGCAAGTTGTTACTTTGTGCTGCGACATGATGAGACTGATTTGTAAGATCTTTTGAAAAACTGGTTTGGTGACACGTAGCGTAGTTTCATAGAGAAAACTGCACACACGCCTACATGCAGACACTTCAAAGCAGAACAACAACAAATGGGAAAGTCTTCTGAGGTCGATTAAATTTATACTTTTTCCTGTACTTGTACTTTTATACACTAACCATAATTTTGCTGAAAAAACCCCAAACATTTCAGGCACTGACTGTAGATCACAGAGTATATTTACAGTCAATATCAGTGTTGGAGTAATTAGTTACATGTAATGCAGGGATTAAAGTTCTCCGTCACCACGACGGATTTCCGTCAAATGGAAAAATTGAGGGGGGAAAAAAGTCATATTGAAGTAACTTCCCCACGTGTTTCTCGGAGTCCAGTCGGCACTGTGATCCTGTCCTGGGTCTGCTGTCCTGAATCTGCAGGTGTTTAACACAGGCACGCCACGCACAGGGGGCTGATAGGTTTAACAGTGATGATAATAAGATGACTTCTTTATTTTTATGTCGGGAGGAGAGATTGATGACTGTTTCTCTTTGGAAGGAAACGCTGCTCATTGTGTGCCTCAGAAACACATGGACAAGTTCAGCTTTACCGAAGTTCAGCCTCCAGCCTAACTTTAGTTTAGTGCTAACAAGTAGCTTTCATTATGAAAGAACCACAGCGAAAAGGGAAGAAGACAGAACTGATCTACATGTACCTTCATGTTTGGGTTCATAGCTTATCTCCTCTTGCCGGTATATGACTAGTGTGTGTGTTTGTGTGTATGTGCCCTTCCCGTACGTGCGGCTGTGCGCGCCGCGGCCTTACGCGGTTACGCGCCCGACCGCATAAGTGCTTTATTTGGACCCGTTTAGCTTCTTATTTCTATCTGTGTGGTTCAGTACGAAGATAACATTGAATGAATGAGTAACACCATTGGTATTTGCAGTGCCAAAAAGCAGAAAAAATAAAAGATTAGTTGGTTAGGGTTACATTTACACAGACATTTTCCCCAAAATTCATGAGCTGTTGGAGTTGGAGTTATGTTTTAGGAGTTCCTAAATTGTTAAATTATAAGTTTTTCACTCATTTTTTGCAGTAAGGTTTTCTTCTAGTTATTATTTTCACTTGCTTCAAAGGTTTTCATACCCTTTAAAATTAACCAGAGAGCACCAAAATTGACCTGAAGCTTTAAAAATTTTCTGGGGGAGGACCCCCAGACCCCCCACCAATACCACTCATGACATTTTTTCTGTCCATGTTACTAATCTTCTACACCTGTACACTCTCCCATTCAGTGTGTTTTACAGTATTGCCAAATTTGACTATATAAACTTGTACGCTATAGTAGTATTGTATTGCATCATTTTTAATAGTGGCCAATGATTTTGACCAGAAAATTTTCGGTTAGATGAAAAATTTTTGCTTTATTCCCTGATGTAATGTTATATTATTAAATCCAAATGTATTTAGGTTACAACATTAACAGTGTAAAATACAAGCCCAAACCATTTACTTTTATAGTGAGTTGCTCTCACTCACTGTTTTTGCCCCCATTACAAAGGTGGCGGGGGGGTACACTGATCATGCTCAGATGTCTATGAAAAATGGAAGGCACGATTTGCAGTTTTTCCGATTGAGTAAATGGTTGAATTTTTAGGAATATTTAAAATAAATCATAGATTCAGAACATTCACCACAGACACGTCAGGGGTTAAAGGGTTAAAGACATTCTAATCTTTTTTTCCAGTTATATTGAGAAATGTTGTAAAGTTCCACAACACTGATTTGAATGTATGTTTTTAGGATATTAAAATATTTGTTAGAAAAAATATATAAGTTCAGCATGCCTCTGAAGTTATTAAAAATAGTTACTTTGCTGAATATTGAAGCAGACCAAACAGTCAGAAAAATCATGTAATGAAACTTAGTATAAAACATCAGAAAATTCATAAATTCATTAGTGCAGTGAATCTAATGTCTGAACAACAGGGTTAAAGACGTGTAAAGGGAGGTCACACTAAATACTATCTCTTTGCTTTATATTTACTCTGAAACATTTGTTTTTACTCCTGTACATACGTCCTGCATATCCAGATTGTATGTTAATACAGACTGAGAAATGCACGTGTGTGGTGATCATAATTCAAATTAAACCACCAAACCTAATGCTGACCTTTTGCACTGCTACCCATTACATTACATTACTGTCCACTGTGTTGAGGGTTTAGGTATTTAATATTGCCATCTTGGTGAATAATTATATTATATTAAAATAGTCTTAGAAATAAAACCTGCTTCCCAAATTATTGTTAAGATTGTCTTGTGTCATACCACTATACCACCACTACTAAATACCACTATGCTTCTAAATTTGTTAGAATTTAAAGTAGTGTCTGTGCCAGATCTGGTTTTACCTTTTGTTACAATTTTACCTTTTTTATAGGACTGCATGTTAACTTGTGCTACCTGCTTGTTAAGTTATGTCCTTTATTTGACTTTGCTTGGTCCTTGTTTTACTTTTTTAAGCTTATGTCTGTCCATCAGTGTCTTATATTGACACTGTCTCGTATTGACTGTTTCTAATGTCTCACTTTGCAGAGTGCCTATGTCACTCCTTTAAACTTTTATTATTTTTACTGTGAAAGTTACATTATTGTTTTAATGCCTGGAAAAGGGACAGTAGATGAAAATTGTGGTCAAGCTGCAGACACATTTACAGCAATATTTATTAATGCTCATTGTATCTGGGAAACATTCAGTTCATTTTCAATTTATTACCCTGCCCCCAAAAACGATACTCTTTGCCTCCCCTGGCAAGGGGTATCGTTTTTGGTTTGGTTTGTTTCTTTGTTTCTTTGTTTACACTTTAGCAGCAAAACTATTGGTTGAATTCATACCAAATTGGGTGTATAGATTGCCAATGACCCACAATAGATCTGATTACATTTTGGAAAGAGTAGGTCAAAGTTCAAATTTTTTGTGAATTTTTTTAATCTTTCTTTCTCCCATTTACTTATAATGGGCGAAATTTCAAATGTCTACAGGGTTTCTGCCGATCATTTAAAAACATTCAAAGTCATTAAATAGATTTTGTGAAAATTAAGGCCCTAAATGGCATTAAAAAGCGCTAAATTTGATGTCCAGAGGCATTCAAAAATCAAATGCACTTGATGAAAAAAAAACATTGTTATTCACGATTTATTTTGATTATAGAAACATTTAATAATTTTGATCGGAAGTATAGTGTGATGATTGACAGGTGGAACCCTTTAAGTGGCTATTGTTTATGGCCGACAAACAAAGTCACAACACCAGATGCTTGGAATGCAGTGTACTGTGAGTGTGCTCATGCTGTGGCGAAAGAGCGGAGGGAATATTAGCAAATGTCAGAAAAATGGGAAAATGCAAGTTTCAGCAGACGTGGTTGGAGGAGGAACTATTCAGAACCTGGTTAAAGCCTATTGACGGTAAACTGTAACACTCTCTCTCTCTCTCTCTCTCTCTCTCTCTCTCTCTCTCTCTCTCTCTATATATATATATATATATATATATATATATATATATATATATATATATGTATATATATATATATATATATATATATATATATATATATAAATATATACCGAACAAAAATATGAACGCACCACTTTTGTTTTTGCTCCCATTTTTCATGAGCTGAACTCAAAGATCTAAAACTTTTTCTGTGTACACACGAGGTTTATTTCTCTCAAATATTGTTCACAAATCTGTCTAAATTTGTGTTAGTGAACACTTCTTCTTTGCTGAGATAATCCATCCACCTCACAGGCGTGGCATATCAAGATGCTGATTAGACAGCATGATTTTTGCGCAGGTGTGCCTTAGGCTGGCCACAATAAAAGGCCACTCCAAAATGTGCAGTTTTATCACACAGCACAATACCACAGATGTCACAAGTTTTGAGGGAATATGAAATTGGCATGCTGACTTCAGGAATCTCCACCAGAGCTTTTGCCTGTGAATTGAATGTTCATTTCTCTACCATAAGCCATCTCCAAAGCTGTTTCAGAGAATTCATGAAGACTGTGCGAGGAAAGTGGTGGTCACACCAAATACTGACTGGTTTTCTGACCCCCCTGGACCACCCAATACAGTAAAAGTGCACATTTTAGAGTGGCCTTTTATTGTGGCCAGCCTAAGTCACACCTGTGCAATAATCCTGCTGTCTAATCAGCATCTTGATATGCCACACCTGTGAGGTGGATGGATTATCTCAGCAACGGACAAAGGAGAAGTGCTCACTAACACAGATTTAGACAAATTTATGAACAATATTTGAGAGAAATAGGCCTTTTGTGTACATAGAAAAAGTTTTAGATCTTTGAGTTCAGCTCATGAAAAATGGGAGCAAAAACAAAAGTGGTGCGTTTATATTTTTGTTCAGTGTTCATATTTTTGTTCACACTCTTGGCATTCTCTTGATGAGCTTCAAGAGGTAGTCACCTGAAATGGTTTCCCAACAGTCTTGAAGAAGTTCCCAGAGATGCTTAGCACTTGTTGGCCCTTTTGCCTTCACTCTGCGGTCCAGCTCACCCCAAACCATCTCGATTGGGTTCAGGTCCGGTGACTGTGGAGGCCAGGTCATCTGGCGCAGCACTCCATCACTCTCCTTCTTGGTCAGATATCCCTCACACAGCCTGGAGGTGTGTTTGGGGTCATTGTCCTGTTGAAACATAAATGATGGTCCAACTAAACGCAAACCGGATGGAATGGCGTGTCACTTCAGGATGCTGTGGTAGCCATGCTGATTCAGGTTGCCTTCAATCTTGAATAAATCCCCAACAGCGTCACCAGCAAAGCACCCCCACACCATCACACCTCCCCCTCCATGCTTCACGGTGGGAACCAGGCATGTAGCATCCATCCGTTCACCTTTTCTGCGTCGCACAAAGACACGGCGGTTGGATCCAAAGATCTGAAATTTGGACTCATCAGACCAAAGCACAGATTTCCACTGGTCTAATGTCCATTCCTTGGGTTTCTTGGCCCAAATAAATCTCTTGTGTTTGTTGCCTCTCCTTAGCAGTGGTTTCCTAGCAGCTATTTGACCATGAAGGCCTGATTCACGCAGTCTCCTCTTAACAGTTGTTGTAGAGATGTGTCTGCTGCTAGAGCTCTGTGTGGTATTCATCTGGTCTCTAACCTGAGCTGCTGTTAATTTGCGATTTCTGAGGCTGGTGACTCAGATGAACTTATCTTCAGCATCAGAGGTGACTCTTGGTCTTCCTTTCCTGGGGCGGTCCTCATGTGAGCCAGTTTCGTTGGAGTGCTTGATGGTTTTTGCGACTGCACTTGGGGACACATTCAAAGTTTTTGAAATTTTCCGGACTGACTGACCTTCATTTCTTAAAGTAATGATGGCCACTCGTTTGTCTTAGCTGATTGGTTCTCGCCATAATATGCATTCTAACAGTTGTCCAATAGGGCTGTCAGCTGTGCATCAACCTGACTTCTGCACAACACAACTGATGGTCCCAACCCCATCAATAAGGCAAGAAATTCCACTAAGTAACCCTGATAAGGCACAGCTATGAAGTGAAAACCATTTCAGGGTACTACCTCTTGATGCTCATCAAGAGAATGCCAAGCGTGTGCAAGGCAGTCATCAGAGCTAAGGGTGGCTACTTTGAAGAAACTAGAATATAAGAGATGTTTTCAGTTATTTCACACTTTTTTGTTAAGTACATAATTCCACGTGTTCATTCATAGTTTTGATGCCTTCAGTGAGAATCTACAATGTAAATAGTCATGAAAATAAAGAAAATGCGAAGAATGAGAAGGTGTGTCCAAACTTTTGGCCTGTACTGTACATGAAAACAAAATATGACTGAATTTGCATATTTGAAAAGAAGTGGGAGGAAATATAACTTATTTAATCCCACCCATTCTCCACATGACAGTCCATCTTTTAGCCTCCTGTCAACATAATGTATAAAAAATCTATTCCCTTGGATCTTTTGTAAATAGTTAACCTCACTTATCGTTTTCACACACACATACATACCTATGAAGTAAACTAATAAGATAAACCTATAAATAAACAGTTTTAGAAATCATTAAATTCACTTACTAAATGTAAATAAGCACACTGTTCTGATTTTCAGTGCATAATCAAACTGCAGTTTTTCATTACTCATGCATTTACACATAAATGAAAGCGCTGGTTGTTAAAATCCTTCATATTTCATTGATCATTCTTTGTTTATTGCAGGAGAAGGAGGTGATGGAAGCGGCTCTCCGGACCTTTGAGGACTGGGAGTTCAGGGTCCTGGAGCAGGAGAGTGGGATCGAGGAGGAGGACTATGCCACGGCCGACAAGGAGAAGGAGAGTCAGAGCGACAGAGAGACGGAGAAGGAAATCTCATGTCAGCAGCACATGGTCAATGCTGCACAGGTAAACAACGCACCACAGAAATTCATTTTCCAAGAATTTCACGGCTGCTCCTGACGCATTAGATGGGCTTATCAGTTCGTCATGTGGTTCGAGTCAGTGTTTACTCTGCACACAGATATGTGACGTAAGATATATATTTGTAGGGCATGTGTGTAAAATGACAGGAAGTCCTACAAGTAATGTTTACTTTTGCAAAACCTCTACATTAGTGGAGTTTGTAAAGTTTAGTTGTTGTTTATACTGTGGCAGAAACAGGCAGTACTTGTATTTTTTTTTTCACTCTGATGGAATAAAGTGTTTTATTCAAATTTATTTGATAGATAAATACATTTAGTTTATTTAAACTTCCCATTTCCTTAATAGTGAGCAGTAAGGGACACAAAAAGTAAATTCATGTTTAAAACCTTAACTGGAACTGCTGCTGTTTACTTTAGAAAAAAGATATTTGATCTTACAGATTTTTGTCATAGTCCCTGTGCTCTGTCTGGTCTCATGGAATATTTGCCTGACTTCAGCTCATATTGGGCTGAATGTGGCCCCTGAACTACAATGAGTTTGACACCCCTGATTTAGACCATCACATAACACAATCCTATAAATTATTGTTACGATTGACAGATTTTATGAAAGAACTTGTTTGATTGCTGAGCCTGATTTTCTGAGCTTTTATTTATTTAATCAGAAGACCTATAAGTTGAGTGAGTGCATCCACAGTCCTTCCATCAACATCATGTCATGCAGCATTGTCAGTTACTATCAACCTAAAACTAATTAAAATACTTTTTTAGTTTAGGAGTATTTAGTTTTAACAGCCATCAAAATCTAATTGGCTCATTCTTGAATTCAGGTCAATGCTTGTGTGAAACGCTTTATCGTTTAAGGGGGACCAACCATTGTACAGGAGCGCTAGAGCACAAATTACTTTGCTCAAAGAAAAAAAAAAAGAAAGAGCACACATAAATTGTTGGAAGTGCAATATTCTCTAAATCAAGAAAAAGTGTTTTCAGTAGGGATGCACCGATACCAGTATCGGGCATCGGGTCCGATACTCAGCGTCTGTACTTGTACTCGTACTTGTGAAAGTACTCCGATACAAACCCACCGATACTACTTACAGCAGCGTGACTTTCGCAGTTAAGTGCAGCAGGAACATGGCGGAGGAGTAATGTTAGCAGTGTGGAGATTTTTCAAAATAAATGACTGTGACAAAAGTAACACTGATTGCAAGTAATGTTAAAGACACAGACAGATACGGATGGAGCGTTCTGTCCATCCTCTGCGTACGCAGTTCTGTCCGTTTTCCAGGTGCTCGCGGATGCGTACCCAGACAGAGAATACCACCGGGAACTGTGGAGGTAGCAGATCTTTTCAAAGAGTGACTGTGAGTTAATGAAAAACCACTGACATATTTATGACAACTACCCAGGGCTCGGCCAGTGTCCGTCCTACTTATAATACTATGAGGGCAAGAAGCGGTGCAGACCGCCACCAGCAGAAGTGAAAATGAAACCTATCGCTCATTTATCTTTTCTCTACCTCCCGAAGCTTCGCTTTCAAATGTTAACAGCAGAAACGCTGCAACATTAGTATCCACATTAGTATTACCTCCAATGTCATATCCATGTTTGTTATTACCTTCTTTTTTCTTCTTCTCAAAAAAACTTTACTCTTCTTCGTGGTATTTATCCAGTATGTTTACTAAAGAGCGGCACCCTCTGGTGGATTGATTGAGAAACGCTCATCCCAACACATTAAATGTCACTAGCAGCACTTTGTTACAGTCAGACTAATGACAACAACAATAAAGCACATTTTCAAAAGTAACTAAGAATTGCAATAGTATTATTAAGCACTCATATCAGTACTCAGTATCAGCAAGTACTCAAATGTAAGTACTTGTACGTGTACTCGGTCTGGAAAAAAATGGTATCATGGATCATTAGTATGCTCCCTGTAATTGTTGTTCCATGCATGATGTGTGTTAAAGGAGCAGTGGCCCTGCATGGACATATCTAAGACCACAGATGTCTTTACTGTAGTTTTACCTTAGAAATTAAACTATCAAGACCATCAGAGAACTTCGTCAGGTGAATGTTTCATGAAATATCCTGATAACCAGTTCTGTTAGCATTGCCAGGGCACAGTCGTTAATGTTAATGTTCATTTATTTTGCTGAACCGCTTAATCCTAGGGAGGGTTGCCGGGGTGATCAAGCCTTTCCCAGTCAAATGCAGGGAAGAGTGTGGACACGTCACCAGTTCTTTACAGGGTTCTAGTGTGTTAATGGTAAATAGTTCTGTCAGCTAGCCTGCTAATTCGTGTTTTTATAAATTCTGCAGCATTGTCATCATTGTTATCAAACACAACTGTTTGAGGTAACATTTTACTGCAGCAAGCAGCAGCAAGTTACTCTGCAACATTTAACACAAACTGTATCGGTGGTAGTAGTTAACAGTAGCATTAGGTTGTGTATGTCACCTCTCACTGTTTCAAGGATCCATGTTTTCATCCAAATTCAGTCACTTCTGGTTTAAAAAAACAATCAATTAAAATGTCAATATTGAGGCTTCAAAACATCTGTCTATAAAACGATAGGCAACATCATCCTCATCATCATCAGATACCTTCACTTATTATTCAGTATGTGAGGAAACACAGAATCATTTTGTTGTTGTCGTTGTCACTGAATGGCTGTCGTCACAGACTCAGACCTGTTCTCCTTAACTTTCCCCTGACCCAACAACCTAAACATGAACTCTTTACCTCGCACCCACCGCCATCACCCTGACACTGTCACATGACTCTGAACCACTAGCAAGTTAATTACATCAGAGGCCACCGTAAATCTGACATCAAAAAGGCAAGAGATGAGGAAATGAGAGGAGGCTGAATGTAGACACAACAGTGCAGGATTCCTGTGGTCATTTAAAGAGGCCCAAAACATGTTGGCACTCGTGTGTTGAATCCATAACTACAGCTAAAACATTGGTAACCTAGTGTGCATTTTGTTTAAGATTTATTGAGTTAAACATTTTCTTTGTGGTTGTATGCATGTACTGTTTATAGATGAACACACATTGAAGAATCAACAGTTAAGTGCTTCTTAGAGTTAAGCACTAACCTAAAGGCAAATGTTATCTTCCCTTGTGATGAGTTCTTGGCTCAGTAAACTGTCTGCATTCTTGTGCAAAAATAAGGGAAGTTTGTATGCAGTTCTAATTCACAGAATTGTGCCTCCAGTTTTTTTTCCAATATGCATGAAGGCGATTAAGATAAAAATCTTTGGTCAGTCACAATCTCTCTTGTGTGTGAAAAGAGCCCCAATGTAAGTACATTCCTCTGGAGTTTATAAAACAAGTGAGTCATGAATGGTGCAGATAATGCTGGATGTAAATTGCAGTTGTAGTTGACTCAGCACTGTGGCATCACTGCAGAGAACAGCCCATTTCTAAACTCTCTGTGTGTCTCTTGCTATTTCACATTTTAAGGCACTAATTTGATATCATTGCATCAATTCATTGACTCATAATCACAGCCCCTCCATCACATGTCTGGCTCACACCTCTCATTTACTTGCAAAACGGATGCTTGATTTGCATCGTCTCTTTGAATAGATCGACTTGGCCGACAGCTCTGTGTTCTCCTGCACGAAAAACAAGACACTGCGTTTCCCAGTATTAAATCACAACATAATGAAAAGATTAAGTAAACTCCAGGCGAGGCTGATGCATCCGTTACAGCCAGTGACACTTGTTTTGAGGAGGAGAAACCATGTGTTGATCCATGCTGATGGGAATTATGTTCTGAATTTTCAGGAGCGTGTTCAGCAGTTGGAGAAACAGCTGATGGAGATGGAGAGGGAGAAGGAGAAGGAGCTCAATGCTTTGAGGAAAGAGAAGAGGGAACTCCTGCACACATCTCAAAAGGTAAAGATTAAGGATATTTTTGTAAAGCAGCCTGGAGGCCAAACTCCACAGACTCTTGTATATCCTGTTAGTAGGTAGATAGTTTTTACAGATTCAGAGGGATTCTTTAACCTTAACTCTTTAGATGCAACACTAATAGTACTGTTTTTTTACTGCCAAGAAAAAAAAAACACTACATGTACAACCCACTAGGGCCATGTATGGATGAGAATCTGGTGAAATGGATTGTTAGCCTCATAGCATATTTGCCCAAGCCATACACTACATGGACAAAAGTATTGAGACACGTTGAATTCAGGTGTTTCTTTTCTAACATGGATCTGGGATACAAAACAGTAATCACAAATGTCATGTTAGTTTTTATATATATATATATATATATATATATATATATATATATATATATATCACATTGAATATTGATGTTTATATCTCAAATCAGCATGAACATGACATCTTACAACTGTAGCCATGATGTATCCTATTTTTTTTATCCATATAGTTTATAAACATCAATATTTCCTCAAAGGTTAATAAGAGATTTTCTTCATAAGTGAGATGTGACCAAAGTAGATGGTTAGTTGTGGTAGAAAATTATTATTTACAGAGCATGAAAATTTTTTTAGAAATTTAGAGGTAGAACATGTAAAATCATAGTCATGGGTTAAAAAAACCAAAATCAATGTTGAAAGAAATTAAGTAAAAACCTTCTCTAAAGCACTTTGGAAGCAAAGATAACAGTTTAAACAAAACTATCCAATACAATGATATTTATCATAATATAAAACTGCATTATGATATTTGTCAGTATTGTTTTGTATCCCAGATAGAGCTGCACAATATATTGTCTGAGCATCGTCATCACAATGTTTGTGTGCACAATAGTCACATCGCAGGTCCTGCAATATAGGAGGCAAATGAACTAGACCTGTTCTCATTTAATTCCAGCCTGGGTACCTGACACACACTTCGTGCAGCGATCCACCAATCACAATCGTTCTTAATCGGTTTACCGAAGCAGACCACGCCCCTGCACATGGAGTGAGTCGCTGGTAACAACATTGAAAAATGAGCAACGAACAAGCGAAAATCATCGAAAACGAAGACTTGGTGCCAAAAAGAAAAGCAGCATCAGTTATCTGGAATTATTTCAGCTACAAGAAGGATGATACTGAAACACGTGTTCTGTGTCGATAGTGCCTTGCACCTGTTGCCGCAACGAGAGGAAACAACTAATTTGTTTGACCATTTATGTTGGCACGACACAGCTATTATATGCTCCTGAGTATTTTTTAGCGCAATATATATCGCAGGCTTAAAAAAAATTGCAATGTCAGTTTTTTCCAATATCATGCGGCCCTAATCCCAGACCCCTGTTAGAAAAGAAACACGTGAATTCAACATGTCCCAATACTTTTGTCCATTTGTGTATGACTTTGGCAGTTATGCTACGAGGCTAATGAGATATGTTTTGATGTGGCCAAATGAAGTTTGACACTATCCCATTTGTCTCCCTAAGCATTGCATTTTACAGAATAGAATTTACACCCTGCTGTGTTTCCTTTTGGACTCTGTTGTTGCAAATTAACTGTTTGTGGTTTATGTTGATGAATATTATTACAGAAGACTTGGCTGATATCTCTTCCAGACAGTCACAGATTCTTCTCCAAAAATGATGGGTTACATTAAAGCAGGAAGTTTTAAATCAAACCACATTAATAATGTTAACAAACAAATCAGAGATATCATCATGGTTGTAGTTTTGATCAAATAAAACCCAGAGTACTTTTTACAAGAGTGAGACAAGACAAAGAAAATATAGTCAATTCTGAGATGAGACCTTCAAAGAAGTTGAAGTTGAAACCAGTCTGAAGTTCAAGACTGATCTTGATGACTATAACACTATAAGAGCCACAGACACACACGTACAGACATACATTCTACTCTCAATGTGTTGGATTTTACACTTGAATGAATTACTCTTGGTGTTGTTTTGGGAAAGTAGAGAGGTCAAAGATGTCACCTTTTCTTTGAGCCTCTTTCATGTTTGACTTGGCTGCCAGATGACCTCAGACTTGACAGAATTTGGACATAAACTAGCTACTGATTGACTTTGTTTTGATAGTTTTTATAGAAAACAATGATGGAGATGAGTTTACCTTTTCATGGACAACCATAGCAAATGGCAGTATGTTGGTTTGTACATTATTGTATGAAGGCATATTTCTAAGGTGGCAATCCTTGGGCCTGTAACGGTACACGTACCGAACCGTTTTGGTACACACCTGTTCGGTTCGGTACACAGCTGTACCGAAACAGCACAGTATGTTGAGAAAAAGAAAAAGGAAAGATGTCGTTCGATGCGGAACTTTAAATCCGCGCAAGTTCCACACGGACATATGGAAGGACGCACACATTGACCCAAAATATGAAATACCAGCTGATATAAGGTTAAAAAAAACAACAAATATGATGTGAACCTGGAAGGAAGTGACTGAAGACCCTCTGCCATCAGTACAGTCCAGTTTGGGATCAGTTCAGGTCCCGGTGAAAGACAACAACGAGGAAAGAGACGTTAATAAGACGGACATTATTTAGCCCCATGAACTACGGTAGTTCTAAAACACTTACACTAGCTCTGTCTATCTGTCTATCATGCATGCTGTATAATAGAGGAATAAATAGAACGTTGAAAGTATATAAAGTTTCACTTTCGTTTCACGACAGTGTTTGTTATGTTAGTTATGGACCGCACCCCCAGGTATATAACTGCGTGCCCCCCCTACCCCCCGGCTCCAACACCAAAAAAAAAAAATCCCCCGTGCACACAGGCACACAACACAGTTTGTTCTCTGTCCTAAAATAAATAATTTGGTTCATTGTGTTGTCAAAGTTTCTCTTCAGTTTGTTTAAACAGAATACCAGTTTACCCTCTTGTTAATGTTGCACTTCATGTGAAATTTTTTTATTTTTCTGCAGAATGTGAACTGACAGAACTGTGATTAGATTTTTCTTGTTTGTTCAAAACTACCTGTCATGGAAAAGTACAATACTAATGTTTAAAATACATTTAGTCATATTAATAATTTATTTTATTTTCTATTTGATTTATAGCGGCAGAATTATATTATTCCTGTTTTTCTATATTCTGTTGTCTCCAAAAATTGGGGGAAAAATGTCAAAAAATTCATGAATGCATTAATAGACATTTTGAGGGGTTTTCTTTCGTCCCGTGCTGAACCGAAAAAAAAAAATGAACCGTGGCTTTGAAAACTGAAAACAAACCGAACCGAAAATTTTGTGTACCGTTACAGGCCTAGCAATCCTATGCCCTGTCCACACTTACACAGATATTCTGCAAAACTAACCTTTTCTCTACATTTGGGCCTCTCATCCACATTTAAGTACCATATGAAGGCAAGACTTTCAAAAATGCTTTCTAATGTATTTTTTCACATGTGTGTCCATGTGGAAAACAATAGCAGATCGTAGACAACATGGGCATCACACCCCATTGTACGTATGGATATTGTTGCTTTATGCAGTAAAAATGTACCTGACACTTTAAATACTGGTCATATGTATGGATAAGTCAGTGTATGACCTGTAGGCAATTGTGGTCATCACACACATACATGGAGACAGATACATGGACCAGTTTAATGAAATCTAGGTAACATAAAAGATACATTTTAACAACATTAATCAGCACTTTAAAGTGAAGTAAGTAAGTAAGTTTGTGACTTAATGTTTCTGTCCATTGTGACAGACTAAAACCTCTATGTTTACTGCCTCAATATTATCTCAAGGTCCACAGTGTCCAAAGTATAACATCCACCAAAACAATAGTTTATCTGAGCATTTGTAGTCATTTTCGTGTACTGAGATATTTTGTAACAACAGAGGATGTGTGAACAGAATTTGTTTTACATGGGGGGGGGGGGGGGGTATACATTTAGAAAACTATCCATACTATTGTGGACAGGACCCACTGCAACCACAGCCCCTTTTGAGAATATGTAAAGCAGTGGTGGGCCATGCATTTGGTACCTGGGCCTTCAGTGGGGATTTACTTAACTTAATCCTTCTCTTAATACCACCACTATGATGTCACAATTATCGAACCCATCAATACTATACAAAATAACAAGGCGTGGCATTACCGACAGAGAGACATTTGGCGAATTGAGTGTGAATACCATTATTACCTCCGCCAAGGAGGTTATGTTTTTGCTGGCGTTGGTTTGTTTGTCTGTTTGTCTGTCTGTTTGTCTGTCCATTTGCAAGATAACTCAAAAAGTTATGGACAGATTTGGATGAAAATTTCAGGAAATGTTGATACTGGCACAAGGAACAAATGATTAAATTTTGGTGGTGATCGGGGGGGGGGACTGATCAGCCTTGGCGGAGGTCTGCACTCTCCAAGTGCTTTTCTAGTTACTAAAGCAAGAAATCCAAACTCTACACTACAACCACAACTGTACATGTACATCATCTGGAGCAGTTCACAATCAATATTCATCTAATGACATGACAAAAACATAAGAAAATTTTAATAAAAAAACATCATTGCCCACTCACCAGAGATGCTCATTATTTATTTACAAAATCCGACCTTTGTTCTTTGCGCAGGAAAACTTTAATGACTCTGTCATTGGCAATCTATGTGTTTCAGTTCCATCTATAAATCCTTTTTTATGCCCATGGAGGACAAGGCAGAGTCTCCTCTGTCCAGTCATATTCCTGGCATAAGTTTCTATTCTCTTGAGGTCAGAGAATGTCCACTTGACCAGCTAGTGTCGAGGTTGGCCGACCTTTCCTCACGATGTCCAGCCTTTCTGGAAAAGTCCACCTTGAAAATAGATTTTCAAGTATGTCCCAGACCAAATAATTTTCCTCTTCTCCATCAGCCACTGTGGGCATAAAATGTCTACCTCAAATGTAATAATAGTTCAACTAAATTAGCTTTACTGGCATCAATCAAATAGAATATTGCCAAAGCTCTATTAAATATTGGTTTTGCTCTCACCATCCAATCAGAGGAAGGATAAATGCTGATGACATTGGGGGGCCATCTTGCTGGAATCTGATTGGCTAAAGAAACAGTCCTGATGCTATACAGTTTAGGTTACATGAGCCTTCACTACTCATTCGGAAGGCCCAGGGCAGATTAGACTAACCCTGGCAACACATAGAGACTGAAATCTGATTGGACAAAATATCTTCCATCCACATACATGTACCGGAAGCAGTGCAGTCGAGAGAAACGCTAAGAAATGAAGAGAATAGTCTGCTGGGAATAAATTTCATGGAACAAATATTAGAATTTAGGTTATAAATGTTGGTCAGTGTTTCTTATAATGTTTAGGCCAGCAGAGAAGGCTTTGCTGGCCCTGATGGCCCAGCACTGATATACAGTATCACATATGTAATGCTGCGATCCTCACATATATTAATATATTCTCATAGAGCAAACCCACTTGAATCTTCAAGAGATTTTTTTTGGGTGCTGTAACCTTTGCTGTGATGACCTACAACACACACAGTTTTTATTGTCTTCAAGAGTTCATGGATAACAGCTGGCCTGATTTTTTGACAATGGTCAATGAACACAAATTGACAAGCAAACTTATTAGGTAACTGAAACTAGTTCTAATAAGCGTACTTGGGCAAAATAGTACAGAAATGTGGATTTTAATAGTCAACTTGAGCTGCATCTGACAAACTAGACCATGATAAATAGGAGTCGTGAGTAGTTGCAGGCGTATTCTTAGTGTGGTAACATATGTTGATTGCTTTTTATTGCTTCCATTAGTTGACCAGCATTTGAAGGCCAGTCCAAACTCCCATCTGTTATCTGCGTTTGTTTATGAATACTCGCTCTCCGAAAATATGTGATTTACACGGTCACTAATTAAACCGAGATGTGACTTTATCACTCAGCCAGACGGCTCAGCTTTGATCAGACATACGACAGCAGCAGATAAACTGAGGAGGAGACAAGATCAGGACGAGGGAGGAAGAGAATGAGAGAGAGAGAGAGAGAGAGTGAGTGAGTGAGAGACCTTAACACGAGCTGGAGGGAGGAGTAATGGAGCGAGGGAGGGAGCTGTGTTTGTGAATGTGTGTGTACATGTGAGTGTAAGTGTGTGTGGATGTATGAGAAGGAGAAAGACAGACAAGAGAGGAGTTTCACAGCCTTGGAGCAACCGGTAAGATTAAATATAAAAGGAAATTTAGCACTTATATTGATGGGTCTAATGGGAGTTTTGTTTGATTGTTTATCAGAAAGCTGCCTTAATGTGGAGATGATTTGCTGCTATCAGTGAGCAACAGTGAAAGGAAGGAAGAAGGGATTGGCAGTAAAGAGGAGGAGAGAAGGACAGACATGAGTTAAAGGATGTGGTTTAATGCTGACAAATGTTTAGTCAGAGGTTATAGTAGTAGAAAATTGACTTTTGTTTTAGGTTGTTTTGGGGGAAAATATTGTGCCTGGATCTGTTTGTTGTGAAATAAGTATTAAAGATATATATATATATATAAGCTGTACATGAGGTTCAGCAGCTGTTGAATGAAAGAATCGAAGCTGTTCAAGTGTACACACCTCCAGTGTCGGCTTTGACTGGAGCAGTGAGAGGGACAGACAAGGGTTAAAGAGTGGACGGCATGTGGCGACTGAATTGCTCATGTGTTCGTGAGTCAAGCAGAGAAGGAGGGAGGGAGGGTTAGGGGGAAAGATAGTGAGGCAATGATAAGTTTTTAACTCATTACGATCCCTGTTGGAAGCACAGACAGTTTTCATTCTCAGCCAGATGTGGTATGTCATGTGTAAAGCTGTGACTTATTCCACCGCTGCTTTTTTTTTTTGTCTCTCGTTGTTTTCTCTCCTGCTCCAATTCATTTAAACAGTTTGATGGTTAGTTTTTGTCACAGGGATTTCAAACCAATTGTATCCTTGTCCGGCAGGTTCTCAAGGAGAAGAAGCTGCTCACCGATTGGTCGAACATCACCGGCTCAGCCCCGTGCATGATGTCACTCTCTCCCCTGTCTGTTCACAAGCCTCCTCAGGTATGTAGCCACGGACACGGCGTGTGTTTATGTCAAATGACAGTAATTCACTTGAAATATTTGTCATTCTTAACGCTGCAACAAACCTCCACTGTCTGTGCTGTTTGTTAGGATCCCTGTAAAGAATCGACCAGTTTGCCCAGAAGAAGGAGCTCGCACCGCAACAACAAACTCAATGACAGACCAGTCTCAGTGCAGGGTGAGCGTTTACCTCCCCTCCAATTGTTTTTTTTTTTCTCTCTCTTCTGTTAGTGATTGCTTAAGCCGAGAGCACCGTGATGTAGAACAATTGTGTGCTCATTTTGTGTGTTTGTTCAGTTCCCTCCCTTTTAGTCAAATCAAAGGTGTGTCACATTCAGCTAGTTGTTGTTACATTGGTCGAAAGCAGGATTTACCTGGACAGACCGGATAGGCTAGAGAGGCTCCTCTACACTTAAACCTGAAATCATCCATCTGTCTGTCACCAGATACCCTCATAACCTGATCTACATGGTCATGTTGAGTCTTGCCAGCATTAGTGTCCTTAGTATCATTTTCCTTTTATACGAGAGTCAAAACATCCTCAGACAAATGTAATAAAAAAAGTTTATTTATCAAAATAACAATTATTTTCTATAAAATGTTAGCCTCATGGCATAATTGCCTAAGTCAGACATGTTGAAGTCATGTTTTTCTTTTCTAACAGGGGTCTGGGATACAAAACAACAATGACAAATATCACATTATTAATGTGGTCTGATTTAAATCTTCCTACTTTAATGCAATCCATCATTTTTGGAGAAGAATCTTTTTGTCTGGAAGATCTTCTGTTATAAAATTCACCAACATGAACCACAAACAGTTTATTCGTAACAAGAGAGTCCAAAAGGAAACAGCAGGGTGCACATGTAAGTTCTGTTCTGTAGAATGCAATGCTTAAGGAGACAAATGGGATAGTGTCAAACTTTATTTGGCCACATCGAAACATATCTCATTAGCCTCATAGCATAATTGCCAAAGTCATATACAAATGGATAAAACTACTGGGACACATTGAATTCAGGTGTTTCTTTTCTAACAGGGGTCTGAGATACAAAACAATAATGACAAATGTCATAATATAGTTTTATATTGGGATAAATATCATTGCATTGGTTAGTTTTGTTTAAATTGTTATCTTTGCTTCCAAAATGCCTTAGAGATGGTTTAACTTAATTTCTTTCGACATTGATTTTTTTCCTTTTTTTATCCATGACTATGATTTTACGTGCCTCTGAATTTCTAAAATATTTTTTGTGCTCTGACTGTAAATAATAACTTTCTACCACAACTAACCATGTACTTTTTTCACATCTCACTTAGGAAGAAAAATCTGCCATTAAACTTTAAGGAAATATTGATGTTTATAAACTATATGGACAAAAATATTGGGACACATCATGTCTACAGCTGTAAGATGTCTTGTTCATGCTGATTTGAGATATAAACATCAGTATTAATGATTAATATGCTATTTATCACAATATAAAATTATATATTATGAAATTTGTCATGAATGTTTTATAGCCCAGACCCCTGTTATTCAGTGTGTCCCAATACTTCTGTCCATATAGTGAATGACTTGGGTAATTATGCTATGAGGCTAACGATAAGCTCCATTAGAGTCTAAACACTTTTACTATCTATGTTCCCATCAGTAGATTTTTTCTTTGTAGAATTGCTGAGGCCGTCTTCGACATTTGTCTGAGAACATTTTGACTCTCCCTCGCACTGACATTCTATAAAAGAATTGATTTAAAGATGTCTTGATTCCTTGTGTTTTCATTTGACAGTATATGTGAGTTAATAGAAGAACATCTGTCATTTCATTATGTTGTTGTTTTGCAGTTCACAGTCTAAATTTTTCACAGTGCTCTGTGTTTTTACATGGCACACATATAGACAGCCTTTTGTTTACTGGTTATATTTTTTTATGTTCAGTGTTTTCCTGAAGTTTATGGAAATCTTGAGGCCATAAAACTGGAGGTTGGTGGTTCTCCCACAAAAATTCAAGTCATTTTGGGCCATCATCATTACTATATATTTGGAGAAAACTAGGGCAGATAATAAATAAACAACACTCCAAAAGTTTTAAAAGAAAATTTGGTAATGACGATCACTGAGTACCCATTTAAACATTAGATCCACATATAACCTGTTGATTTTATATTCATTTGTTCTAGGTAGTGCCCATAATGACTTGGCTGTTGCACCATAAACTTATAATTATAAGGACACCATGTAAATTTATTGTGTGAGATGATTTGTTGTAACATTATTCAGTATTTTTCAGTTGAGCGTTGATCATTTTGATCTATTTTCTTTTTTAATTTTCTTTTTTATATTTTATACATGAAAAATGGCCTTTCCATAAACACTTTGTTCATTGAGTTTAAGGACATTATGTTATTGTTATATGGGTCAGTATCACTATGCGGTGTCTTTGGTGACTCCCAGCAGAATCTAACTGTCACTGCAAAATAATGAAAATCTGGCCTTTTATTATGAATGGGCAAACACTTACACACATATCAGTACAACTTTAAACCTTTTGAAATGTGACTTTAATATTTTATACAATTTTCTTTGAGGGAATGTACATGATTTATACATGTCCTAATTTTAGTGAGTTTAATGTTTAAATGAAAAAAAAATGTAAATACTTTTTACTTTTTGTCATTATACTCAGTTTTTTCATTACAAGTCATTTTGATTATTTATATTTTATTTACATAATAATATTTAACATTGTACACGTGTCCTCTATATTGCTGTCCGCCCTATCATTTGGGGGGAAACGCCCCTTGAATATTCTGGTCGATGACATCACTGATGACATCATCATCATTTTAAATGTCTTCATTTGAAACATAGTCTATGAGAGCATTTAGTATTTACATTTGCATTTCAAAATTTTCATCAACTTGTGTTTGTACTTAGATGTGGTCAGACTTGGCATGTCCACCCCATCCCCACAAAATCTCATTTAATATAAACCTTTTCAGAAATTATAGATATATTTGTTGAACATTATACAGTCTTTTTCAAAGCTGACCTATTTTGCCAACTTACGGTCCAACATGTGGTTATTAAATGCTAACTTTAGCCAAAACTGTCCACTCTGTCACTTATTATTACATGTATTTGTCAGATGGACATATTTGTTTCATATTTTGTGGTCTGCTTGTACTTGGTCTTCTTGCAAAAATGTATGTAAAATGTGGGAGACTGACATGCATTTCAACAGCCTACAGTTAAGTTAACCCTTTCATGCACGAATTATGAGAACCTTAATCAAGATTTTTTCCGAGTGTTTTCGTTTCTCTTTAAACATGAAAAAACAATGTGATTGAAAAATTTCTTATAAAATAAATAAATAATAAGTAAATAGATAAAATACATAAAAAGTAAAAAAAAAAAATTAGAAAATAAAAAAGTAAAAAAAAATATATATATATAATAATAATAGTAAGAAGAAGAAGAATCAGCTGGACACCATGCGTTTAATTTTTGAAGCAAAGAAACATGTATTTACTGATAAATTGTGTGAAAACTACAGGGGGGGCTTGTGATTCTGGGGGTTTACGCTCAGGGGAGATCTACATAATGTTACCAATTCGTGTCAGAAAAGATATGTAGTGTCTTAAAACTTTAATAAAGATATGTGTAAAATAAATAAATAAATAAATAAAAAATCTATGAATGTACAAGAGAACAGCTGTAGAATGGCCGTCCACTGTAGTGACCACTATGCATGAAAGGGTTAAAGTTAAGTAGAAAATGTCTAGTTTTTTTGGACATTTTGAAGTCTGAAAGGCACCTTATAGTGATATTGAGCCATATATGTCAGGATATATAATGAGCTGATGTCAGTATGTGACATGTTGGTCATATCTCACAGTCTTCATCTCGACAAACCACCTCATTTCTAAGTCTCCTGTCATTTTACCGTCCTCAAGTCTCTTTGTGTGTCCTTCATCTCTTAGGTTTGGTGAGGACAGTTCCAGACAACCAGACCCCAGAGGTTTTCATATCCCCCCTCCCTTCCCACAGACTCAGTAACGGACACAGCAGCGCACACAGACCTGGGACCAGCAATGGCGGTGGGCTCCTCACTCCCTGCAACAGCACAAATAGCTCTCGTGCTGCCAGGTCAGATGCCACAAAGCTCACTTTCAGTGTCTTTTGTTTTTTTAAGGAAATTAAATTAATTAAAGCCATTTATGTAAGGCTTTTGTTCAAGAATACTGAAGAAAAAAAATAAGTGTTTCGAAGAGGTAATGTTAAAACAGTCCAGTTTATTCAAGGTAAGATTGGTGATATTTATGTATCATTGTAAGAATATCAGCTGGGTTTGGTGTTAAATTAAATGTAAAAGACCTTATGTGACAGTGAAGTACTTTTCATTGACATGACTGTTCATCAGTTCATTAAAAACCTGTGTGAGTGTCTGGCCTAAAGCTAGTCTTTTGATTTGATAAATAGTGTTTTATGACGGACAGGAACAACAGTCATCGTTAAAAAATCAGTCGTACCTGAGTTATCCTCTGGTCTGGTGATGTTCACTTTGACTCTGGACAATCACTGTCTTTATTAACTGCTCAAACAAAGCAGCAGCGAGTAGAGGACTGCACTGTGTTTACAGTGGAAGGCAAAACTAATCAGTCACACAATAGACCAAAATGAACAGAAGCCACCAGTAAAACTCTGAGACTCAGGCTACATTTGGGATTTGGATGATCAGTAGGTTTTGATGGGATCTTTTCTTAGACACTGGATTGTGTTTTTCACATTTTTCAGTGATACTTTTTCTGTTGCTGGTTCATGATGATATTGTTTGTTTTGACCATTATTCCAGTCCGAACCTGTTTAAAATACAAAACAGTCCAATGTGTAAAAGCAGTGCATTATGTCATAACTTAACAAAAACTCCAGTACCTAGTAAAACCTGCATTTTGTAATAAATGAATAAATATTTTTGTAATTGCTATAAAAGTTATACTTTTATTACTCTAACAGCTCCATTTGAACTAGGGGTGCAACGTTACATGTCGGACCATCCAGTACACAGTTGTACCGCTGTACGGCTCATTTGTCATTTTCAAATGACATTTCCGGACAATTCGCGTTTATATTAGAGCTTTGCAAGATGACTGACTTACAGAATCCTACTGTCATTGGTTGGAGCCAGACGAGGAGCCTGTCTAAAGCATTACGCAGCGGTGCCTGTTAGAGATGGACGGGGCGGAGCATGGCTTAAGCCGGACGTGGAGCGCAGTCCTTCTACTTCCAACTACCCTTCTCAATATTAACATTAGTATCCACATTAGTAAAACCTCCTCTGTCATTGCCAGGTTTGTTATATTTGACTTTCTTCTTCTTAAAAAGCTTTACTCTTCCTCGTGGTATTCGGCCAGTATGGTAATTAAGAGTGGTGCCCTCTGGTAGATTGATTTAGAAACGCTCATTCCAATGTACAGGAGGCATGGAAGGATGAAAGGAGTGACGCATGACAACATTAGAAACGGAAGTACCTATTTATGTACGTAAAGCAAGGATAAATGAGCCTTAAGGCTCTCCATCATCTCCCAGATACGTTTCGGCACACAGCTGACCTCTGCGTCCGAACCGTACCGTACTGTGAGTGAACCGTGACTCAAGAACCGCAATACGTACTGAACCATGGATAACCTGTGCTGCTGCATCCCTAATTTGAACAGCTGCATCTTCTGCTTTTCCACATTGACGTTTGACATGAAATCACATGAAAGTTTAACTGTATTTTCAAGAAAAAATGTGACAAAAAGCTGATGTTGTTACTGTTTTTATGATTGACTTAATATATTAGATGAAGTCATCTATTTTTGTCTGTGGTTGCATAATGCACCATTTTATTGCATGTTCATCATAAAAAGATGCAACTGTCACATTTTGTCATAATATGCAGTAACTTATCACAAAATACATGGCTGTATTTTACATAATGTGGCAGATTATTACAAAATGTGAGTGTTTTTTTACATAACATGGTGTTACAGTACTTTAAACTGGCGTCTTCTCATTGATGATTTTTACTTAATCTTTACTCTGGCACCAGTGCCATGAATTCAGCAGTGCTAAATCTTCTTTCCCTTCCTGTCGCAGTCCATGCTTGTTAGATCTTGTTGAAATCGAGAGGAAACTGCGGGAAGCCAAGGCGGAGAGGGAGCGGCTGCTCAGAGAGAGGGTGAGTCACCTGCTGTGGGAAACACTAGCTGGCACCTCTAATCAGCAGCGACACACTGCATTAGACATGGCCGTTAACTCATGGACACCCACTCAGCCTCACAGTCCACAGAAACAGCCATCAGATGTGCAATGTATGAGATGCATGTTTTGGCAAAAGGCAACACTGAAAAATGTGATTCCTCCAAATGCATCACTGCACCACACAGGGCATCATTCCTGCCTGTGGCCATCAGACTGTTTAATTCCTCTTTATAACCACTTAAGTTAAATAATACAACAATATTTTTGCACACTTATTTATGTATATTTCTGTAATATTGTATATTACATATTACAGGGTGGGGAAGCAAAATTTACAATATTTTGAGGCAGGGATTGAAAGACAGTGTATGACCAATTAGTTTATTGAAAGTCATGAGAATTTATTTGCCACAAGAAAATTTACATAATACAAAATGTTTTTATTCTATGTGTCCTCCTTCTTTCTCAATAACTGCCTTCACACACTTCCTGAAACTTGCGCAAGTGTTCCTCAAATATTCGGGTGACAACTTCTCCCATTCTTCTTTAATAGTATCTTCCAGACTTTCTCCTAATAGTTTTGCTCATAGTCATTCTCTTCTTTCCATTATAAACAGTCTTTATGGACACTCCAACTATTTTTGAAATCTCCTTTGGTGTGACGAGTGCATTCAGCAAATCACACACTCTTTGATGTTTGCTTTCCTGATTACTCATATGGGCAAAAGTTTCTGAAAAGGTATGGATAATAGTGTTAGGAATGATTATGACATCAATATATGTTTGGTGTCAAAACAATTGACGTAGTGCCTGCTGAGAAAAAACAACTAAATGTTCATTGTAAATTTTGCTTCCCCACCCTGTATATATGCATTGTATTGATAATATGTTGTCTAGTATACAGTGGGGCAAAAAAGTATTTAGTCAGCCACTGATTTTGCAAGTTCTCCTACTTAGAAAGATGAGAGAGGTCTGTAATTTTCATCAGAGGTACACTTCAACTATGAGAGACAAAATGAGAAAAAAAAATCCAGGAAATCACATTGCAGGATTTTTAAAGAATTATTTGTAAATTATGGTGGAAAATAAGTATTTGGTCATTAATAAAAGTTCAACTCAATACTTTATAACATAACCTTTGTTGGCAATGACAGAGGTCAAATGCTTCCTGTAAGTCTTCAGCAGGTTTGTACATACTGTAGCTGGTATTTTGGCCCATTCCTCCATGCAGATCTCCTCTAGAGCAGTGATGTTTTTGGGCTGTCGCTGGTCAACACGGATTTTCAATTCCCTCCACAAATTTTCTGTGGGGTTGTGGTCTGGAGACTGGCTAGGCCACTCCAGGACCTTCAAATGCTTTTTACGGAGCCTCTCCTTCGTTGCCCGAGCGGTGTGTTTGGGATCATGTCATGCTGGAAGACCCAGCCACGTTCCATCTTCAATGCTCTCACTGATGGAAGGAGGTTTTGGCTTAAAATCTCCCGATACATGGCCCCGTTCATTCTTCCCTTAACACGGATCAGTCATCCTGTCCCCTTTGCAGAAAAACAGCCCCAAAGCTTGAGGTTTCCACCCCCATGCTTCACAGTAGGTATGGTGTTCTTGGGATGCAACTCAGCATTCTTCTTCTTCCAAACACGACGAGTTGAGTTTATACCAAAAAGTTCTATTTTGGTTTCATCTGACCCCATGATATTCTCCCAATCGTCTTCTGCATCATCCATATGCTCTCTGACAAAGTTCAGACAGGCCTGGACATGTACTGGCTTATGCAGGGGGACACGCCTGGCGATGCAGGATTTGAGTCCCTCTCGGCATAGTGTGTTACTGATGGTAGCCTTTGTTACTTTGGTCCCAGCTCTCTGCAGGTCATTCATCAGGTCCCTCCGTGTCGTTCTGGGATTTTTGCTCACCGTTCTCATGATCATTTTGACCCCACGGGATGAGATCTTGTGTGGGGCCCCAGATCGAGGGAGACTATCAATGGTCTTGTATGTCTTCCGTTTCCTTACAATTGCTCCCACAGTTGATTTCTTCACACCAACCTGCTTGCCTATTGTAGATTCACTCTTCCAGCCTGGTGCAGGTCTACAATTTTCTTCCTGGTGTCCTTGGACAGCTCTTAGGTCTTGGCCATGGTTGAGTTTGGAGTCTGACTGTTTGAGGCTGTGGACAGGTGTCTTTTATACAGATAACCAGTTCAAACAGGTGCTATTAATACAGGTAATGAGTGGAGGACAGAAGAGCTTCTTAAAGAAGAAGGTATGGGTCTGTGAGAGCCAGAAATCTGGCTGGTTTGTGGGTGACCAAATACTTATTTTCCACCATAATTTACAAATAAATTCTTTAAAAATCTTACAGTGTGATTTCCTGGAATTTTTTTCTCATTTTGTCTCTCATAGTTAAAGTGTACCTCTGATGAAAATTACAGACCTCTCTCATCTTTCTAAGTAGGAGAACTTGCAAAATCAGTGGCTGACTAAATACTTTTTTGCCCCACTGTATATTTTATAAATTGCTCTTCTAATTCTGTCTTAATAGTGTGTGTAGAGTGTTTTAATCTTTCTTTCTTTTCTTTCTTTCTTTCTTTCTTTCTTCTTTCTTCTTTCTTTCTTTCTTCTTTCTTTCTTTCATGCATTGATCATTTATTTCCTGATACTTTTTTATTATACTTGAATGGAGCAACTGTAACACTAAATAATTTCCCCCTGGGATTAATAAAGTATAGGTATTCTGATTCTAATTCTGAGACTTTAGACTGGGACCAATTCAAGGACTATTTCATCTTTTTCTTTTACTCATTAATTGGACATTATTTGTTTATAGCCATTTTAATGACCTCTGTGATACTTTTCTGGTTCCAGGAAGAGCGACGGCAGCTATTATTGGAAGAGAGAAGGCAGAGAGAGTTAAACTCTGTGAAAATAGAAGCACCTGAGCCAGAAAACCCTGAAATGTCTGAGCCAGTAGAGCAAACAACAGCCAGTCCTGTCCCAAACTCCCCAGAGGTATGTACCGAATGACAACCATGAGGCTGTTCAAGCCCACAGGAAATCCAACACTGTGGAAGTGTTTGGTGTACCTGAATGTTACCAGCCTCTAACTATGACCAGAAATGTGTTTCACTTGAATTGTTAATGGTATTTTAGACCTCTGAAAATTTACAAGTCATGGAAGTATTTAAGTATGTTCTCAAACAGTTTCTTATTACACAAACATGTCTGTCTACAATAATCCAGTAGTGGTTGTTTCATGTGCATATTCATACACTTAATATAGTAAAAATGCCTGTCCTTGTGTTAAGTATGTGTCATTTGTTGACATTAGCCAACTCCATTTTTAACTCACCGGCTGTTAAGTCATGAGTTATTGTGTCCCTCATCATCATCTTCGTTAGCAATTTCTTCAGACATCTTCTCTGACAAAACCACTGGTGGGATTCATTTCAAATTTTATATGTAGCTTCTTTGGGTCAATGTCTACAAAGTATGTTCACAGTTTTGAGATATTTGTATTTTTGATATTTTGATGAATTTTTGAAGTTTGTAAAATTTGCCTTTACCTATAATGGGGCATATATTGATGGCTTATAACATGGAAACGGGTAGAGATATCAATATAGTTACAATTGAGCACTGATATGAAGTCATACGTGGACTTTCATTTAATTTGTTTAAGAACCACCCACTTCTATTAGGAGACTGATTTCCTGCATCAACACCACAGGACTCTAATATAGCAGCAACACCTGACAACCTCGCAAATTCAAGTTGGTATTGATTCTTGATAGAACATGCTGGTGAGATACAGGGACATTGGTCCTATTTTTAAGATAAGAATAGCAGGTGTTGTACACTGAAGAGAGGCTTTGAAGAAGTTGAAGAAAGTACAAATATTTCTGCGTAAAAACTGACCTGAGTCTTCTACATTGAAATAGTTGTTATCATGGATGTAGGCAAGTGATACAGTACACCAGTCCTTGAACAGGGAATCGTGTGAGTCATGGGATTCCACTGAGAGTCCTGCAAGATCGGAGTCAGTTTATCTATTTATCACATGACTGCGATGGGAAAAGGGAAAAAAATAAGAACTGTATTGACAATTGTGGGGTTTTTGTTATATATAAATTTACAGTTTTAATGTCAGTAATAAACAGGAATACAGCTGAAAATCGCTTTGTCTATGAAATGTAAGATATCAGAGGTCCCTGAAAAACATTACACTGTATAAGAAAAGTAAAAAGTTTTTTAAAAAATTAAGCAGAAAAACTACAGTGAATAATGCAACACAGGGTTACGGTGTCCTAGAATAAACTGGGTTTGAAACACGTGGGACCCATTAATTAACAGTGGATTATCGCTGTAAATAGTACTTTAGGATATGCATTCTAGTCAATTCCTAAAAGACAAACAGCCATAAATTACATATGCTTTCATTAAAAAATGTACTGGAATTAAACTGAAGTTAAAAAACAACTGAAAGGCCAATGCCAATGTCAAAATTATATTAAGTGTGTCCATATGATGCATATAATGTTAGTATTAATGCTTTTATTGGAGATCTTCCACTGGTTTGAGGTTTATCATAGTTGGGGAAAAACAGTTCCTTCACATGTTTACATTCACTATTCAGAATTTAGCAACATTTGAATCAGGTTCCCATTCTAGGTATTGTGTTGTTTGGTTGTTTGCCAGTTCTGTCGTACCCACCCACCCACCCAGCCTGATGGAGCACATTAGTTTCAGAGTCATGAAGTGGAACATGAATTAGTGATCGTCAAAAGGCTTCATTGTTGCCATATGGAGTCAGAGACAATCCCACATTCTTCATTAGTCTTCTTGATCTTTATTTATTTTTTCAAATTCATCCAGTTTCCAACACCAACCAGTTTACATGCACACTAATGCTCCAATCATTATCCAATTTCTGGAATTATCAGATTATTTAAGTGACCGTGTAAACAATATAATCTGATATGCTTTATCAGATAACAACAGTAATCTGATTATGAGAAATCAGATTAACACACCTGGGTTTCTCCCCAATACTCTGATGTCTTCCTGCATGTATACAGGTTAATCTGATTTATATCATTCTTTTACATCTGTGCACGTATAAAAACAATTAAAATCATAGAGAATGAATGGAAGTTATGGAGTCAAACGTGAGCAAAAGATAATAATGGAAGTTTAAGTCTATCATCACTACATGTGCGTACTCCAAAAATAATCTGAAGATAATGGACTGGAACATCTAAACCAGGGTTTATTGATTGTCGTATTTCTTAAGTGCATGTAAACGCGTCAGATCTGATTATTACAATTACCCAACTAGAAGCACTCAGAGAGCGCAGACCTCCGCCAAGGCTGATCAGTGGCCTCCCCCGTGGGCCCCCCCACCCCCGATCACCACCAAAATTTAATCATTTCTTCCTTATCCCATTTCCAACAAACCCTGAAAATTTCATCCAAATCTGTCCATAACTTTTTGAGTTATGTTGCACACTAACAGACAGACAGACAGACAAACAGACAAACAAACAGACAAACAAACAAACCCTGGCAAAAACATAACCTCCTTGGCGGAGGTAATTACTCCCAGTTATCAGATTTTTATGGTTATGGAAACAGGCTCATAGTGGTATCACTCAAATCTCCTTTGAAGCCACATATGTGATATAGATATATAGATAGACTATAGGTATTATAAAACTGTTCCACAGGCTGACCAATATGCTCTGTGATAAATGCATTTCAACCCTATAACGCCAAACGTATCATATTTGATACATGAATTTTGAAGCCCTCTACATGATCAGTGTGATATTTTTAATCTTGAAAAACCTGATGTATACAAGTAGATACATGCAATACATGGATTATCCACCAGGGGGTAGAAATTCATTCACCAGAGGCCTTTCCAGTGACACTACAAGACTGACGTTAAGGAGGAAGGAAGCAGAACTTTGCCACTTTTGAAAAGGAATTACCAATTTGTTCAACATGTTTGTGTTATATTATGTTTTTGTTTGTTCAAAAATAATAATATTTGAGCATTGAGACCCGATGTATCAAATATGATACAAAATTGAAAATAATACATGGAAATTGATATTTGAAAAAAAAAAAGTGGGGTTGTTCAGAAGGACCAATAAAGGCTCCAGTTTCAGAGAACTGGAATTTTCTGTCAGTGATTTAATGGTTCAGGCTTTACAGGGTTAATATAGAAATCGAATGCGTCTGACAACTCTGTCTCTGAATCTGATGAACCTGTGTTAAACGAGGCCTCAGTGTGAACAGTCTTTCAGGTTTTCTGGATAAAATGCATTGACTGTGTACGTTTCGGCTCCATGTGTCTCCAGCAGCGGCAGCGTAGCCTTCCACTCTTCCTCTCTCCAAACTTTGATCTCCGGGCCCACGTGGAGTCGCTGGGTCACGGGGTCGCCGGCTGCATCGACCTACGCTTGACATCTCGGCGCTGTGCGGGCTTCCTCACTAAACGAGGGGGGAGGGTCAAGACCTGGAAGAAGAGATGGTTCCTGTTCGACATGGACCACAGGCGGTTAGCCTACTATACAGGTTAGACCGGCTGGAGACAGGTGTGCACACACTCAGTGCGTTGACATGTATGAAAGCACACAGGATGTCATGACAGCGATACTGGAGGGAGCTGGACTAGTTTATCCACCCTCCACTTGTTTTACTGTTTATTGTGTTTATAGACAGAAGGCCTACAGCATGGTCTAATAACTGTAGGACATGAATAACGTTCTAATGAAACTCCAGATGTTGAACTTGTCTCTCTTTGCAGATTGTGATGAGAGGAAGTTAAAGGGAGTCATCTACTTTCAGGCCATAGAGGAAGTTTATTATGACCATCTACGAACAGCCACTTCTGTGAGTACAAGTGATAATAAGACAAGATATGACTTTATTTATTCCACTGTGGGGAAATTTCACAAGTAACAGCAGCAACATACAACAAGCAAGTGCAGAGAAAAAGACAGGTACAGATAAAATTAATAAAATCAAAGTATGTCATCTGATTTACATGCCAGTGTAGTCCATTAACCCAAGTTAGAAAATATACACTGCAGAAAACTAAGTATACTTAACATTCTTAGAAGCAATGTACTGAAAGTGTGATATTTTTGATGAACTTAGCATCCTATTGATACATCATCAGTCCAAGTAAAGACATGTTAAAATTAGGGCTGTCAAAATTAACGCATTAACGCGGATTAATCCATCATCATGACTAATCTGATTAAAAATATTAACACAATTAATCCATCTGCAGCACAGAACGACTCTGAATGTCTCTGGCAATGCATTTGGGTCAGTTTGTCCAAGTAGAGTTAGTGTCGGGCATGAACAACTGGGCAGTTGATCCAGTAGTGACAGGCAGCAGAACCAACCCATAAAGATGGAAGACACTAAACAGCACATTGGCCCTCTGGGTGGAAATATGAGGACAAAAAAAGAACAAAACGAGATGGAACAGTTGTTTCAAGTTGTTTTGTTGAAACTGTTGAAGATGTTTAATAAACACGTTAAGAGCATATATATTCCCTTCTTTCTTGAGTCTGTTTGCTCATGCAAAATGAAATGAGATTAATATAGATTAAAAATGATTGATATTTAATCATGAATAATCTAAAGTAATCCACAGCATCCCTGTGATTAATTGAATTAAAATTTTAATCGTTTGACAGCAGTAGTTGAAATACAGTTCAGCGTACTTGGATGTAGGGTTGTCACAATATTGACTCAAAGAACTGTGGTTAACAACATTATTGTCTTTCTTTATACCATCACAGTGACATAGTAAGTCCATTAATAGTTTAATTTTACACACACACCTCATGAAAAGGAAGATGTGTTTGTTGGCACTAAATTTTTTTCACATCTAAAACTATTACCTTCATATTTTGTTCTTTTCGTAATGAAAATGGAACATAGCAGATATTAGTTAAATATACAGTGTACTTAGGGTCAATTTTTAGTTGTCACTATATTGTTGTTGAATTTAATTGTTTTAATTCATTTAATCCCATCTGAAAGACTTAATTCTTTTTTATTATGTCTCTAGTGGCAATAATAACATATTAGTATATTAAGTATATTGTTAGTAACAGTGTATGTATTGATACAATCAAGTATCAGTTGTAATTCTATATATATATAATATATGTGTATTGTCATTAAATAAATTGATATTATTTAAAATTTAAGAAAACTGGATGAAAGGAGCAACTTTTTAATATTTTTTTTGTCTCATGAAGTCACTTGTTCTATTTCCCTGTATTTACTGTGGGACCTCGATCAGAAATTGACTGTATTACTGGTTTGAGGTTTGTATGTAATTTGATCCAGTGGTGAAACTTTGCACATTTGTAGTGGTTTAAAGATAATAATGATGATCAATGGGGAGTCTCAGTTAATACCAGATCTCAAATGTTGGAGAAAGTGCCATGTTGGCTCAGAGGATTCTTAATGTTGTGCACTTATTTACGAGGGGGCTTCAAAAAGTGGAAAAACAATACAGCTCTGGAAAAATAAGAGACCACTGCAAAATTATCACTTTCTCTGATTTTACCATTTATAGGCATGGGTAAAATGAACATTTTTGTTTTATTCTCTGAAGAAGAATTCAAGAAGCTCAGCAATGTTCGATGGTTTGTGTCCGTCCATCTTCCTCCAGAAGTTTTCAAAGTGGGTTCAGATCTGGGGATTGGGCTGGCCATGACAGGGTCTTGATCTGGTGGTCCGTCATCCCCACCTTCATTGACCTAGCTGAGGCCAGGAGCATTGTCCTGATAGAAAACCCAGTCCTCAGAGTTTGGGAACATTGTCAGAGCAGAAGTCCAGTAGTTTTCAATAGTTATTTTTGGATTCCAATTACTTTTGTGGTACTAATAGCACTGTTTTTGTCTATTGTAAGAAAATAGTGATGGCCACGGTAGTGGTTTTTACTTGATTTGTTCATTCATTATCTGAACCCGCTTTATCCTCACTAGGGTCATGGGGGTCACTGGAGCCTATCCCAGCAGCTTATGGGTGAAGGCGTGGTACACCCTGGACATGTGGCCAGTTCATCACAGGACTGACATAGAGACAAACAACCAAACACTGTCACATTCACACCTATGGGCAACTGAGATGAACTGAACTGAACTAAAATGAGTCTGACAACCTTGACCTAGATGGAGCACGTGTTGAAAAATAAATAGCATAACTTACACTTTTTTTCCAACTGTCCTTTTTCCACAAACTTTTTGAAGCCACTTTGTATATCTTTGAGTTGAGCAATTCCAGTGGTAATTAGTCCATAAATATACAATAATTATGAATGTGATGTGGGGAAAAAAAACCCTAAGAGTTCCTTCAAACAAAAGCAAAAAACACCCACTTTTCTGCTTATGAAAGTACATATGCATTTAATCAAACTTCAAATGGATGATTATTTGCTTAAATTATATAACTCATGTTTCTTAACCAACTCCAGCTCTAGGAATGTGACTCTTGAACACATTAATGTCTGTAAAGGAAAAAGTTTTTAATCCTGTGAAAAAAGCGTCTTCTTTTTTTTTCCTTTTGGACTTGACTGATGATGTTTTCTACCGTCTGTCCCTCCTTTTAGTCTCCACGGCCCAGTTTGACGTTTTGTGTGAAGACATATGACAGACTGTTCTTCCTGGTGGCAAATAATGCTGTATCCATGAGGATTTGGATGGACGTTATCGTCACGGCAACAGACGAACACTGCCGTTATTGACCTCTCACAAGTGACTGCTACACCTGGGAGTGAACATACCGAACAGGACACGCATTCAGTGCCTGCGTTCGAGGCTGGTTCGCTGAAATCAAGGACGGGGGCTCGGTGACCTGTGAATCTACCGTGTGGATGAGTGGGTGGGTGGGTCCAGGCGCTGAACAGGTGTGATGGGACCCAGCAGCCAAAGGCTTTTACAGAACAGTGAAGCCTCAGTGGTTGCAGAGGATCAGCACTGAACCAGAAGCAGCTTCACAGATCAACCTGGGTCAGCCTGGTCTGGGACTGAGAGTTGTATCCTGAGTGTGAGCTCCCCCTACTGCCTGAAGTCCAGCACTGCAAGACTGGTGAACACAACGACACACTACATGGATGAGCAACTGCATCTGTGTCATACAGGGCATCCAGAAAGACTCTTTACAATTTAACACATTTAATACAAAAGCAAATGAATAGACACATCTGTGGAAATTATTACAGAATGAAAAGTAGATGTTGAAGTTTTTTTTGCCTCATTTAACCCATAAAGACCCAAACCTCCACCGGTGACACAAACCATCTACAGATATAAACAGTTTAATCCAGTGGTTCCCAACCTTTTTTGGCTCATGATCCCATTTTAACATCACACATTTCTAGTGACTCCAGACATTTTTCTCTTAGGGATGTCTTAGCGGGGCCAGGTGGGTGAGGAAATCCTCCCATTCTCTGTTGGGTCTGAGTTTCTGACTGTGACTGTGTCCGGGCAGGTTGAAGCGTAGTCACGCACGTGGTCACATGATCAGATCAATCAAGATATATCCTGTCAGATATTATATCCTGCATTTTATTTGAACTTGATTTTTATTAGGAAAAGTGTGTGGTGTTTTAATTATAATGAAATATGTATTGAATCATTAAAAAAAAAATTTTTATTAGTAATTTTTAAAATTTTTATCGATTACTAGACATTTCAGGCGACCCTATTTGAATTCGAGGCTACCCCATGTGGGGTTGCAAACCCAAGGTTGAATAATACTGGTTTAATACCTTAATATTCACTAATCCTATCAATACATGTAAATAATTGGTGTAAAATACAGTTTATCATCTTCTCATGGTCATCAGATATGACCCATTTGGATGTTCAGAAGCTTCGTAGTTACCATGGAAACACCGTCATCCTCTGTAACATTGATTCACCAGGAAAACCCATAGAGTTGGATCAATGACAGTGGATGGAGACAGTGGGTTTTACATTCAGTTAGCAATGTCTTTGCAGAAAAAGTAACTTTTTCTTCATTTTTCTCAGTTTTGATAGAATTAACTTTGAATTTACTCTGAGTTTTTATGAACATCTACATGATCTGTGAATTAAATGTAGGAAAATACATGATATACACCAAAAACTACAAAATACAGAAGATAAGATTATTTAAAAAATTGGTGATAAATCGGTTAAGAATGGTAGAAATAGACAAACATTCACTTGGGAACTGCCACAAAAGTAGCACTGGGTCTTTATGGGTTAATCCACCTCTACATGGACACCATCAGTTGTATGAAGCACATCCAGACGGTGCTGGATTTGTTTCCATGTTGGCTGTATCCTAGAAAGAAATCCAGTGCAGTGATATCTGGTGAACCAGGTGTCCAGGGAATTGGACCATCCCTTCCAATCCACCGGTGTGGAAATGTTAGATTTAGGAACCCACCAACATGCAGTCCCCAGTGTGGTGGTGCACCATCGACCTGGAACATGATGGTTGGTTGAAGGTCATCCAGTTGTGGTGACACATATTCAGTCAAAAGGTCAAAGGTCAACATTTGCAGTAATTGATCTCTCATTGAAGAAAAAATGGACCAATGATTCGATTGCACATGATTCACAAAGTGATTAAAAACTGTGATAACCACTGAGTACACAGAACAAATGTGATGAACATATCTCAACAGCTACTTTTGTAATAAATGTTTTCAATTGTAAACAGACTTTGTGAACACCCTGTATGTCACCATCCAATTAAACAGCCCAGCAATTAGTATGGCTGATGGATGTGTTCAAGGACCTCTGGATTTCCCATCATTCTGTCCTCCCAGTATCTTTTTGTTGATTTATGACACTTTGTACATAAAATATCTATGAATTAAGTTATTTTTAAATTACTATGGATTCATAATGGATATGAATGTAGACCGTCACTGTTCTCATGGCCCAATTAAATGGTTGTTGTTTAAAGGACACGTTCAGATGACTGTTTATTGATTCATATTTATTATATTATGGCAACGTATGTGAGGGAAAAAGTGAGCCATGTTATTTAGTAGGGATGTAACAATACACTCAACTCATGATTCGATACGATTTCCAATACTGCGTTTAATGATACAATTTTCTCCTGATTTTTTTTTTTTTTTTCTTTACAGAATGAGCTTGCAGACAAATTCTGACTGAAAATGATTCCTTTAATTATTTGTCAGACAAAAAACACATTCCTGAGGTAGGGTATAACTGCCAAACACAAACTATGTAATGAATGCATATTTAAAGAACATATTTATATGCAGTGTTGTCACATTTACTGAACTCAGTTTAGTGGGACCAGTCATCATAACCAGGTTAAGTAAATCCAACAGTTCATTTCTTTGAGTGTATAATTGTTTTTATTTTAATGATTTAAAAGACAATTTATAATAATAATAATTATTATTATTATTACTTGTCAATAATAATAATAAAATAGTACTGGAAAAAAATAATGTCCTAGAATATATTTTAATTTTTGTGCATTTGCATCATGGTAGACACAGGAATCAAAACGTACACTAAGAAGAATGCACTATAGGTTGCTTTTTTTGTTTGTTTGTTTGTTTTTTTGTTTTTACTGCAGTAAACTGTCAATTTGTGAATTTTCAGTTTCAGTTTGACTCCCATGAACTCATATGATACATGATCAGTTATAAAATGAAGCCACTGCCTATATTCTAAATTCAAGTCCATCACGGCTTTTCTAGTTATGAAGGCTGAGCTGATGTAAAATCTGTCTGAGCAATACAGCCACACACACACACACACACACAGACAGTTGTTTTTCTACTTTACGGGGTAAGCTAGTTTTGTTTTGTTTTTTTGTTTTTTTTTTACCTACTTTTGGGATCCAGCCTTTCTGTTGGTTCTAATTCTCTAAAAAATGGGGAGTTGAAAAAATCTAGATCAAAGCTGTCTTTTCAATTTAATGGAATTCAACAGTTTTGTCTCCACACCCGTGTTTCAGTTACATTTGGGCCCAATTCTAACATTTAGAACTTGTGGGGTCCACTGACACACACACAGACTGCTCACATCTTGTATCCAGTCACTGTAGTTTTCTTCTCATGGCAGTAATTACAGTATTACTGAATACTGTATTCAGTAATACAGGTATTTCACTGTTTTCCAGTCTCTGTTTCCAAGGGTCTGAGGTTCTGCATCGTTACACTGCTGACAGTGCATTTTCCCTGGAGCCTGGTTCCTCACTATGAATTTCCTGCAGCAGACTCTTCTGGTGTTCAGCTTCTTTTCACCAAAGGTTGTTTATCTGTGCAACCACAAAAAGAGCACATGAAAAGTTCAAAAAGACATGAAACACTATTACAGTGTTTGCAAAGGCACTGCATGGTTATATACTGCCTCTCCAAAAGCATTGTTAACCTGGATTTAACCAAACAAACTGACATGCTAGCTGGTAACAACATAAACTGATGCAGCACCTTCTCATTCCTAAAACAATATTGGAGGAGATCTGCGTAACCATGGCAAAGAGGTTAAAGGCTTAAAATACTGGCACGCATCAAGCAAAATAAACAACTATGAAGACTGGTTGAAACTACTGTTAACGTGTTCTTTTGTTGGAAGCGCCAAGAATAAGTCCGGATTCTTTTCTGTCTCATTTTTATACATTTATTTTGGCTTATCTGACCACAAACAAAGTACAAAGTATGACTCAGCGCTGAGGATCCACACCGAGCAGGAAATGGATCCAGACATTCCAATGCACATCACTTTTATAATCCTGGTAACCTGATCTTCAAACTCTGGGCTGACCCCCTTGTGCTAGGTGGGCTGGGTCACAGAAAATGGACCGGCGTCATCTGACTCTAAAGCAGTGGTCCCCAACCTTTTTTGGCTCGTGACCCCATTTTAACATCACAAAACATCTGGCGACCCCAGGCATTCAAAACGGAGAATTTTATTTATTTAGCTAAAACTAATTTGTTTTTTATCATGTAATACTTTTCTATACTATGTTGCAAATAAATGCTAATTTTAGATGACATTTAGTCTATATAATGTATATTATTATGGACGGAGGCAGAAAAGCAGGTGTAGATTACTGCACAAAGGGAGAATTTGATTTTCCTTGGTCAGGATATGTACAGTCAGTTCAGCTTGGATTTACAAGGCTGACAATTAATACTGAACAAACAAGAACTCAAACTATGAATTATGAAAGAGCTGCAGCATCTGAAACTGACCACAATGAACATTTGACAGATAAACAGAACCACAGTGCTTCAGTTTCAGCTTCAGAGTTTGTCTTTTATGGACTGTGATTGTCTCTCTCAACTCACCAAATATTTTTCATTAGTAAGTTTTAATTTTATTTTTATCAGTTACTAAAAATTTCAGGTGACCCCATTTGAATTCCAGGCGACCCCGCGTGGGGTCCCGACCCCAAGGTTGAAAAACACTGCTCTAAAGTCCAGCAGATGTGATACCTCAACTCTATGTAAAATCCGATATTGACAGTGTGTTTACATCTTATCTCCTGTGATTTATGACCCTATGTGGGCATGTGTATTTAAAAGTGTGTCTAAGGTAAAACCTAAGTCCTGTGATCATAAATCTGTCAGTTTAGTATGTTGACCAAGATGTGACCTATCCTAAGAACTTTACCACTAACCAGTGAAACAAAGGAATCCTAACTAATACTAATATGTGATTAAACTTAAGAATTCAACTATCTAAACTAAAATAATATTTCACTACTAAAATTAAACAATGTTCAGTTGTTCTTGTGTTCAGTCATGACTGCAGAACTCACCAACAGTGACCTCATAGTGAAATTAGCAGACAGCGCAGCAGTGGTGGAGCTCATACCATAGGAGGGGAGGTGGCATACAGGCAGGAGGTGAATGTCCTGGAGTTGTAGTGTAAGGAGAACAACCTGATCCTGAACATCAACTAAATCACAGAGATAATGATGGACTTGATTTGATTTAGTGATTTATTCATGCATGCAACATGCAATGAAATTTAACATATATGTGTACACGCAAAACATGCATAATAATACAAATATCAACAATCATCACAATCTTAGACAGAAGAACAGCACAATAGTTCCATTTACATGCCCAAAAGGGGGTGGGAAGAAGTGCAACTTATTTAATCCCACCCCCTCTCCCTAAAATATTGTTCATTATATATATGTCCCTTCCATAACAAAGCCACTCCACCCTGCCTCTCATCCACAGCACAACTGTTGAGACGGTCATGACACTTACTGTTTGTTCAATAGGTTTGCTCTCAACTCTTGTATGAATTGTATGAATTACCAAAGACTACAATGCAAGAGGCCGTCGAGCTAAACTTAGCATGTTCGACGTTCTAAGTTTGCAGCAAGAGCTAATTTTAGCAGCTGATTAGCAAGTTGGTCCGAGCAGAAATATACACATTATGATACTGACAGAGCTGACAGAAAAGTTCCTTCCAGCCTAATGAATAGCCTTGTTTCAGAAGTAAAATGGTACTTATACGACGCCTCATATGACGTCCATGAGCACACTGGTCTTCTCTGTTGCTCTGTCCAGAAATCAAAACCCATTATGGTGTTCAGTCATGCTCCTCAACACCTGGTAAATGTACCCCGAAAAATGACACCATCAAAGACACAAGCTGGAGTTAAACTTACAGAATGAACTCCAGAAATTTTACTCTTTCATTCTTTTTTACCTAACTCCAGATTATTTTACTCCACAAATTTGCTGTGTAGAACAGAAAATACTGAGGTGAAAATCAGGAGAAATATTTTCACAGATGCACAGTTTGCACTTTTCTTGGTCAATTCCTATTTTTCTTGTTCTGAAAAACTATAAATGAGTTGCAGATTATTTTGTTTAATACAAATACTTTTTCTCCAACGTTACTCCAGATTACAAGACCTTCTATAAACCAAACAACTGTCAAACTGTAGAACTCCAGGTAACACACAGAGCTTTAATTCCATGTGAAAATCAGTCCCATCATATCCCACCATGACCCGAGGGCAGTTGGAACCTGCTTCAGGTTTTGTCCATCAGACGTTTGTCTCAGTGTCCACTGTAGTAGTGTAACAGTCCACTGTTCCTATTAGTAATGTACTGATGTATCATGAATATTATTACTAATATCCCTATGTGATTGAATTGAAAGCTGTTCAATAGTTGGAGTATGATGTAATACTAATTACTACTCAGGAAGTTGATGGGCCTAATCGTGTAATGATAATAATGTAGGCTCCATGTTTTGAGGTGCCACAGAAGCTTCATAGTTTTACTTTTTGTATTTCTTGTTATCCTACTCCTGTTTAGGTTTTTGAAACCTTGTTTTTGAAGTGTGTGACATAGGCATCATTTTCAATATTTTGACTGATTGTCTTTTAATTTACCATGTTTTAACATCCTGGATAAACTTTAAAATGTTCAAAATTCTGACTGCCTTTGGTTGTTAGTAACATTTTCTTGTACTTTTGCTTTCATTACTTGAGTACATTTAATTGTAGATTACTTGATATACTTAAGTATAGTGAATACTAGCTACTTAATGGAGTGATATTTTGCTTTTTAAATGGAATTCTTCGTTTTCCAACATTTCCCTGTGGTCTACATGAACTGTGAATGCTATGCTTGGGTCTGAATTCTTCATTAATTCAACTCCACAGGTCCATCTTCAACCTTATTTCTCCAGAAAGGTGGTTTGGAGCGCTGGCCCTTTAAATGCAAATGAGCCACTTCAGGCCCCACCCCCTGCTGTGCTGCTTTGTCCTGTTCAACCAACAACTGAACATTTTAGGTAATGAGCTCCAAGTTTGGACATATTTTCAGTATGGACTACAACCACTGTATGGAGAGAAATTTGTTTCTTTATTCATCAAGAAAAAAAGAATGGATTTGCAACCAAAAAAGAGATTTGAGAGCAAAAGGCAGTAAGTGACAATCAAAAAAAAAAGATCATTTTGCTTGTAAATCAGTCCTCATTGTTTGTGAGTTAAAAACTTTTGTTTGAGACTTCAAAAGTTTTGCTTGCAGATTTAACTGCACTTAATGGGCGTGGCCTACGCTGATGGATGAAGAAGAGTTTCTACTGATGGGTCTGAGCTGGCTCCAGCGCCGGCTCCAGTTTCTGCCTTAAACCCACTTCTCCATTGTGTTCTGTTACTGGGAGTGTAGGGGCTTTACCTTTAGCCACCACTATGGTGTGGAAGGGTTCAACCTGTTGTATTTTTGATGCGTGCATAAATGAATGTCAGGCTGGTTTTCTTTGTCTCTTTGGATATGCCAATCCATTTATTCACCAATATTAAGTCCAAAAGTTCATTATAAGTCACAGTTGTCTTTCCATATTCTTTCAACAAATCAGCAAAATAGGCTCTTTAACATAAAGAAAAATACTTTAAATGCCGACCAACTCAATCCACTTGTCTCACAGTCAGAAAACTGGGGCTGTCCTCACACACACCGCCCACCTCACACAGCAGGTATATGTAAGTTTGTCACACCTGTACCAACACCCACGATGAGATGCACCTGTGGCGATCATCACAGCCACACCCACTAAACAATTATTAAATTAAGGTCAAAATAAAAAAGAGGAATAAACAAACAAAAGTGTATTTTGGCTCCAACAGGGAGGTCAGTTCATAGTCTATTGCTCTTTGAAATTGAAATGTGTCCCATAAGTAATGGATTACACTAAATATCATCAGTTACAGCTTGTACATTCACAGCCTGAGCAGAGTATGCAATAAGTGAGTGAGTGCGTTACTGGCATCGCCTGTGGCTTACTTCCAGTGGCTGTGGCACTGCTGCCAGAGACAGCGGACGGTGCTGTTCTTCGGCAGGCCATCTCTCATGGCAGGCCATCTCTATCACTATTCGCCACTCCCACAACACGTTTGGTCATATAAACGCCGTATAAAATGGCGTCCAAAACACCATAAAAAACAGTGTTAATTCCCACAAAAATGCCGTATTTTATGGCGTCATGTACTGTTTTTAGAGCGGCACAAAAAGTGCCGTCTTATGGCTCTTTAAAACGCCGTATTTTACGGCACTCTGTCACTTTTGACGGTGTAAAAAGTGGCGTTTTATTGTATTATTTTCATCTCCACCCCCTGGCTTTCACAGCCACTAAAGTTGAACTCTCATCAGCCAATAAGTAAAGAGAACAGACAGACCACACCAGTTCACTGCTGATCTCCTTTTCTGCTGACTGCATCTATTTCTTACCTGCTCGAAGGAAAAACCTGTGCATGCACATCTCTAGTCATGCCCACTTTCACCTCTCCTGAAATCAAAATAAAAACCCTACTTTTATGGATGCTATATGCATTAAAAGTTTTCCCACCCACGGGCGCACATTATAGAGACAAAGCTGAACATAGCTTCATGCCCGAATACAGCTGTCAATCATCGAGAGAGAGACAAACAGAGACAAACAGACAGACGGACAATTTCTTGAACAAATTGGGTGATCAATCATCACCAAATTTATTCAAGGAATTGTCTGTCTGTCTGTCTCTCTCAATGATTGACAGCTGTATTCGGACATTAAACTATGTTAATGTTTTGTCCATTAAATGTTTGAGGCTGTCCCAGTGGTGTCAGTCACCCTTTCATATGGTGAGTCTGTGTGAAAATATGAATGAAAACAGCAGCCGAGCACATACACAGGCTTTTTCTTAGAGCAGGTAAGAAACAGATGCAATCAGCAGCAAAGGAGATCAGTGGTGAATTGGTGACATTTAAATGACCAGACGTGTTGTGGGAGTGGCGAATAGTGATAGAGTTGGCTTGTTATACCGCGCCAGAGCTGTTGCGAGCAAGACTGAGATGCCCCGTCTCCCCCAGTGACTCGTGAGGCGGAGGTGAGGATTTCTCACTAAACCAGATGAAAAGTAAGAGCGTAGAAATAAAGTTTAAAATTTGGGACTGATGAACCTCCTAATTCCTGTATTTTGAATTTTGAGGGGGAGGGCTGAGTCATTTTTCAATATTTTTTCTTGGAGACTTCAAATTACAAAAATGTCTCAGGGCTTGAATTTTTGGTCGAATAAAATTGAGTTTTTGTTAATGTTAAGGGGGTCAAATTTGCATTCAAAGTGGCAAAAGGATAATAATAATAACTAGGGCTGGGCAAGTTAACGCGTTATTACCGCATTAACGCATTCATTAAATAACGCTGACAATTTTTTTTTTAATCTCACGTTAACGGCGTTTTATTATTGTTCTGCCTTTCAAGCAAGTCTTAGTTGATTTATACATATGGGCTCTTATTTTGAAACTCATGCTTTTATTTTGGCGCTCCACACGTCGGTGCTGTGTGTACACTGGAGAGAGGAGAAGAGAGCGAACTTTCCAAGTAATGCTGAATCAAACTTTGTTTAACTCCTGCAGAATTAACGCCTGTATGTATTAGTCATTCTGTTGTTTGCTAAATAATTTCACATGCAAACGTGCCGTTAGAAACATGTTTATGACGTTATTTTGGATGTGTTTATTACAATGTGTTATTAACATGTTTAAGCTAATTCGTTTATGCTAGCAGTCAGAGATGAGTTGCTAATTCTTTATGCAGGCTCATGCTAAGTTTATGTAAATTCATTGGTTGTGTTTTGGTATAATATGCCAGCCTTTGAATTAACCTTGACTTATTTACGATGTGATTGTTGTATTAGCAGTCAATTTAGCTCGATGCTAACATGAATAGGAAAATCCATAGACATGCTAACGATTAGCATTTACAGCTTAATTTAAGATTTACAACGTGTTTTTATCCAGCAACAAAGATTCACATCAGAGATATTTAATACTATTCATTCTTACAACAACTGAACATAAAATACTCACAGGCAAACGTTTTTGGGGCCATACAAACAATGAAAGAAACGTGTTTGTTTGTTTGTTTGTTGTTATGCCCGAACTGACTACGGTAACACCGAAAGGACAAAACATACGTTAGTGCAACTTATTCTGACCACTTCAGGGCCCCTTTTGCTTGCTTTGAACAACTGAACATCACATATTATTGGGCTTATTAGTATTAGTACTTATTAGTGGGCTTAAGACTCCTGTCAATCACTCACAACTGTAAATACACTGGTGTGGACATAAACGTGTAAAAGTAGTGGTTTTTTACATGGACATTTTCATTTTAAATGTCTTCACATGGTGGGGTTGAGAAGGACACAGTTGTTTGGAAGCACTGATGTGCAATTATTTTTATCACCGGAGTACTTCCAGTCTGGAATATCACTGAAAGGCAATACATGCTGTTTTATGCCCCCCCCCCCCAAACAACTATGCGATTCAGCGCAAGCCCTTGATACTGGATTTTTAAAAACATTTTGTTTCGTTTCACAAATGGGAATTTGTTGGTTGGTTGGTTTTTTGTGAAGCAAGACTACGACAATGCAGGTAGACAGAGAATGGATGGATGAACGCGAGTAAGGTGAGCAGTGTCAGGGCAATGTTCACCTGCAAAGGAAAGGAAGAAATTTAAATATTTGTATTTAGTATTTCCAGAAGCTGATAAAACAGGGATTGATAGTTTCTTTAGATGTACTCACATATAAAGGGTCTCCATCAAGGACATTTTCCACAAGGATAAAGCAGGGATATTGCAGCAGAGAAAACAGTGCAGCCACAGCCTGAAGCAAGCCGTACAACTTCCCAAAGTGGCATGATGGGAAACTACAAATACACACATGTCTAATATTCATTTCTATTTGAACAATGCTATATAAGAAGGTGTGTGTACTGTATGTGTGTTTGGTACTCACGCCATACTGATGAAGGCTGCCTGGCCACTGTAGAGAAAGGAGCGGTTGATCACCTGTAGGACGAAGCTCAAGTACTGAAGAGGCAGGATGGGGATGGTGGCGCAAATTGAGAATAATATACAGAGCAGAGGCGTCAAGAAAAGAGAAAGCACTGAAGCCCGGAGATCGGCGTCACGTTCACTCTCTCCTGCAAACACACATTTTTAGATGTAAATCAAAGCCAAACCTTAATGTGAACAAAATACGATGTGTGGACACGGATGGAATAGAGCATGTACAGGTTTTAATTTGACTGAATGCTGTCTCACATTTCACTACATGAACAGATTATTCACTCTAGTGTAACAGAGTCAACTATTTCGCAGCAATGTGGGTATATATATAATATTATGTATTGTTATAATTACACAAAATCTGTTCATTTTGTTTTCATTTCTTTTGGTTGGTACCTGACATTGTGGGCCTCCGGGTCAGTGTGTGGAACTGTTGGTTTGGGTCTGTTCCCCAGCGAGCAATTTACAGTGTGACACTGCACGCTATAACCAGAGTTTTCGTGCCTTTGCCTCTTCCCTTTTGTTCTGGATTTCCATGGGAGAGGTAAGCAGGCGTACAGTCTGAGAAGTTTTTTTGGTTTAGCCTCTGCTAATTAAATTTTTTACATGAACTGGCTGGTTCAGGCTGTATGAGGTGCGTATAATGTGCTGAAACACATTTCTGTCATTTTGGTTTGTGTAGGAGCTTGTTTTATGGGGGTCGCTGACCGGAGGTTTTTGTGTTTTTCTATCACTTCTGTCAGGAAAAACAATAAACGGAGACTACCTCCAAAGTTATACGTGAGGGTCTTGTCATTAAAAAGAACACAACGCAGCAGCCGACACCAACAGTACTCCCAGTCATCATTTCCGGTACAGACAGCTGCCTGTCAGCCAGCTGAGCCCAATTAAGAGAAAAAAAATTAAAAAAAAAAAAGAACACAACGCAGAGTCTGACACCAACGGTGTCACTAGTGTAAAGGCAGACATTTTTCCCCCTCTATTCAGCGATATTAAATTAAAAGGCATAGATATGTCCACAAATACTGTATGCTGGAATAGAGTAGAATAAAACATTTTCAGAATATTCATGCTTAACTGTACAACATTCCCTTCTAAAGTACACTTAATCACTCATTTTTTTGTGAGGAAATACAGTAAATTCATTTCAATATCCACCTCGTCATTGTTCATAATGTCCACATTGTTGCCCCTTAGACACAGGATAGACATGTTAATAATTTGAGAAGGTAATGCAATTTTATGTAATTCTTTGTCCATATTTTAAAATAAATATACAAATTACTTGCATACATTTTGAGAGAATACTCAAGGCATAATGGAAGAAAAGTCAATCCAGTCTAACTGTAAAAAATTGTACCAAATGAACACATTGTTTAAAAAAGATGAAATTCTCAATAAAACACAACAGCATTGTTCTGAATATTATCATCAATTTGGCACAATAGGACAGACTAACAATGTAGTTACAGTTTAATACATTTTCTCTGTTTTCTAATGCATACACTGTAACAGAACCACTGTTCTTCTGTTATTGGGTTTTACACCCATCACCAAATTAAAAGAAAGCAAATGTTTTAGTAGGTCAGTTCCTTCCCACAGAGTAAATAGTATCTATTAAGCCAATGGCATACAATATACTTCGCCTGATTTGACAACATAAAGTAGAAGCTTTTGAGGCTTCAGGTAGTAATGACAGATGATTTCTGATTTTCTTATTGGTCATACATAGAATCAGATGCATGCTGGGAGCCTGAGTCCATGGTCAGGTGTAGATCATGATATGTTCATTACCTGCAGCCCGAGGTTTGCCTTTGTGTCTGTCCATGATGAAACCATTCCAGGGAGAACACAGCACCCCACACAGCTGAGTGAGAGCAAACACAGTGGTGTAGTGACTGACTGCAGGGAAACACAAGCACATACAAGAGTTCTACATGAAAACCTTCTACTATTAATAACAGTTTGGTGCAGATGAAAATACACACCGTTCCTCTGCAGCTGTCTCATCTCAGTCCAAATAAAAAGACTATATACGTGACCCAAAGCTGCTTTATGCTGTAATGTCATTGATGAAAAAAAAATAAAGATAAAAAGTAACTACACATTAATGTTGCTGGCTACAATATCCCTTTTCCATATCTTGCAGAGGCTATATTAACATCTTGTCAGTTAAAAAAGTTACCAGATTTTTCCAGGGATTCCCAAATGTTTGCATTCTGTATGTCCTCTGTTTCTGGTAGCACTGTGTCGTTTTCATTGTTTTGACTTCTAGATTATTATTACTGTAAGGGCACAACAGGACAGTATGTGGAATTTGGAGTTGGATTTCAGATGAGTTACCATTGCTAATGCTAATGCTTAACCCTGCTCATGCTAATTGCTAACTTCATTGTTCTCAAACCAAAAGAATGTGATCAGGGACACAGAAAATGACCAAGCCAGTAATACTTTTTCATTTTGTCGTATCATGCATTTGAAGTTAAAAATAAAATTAATATGTTAAATTTGTAATAATAAAAAGAAGATTGTACTGTGTATTTACATGATATCATTGTAACCCAGATAAAATGTTTAGAAAGTGAAGAATGCAAAGATGGTTAACACATAGTTGTAAGTATGGTTAAACATAGGAATTCATTTATTATTGTAGTAAAAATGTACAGTTCATATTTGGTTGTTAAAATGTATTTACATATGTAATAAGTGTCTTTACAACATAATATTTCATTTATTATGAAGGTACATCCTGAGAGTGTATTTTCCGATTCAGAAATAGTCTGTGAATGCATCCTAAGTTTGTGTGAAAGCGCAGTGGTCTGAACTAGTGATGGGACTTTGGGCTGTTTGAAGGGAGCCATTCACTGAAAAGAGCCGTTCAAAAGACTGGCTCTTTTATGTTTTGGGCTTTATTTTGAAACACCAATGTTTTAATGACTAAATAGGCTACATGTGATGATTGACATTACATTTTAAAGGTGTTTAATTGGCGCGGTAGTAAATATTATCTTACCGTAAAAAAGAATAGTTAGTTCAAATGTGTGGGCTAAATACATGACATGAGAGATGACATGAGGCAAATGCTGGAATTGGACAAAAAACATCACGGTACATTATGTGGACTAGTCTGTAGCCTAAATCTTAAGAAGAAAATAAAACATTTTCTTATGAAATAACATTTTATTCTCCTCAAAACACAAACAATAAATGTGTGTAAACATACGGAAAAAATTGCACAAAACACAACAGTGACTAATCACTGCAATTACAGTACTTAAATACCTAAAAAAAACTGTAGTGCAAATAAAATACTTCAAGTAACATTGCAAAATACCTGATTTCTCTAATGTAAATATCAAAATGATTCCACATCAGGAGTTCTCTCACTTCTACTCTGTATATAAAGCCAATGCCTCCCCAGTGATGCTAAACTGACAGGCAATCGGACACTCCTTCCTTACAAAAAAAACAAAAAACGAACAGCTCTTTACAAAGACTCGATTCCCATCGTTTGTTTCAAAGAGCCATTCAAAAGATTTGATTCGTTCGTGAACGTCACATCCCTAGTCTGAACTGGTTAGATCCGGTGTAACAGCTGATTTTTACCCCCCAGTTGGTTTTTACCCCCTCTGGTTGGTTTTTACCCCCCCCCGCCAACATACAACCACTATAAATATACAACAAGATAACAAGGTTATATTTCATTTTTTCATTGCAAGCGCTCCATATGAAATATGACGCTCTTTGATTTTAATAAGTAAAAAAAAGAATGCGAAATGACGTGGCTTTTTGTGAAATATTTTATTTGAACTTTAATTCGATGTAATGGAAATGAGTTGGCTTTGTTTGCATAATATTTTGTGCAAAATGTAAACACATAAAAAATTTACCAAAATTAAAATTATGCGAATGCAAATAAAAAATTTTGCTCACTTCACAACAACACATATTGCTCAAATCCAGTGATACATGGAGTACACAGATTCTTCAAAACAAACAAAATTTCTTGATCAAATCTCATTCGAGTAAGGTGCTATCTGATCACAACAACACCTTTACGTATTCACCAGGATTCACCGGACAGTATATATATATATATATATATATATATATATATATATATATATATATATATATATATATTGTCTATATATATATATATATATACTGTCTATATATATATACTGTATATATATATATATATACTGTCCGGTGAAGATTATCCAATTTACCTGTATATAGGTAAATTGGATAATCTTCACTCATTCCATCATGGACGACAATCTGTATACTCAGCTTCTTAACTTCTTCTCGGCTACTGATCGGCGATATCCTGGCGCCATCTACGACCTACCACCCCAACAACGTGCCAATACCAAAGCCAACTTCCGCCACACCGCCAAGGCCTACCACGCGGCCAATGGTATCCTGATGTTTGATGACAAAGAGGTAAGCTCAGGCATTCTTATTAGAATTTAAACTGTTGTGAGTTAAAACACTTAGCATTACGCTACGAGCCTGCGTGTCTGTTCGTCTGTCTGTCTGTAGATATTTTGTCCGAGCGATAACTTAGAAAGTATTTGACTGATCCATTTCAAATTTAGAATATGAGTTACTTAACTAAAAACAAAGGCTAAGTTCGTTATTCAGCTTTGCAGCTCATCAAGTATGCACATAATTAAAAATTTTCCCACACAGCTATTTTTCACAATTTTGGCTCTTAAACGCTCAATTTTTAAGCTAGGTTCATCAAATTTGCACCAAATATGTGGCTTAAAGACCTGTACATCTGTATCAAATATAATGTTGATGTTGAATTTCAAGGTCATTTCTGGGAAAATGTCTTAAAATCGAGAATTTTCTTAATTCCTTGCATTGGGATATAACTCATCACGTATTTAAGCTAGAAATTTCAAAATTGCAGGAAACATGCACCTAGTCAACCTCGAATTTTGTGTTGAAAATGGTGCTGATTGACCTTGACCTTCAATGTGAATGTAAATCAATATAGCATAATAAAGCAATAAAACAAGGTGCAATAAATATAGGGATGCAATACATTGCTAAACTATTTCAAAACATATCTAGGAAGGCATATGTAAAATTTCCCTAAAACATTGCTTTATCACATCCAACCCGTAAACAATCTATATTTTCCTCACAAAATCCAAACGATAGACGGCCATATAGAAGGCAAGTGGTTATTCTCAGCACCAAACACTGCAAGAAAAACCAGTGACAAAAGCCTGTAACTATTCCATAGATTATCTGCAGATATGAATACAAGCTGCATTTAACAAAGGTCACGATCATCATGTTAAGTCCATCAATCTGGTGGAGGCTGGTTACTGATGGCCTTCTGGCAAATAGATGTGATGCAGTCTCTTAGAGTTGTTATTTGAGAACCAAGTTGTAATGATTTATTGTATAACTATCATGTTGTCATCTTCAGGTGCTCGTACAGAGTCGTGTTGCCAGCGTCCTACAAGCTTGCCATGACAACCCCACAACAGGAGGGCACTTTGGTCGTGACAAGACCTACCAGAAGATCGCTGAACGGTACTACTGGAAAGGGATGAAAGCGTACATCAGCGACTACATCCAGAGATGCACAAAGTGCTTTGCAGTGAACCCGAAACTGTCGAAGGAGGCCCCCGCGCTGCACCCGATCCCTGTTCCCTCTAAAGTATGGAGTTTGGTAGGCAGCGACCTCATCGGACCACTTCAGGAAACTCGTCAGGGAAACAAGTATATTGTTGCAGCCACTGATCACTTTTCGAACTGGTCTGAGGCTGCTGCGATACCAGACGAGCGCCTCGTCAGTTGCCAGTTTCCTGTACTACGCCATCTGCCGACTGGGCTGCATGGACACACTCATCAGTGACCAGGGGCGAGAGTTCGTCAACAGCGTCATCGATGGTCTCACCGATCGCCTTCAAACGGATCACCGCATAGCTTCGGCTTATCATCCGCAGACAAATGGACAGCGGGAGCGAGACAATCGTACCCTGAAGGAGGCCCTCGCTAAAATCGTCAACGAGGAATGCGATGACTGGGATATGCGCATCCCAGGGGTCCTGTTCGCATACCACACCTCAGTACACGCATCCACCAAGGTAACCCCCTTTGAGGTGATGTATGGACGTAAGGCGAAGCTGCCCCTGGACCTCAAGCAGCCCGCGGACGCTGACCAAACCGAGGAGGTCGCCAGCAGCAAAGAGGAAGCAACCACAGAGACGCTGAGGGCCATGGATGACTTTCGCAAAACCCTCTCCTCTAATGTGGCTGAAAACATCCAAACCGCACAGCAGCGCCAGAAGGAGCTCTATGATCATCGCCATCAGAGTGGGAAAACGATCACACCTGGATCAACAGTGTACATCCGCAATGCGAAACACGTCCACAGGATGGGGGCCAAGATGCAGCCGCGTTGGTTAGGGCCCTACACTGTAGTTAAATCGCTCGGCAAGGGACGTGTTCAGCTGATGAACCAGTCAAGTGGACAGGTTCTAAAGAACCTGTACCATGCCACCAACCTGAAGCTGTACGCTGATGTGCCAGAGAATTCCACGGGAGTCACACCTGACGAAGTGTGTGAGAGTGAAGCAGGGTGCAAGCCCGCCAAAAACGAAGTCCCATCAAAACGCCAGAAAACTACCCGCGAATTCCGTCCTCCCCCAGCCAACGTTCGCCAGAACTTTGCAGCAGTGCTGGGTGTCACGCCATCCAAGACACTGTACTTCGGATGACAGAAAGAGTTGGGCAAATCTTGTCGCACACACAAGGTAATTACTGATGAATAAAGACTAAATAAATAAGCCGAGATGGCTAAATGTAATGTACAAACACACACATACACATTTAAATATCTATATATTTGTAAGTGTGTGTGTTTGTTTGTGCATCACATTTCAATAAATTGAGGGTGATTTTGCAAAGGGACGTAAATCCCATGCTACGGCATTGGAATATAAGTCCCTTTGCAAAATCACAGTTGAAATGAAAAATGATGATTGCGCAAATTTAAAAATTGTCATGTCAGACCCTCCAATCATTCCAAAATGCCTCAATTTTCAGATATATAATGTCTATTATTTGGTATTTAAATTTGATATACAAAATTAGGAAAATACTAAATCGTAATTGATCATCTGGAGTCCTGAAAACTATTTGTGAAGATTGGAGCCCCTGAGATATTTGATCGAATCACATGTCAACATTTCTATATTTCAGACAAAGGGTGATGGAAACTGCTATTTCCGTGCTGTGAGCTACATTGTCACAGGCAGCGAGGACGCTCACACCCGTGTCCGTGACCAGGTCGTCGACCACATGGCCACCATCACTGACCAGCTACGAGACTACCTCGACCAGAACCCCGCTGACTACCTGGCTCAGTCTGGCATGTCAGAAGACGGTGTTTGGGCTACAGATGCTGAGATCATGGCGACTGCCAACTTGCTGGCTGCGACATCATGGTCTACAGCAAGAATGGCGATGCCATGGAATGGCTCAAGTACCCTTCTTCATTCTCTTTGCAGACCTCGACCGAATATGCATTGTACATTGAGAATGTTCATGATCATTTCAGCGTCGTTCTTGGGGTAGAGTAAAATGCATTGAGTATTATGTAGTGTTGGTGATATTAAATTAAAAGTTAATGACTAAATCTTTGACACCAAAAAGGCCATTGTGGTGTGGGCATTGTTAGTTACACATCATACGTTATCATTGGATCGTGTTATAAAGGATTTCCCTTATAGTGTGTTTTTATATGAATGATACTGTGAAAAATAAAGTGAAAATGGGGAATATGTTGAGACTTGTGAGTTATGTTGAGATTATGTGTGCTTTTCATATATTTTCATTTAAGTGGCAGTTTCTAGAGGGAGGGGTAAGAACCAACTAGTTGATTTTTATCTCCGGGGGTAGAAACCAACCAAAGGGGTAAGAATGGGAGGGGGGTAAAAACTGACTGCTACACCGGTTCTGAAAGCCAGGGGGACACACTACATCTCTGAAGTTTGCCGTTTTTCTTTTTGTATTTTTCTTTTTTTTTTTAAAGTAATCTGTACCGTTGTTTGTTGTCTTTATAACTCCCTGTTTTTTAGCTGCTAATGTGGAAGTAGAAGACTTTAATAGTTTCAACTCGCAGCTGTTGTGTCGTTTTTTACTGCTGACATCTAGCTAACGTGGCGATGCTAGCTCGCTCGTTTTGTGAACTGTAGGCCGCTGTTCGCAAACACCGCAGATCCACAGACCTTACAGAGGATCGATACCGACCTGGTGAACGACAGACTGGACCCAGATAGCACTGTGAGCTACCCAGGAACCTCAGAGTACCTCTGGCAACGGGAGAAGGAGACAAGACGGTAACGAGTACAGAGTTTGCACCTGAAGTGGAGTGTGATCTGTGGACTGGAGGAGCCAGGCCGCTTTCATCAGGAGACAAGGACAGCAGGATCCAGACAGATCTGCTGGGATTTGCACTAACTCAAGGTACCTTATTTTATTTTATTCTGCTCCAAGAGTGAAGCGACCCTGAAGTTTTTGGTCAGTAAGTGCACAAGCTACGACGCAGGCCTGCAACGTAGGGTTATTTAGTTTAGTTTGCCAGCTTTAGGACTAGTTGATAAACCAGTTATTAACCTGTGACAAGGGGATCATTTCTCTTTTGTGAAACGAGGTTATTTGCTGTGTTGCCTGTTTGAAACAGAAAACTAAAGTCTTGCTATTATTATTTATTTTATTATATTTCTTATTAAAGGGAGGGTTATTTTAATACTTTACCTTGTGTTTTGGAGTCACTTTGGTCCAGTGTCATTCTATACTGAGTGTAATCTTAGGTACGTAATATTTCGTGTAGTTTAAAGGTATGTTTATTTGGTCCAAACTCTTTATTGACTTTTGTTAAAAATATATTATCGTAGGAGAGTACACTGTTGAAGAACCCACAGCCCACTCATTTAATGCATGAGTAAAGAAGAGCTACATCATCTAGAATTATTGTGGATTCTACATTTTCATGTTTTAATGTTGTTTCTCTCTTCTTTGCAACTCTGAGCATGACGAATCTTAACATTTGTTGTAACTACCTGGTTATTCAGTTATTTAGTCAAATCCACGCATGAATGAGTAAAGGACATTTTAACTGCAAATGCAAATTCCTGAGTTTGTCATTTTATCCCCAGCCTAATGTTTCAAGGTGATGAAATAGGCAACTCTGATCATCATCTGTTGTAAAAGTGTATTTCATTGTATATTTTAATGACTTAAATTCATCCAGTTCTTTGAGTTTGCATTATTACTGTTTAAAAGTTTGCATTAAATAACAGATGGGATGATATGTGTTTACCCAGTGAATGGTCTCCAGCAGTCAGTCTCTGCAGCATGGGATTGAGGGTGCCAACAAACAGGTAATTTCTGAGTTGCATCACTGACAACCAGACCATGGCACCAAAAGACAACCTGGACAGCAAACACTCACGGAAACTCTTCTCTGAGAGACCAGGAGAGATGATAGAGATGGAAAGAACAAAAATACAGAATACCTGTGTTTTAGTTGATGAAAATGTGCTGTTAATGCGATCACTCACAAGTCTTTTGATTATGTTTAGCACTAATACATGATGCATTATCACATCACACACCTTGGTTCACAATGTTGTTCCTGTTACTGGTCCCCTCTGTCTGCCCAGCACTTGCACTGTTTGATTCACCACAGATTATCCTGTCAAAGGTCAAAGGTTAAAACAGTGTTAGGAAGTTTTCCTCAGTTCTATTCAATTCATAATTTATAGGTATATATTTCTTATTGTACTGTAGTATTTGTTAAACAAAATCGTCCATGCAAGAGTGAATATTAGAAAACATTCTCTAAAACATTTCCATTCATCTAGTTTAACAGGGATAGTTAATGTCAAATCACATGATCTTATCCATCAAATACAGAACAGTTACCCATATGTGTAGTGTTCAGGCAGTGGGTAAGGAATTAAGGTTCTGGGCATCAGGAACAAAGTTCTAAGCAGGTGAATGACACTGCAGGCGGATAAGAAGAGGAAGGAGGCATAGAGGGAGATGCCAGCCTCATGCAACAGCTGAAAATGACAGGGTGGTGATTAACATATGAGATGTAAATCTTTCCTTTATGAGGGTCATGTGTGAATGTTTGTAACCTTGATTATGAGGAAGAGTACAGCTGAGGAGCCATAAGCCCCACTGTAGAGAGTGATGACAGTGGACCGACGTGAACGAAACAAGTTCCCAACCTTAGGAGAGAAAAAAATTAAAATTCTCTCTCTCTCTCTCTCTCTCTCCATATATATATATATATATATATATATATATATATATATATGTGTGTGTGTGTGTGTGTGTGTGAGACCCCATAAGATTAAGATTAGATAGAATTTAGAAAATGTTAGTGGTTCATGATAGTGAGAAAAGAGTCTGACAAGAAGCCAAATTTGAAAACCAGTGAGAACAAGATGTGAATGAATTGGAAAATTAGAAAGATTACAGAATTGTTCATCTAGGCCAAAATGCTTTTGAGATAACTGCAAAAGTGCACAGTGGTTTATTGTTTTGAGACAAGACCTTATCATTGATCACCTCTGCGCTGTTCGGGGAAACTTGAATTATGTATAGACACATAAAAATAAGACCTTTATAGAAGAGGATACAATTCCACCAAACAACAAACACAAACTCATCTTTGGAATTATATCTGGGACCTTCTGGTTTTGAGATCAACACCTTAAATCCTGGACCATCTGAACAGTTCACAGTAGTTTTATTGATTTGTTGCTAAATAAGGACTTTGTCACAGACGTCAGTACAGTGTATTCAAAGATAACAAATGACTATGACACTTGACTTGGACTTATTCTTGACTTCTACAAACACCTGCTAAATCGCATGAACAAAAGTCAAACCATGCACCTTAATCTCATAGTTCAGTGATGTGGATGCTCAGAAAGTCATCATTACAGTTATTAAGTTTAATTCACCAGTAGCATCAACTGACAGAAGGAAAAACACCATCATTTGTGGTTTGTGTGCAGTTTATTGATATTGTGGAGTGAGTGGGCTGTTGGCCTTGGCAGAGGAAGCAGGATTTTCCTCATTTGGAATTAGAATAAACATCAACTTGTCAATTGATTCTCTGTGTTTGTCTCTTTACCTGCATGTTAGTGATCAGGAACATCGAACCACCCACTGCTATGAATGTAAGAGCCGGGTAGAGCAGGACATACAGGGCTGATGGGAAAATATACAAATGAGTAAAATTAGCTCATAAGAAAGTAATGCCACCACTTATTTTACAAAGTGGTCATATTATACAAAGTAAAAAGAGAGCAAAACAGATATTTTACCAGGTGTTGAGAAGGCTATCATCAAAGTACCCGTGGTGTAGAGAATTCTGAAGAGAGAAATTATAAGTCGTGTCCAAAGTATAATGACATGTGGAAACAGTTGTTAAATCACTACCAACCCTGAGGCTGCATTTCATCTCAGTGATACTGTGATGAGCTGAGCATTATCATCAACATTCTTCTCATGAAGACAGTTCAACCTGATGTTTAACTGGTATCCTCATTTATTATTCACGTAACACAAAGAGCGGCAAAATAGTATAAAAAATAGGACATAAGAGCAGGTGGTGATGATACTCATACTGTCAGGTAGAGTCGAGGGCACCTCAGTAGAACAGGCATTAAAGAGGGAATATGCTATCCAGAGTAAATATAGTGATTTTGTGTTACTACTAATACTGTGATTAAGTTGATTTACTAAACTGATTTAAATACTTTAACAGTTGTGATTATGTTGAATGAATGTAATTGATAAGGTTTAGAGTATTTAGAAAGATGTTGATTCTTGAATAATTAACGTGTGATTTGTAAAATATAAGAGAAAAATGTATTTCACTAAAAACTGTTAAAAAGGGGAAGTAACAAAATAAGGGTTACTTTGGAGAAGTACGGAACACAATGTCCTAAAGTTTGCAGCACCAGGGGCTGGTTTCTGTGTTAAATTGTTAAGCCTAAGGCAACATGCATTATCCTGGGCTAGTTGGTACATGGAGGTGTGGGGGAATACTGGCACAACTAATACAAATCCAATCACCATTATTCAGAAAAGACCAATACCAATGATCAATACAGTGTCCTAAAGGGAACACACACATCAGTTTATGATCAAGTTAAAAGCTTTAAAGTTTAGTAACTTAGTCAACTTTAAAACAACACAATTTATGTTTAAAATATAAATAATCTGTTGCCTGTTCATATTCAGGGTGTGTTTAAAATGTGTGTTTTTAATTTCAGAGGAAATTGTGTTCAATAAACCTTCTGTTGGAACAAATATGAAGACATTTAGTCTGTGTGTTGGAGGAAATGTTTGGAACTAGTTCAATCCTGAGCTCAAAGATTATACAACACTATATCTGTTTAATAGAAATGTCAATATATGAAGAATGTGAATGTTAATTTTTCCACAATTCAAACTATTGAATTGTTTAGTTTTTTGTTGCTATTGTTACTAAGCTAAAGGTGTTGGTATCTGTTTTATTTCATTTGGTTTGGTGATATGAATAGGGGGGTTTGGCAGAATAAACTTAGGCTTCAACCTATTCCTTTACAGACTCTTTAGTTTTTAAACATTTTATTTGCACAAATGTACAATGTTTGAAATGTCTGAATAAACACAAATACACTGAACTGATGTAATGATTGCAAAATCATCTAAAATTATAATTTATGTAAAATTATTAAAATTAATAATCACAAATGTTTAAGACAGTGGGTCTAGTTACTGTGATTCCATTGTGTAGTGGGCAGTGGTTAACCATTGGTTTCCATTTGTAGTGACTGTTGACTGAGATGAGGGATGAGATTAAATAAATCCTGGAATTTAGCCTGGTCTGGAGCAGGCTAGCTCCACAGAGGAAATCTCCATGGTAACTTATATCAGAACATATCTGGCTTTCCCCTATCCTGCGTTTGTGCAACCAGATCAAAGATAAGTTGAGCCAGGATAACCAACATATCCTGGCTTACTCCCTTATCCTAGTTTCGTGCAATAGGCCCAGGACTGACATTTACTGGTGAAGTTCCAGTCTGCAAGGATGGTGTAGGGTGGGGGTACCAGAGTGTTCCCAGAGTATTTAAGTAGCCTGCACTAAAAAAAAAAAGTACCCTGCACAACTTTGCGTGTTGAGTTATCGTGGGATGGAATGTGCCACCGCTCGCAGCAGGTGCACCTCACCGAGAGGGGTTTGGGGGCATGCCCCGCCAAGAAAATTTTGATAATTTGGTGTTATTTGGTGGCCTCTGGTGCATTTTAATTGTGTAATATTACTTATTTCTAGCACTTGTATTGTCTTGAGATTTGTGTATTTAAAGTTTCCATCAAAATGTGACATTGAAAAATACACAATGTTATGGAGCTGTTTTAAGTACACAATTTTCATGCAAACTGCACTTTCACCAGTAGTATGTGTGTCTGGTCTCTTAGTAAACCTCTTTAGTATACTGTCTTGCTTGTAACATAACTGCATGTTTAACATAAATGTTGTGCATCTTTTCTGTGTGATTGGTTTTTGAAAAAAAAAAAAAATCCATTAACACAATTGAAATAGCAATAATTGGTGATGGATTTTAATTCCCTGCATAAACTATGTGTGAGACCTTAACTAGGGGACCATAGCCTTATGGGAACCTAGGCACTAGAAGGTTCAGTGGCTGATGGAGGCTCTGAAAAATAAAATATCAGTTATATAGCAGCTCAGAACATTACTGAAAATGGCAAAATTACATCTATATGGCAGGACCCAGAATATTTTCTAAGTCCACACATGAAAAAAAAATTGGCCAGAATTTCCCCTGTATTTTGTCATTTCACTCATTCATAAAAGTTAATAGAACAAATACAAAAGATCTGTGAAATGTTTACATTCATGACCTGAGATTTATTTTAGTAATGTTTCTGGAGAGAACAACAGTTTGTAATACAGATCTAGATGAATTCTAGGGCAGATATCTGTTCACTGCTTCTTTAGGAAACCAACCAGTGTCTGCTGGCCCTTGATGTCAACAAAAGTTAGTGAAATTATTTGGATCCAGATCTGATTCTGGACTTGGTGCCACTTTGAAAAATTTCCCCATTATAAGCGATAGGAAGTGGATTGGTGCAATAACTCAGTAAATATAAATTATATCAAGTGTAAATTTCTACAGTCCAGCCCTGATGGGGAAATGACCCAAACAATGGCCACATGCTGATCAGAACCTTCTTCTGGATCCGGGAACTTATGGAAAATTTAACATGGGCTCTTATGGGGAAAAAATTTCAATTGTCTTTTTCTCTGAAACTCCAGTTCTGATCAACTTCAGACTTGATGTACAGCTTCTGTATGATGATTTCAACACAAGGTATTGAAATTATTTCCATCTGGATCTGATTCTGGATTTGGTGCGACTGAAAAATTTTCCCATTATAACAGGAAGTGGATTGATCCAATAAATCAATAAATATCAATGATATCAAGTTGGAATTTGAATTTTTTTACAGATCTGATTGGAATATGACCAAAAGATGGGCTATTTCTGTAATATAATAAATACACAGAACTGGGTGATAATAAATGGCAACTGGATACATTTCCCAAAGCTTTTAATTTGGACTGTAAGCTACAGGGCCATTGGTCCTATTTTTTTTATTTTTCCACATATCATGTGTCTTTGTGCAGTTGAAGTTCACTCATTTGGGCTCATTTGAACTGACGAGTTTGTCCTGAGTATCTATATTCAGACAGTTTCAATGTTGGGTGAGGATCTGAATCAGTGGGGGCCGGGGAGGGGTTAACACTAGCACAGACCGGGTCTGTGCGCTCGCTTGCTAGGACCGACCCGCAGTCGGACGGACCGGGTCCGTGCGGGAGCCGCTATCCCCGAATCTCTGGAGCACTGTCCGTGCAGGTGCCTTCCGCCATGTTTTCAGAGGCCAAACATTACAAACTGCACACACACGCCTGGAGTGCCGCTGCTTCTTCAGGAAATGAACAGTACCGTGAGTTTTCTAGGTGCAGTAATTGAACACGGTTATCATAATAATCAGAATTTTAACAGTAATACTAACCGTCGGAAATTTTACCGCGGTTTATCATTATACCGGTTATCGTTACATCCCTAGATTGTTACAAAGTAACCTGTGGACAGGAGGGTGACAATCTGCGATTCCACAGGCCTCAGAACACTCTGGGGTACATGCAGACTGCTGAAGGGGTACATCTAGTCAGATGGTGAGGAGGTCCATCCAGACAGGTGGGGGTAAGGGAGGAGGTCCATGGTCACAAATAGCCTATAATAATTCTTTATTCGAATAATAGTGACAGATGAACGGAAACAGTGGGAGCGGAAGCGTTCGTGTTCTTTTGCTCACCTATACCAATGAGTTCTACAATCTGGGGTCCAATCAGAATCCTCACTTTCAGCTCTGTATCACGTTGGACTGCATCAGAGGTTTTTTAAGTATTGATAACCATCTGAATGGATCTACTGGAGAAGCGGATTTAGGTTAAATCAGATATTTTTCATTGTGACCTGTTCTCATACAAAGTGATTTGCTAATAGAGACTAAAACAGATTTACAGTGACATTGTATTCATTGAAATGTTTCTTTAGGATGGAATGGCAGGTTTACAGTTTCATTTTCAATACTCTACACAGCTGTACTGAGGTTTTCCTACTGCCTGTTGTCTGCAAAGCAGGGCCGGTTCTAGCCTGTCATATTAGGGTGGGCTGGTTGAAATAACTGGTGGGTAACTTAGTTGGTATGTACAGACGATAGCAAAGCCCAGTAGTGTCCTGAAAGCCGACAATTTAGATTGCAGTCCTGAAGGCACTGAAAAGAAGTGGTTTGGGGGTTTATTTAAGTGTAAGAATCACTTTATTGAACCTCAAAGAGGAATTTAATTGTCGGGCAGTTCATCTGTTTTCTTTTAATCTTAAATATAAAAATGATTTTAGGAGTCCTCCATGCATATTTCTTTTCACTGGATGAGTTTGAAAAACAAAAGAATGAATACTAAATACTAAAAGAATAAATTATTCTCACTGTGGCCAGAATTTATACAAAAAGAAGGCAGTCGACTCTTGTTCAAACTCAGACTCAAAAGCAGCACAATAGAACAACTGCACAAACAACTGAAACTGGGCCAAAAGTAAAAATAAAATAACTAAATTATGTATTTCACAAACCAAAAAAGTCTTATTCAAATTCAATCTGAAAAGTGACCAGTGACAAAGAAAACAATATATTTCTTTTTCCATCTAAAACCCTGAACTTTAGACTGAACTGTCAGTAGAACTATATACATATAAACCAACAGGATAAAACAATTATAATAATTAGTATACTTTAGTGACAGAGATCGTTCCCCCCCACTCACATTTTGTACCTTCCTTGGATAATTGAGAGACTGTGTGCTTTGTGTTGCCCAGTGTGTGTGTTTTATTGGCGTTGCTTTAGTCAGTGTATGTGTAGTGGGCTGGCTGCTCTGCAGGAGCCCAGAGACAGAGCACGTCACAAAGACACAGATACAATGAAATTCTAATAGAGAGAATCGCGGTATTAAACAGAAACCCTGGCAGGTGCAGCAGTGACCAAGGAGGGTTGTTTATTTCCCCGCAGCTCGTAAACAGATGACAGACAGTGAGCTGCTGTATGAATAAATGAAGCACTTTGATGACAACCAATCAACCGACCAATAGGGTTATAGGCTGTGAGCTGCCCATCCAGTCACAAATAAGACCCAACAGTAGTATATTCTGTTATATTTTTCTATTGGATAAATGTTTTCCCTTAACTTTTGATTGGGTGAGTAAGACGGACATTTGGGTGGGCTGAGCCCATCCCTGCCCATGCCTACCACCGGCTTCACTGCAAAGCATCCAATATGTCCTCCTAATTTCAGCGAATACACAGAACCTGCATGCACCACAGTCCTGCTTCAGTAACTTCATAACAGAACGGCCTGGTTGGCAGAGTGGAGGTGATTGTGTTCAAACGTCATATATGTACTCTGAGGTTGACAGTAAATGTTAGTGTTTAATTTCTGCAGGGTTAAGTCAGTGTTTTTCAACCTTGGGGTTGCAACCCCATATGGGGTCGCCTGGAATGCAAATGTAATGATTAAAAAAAAAAAAATTCTTAATAAAATATGGTGAGTTGACAGAGACCATCACATACATAAAAGACATGACAAACTGAAGCTGAAACTGAACCACTGTGGTACAGTTTATCTTTCAAATGTTCATTGCGTTCGGTTTCAGATGCTGCAGCTTTTTCATAATTCATAGTTTGAATTATTGTTTGTTCAGTATTAATTGTCAGCCTTGTAAATCCAAGCTGGACTGACTGTACATATCCTGACCAAGGAAAATAAAATTCTCCCTTTGTGCAGTAATCTACACCTGGCTTTACTGCCTCTGTCCATAATAATATACATTATATAGACTAAATGTTGTCTAAAGTTAACGTTTGTTTGCAACACAGTATAGCAAACTATTACATGATCAAAAACAAATTAATTTTAGCAAAAAAAAGTCTTTGTTTTGAATGTCTGGGGTCGTCAGAAATGGGGTCATGAGCCAAAAAAGGTTGGGAACCACTGGGTTAAGTTTTCTGTGAAGCTGTTAACCTTTGCTGAGTCAAACAACTGTTAGCTAAAATAATCAGACAGTGCACATGCATGTACTCATCAAGAAAACATTACTTTCCACCTCTTGTATTTGATACTCCATAATAAAATACAAACTTTGTTATTTTTCAACACAATTCAATGTTGTGATTTCTTTCTTCTGGACTACCAGTATGCATGTTTCTTGGTCCTCTTCTTACTAACTTATATGCATATAACCTTAAAATGATTTTACTCTTAACTATGATTTATTTACTTTATTTTCATAAAATGGCATATTGTTTACTTACATTCCACCGAGCCGAGCCACTGTAGTGCCAAACTGGTCAAGCACAAAACCATTGGAGAAGGTCAGAAAACTTTGTATGAAAGAAGCAATGGTGAAAATGAGTGAAAACCACTCATCCTGTTCACCACAATCTGTTAGAGAAAAAAGAAGAGGATTCCAGTTATTGGAAGTAACGGTGTGTGGCAATTTAAGAGACAGTGAATATAACAGCTGTTTTTTTAAATAAGAAAAAAAATGTAACACACATTATATTTTGCTTTGAAATTAATCAAATATGAATAATTCTACAAAGGTCCAGAATTCTGTGTAGAAGAAATGAAGTTATCCAACTGACCTACGACCTGCGTTACATTGACATCTGTGATGTTGACATCTGTGATGTTGATTTCTGTGATGTTGACACACATCCAGTTCAAGTATCCCTCTACCCTGAGGACAAAAACAAGCGATGCCCATCCAAACACAGCTCCAGTGAAACATAGACACTCCACCAGACCAGTAACAAAGGTGAGCCAGCGATGCACTGGCAAACATTTCTCCAAATATGCCATGATCCTGCACAGGCACAGACGATTCACAGTTAAGACTCACAAAGATGGATTCTGTCACTTCACCTGCAAAAGAAGGAATGAAAGAGTTATAATAAAAAAGGTTGTTTTATGAGGAATTAAAAAATAAATGCTGACACTAACTTATCCAGAACCTCATTTTTATAAAAGCAGAACTATCCTTCCTATCACCACTGTAATTTATTTTACTAAGTCAAAAATTCTTGGACATGAAGAAACTTAAAAAACTGAGCAATGTATCATTTTTCACCTTAAAAATGTGACTGAGTCTTGAGTACGCAATTCTTATTCTCAGTGGATCTCTCCAGTGCTCTCACAAACCACTGCATCTCCGTCCTCCTTTATGTAGGACAGCTCTTCTTTATTTTTCCCTCCCACCTAGAGACACTATGTACTATGTTGAATAATATAAACATAGCCTATGATGGCATGTGACCTTGTAGGATAATTACCTGTCTGCTTGCATGCAATGGAAGGCACAAGGGACCAAGGGAGTAGGTTTGATTTTGACATTGGTAGGGACACAAAAGTGCTCCAAGGCAGCACTCCTGAAAGTTGATGTTTTTTTGTATTTGTGATCATAATTTGACGTCATGCAGAGCTGATCAAACAAGCAAATGATCATAGTCAAACGGTTCCAGCCATTTTGGCACCCTCGGCGAGATATGAATTTGGTGGCCCCCCCCTTAAAAAACACACACATGCACACAAACACACATACATATGGAGGGGGGGGGGGGGGGGGGGGGGGTTCGAGGAGGAGAAACATAAGGCATGAGAGGAGATGCACAAAGCAGCCAGCAGTAAACCAGATAGAAACATATATCAAACAGCCAATTAGCAGTAAACCAGATAGAAAAATAAATAAATCAAATTGAAACTGATGAAAAATAAATCTGGCTGTGAGATGAACTTAGAAGGCAGTAATATGGCGTGTACATGATCCTAGTCCCTTCTGGGTAATGACCTAAGAGTGTCCGGTATGATGGAACTCCCTCAGGGACATAACATAAAGGACCAAAGGGGGAAATAAAATAATGTAGAGGGATACTCTGTTTAAATAATGTAAATAATGTAGAGAGATACTCTGTTTGGAGAAGTTTTTTTCCATGGAGAAGGCCCTGCTGGTGACCGGCTGGTGACCCTGCAGGTGCAAGCTTATGTAAACAAGTTGTGATAGAAGGATTCTCTGCTGTTTGTGATATGAAGTTCCGTGACCGGCTGCTGGCCCTGCAGCTGCGAGCTTATGCAGTACACCCAGACCAACTAGTGGCTCATCTGGCACCACTGCATGAAAAACCAGATTATCCACCCCATAAACGCCTGCCAACTTCAAAGATTCCCGGTCATTATCGTGAGTTTACAGAGAAGTTCAGCTGTGCCGGAAACTGCCGCAAACGGAGCCAACGGGGGTGGGTGCGGGGGTTAACAGCTCACGGAGGTGTGAATGACCCTAATTTACATTTGAATGTCACTGGTGCCTGCTATGTCTGGCAACAGAGACACCCATTGTATGTTTTTTTTTTCTTTTTATAGCAACCCATTGGATGTTACCACAAAGGACAGCTCACATGCAGGCCTGGACTGGGTAATCGGGAGGACCGGGACAATTCCCAGTGGGCCGGTATAATATTTAGGCCGCGAGGGCCGGAGTTCACTTAAAATATATATTAATTTTTTTTTTTTGGCGGGGGTGGGGTGGGGGGGTGTCAGTCATAGCACTGGGTTGACCACGTAAACTGCAACCGCTGTTCCTGGGCCCCACCCCCTCTACTAGCAAGCAGACACACCGTGACCTGGCGTAATCTGTCCTTGCATACAGTTAGTAGCTCTATACTGTATCTGTGGAGCATATACGATCTGTGCTCTGTAGGCTGTGGATGGTCAGCTGTGTTTGCTGTTTGAAACATGGATAATAGAAAGAGCAAGGGTGGCACAGAGAAGGCAAGAATTAAAAAGAGGAAAGCTCTTGAAGCAAACGCAGCCAAATGTGCCAAAATCGGCAACTTTTTCACAAAAACGACCTCCCAGTTGGAAACAACTAATGAGGACAATGAACCGGGTAAACCACCTTTCAAGTTAGTTAATTATCGAGTCAGTGAATTGTGTGGCATTGTGGCGTGTAACATAACGTTATGCAGTTTAAATAATAGTATGATGCGACGCCACATAACTGGGAAACTTTGTCTTGTAGCTCCTCAGAGTCAGAAAGCAGATCCAGCAGCAGACACCAGCCATGAGCCCACAAGTCCAGAGTGGGCAGGTAGGACTGCTCAGAGAGGGAAGATTATTAAAATAAATAGGCTCCAATGAAGAGTATGGTGTAGGTCTGTTCAATATGAAAGGTGCTCTGAGATGCTCCATGATTCAGAACTACATGAATGAAACTGACACCAAGGCTTTGCAAAATAGAAGATTTGTGCTGAGAATTATGACCATTTTTAAAATGTGCTTTAGTGTCAGAAGCAGAGCCAGGAGCCAGTAGTGATGAGGGGATTGTTCCTGTCAGTATGGAAGGAAAAGGTGAGCTGTTGGAACAGACTGTGTGAACAAGCATTAGTTCCAGTAAAACCACTTTCTAGACCCAAACCATAGTCCTGACCTATTTTATTTTTTATCATTAAAAGTGAGACAGTAAATACACAAAGCCCACAACTGAAAGGCAATAGCATAAAGTAATATTAAATAAACCTGCATATTTTGCCAATGTAAATATCTGAGTTAGTTAAGTAAGTCAAAATGTCTGTAGATATTATTTTTTATTGTGATCCAGGTGCAGGTGAGTCTAGGGAAACAGGACGAAGTGTGAAAGGGAGAGCAGAGTCTACTGATGACAGAGGAGCAGCTCAGCAGTACAACCCTGAACCACTAGGCACAAATGACACAGATGAAGAGGAGTCTGTTGTTAGCTTTGGTTCCTCTGCTTGCCCTCAGTCACAGGACATACATACATTTTTTTCTTATCATCCTCATCAAACCCCTAATATCACTATACCAAAAGTTTTCAATAGCAAAGATGGAACAAACCGCAAGTAAGTTATGATGGAAATCTTTTGTTGCAGAGGATACCAAAATGATAGTTATTAGAAAGTGCAGCAGGCTTTATTTTTTGTATTATTTTTTTATTTAATATTTTTATATATTCTTTTATTTCATTTCAAACACTTTAAAGGTTTGAAAAATGTTAACACTTATAAGAACAAAAATATAGATTCTGTTATTGTTGTGTTGTGAGGAATAATAATGTTTGAGATGTCGATGTGCACTCACTGTTGAAATAAATACACATTGTGAAGCAACCTTTACTTGCACTGAATTGGAAATATTTTAGAAAATACACTGAATTACAAGGCTTTGCAGAACAGTGTGTAGACCTAACATGTAAGGTTATAATTCCATGATTTTAATAATAATTGGTCGTGATCTAAAGTGGGCCGGTCTGAGGTATGAAACTCCAGGGCTGAAAATGAGTCTCAGTCCAGCCCTGCTCACATGTGATTGGTCATCTGTGCAGCATTATAATATGCCCCACCCATTAAAAATATTGTTGTTTTTTTAATTATTATTATCATTATTATTATTATTATGTTTCTTATTCAGATATTTATTTACATATTTATTTATTGTTGCAGGGTAATACTTCACATACTGAAAACATTACCACCAATATCAATTAAGAAAGAACACGACTGCCAAGATCATGTTAAAAAATAAAAACAAGCTTTAATAAAATGTAGAATGCAAAAAGCACACTTACATATTTAAGAAAACAGTGCCAACACTTTCAAATTAAAACAAACTTAGAATTTCCACAGTCAGTCCCAGTCAGATGTGCTGTCCTCACAACATGTGACTGTGCAGTTACAGCCAGAAACAACAATAGAGTCCAAACAAGGCTTTCTGTTCTGAGCTGGAGCTTCTCCTTTACTTTACGTTTTCTTTAACGTTTTTGTAACTGCAACATATAAAATATATCCAACTTAAATTACTAACAGACAGTTATTATTAATTACTCTACATGCGTAATGAACTCACATCGCTAGCTTGAATAGCATAAACATTAGCTTCATTACACGTTCACAGAAAAGTTTCAGTCAACCAACATCTAGACCCTAATGTTGTTTTCGGATATATACACTTACAAAGAAGAAAATTTTCCAAGGCACACAGTAGTAGAGCACACTTAGCGAACATAAGTTCTTCTGAACTTTAACTGCAGAGAAAATACCGAACGGGAAATATACGTCAAAGATCATCTCTAGCAAAAGAGCGCTCACTCTGTATACAACCTTAGCGCACAGCGAACACAAAGATCCTTAAGGAGGCGACATCTCACTCCTATAAATTCTTAAGCCAACTGCATTTTAACCGATTTTAACCGATTTATCTATTATCAACTTATTGTAACTTATGAAAGTAATTTATACAACTTATGAAATAAGTTTGATCTTTGACCTAAAAACATCACATCAGACAAGTGTTGGTGCCATCTTCTCTGAGGGTGGTCCAGTCCAGTCTTCTGTGGTGGTAGAACATGTGTTGGTTCTGCTGTAGTGTCTGTGGAGGGTAGAACATATGTTGGTTCTGCTGTAGTGTATGTGGGGGGTAGAACATATGTTGGTTCTGCTGCAGTGTCTGTGGTGGTAAAACATGTGTTGGTTCTGCTGTAGTGTGTGTGGTGGGTAGCACATGTGTTGGTTCTGCTGTAGTGTCTGTGGAGGGTAGAACATATGTTGGTTCTGCTGTAGTGTCTGTGGTGGTAGAACATGTGTTGGTTCTGCTGTAGTGTCTGTGGAGGGTAGAACATATGTTGGTTCTGCTGTAGTGTCTGTGGGGGGTAGAACATATGTTGGTTCTGCTGTAGTGTCTGTGGTGGTAGAACATATGTTGGTTCTGCTGTAGTGTCTGTGGGGGGTAGAACATATGTTGGTTCTGCTGTAGTGTCTGTGGTGGTAGAACATATGTTGATTCTGCTGTAGTGTCTGTGGTGGTAGAATATGTGTTGGTTCTTCTGTAGTGTCTGTGGTGGTAGAACATGTGTTGGTTCTGCTGTAGTGTCTGTGGAGGGTAGAACATATGTTGGTTCTGCTGTAGTGTCTGTGGTGGTAGAATATGTGTTGGTTCTTCTGTAGTGTCTGTGGTGGTAGAATATGTGTTGGTTCTTCTGTAGTGTCTGTGGTGGTAGAACATGTGTTGGTTCTGCTGTAGTGTCTGTGGAGGGTAGAACATATGTTGGTTCTGCTGTAGTGTCTGTGGGGGGTAGAACATATGTTGGTTCTGCTGTAGTGTCTGTGGTGGTAGAACATATGTTGGTTCTGCTGTAGTGTCTGTGGTGGTAGAACATATGTTGGTTCTGCTGTAGTGTCTGTGGGGGGTAGAACATATGTTGGTTCTGCTGTAGTGTCTGTGGTGGTAGAACATATGTTGGTTCTGCTGTAGTGTCTGTGGGGGGTAGAACATATGTTGGTTCTGCTGTAGTGTCTGTGGTGGTAGAACATATGTTGGTTCTGCTGTAGTGTCTGTGGTGGTAGAATATGTGTTGGTTCTTCTGTAGTGTCTGTGGTGGTAGAACATGTGTTGGTTCTGCTGTAGTGTCTGTGGGGGGTAGAACATATGTTGGTTCTGCTGTAGTGTCTGTGGGGGGTAGAACATATGTTGGTTCTGCTGTAGTGTCTGTGGTGGTAGAACATATGTTGGTTCTGCTGTAGTGTCTGTGGTGGTAGAATATGTGTTGGTTCTTCTGTAGTGTCTGTGGTGGTAGAACATGTGTTGGTTCTGCTGTAGTGTGTGTTAGAGTGCAGCTCAAAGGTTAGAGAGCTCCAGACTCTGGAAGGATGGAGGCCTTACAGTCAACCCAGATGTCCCATCAGCAGTGCCATCTTCTTCATCAGACGTCATATCCATTGTGATCCCCCTCCATAAATCTCCTCCTTGTTGGCCAGTTCACCCCTCTTTTGCCTCCAGCTGCTGTACAGACAGAAGTACCATCAGTGCTGCACTGTGAGGCTAACAGTAGTAGAATGTGGTGTCTGTGTCAGATTCAGATTAAACAGATTCTTATAAATCTTACCGTCTTTCTTCTCTGCTGTGGGCTGAAATGTTCATGGCTTCTGCCTGGACTGTTAGACCTGGTTGGCTGTATGCGTAGTTCCATCACAATGTTTCTTTATGTCTTACAGGCCACTGGAATTAAAATATACAAGTTAGGAAGAGTAAAAAAATAGATGCATAGGATTATAACAATAGAGAAACAAAACACAACAAACTATTAAAGTTACTTAATCAACAGGACTCCACTTTCTACTCCATTCAAGCCTGGACTTGCAGCTGGAGCTGCCATTAAATGAGAAGTCACTGCCTCATTGTGGGGTGAGCTCAGTCTGAAAACCAAATAGAAATAGTTCAGAAAAAGCAGACATTAAAGGCATACATTTACTTCTATAGAGCAGAATGGATCCAGACTCTTTAAAATCTTACCCTTGCTCTGGTTCATACCATCTGTTGTTTCCTTCACTGTTTTGCAGACGGCGCACACCTTCCTAAAAAAAATACAAGACTAAGTCACTTTGAGGAACAAACACCTCCAGGTTCAAGCAGGTCAATGTGACAGATTCAGGACTTTAATCAGTTCCACAAGTCAAACCACACTATCATACACTGTGCAATTAACTAAGAAAGTCACACTAAGATAAAATTCCCACCCAAATAGCACACATGTACTAATTAATTGAATATATACTTACCACAATTTTTGGATTGTGCACAAGCCTTTTCTGGTTCTTGTCCACAGTCTGGTCGGTCATCCAGCAGTGTCTGCCTGGTTCAAGTCAGTGAGTTGTTGTCTCACCTCCACTGTAAACTGCTGTGTCATGTACAACTCCATTTGCATTTGTATACCTCACAGCAGGACCATTTACATACGAAAACCTCACATAGCCGAAGGGGCTGGGGAGGGGTTATTGCCAAGGCTCTCTAACCAGAGGGTAGGAATTCACGGCAATTCCCGGCAGTTAGAGAGAATTTTCTGTGGTGACTTCAAATTCCCACCAGTAGGCGTTAATTTGAAGTTCCACAGCAATTTACAGGGATGTTAACTGACGAAAACCCCACTTTTCATGCAGTGCACGTGTGTGGGCATGTGACCGCACAGCTGCAATACCTAATTGAGAGGAAACAAAATAAGTGAAAAGAAGACCAAAAATGACCTAGTGTGTGTGTATGCAGCAAGTAGGGTAAACGGCACAGATGTGCCTGACCAAAGATGGTTTTAATGGGGGGAGTTTACGGGGGTGATGGAAACAGTGGGATGGTTTCTGCCAATGGAAAAACACCCCGAACCTTCTAGGAGGATGGGAAAAAGGGTATAAAAGCTTGTGAGTTCAGAACGACGTCGGCTCTTCTCTGGAGAACCGTCCCGTGTGTTTACTGTGTGTGCTTCATGAATAAACACATGTAAGGCTCTGAAGACTGACTGGCTCGGCTCATTTTTGATTCAGAAGTGTCTGCACCAGATCACCACTTAGGAATAGTGTGTAGTTAAGTTTTTTTTTTTAACTTCTATTACAGTAGGACTTAGTATTCAGTTACAGTAAATTAGTGTTAGAATATAGTCTTCATCTGATTTTGACGGATGGGAAACTCCCTCAACAAAACATATATAAACCACATAGAAACATACACTTAAGCCCAAAATTATTCATACCCCACGCAAAAATTGATTATTTCATAGTTTTTATATGAAATGAAGGACAGAGAAAAGGTTTGTATAATTTCATTTTATTTATGGTAGATTACGAAGCAATACAGCAAATTTGGTTCCTTTGTTGTTGACCTATAGGTTACATAATCAACATTTTGGGTTTGTATGCATGTCCATAATTATTCATACCCCCTGAATGGTCATGGAATTTAGGCTTTTTTGGGTGCCAAAACTAGGGCTAATCATTATGAATGCCATCCCTGGAACTCACTAACCATGTGCAATCCCTTATGCAACCTGTCATGTAATAAACTGAAATAAATTCAGTGAGTGAGTGCATTCATTCTCACTTTATGGTCAACAGTCAAACCAACGGCATGGCAAAGACAAAAGAACTGAGTGAAGACCTTCGATCGCGCATTGTAAATGCACACAAGGATGGCAAAGGCTATAAAGCTATAGCAAAGCAATTTCATGTGCCAGTCGCCACTGTACAGAGCATCATCACCAAGTTCTAAAGGTTCCACACTGTACAGAATCACAAGGGGCGTGGCCGGAAGCCAAAGATGACATCAAGACTATCACGAAAAGTTGTGAGAGAGGTCAGCAAAAACCCCCGGATCACCACCAAGGCTATCCTGAAAAATTTGAGTGAAACTGGAACCAACATATCGAGGCAGACACTGCAGCGGACATTGCACAAAGAGGGCTTCCGTGGATGCCGGCCAAGGAAGACTCCACTGCTCCAGCCCAGGCATGTAAAAGCCAGACTAGCCTTTGCAAAAGCACATCTAGACAAGGACCCAAGCTTTTGGTTATCAATGTTGTGGTCTGATGAGACAAAAATGGAGCTTTTTGGCCACAGGGATGTGGCCTTTGTTTGGAGAAGGAAAGGTGAAGCATTCCAACCCAAGAACACGGTTCCAGCAGTCAAGCACGGCGGTGGAAGCATCATGCTTTGGGGATTCTTCTCTGCAAGTGGGCCTGGGAATCTCGTCAAAGTGAATGGCATCATGAGAAAGGAACAATACATTGAGATATTGGAAGAAAATATTAAGCAGTCGGCAGAAAAACTTGATCTGGGTCAGCAGTAGATGTTTCAACAGGATAACGATCCTAAACACACAGCGAAAGCGGTCAAGAAATGGTTCAAGGATAATGATGTGAATGTCTTGGAGTGGCCAAGCCAAAGCCCAGACCTGAACCCGATCAAAAATCTGTGGAGGGAGGTCAAGACACAAGTTTCGGCAAGAAGACCTTCTAACCTCAAGGATTTGGAAACCTTTGCAAAAGAAGAGTGGGCAAAAATCCCTGCTGAAGTCTGCAGAAACCTGATCAGCAACTATCGGAACCGTTTGCAAGCTGTTATAGCAAATAAAGGCTATGCCACTGATTATTAATCATGGGGTATGAATAATTATGGACATGCATACAAACCCAAAATGTTGATTATGTAACCTTTAGGTCAACAACAAAGAAAGCAAATTTGCTGTATTGTTTCGTAATCTACCATAAATTAAATTGAATTAAACAAGTATTTTCTCTGTCCTTCATTTCATACCTAAAACTATGAAATAATCAATTTTTTGCGTGGGGTATGAATAATTTTGGGCTTAAGTGTATATCAAACAGCCAACTTGCAGTAAACTATATAGAAACACATATAAACCACATAGAAACATTTATAAACCAGCCAACCAGCAGTAAACCAGACAGAAACACATATAAACCACATAGAAACATTTATAAACCAGCCAACCAGCAGTAAACCAGACAGAAACATATATAAACCACATAGAAACATATATAACCCAGTTAAGCATCAGTAAACCACACACCTTAGCAGATATCTCATATCTTAATCCTCTACAGTTCCATTATTAGCCAACTTTGCATCATTTCAATTCAGCTAGCTGTAGCTAGTAACATCAAACATTTTTTTAACATTATAAAAGGTCACATACCTCTGTAATTGGATTATTTTTCTGCCTCCTCTTCTCTCCTCTTCTAAACTGTGTAGCTCAGGCCTTGGAAGGCCTTTTCATGGTGATAAACTCTCCATCCTTTACCTGGATGTTTGGCTCTACATCTGTCTGACTGTCATTCAGCTCTGCTCTGTTACTCACACACAGTGAGCACCAGTCTGGGAGAGCTCACCTGAGAAATTACGGGGTGGGGGTGGTGTTATGTTGTTTTTTTCCTCTCATTTTTTTTATTTTTAAGACAATTAATTATCATGTTATCAGTTATCAGCCTATGCCATGAACAGGACCTGCACGGACACGCATACGCACGCATGCAGGTAAACAGACACATGTGCAAATCTACATGTACATGACACCTCTGATATTCAAATCCATCTAGCTGACGTGACCCAGGCAGAACAAATACATACATGTTGACAACTTACGCTAAGCGGTTGGAGATATGAACTGCCTCCTGTCCAGTCCAACCTTTTTTTTTTTTTTCCTGTCCTGTCCAACCAGCGAGTAACGGTAGCTTTCAAAAGTAGATAGAGTAACAGTGGGGACGGCCAATCACATGTACGATAGCAAAACCGCAGAGCCAATCGGAGAGTAATAATTAGGTTAGAGGCAGGACTTATAGCAGAGACTCACTATTAACCCTTTCTGTGCCATAATCATTGACTAAACACTACGGACAGCGGTTGTATTGATAGGGACAACACAGTAGTGGCTGGATATTGGTAGGGACGTGTCCCTAGCGTCCCTATGCAATTCTATGCCCCTGCAAGGGACTATTGTTCATCATATTTCCCCATGTGCTTGCAATGCAGTGCACAGGGGACTATTGTTCGTCATATTTATTAGGGGCTCAGGCATCGACATGAGCACCTATTGTTCTTCCATGCGTTTATTATTATTTTTCATCATCTTCATCTTCCAGACAAATTTTCGGCGATTAATACGGCCTAGGGTGTTGTGAAGACCCCTGCAAATTATACATCAAAACATGCGGTTTGGGAATCCTGTGCTATGTTATTTTCATAGAGATTCGTGAATTTTTCAGAGTTATTCACGAAAATCATGCAAAAAAAGTCCCATAGAAATGAATTTGGAGAGGAAAAAAATCAGCCAGAAAAGTCCACTTTTTTCTGGCCACTACTACTTTGCCATACTTTGACCTACAGACTTCATTCAAACTTTAAAACCCAGGCATTTTTGTCCTCTCTGCACGAATGTACTTGGTATGAGGATGGGGTTTACGGTTTTCGATAGGTGAGTCTTCAAAAACCCCTGGGTTGAGTGAAAATTGTCCAAATTTCCTGAGTTAGAGTGTGTGATGTCATCACGCTAGAGTGGAAGAGCAGTGAAAATTCAACTGAAAATTCTCTGAATAACTCACCTTCCCGGCCAAACGATACATCGCAGGTGAATGATACTTTCCAAAAATGTAGCCATGGTTCCTGGGCTTCATATGAACCCATGTTTGAAGACCTAGCTCTTTTTAAAGTGAAATGACAGGCACTAGTTTGGAGGCTCATCCTTCTTCCTGCCATTAACTCTTCATTATATTGGATTCCTTCTTGTCTTGGTCAGTTGACTGTTTTTACACTGCCCTTACTCAGTCATTTTTCACAGTACAGGAAAAAAAACCTATATCTGTGTGTTCCCCAGATCTCTCTGACGCTCACGGTCATTTCGGTTTTCACCTATCTTTTACGGTTTTCTTGTAATTAGCAGTTGTCCGGGACCTGTTCTGCTCCAGTCTCAGCCTATTCCTGCTGCTCTGTGTGTCAGTTTCATTCTCTGTGTGTGTCAGTGCAGCGCCGTTGCTGCGGTAACGGCCCCTCTGCTCTGTGTCCCAGGTGTGTCCAATAAACCCAATCAGTCTGACATGTTTCTGCTCCCATTGCAACCCTGGAGAGTCCATAGCAACGCTAGGTGTGTGTGAGAGAGTACTGATACTACTACAACTAATACTACTACGACTACAACTATTACTACTAGTATTACTTCTACTAATAATAATACTACTAATACTATTAATACTACTACTACTTCTACTACTACTGCTAAAAAAACTACTACCACTACTTCTACTACTACTCTTACTAATACTGCTACCACTACTACTACTACTACTACTACTACTACTACCACTACTACTACTACTACTACTACTAATAATAATAATAAAAAGACTACTACTACTACAAATACTACTATTACTACTAATACTACTTCTAAAAATACTACTACTACTACTACTACTATTAAAAATACTACTAGTACTACTACTATTGAAAATACTACTACTACTACTACTAAAAATACTACTACTACTATTACGAAAAATACTACTACTACTACTACTACGACTACTACCAATAATAATAATAATAATAATAATAATAATAATAATAATAATAATAAAAAGACTACTACTACAAAAAATACTACTATTACACTAATACTACTTCTAAAAATACTACTACTACTATTAAAAATACTACTAGTACTATTACTACTACTATTGAAAATACCACTACTACTACTACTACTACTACTACTAAAAATACTACTACTACTATTACAAAAAATACTACTACTACTACTTCTAAAAATACTACTACTACTACTACTACTACTACTACTACTACTACTATTACTGTTACTCCTTCTATTGCTCCTCCTATTACTGATGGAATAAACTGATTCAAACTGATTCTCTCTCACACACACACACACACACACACACACAGCTCTTCAGTTCTCAGCTGCAGAGTATAGAACACAGACAGTTGAAGCTCAGGTGTCAGGTGATCAGCATCAGCGAATCAGGTCACACATGACTACAACTAATGAATACAGTCTCCTGTCATGTCTGCTGTGTTTCTCCAACATTTCCCAGTGTCATTGTCCAGCTACATGCTGCTTCAGCCTGAACATGGAGTCAAACTGGCATGCCCCCCCCACCACCACCACCACCCCCGACCCCCGAGCCCCTCTCACGATTTCCGTGTGTGGAAATTGTCTAGTAATTATTATTATTCCCCATGTGCTTGCAGTGCAATGCGCAGGGGACTATTGTTCGTCATATTTATTATTATGACTTAGTATGACTTATACAAAAAATTTGGAAAAAAAAAATGCGGTCCAGACCGTTGGAAATAGACCCAAACATATTATTACAAAAATGTGAAGCCTGGTCTCGAAAGCTGTGCTGTTATTGGCTTGACATTCCAATGCACGGATTTCATTAAAATTGCGAAACAACTGTCAAATTTCTCCATCTGAAATGAATTGGGCCATTTTCAAGTGGCTACCATTCCCAAACGATTCATGCTAAAATTATTCTGTCAACGCAGAAATGTTCAGCTTGGCCCAAAGATTATCTGTGTGGTCACATGGTAATGATATTACCAGGGCCGTGCAGAGAGCTATAAAGGGGCAGGGGCTCAAACTTCCAAAAGGGCACATGAAAACGAATAACCACCACTTACAAAGTTCACATTTAGCAACAAGCAACATTATTAATCCACAGCAAGTCAAAGATTGACCAAATGGTCCAGATCAATGTCCTCAATACTGGGTGTGTCCTCCCTGAGCCCTAACACAGGCTGTGCACCTTCTGCACACACTCTGGATTCACCTCCTGATCCTATCTGGGAGATGTTGTCCCACTCTTCCTGAAGGGCCTGGATGAACATCTGGCAGTTGCCAGGTGCTGGACGCCTAGCATACACGGATCTACCAAGAATATCCCACAGATGTTCAATGGGATTGAGATCTTTGACTTGCTGTGGATTAATAATGTTGCTTGTTGCTAAATGTGAACTTTGTTGAACTACCCTTTGTCATATTTTACATTATCCTCTGGATACTCATCCACTGTTTTGTTGTTTGTTGTATTTTGTTTGTTAATTAAATGTTTTTTTAAGAACAAGAAAGAATTTGTTTTCACATTTAATAAAATGTTGTGCAATGGCATCGCATAGAATATGTGATAAGTTTCTTTTGATGTTCAGTTTCTCTGTAAGTGGAAATAAAGATGTAATGTGTAGAAATTTTTGTGTGTTAATACCCTGCAAAAATCTAAATTTTATCAGGTGTATTTTTCTCATTTCTTGTCAAAATATCTCATCACACTTAAAATAAGACAAAATCACCTAAAGAGTAACTTTTCAGTAGGATATAAGAACTTGGTTTTAGACAATAGATCTTGAAAAATCTTATTTCAAGAAATTTTAGTAAGATAATTTTCACTTGTTCCATTGGCAGATTTTTTTTGCTTAATTCAAGATTTTTTTTTGCTCAATTCACCAAAAAAATCTGCCAATGGAACAAGTGAAAATTATCTTGGTAAGATTTCTTGAAATAAGATTTTCTAGATCTGTTGTCTAAAAATAAGTTCTTTTATCTCCCTGACAAGTTACTCTGTAGGTGATTATGTCTTATTTTAAATGTGATGAGATATTTTGACGAGTACATGAGAATAATACACTTGGTAAGATTTAGATTTTAAGTCCAACATAAATTCTTAAAAACAGATGTTAAATTATGTATAAAAGCATGACAGTGAATGTTAATAACTAGAAATACCTTCATTTTACATCTGGTTTTACACCTACTTTTACAGTGAAACATTGAATATTTACTTTCTTTTCATTATAGGACATATTTATGATGATATTTAGGTCCACAGTTAAGAAAGAACCATGTAGAGGAAGTGTTAACCCAAGCCAAACCATTTAACATTACATGATAATAATAAAGTTTATGTTGTAGTATTTATAGCAGTATCATTTAATATTGACCAGGTCGATGGGAATATTTGTGGAGGTTTGTGGTTATTTCAAATAAGATTCACTCAAGATGTTTGAGGCGAACACAGATATTACGACAATTGATCCAGCAGTTTCTGAAACAAAACCAGAAATGTCAAAGTGTTGGCACTGATGAAAGAGTTGGGGGATTTTACATGAGTTTTATGACTCTTGTGCACCAAAAGGGCCAGATTTAGGTATTGGATGAGACGAGGACTTGCATGTGTTTTCTTTTTATGCAATTTTATATCGGTTTAGCAGAATTTAATTACTTCTGCACGTTTTAACCCATTAAGACCCAGTGGTACTTTTATGGCAGCTTCTAAAAGATTTTTTTCTCTCTGTTTAACGTTTCTCATGTGATTTATCACCATTTATTATAATAAAAACCTCTGTGTTTGGCATTTTTCAGTGTAAATCACTTCCTTTACCCTATATTTAATTTACTGTTCATGTAGATGTTCATTAAAGCTCAGAGTAAACTTAAAGGTATTATGCAAAAACAGAGAAAACTGAAGAAAAAATGACTGTTTCAGCGAGTGAGGACTATTTCCATGTGTTACAATTTTGCAGCTAAAACTCAACAGTTTATGGAAATAAAACAGAAGCAAATCTGTGTGAGTGCTTCAGCAGGACTCAGACTCAGGTGGGCACCCAGCTGTTAGAGTGGGCTAGTCTGGGAGCTCATTCCATAACGTGACGATGATATTGAATTATTTACTCACGATCGGTTTTTGGCCCCAAAACTATAGTTGTTGAAGAATATGACCAGGACCAAAAGCGACAAGTGAATGTTTTGGGCAGATAGCGGGGTGGACTCTCACGTACCTGGAATCGCGGCGCTTCCCTCCTCCTCGTTCATTCTCCAGACCACATGACATGTGCGTGTGTGTGTTGCAAGCACGGTTGCACAGGAGGAAGGGGCGGGGTGTGACAGAGATGAAAGGGCACCATGACCAGGTCCAGTGACAGCCAAATTAAACCACTCTTAACATTTATTATCATTGATCAAAATTTTTGTCATGGAAATTTTAGTCATGCAGTTTTTTGTGCAAAAAAAAAAAAAAAAAAAAAAAAGAGTAAAAAGGGCACTTGTAGGCAGAGGATCAAAGCAGCAGGGGCTCAAGCCCCCCCGGCCCCCTGCTTTTCACGTGCCAGGATATCACTTACAGTTTTCGCACAAGAATGCGAAAAAAAAAAACATTCATTGTCAATGGGAAAAGCAAAAAAGTTGTCTGTTTTCTGACCACTACTGCTTCGCCATACTTTCACTTACAGACTTCATTTAAACTTTAAAACGCAGGCATGTTTGTCATCTCTCCAAAAATGTCTGTGGTATGAGGATGGGCTTTACGGTTTTCAATGGGTGAATGTTCAAAAACCCCTGGGTTGAGTGAAAATCTGATCTGCTAGAGTGGGTGATGTCATCACCTAGAGTGAAGGAGCAGCGAAAATTCACCTGAAAATTTTCTGAACAACTCGCCCTCCTGGACAAACGATAAATAGGAGGAGAATGATCTTTTCCAAAACTGTAGCCACAGTTCCTGGGCTTCAAATAAACCCAGTTTGAAGACTTAGCTCTTTCTAAAGTGAAATGACAGGCAGTAGTTTCGGGGCATATCCCTCCTCAGCTCCTATTCACAGCAGTACAGATTACTGCTAAACGGATCGCTGTGCTCCTGGTGAGATGACTGTTTTTACACTGTCATAACTCGGTCATTTCTCACAGTACGGACAAAAAACCCACATCTTTGTGTTCCCCAGGTCTGTCTGCTGCTCACGATTATGTCAGTTTTCACCTATCATTTACATTTTTCCCATAATTAGCAGCTGTTCAGGAGCTGTTTCAGTGTTTCAGTCATAGATGAGCATGTTTGTGTCTGTGTCCTCAATGGCTGCACTGCTCGTTGTCATGGTAACAGCACATGTGGTCTGTGTGTCACAGCTGCAGACAATTAAGATAATTAAGGCTCCACAAAAAAAGATACACTAATACAGATACAGTACAATGAAAAATACATCTAAATAATAAATAATGAATGCAATAAGAATAAATACATAAAAAATAAATATAATTAAGCTGAAAAACTTCCCATAAATTTTCTCTATGAAATGAATGAGCTCACCTGGGATTACATGCACAGACACATGGAACTATTCAATTAAAGGAGCCTATTGAAACACTGCTTTAACAGGACTGACAGACTGTGAGAGGGGCTTCTCATCTGAATACAGGTCTACACAAAGTCTGTGGTGACGTCAGTCCACAAACACTGACACACACACTCACATAGGAAGTGAATGGCAGATATTTCTTGCTTTTATTATTATTATTATTATTATTATTATTATTAATAATAATAATAATAATAATAATAATAATATACTAGTAATATAAATAATTAATTCTGATGAATATAATAATGTTGTTAATTATACAAATGTAATAATATATATTAATTACGAATTAAGAACTGACATGCATGTCTGACACTGGAGGAGAAAAATAGCACTAACACAAGACAGCTGAAAATGCATCCAGGAGAAAGTCATTTCCCCATATAGAATTTTGCAAAAAAAACCAAAAACTGTCAGGCAACCAAATAAAATATTGAAATTTCCAAATATGCTATTCAATCTTATTTTGAAAAAAAGAATGGTAGTTTAAAATAACCTCAACTACGATTTTGTTTTGAAAATTGCATATTTCCAGTCCTAACAGTGGCGGTCGATTTTATTTTGAAATGTAGCGTATTTCCTGTGCGTATTTCCCGTCCTGACAGTGGAGGTGTTGGGAGATTGACACCATTATCGGACACGTATGCACTAGTGAGTGAGATGAAGCCTCATGAGGCATCGAACCACTTGAGCCAATTGGTCCGAGAAAGGGTTCATTTCTCAAAGCTTCATGTGCACACAAAACCACCTACTGGCTATGTGTATAATCACAGGCAGCTGGATCTGAACCACAGAATGTGTGATGCATTGACTTTTTGGGTCTGTTATGGCTCTTAGGAATGACTATGAATAACAAATAATGTATGACCAAATAATTTATCTACATTATCACATATGTGAATAATACAATATTTTTTAATGTATTCTGTGTGTGTAAATTTCCCCCAAATGGTAGTATCACAAGTGGGAGGTTGTATAATGTTTTTTTTTTTGTCACTTTAGGAAAATGTCATGACTTAAACAGGCAGAGGACAGTCAAAGTACTTGTGGAACTAGGAAGAGGGCACTGAACATGCTTGTGTAACTTGGACAATGATGTACATGACAGGGGAGATTTGATTTATTTATATTCAGAAAGATCAGTTTCTCAACAGTTTTTGGTTTGAAGTGATTTTTTTTTTTTTTTTTTTTTTTGACACAACCTCTCCGGCCTTTGAAAACACCCTTTCACATGGTAAAGAAGATGCACAAATACACAAGAACAAGATTATATACATTGGGGTACAGTAATTTTTTGTCTCTCCCAGTACTCCAGATAAGCAAACCTTATGTGTCTGAAATAATGTTAGATTTAGTTGACCTTATTAGGAGTTATCAAACTAAAATGTTCCCACACAGGGGAAATCCTCCTCTTCTTACCTGGCTCCATCCTCTTACTCATCCTTCTCTTCTCACTCTCCTAAATCTTCAAATGATCTCTCTCTCTAACCACTTCAAACTATCTCCAAACTATATAAACGCTATCCAAACTCTAGTATCTAAACTCTGTTCAAACTCTGCACTGACTGTAACCCTCAATCAAAAACCCACATTTTGAATGGAGCCTGAGGGGTTTGTATTGCTGTCTAACCTGACTCACACAGAACCACCTCTGAACAACTGCGCGAAGCAGTCACATGGTACAGCCGGGCAGCGAGGCTTCGGGCATCATCATTTTCTGCTCCTCCCCTAAATGAAGCAAGCCTCGACACACGATTCGCGGAAACGCCCCCCTCCATTACTCGACACGCTTCGAAGCCTTGGCACATCTCCAAACATCACTAGTATGCACTCTGATGAGCTGTTTCATATCATCACTTCATGCACCGCAGCCAATCAGCGCTGTCTACGCCGTCAGTGCTTTTCTCTGTTGTTACCGCTGGCTGACAGAGTCCTGCTTTCTTTCGTTAAAGGCTAACACAAGATAAACGTTTGTCTTTTATCTGTAGCTCTGGTAAAAATGGTTAGTTTGGTCATGTTAATTTTGGACTGCACAGATTATTGTGTCATTATGAAACTTACATAGACGAAGTTATGCCGTTTCTGTGTGTGGGATGACCCCCCTCCCCCGAACCTGACAATGGACGTCGATGCTAATGTTAATTTGACCTGATTCTGCAGGAAAAGGAGAATTTGCACATGGGAATACTTCGCAGTGCCCCCTACACATTGTCAATGATAGCCAAGGCAGACAGAAGCTGTGTAGTTTGTCTGCATTTTGGTTTTCTCTTTCTCCAGTTATGCTAATATTACACACTAGCTTTAGCCCATAGCTTCATTAGCGCCTTTTAGTCCATGTATTTATAGATGTAGTATAGACCAGCAGATACACAATCCGTCTCAGTCCTCACTCCTAATTCATTAGTTCCAGCATTGGTGCTGAAGACCTGGCTATACTGACAAATGCTGCCACAGACACAGTAAAGATAAGAGAATTAGTTCGCGCTGCAGCGCAATTTTGCAATAAAAGTCTGTGCCGACAAAAAGAGCGCCATTACTGTACAGTTCAGAACAATACACACATGAAGATGCGGCTTCGTGTCCTACACAAATGGAAAATTTGCTTTAACAATAAAGCCCTTATTATTTATACTCTGCAGCTTTCATTCCAATGATTGTTAAAGCTGTTATGTGTATTAACATTTCAATAACTGAATAGAAATATTAATGTCTGATGTTTGTATTGAATTATGTTACATTGGCTCATTACCTATGTGCTTGTATGTAATGCAAGGTATGGTTTTACTATTTAGAGTAAACCACTTTTTTCTGTGATATATAAAACATAACTTTCTCAGCTTCTCATATGGTAATCTTCATTTGTTCCCCCATGCCTTATTCAACCGTATTCTTGTCCAAGTTATCGTTTCCTTTCTCTGTCTCTGTTTGCTATCTGCTCCAAGGTATATACAAAGGTAAAAAACAACAACAAAAAAACAGGTACATTAGACAATACACAATTGCTGTGAATAGCTTCAGAAGTCTGTGTTCCTATTTTTACTCTATACCAGGGGTCACCAACCTGGTGCCCGCGGGTGCCAGGTCACCTGCAAGGACCACGTGAGTCACCCGCAGGCCTGTTCTAAAAATAGAACTAGTCCAGATGTCTCCAACGCTTTGTTCGCGATGTACCAGTAGCTCGCCAAGGGTCAATAATATAATAACACAAGGTTGATTAGTCAATCGGTTGAACAGGTCTAAATTTCCACCCAATCAAAATTACAAGTGTCCTGCCCCCCTCCCGAGATGAAACAGTCAACTAGCTGTCAATCAAACTTTAGCGCTGGTTTACTGTCTGTCACTGGAGAGGGGCGGGGCCCAGGAGGAGCAGGATGAGCCAGATGCCAGGCAGGTAGTGGGTTTAGCCCCGCAATGAGGTGGGCCGAGTATAGTCAGGGAGTTATTTTCACCAACAATGAGACACAGACTACTGTTTAACAAATGTGAAAGATAAGTGTGTGTGTCTGATCTGTGGCGCGAGCCTGGCAGTCGGTAAAAGATGCAACGTGGAGTGAAATTTCTCCAAAGTTCACAGCAACTGTTCTGGAGATTCTCCAGTGGGAATCAGCCTCCGTAAAGAGAAGGTAAAAGAGCTGAAACCTAAAGTCCAAAAACAACAGTCCATGTTCACTAAACTGACCAAGGCCAGTGCTTCAGCAGAGGCATCAGTAAAGTGGTTCACATCCTGGACCAGCGCAAACATATGTACACTATCTGCGCATGCGCTCAGACAGCTGGAGTCGGACCTGAACAGGTGCCTCTGTGTTTGACTCCAGTGTGATGACTGTAGAAGTGACAGGGGGATGGTGGATTTATGTGCACAAAGTTCTGGTTTTAATTGATATGTTTTGACAGCGTATGTGAATTTAGAAAAGGTCAAATCCTTCAGAAAAACAGCAGCACATGCTAGTGAAGTTTTATTGTGTGAGTGACAATGTTCCTTTTCACAATTTCAAAGTATTAAATGTGCACATACAGGTGTGTATTATTTGTTTTTAATAATTCTATAAAAATATGCAGGATTGTTCCATTTCATAATATTTGACATAATATTAAAATATTTAGGAATACAGGATACAAATGCTTGTGTCTGTTTTTTGTTTTTTTTTGTTTTTTTTTTACTTTTGATTGTCTCAATAAAAGTAAAATAATAGCTTCATATTAACACTTTTCAAGTATTGTAAATGTTGAAACAAAGAAATATAAATAAATAAAATAATAAATGAAGAACACAATGTTACAAACGTACTATACAAAATACGCGTATGTATGAAAATTAGGTATGTAAATAAATGTTGCTAAATTAGAGTAGCCCTCCGGCAACTTCATTATTTAAAAGTAGTTCACAGAAGAAAAAAGGTTGGTGACCCCTGCTCTATACTCTATTTAATTTAAATCGTTAGCCATTTTATTTTTTATGCTGTGTAACACTTTCTGTTTTAACAGATTGATTGCACTCCTGAGCACTCCTGCACAGGTGAATATTCACTTATATCATAACTGTTGTTTCTAAAGCAGCTGTTGAAATACCATAACTGCAGTACAAACAATAAACAATAGAAATGATTTAGAAACATTTTTTATGACTCCCTCTTACATTATTGTTTTTGGGATGGTTGTGTTAACATCTTACACTTTTGTGTCATATCTAATGCTTGGATTTCTTTGCAGTTGACTCACCTGATGGCGCACCTTGGATCTCCTCCTCTCACCTTTTCAGGTAAGCCATTCCTACTTTCAAAATATCAATAGCAGCTTTATATTGTTTAGCCTCAATCAGACAGCATCACAGTCTTTCATCACATCTTTATAGTTCATTTCAGATTACTGTCGTATTTAATCGGTCCCATCTTAGCACAGCGCCAATTACATTACTTCATACATTTTACTATTTCACCTGTTGATTTTAAATTGTTGTATTCTGTTATTTTGCAGGATTCACACCTGAGAAGGGCTTCATAGTTTTGCTGCTTTTAGTCTTGGTAAGTGTGATATAGGAGGTGTGCTTACTTTTTTTTTTTCTGAAATGCTTACACATGCATAATGTTGTATCGGAATACTGCAGTGTGTATCTACAATGTAAAATAATTGCAACATTAATTGTAATAATAATGATAATTGTTTGTTTTCTAGGTTCCTTGTTTTCAAGTAAATCAAGACAAAGCAGCTGCAGTTTCTTGTTCACTAAAAAAGTTCAAGTTCTTAAAAAAAAAAAAAAGTTCAAGTTTGCATTCTGTTTGAGCATTGTAGTATCCTAGTTTAGTTTAGCTGATTGTTTTAGTTTAGTTTTAGTTTGCATTAGTACAGGTGCGTTTAGATTAGATTAGATTAGATTAGATTCAGTTAAGGTTTAGAAATACTGTGTACATAGAGAATTTTGATAACCTGTTGCTCTGAGTTTTGTTTTTGTAAAGGTTGTTTCCATTCTTCAGTTGCACTATCTACTCCAGGATCATCTAACACATTTCAGAAGATCATCACTGTAAGCAATCTCACCTCCTCTTTCATTAATAATGTTGATTTTATGTATATAGAGAATTTTGTTAACATGCTGCTCTGACTTCATTGTTTTTGTAAAGGTTCATTCCAGAACCCTGCCAGAGGTCCACATCTTCAGCTGCCCAGTGTCCATTCTGGGAACATCCGACAGATTTGAGGAGATCATCACTGTAAGCGATCTCAACTTTTCTGTCAATAAAAATGCTAATTGCAATTATATCTTTACTTGATTTTTTATTTTTCCATCATATTTATGTGGGTAATGAGTGGTCTGAATATAATTAATGGAGCTTCACAGTTTTTCAGATAATTGCGTGTGTTAATGCTAATATGCATTAAATTGTGTTTATTACATCATGTTAATATTCTGATGAGTAATTTATGGCTGCTGTTTACTTTTATAGGTTTCCAGTGATCCTCAACTCTAAACAAAAGTTTAAAAAGGATTTCACTAATCAAAGGCATTTGGTTTTTTATGATGAATTAAATACTCATCTAAATTTTTCCTATGACTTGACTGTACACGGAAATTCTGTGAAATGTATTTTTGACTTTTATAACAATTGTTTTCCAAAATGCCACGGAAGGGTAAGAGATCGGAGGCACAAAAAACCCGTTGGAGGAAGCTGAACCTGGCAGAACAAGAGACCAGCCCACCCAGCAGCAGCCATCAGGTCTGTTCAGACATTTATCATTCTGTTGTATTTGACATACTGTAAGGTGTGTATTACGGACATTAATTGAGGTTAACTTTATTGGGGGGGGGGGGGGTTAACTCTTACATTTAACAAAATTAGAAATCACTTAACACCACATCAGCTGTCACCACCAGTCACGTGACAAAAATCAGTTACAAATGCTGTCTGTTTTAAATAAAATCTGCTTTGGGTTCTGTCATGTCTGCTCCCAGACTGTGTCTGGATTTGTCTGTCTTTTATGTTGTCTGTCATTTCCTGTTTTATTTTGTTAAGTTTCCCTCATGTGTCATGTCTGGTGTCTTTACTTCCCTTCCCTGATTGTTTCCACCTGCTCCTGATTACCTGACTCCTCCCTGATTATCTCCACCTGTGTCCAATTGTCTTCCCACCCTCTTGTGTATTTAAACCCTGTGTTTTCCCCTGTTTCTTTGCCAGTTTGTGTTCTACCTTTGTGTGCTCACTTACCAGCGTTTTTGGATACCTGTCAGTCTGTCTGCCCGTTTTGCCTTCCGATCACCGATTCTGCCTGTCCCTCGTCTGCCTGCTCGTCTGGTTCTGATCTGGTTCGTTCATCCGACTTCTGATTCTGCCTGTTCCCTGATTACCTCAGCCTCCAACGTGTTACCTTGTGTTTCGACCCTCGCCTGGACTTTGACCGTGAGTAGCCTATCCCTCATGTCCCGTTGCCTCCTGAATTGCCCTCCTGTGTATGACCTGGCTTGTTTTTTGACTCTCCTCTGTTTTGCCCTAGTCGGGGTGTTGACGGGAATCCTCCGGCTCGGCCGTGCTGACCATCCATATTCCCCGCTCACAGCCTGGACGAAGAGTCCTGAACCACACGCCTTCATAGACGTGTTAACTATTCTGTGCTGTGTTTTTCTTACTGTGATTGTGTTTAATAAACACTCTCAACTGGTCATCTGTGTTCTGGTCTTGCATTTGGGTTCAGCCTTTGTACTAGTCCCATTACAGGTTCAGAAGGTTCATGACAGTTTTATACATCTAACTTCTTTATTCAGGACAAATAAAGTGTGGAGTTAAAATGTTGTGACTTATAGTCCTGCATCCAATTGACAGTGATGTTAATTATATACGTCCCCACTTTTTTGCTTTTTTGATACATCTATCTGATCGGAAAAATATATATATATATAATATGTAATGACATACATTTTGAAATACAAGACAGGCATATTTCATTTGCACATACAAGTGTACCTGTGATCATAAACTTTTATACATCAGTGTTTTTCATAATACAATGTCCATTTTATGTAGTGAAATGCATAAGTTTCTTATGCAGTCAACTTTAAGTATCCTGGTGACACTTACGATGTAATTACTGTGTTTCATCAAAACTAACAAACATTCCAGAATTGTCAGGATTTTAACCCTTTGAATGCTACTTAAATTATTTGAATCATAAATGACTAAAACACATAAAATTAAATATTATACATATAATAAATAGTGGGGAGATGGGGCACTGGTGGTGATTAGAGCCTTGAAGATGTCAAAGATTAGCAGCAAAATTGATTTGATTTCATCATTATTTTTATATACTATCAGATACTCCTTCTGGTTATCCTTGTGGCCAAAAATGCCTCATTGACTTCCATTATAACCAGATGTTTTCTTGTCACTGGCCTTACACTACATGACCATACTAGGGATGTAACAATTAGAGATTTTGGTGCTGTGATTACCGTCAGGGAAATAATCACAGTTTCATGGTTACTACAATTATTTTGCGGGGGTTTATATGTGTGGATGCGGTCCATGCCGCTCGTACTTTACAATGGGTACGTGCAGATGTGAAAGTGAAACTTTGTTACTATTCACTTATTTTTTCCAAAGCGACCCGCTACCGTCCACTTTAAGGTCATGGGAACATTAACCATCAGCAGGGGAAATAAACAAAAGACAAAATAAACCTGCGTTTGAATCTGTGTGGGCCGTCTAATCTCCACAGGTGAAGCCAGCACACACACCCCACACTGAGGCGCACCCCTGATAAAACAAACCCCAAAATAACACAAACCACGAAGCAATCACATAGCAGAGCCAACAAAAAACATTATCTCATTGAACACAAATCATTGAACATAAAGCAGCTCAACCTGACTAAAATACCTTTCCCCTTTCTAGTCCCCAAAGTTTTTCCGCACCCAAATAGTCGATGCTGTAGATCAGTAGCAGTGTAGCCGCAGGCTTTACTCACAACACCCCACAGTCACCACCACAGGATCGGCCTACGTTGGCCCCAGTAGATCCACGGAGGACAATAATCCATTGGATAACGGGAGAAGTTTAATCCAAAAAGGTATTAAATCTACAAAGTTAGCTCTGCAGCATCTCAAACTGTGGCTGGCTTCTATTTTGGCATACGACAGCCCTCTCCTCCGTGTGTCCATGCGCACAGCCTATCTTCTCCTTTTTATACTGACAGCACGCGTACATTTTATAAATTCTTTTCAAAGAATTTAACAAACAATAAATCAACACTGTGACCAAGTTTTACAAAAGGACTGTGGGAGATCTTAATGTGATGCATATTCAAAAGGCATCATTAATATAGGTAATGACCTATGGGGCCTTTACAACTTACACACGTTACTGATTCCTCTGTCTCCCACTGATGTGAGACTTTCATTTGAGGAGGCAAGACATGTGTTTAAGTCAGATAATTATGAATGGGTTGTGCAATGGTAGCCTGAAGTAGTGTAGATGAGGGTAGCAAACACAAACTCCATGGACAAGAAAGTGAGCCCCCATCGAATATATATTTATGGTTAAGACAATTCAGAAATACGTCTGCCCCGAGACAGATGTCAGCTGGGTCCTTCTGTCATTTTTACTGGTGGAATGTTGAATGTAGTACTTCTGTAATGTTGCTTTTGTTCTCTGTGGGAAGCACATATTGGTGTGTCTTTTGTTCCGCTCATAATGTGTTATACTATGAGACGCTTTTTGCCAGCCTCAACGATTAATTAATCATGACGTTTAAAATCGCAATTAATCTTAACACCATGACATTGTTACAACCCTAGACCACACATTCTCTAATGTCAACATTTCAATTTGAAGAAAACTAGTGATATTTGACATTTTTATTGTATGCCACCATTTTCACATTGTAGGCTGATGCATGAAATTCTTAATTTTTCTTAGTTAGATTATGGAGTCCTTTTACAACCATGGGGCCCCAAGAATGATTTGTGTGTGTTTGTGTGTTTGTATGTGCAAAATAATTTTTAAATCATCTGATTCATCAATGTGAACATTTATAGTGAAAAATATAACACCTATGAAAGCTTCAACAACAGACACAACAGATCATATGAGGTGTGAATAAATTTTAAACAAATGTCCAGGCTTTGGCTATGTGACGTATGTGTCTGAGAGAAACAGATAAATGGATTGAGAGGGTGTGTTACTTAAGTTAATTTCCAGCAACAGACCAGCAGGCCCTGCACCATGTGACTTTGTGTTCTCTACAAATACACCTGTAACCCTAACCCTAATTCATGAGGGCAACCAAAGGGATTATCTGACACTACATAAAAATTAATGATGCAATCAAATAGATTTTGTGGCTAATCTTCGACATACCCATGGCTCTAATCACCACCAATACCCCATACCCTTACTATTTTATTATATGAAAATGTTCTGTTTTTTGCAATAAATTATTCATAATTAAATTAAACTGCCATTTAAAGGGTAAAATCCTGAAAATATTGATGTATGATAATTTTAGTTTTTTAATACGTCTACATTTTTGCCATGAATGTTGCCAGTGGGTAGTAAATTACAGGAGGGCGCAAGTGTTAATTATCAGGTTGTTTATTTAAGTATGACTTGTAAGTAAGTAAATAAGATTATATAAAATGGGAACATGTTGTCACATGAATAGCATTAATTACTCATTCGCACAATACGTTGTTCAGCTGACGAGTCTGCCACAAGAGGAACTGCATGCAGAAGAGCTCAACACATCTGCAGGCCCAGTTCTCTGTGAACAACATGTGGAACATGTTGAATTTAGACCCAAAGTCATCTCTGTGCAAGCATCCCACAGTCAAAATGACATGCGGTATCAACACAGAAACTGTCAGTGTGCATGCATGGCACTCACATTTCTTGCATATCAGTGAGGGAAGACAAATTCACATGGCTGCTCTGGACAAAATCTTAGAGGAGGGAGATGCTTTATATACTGGTACAATACTGCAGCCTCAGATGGAGGGAAGATTTCAAGATTATTTCCTTGACATGGATGAAGTACCACGCTGTATTTCAACAGACAGGCAGTCATACAAAGTAAATGCACCTGTACCAACTCAAGATTTTCTGCCAGGACTGCCACAGACACTTCAGTGTCTGTCAACACATGTCAGCCATGCACTGTTAATTGTACCCCCAGAGGTCATTGCTGTTTTCCGAGACAGTTCTGGCCGCTATGGGTTTTTTGACACTCATTCAAGAACAGCAAGTGGCTTGCCACATCCTACCGGTGATGGAACTGCTGTGATGCTAACTTTCACATTGCTGAATGACATGATCAATGCACTGAACCAAGTGTTCCAGAATCGCAGTCCTGTGAGTAGATAGGACTTCATGCCTGTTATGAAGACAGAATGAAGACTAACCAAGGGGCCAGCGACACCAAGAGTGTACGCCGCTGTTACACTGTCACGCCGCTGCGGAAAGAGAAGACTAACCAAGTTTTGTGTATGATTTTTGCCGGGAGATATGAACAGAGTGGAAAAACTTTGGGATAAAGCTGCTCAGGTATATTCCTGTGGACTAGTTGAGAAAGGAGATGACAGGAGCCGCCATGGCTCTGAAAGGAGAGGACTATGTCAGTTTGTCGCAGGTGCACGACCTGCTTAAACAACAGAGAGAGGCATACGAGAAGCTACTAAAGCAGCAAGAAAACAACTTTAAGAGCTTTGTGCAAATCCTGGTCGACTCCACTAACAAGAGAATGGATGATATGATTAAAGAGGAGCATGACCTGAAAACCAGTCTGCAGTTTTCACAAAAGGAAGTGGATGAACTAAAAGAAACCGGAAAAGAGCTAACTAATAAGAACAAAGAGGCACACACAGACATCAGAACAGTGTGTGGAACAGTCTTAACAATGAACGGCAAAGCGGAATATCTACAGGGTCAGTCCAAACGAAATAATATCATCATTGATGGCATTACTGAATCTGCACGGGAGAGCTGGGAGGAATTAGAGGACAAGGTACGTGAGGTGCTTGCGGTGAAGCTCCAGATGGATGAGAAGAGGATTGAGCTGGAGCGGGCCCACAGAACGGGAACCAACTCAGGGGACAGACCCAGGCAGATCGTGGTGAAGTTCCTCCGGCTCAAGGATAAAATGGCAGTGCTGGGAGGACGCCATAAACTGAAAGGGGCTAACATCTTCCTTAACGAGGATTACACCGAAGCAGTACGTCAAAAAAGGAAAGAACTCATCACAGCCATGAAGGCTGAGAGGAGCAAAGGGAACGTTGCTTTCATTAGATATGACAAACTCATTGTCCATTCCCCCTCCCAAAAGACTGAGAGAAGGGAACAAGCCAAAATGGGTTCGTAACTTGGTATAACTTGGTGGACACGCACACACGCGCACACATACACACGCACACACAGACACTCTTGTTGATTCATCACTGTATTATGTTTGTATCTGAAAAACTTCCCAAAAAAGGACTAAAAATAGCCCACATTAATGTATGTAGTCTGAGAAATAAGGTTCAGGACATCAAGAATTGGCTGATATCAGACAAAATTCATATTTTGACCATATCAGAAACTCATTTAGATGACTCATTTAAGGATGGCTCAGTGTCAATAAGTGGATATAACATCTATAGAAGGGATAGGGACACCTATGGGGGAGGAGTGGCAGTGTACATTCAAAGTCACATTCCTGTTAAAAGAAGAGAGGATTTGATGTCAAGTGCCGTGGAGACACTGTTCACCTGCCTCACTTAAAACCTCTGTTATTGGGATGCTGTTATAGGCCTCCAAGTGCAAATAGTCAATACATAGACATGTTGTGTGAAATGATTGAGAAAGTATGTGATGAAAATAGAGAGATTTATTTACTGGGAGACCTGAACATTGATTTTCTATCATCAAGCTGTTCACTGAAAAAGAAACTTCTTAGTGTAACAAACTCTTGTAATCTGGATCAGATGATAAATCAGCCAACAAGGGTTTTTACTAGTAGCTCAGGAGTTACATCATCCACATGCATTGATCATATTTATACTAATGTATGAGAACTATGTTCAAAGGCTGTATCTGTACCTGTTGGATTTAGTGATCATAATGTAGGAGCCATAGCCAGGAAAGCCAAGGTACCAAAGGCTGCACCTAAAATAGTATTCAAGAGATCATATAAATCATTTTGTTGTGAGTCATATGTGGATGATGTAAAACGTATATGTTGGACTGATGTGTGTAAAAAGAGAGATCCAAATGCTGCACTGGATGTTTTATGAAATTGCTGTGCCCTGTGGTTGACAAACATGCAGCAGCCAGGAAGCTTACAGTCAGGGCTGTGAGTGCACAGTGGATTAATGAGGAGTTAAAGAAGTGTATGGACGAGAGAGATGGGGCCAAGGTGGCGGCAGTTAGGTCTGGCAATCCACTAGAATGGCAGATATACTGTAAAATTAGAAACAAGGTGACCAAATTGAACAGGAAAAAGAAGAAACTGTATTATGAAACTAAGTTGTAAAACATGAAGAATGATGGGAAAAAGTTCTGGGGTACACTAAATAATGATGGTAGAGGAAGCAATTCAACACCATATTTCATTGAATCAGAAGGTGAATTTATGACTAAACCTCTTGACATAGCTAATTACTTTAATAATTACTTCATGGACAAAGTGAGTAAACTAAGGCAGAAAATGCCAAAATCCAGCTGTGAGTCAACGTATCAATACATTAAAGAACAAATAATGAAGGATAGGAACTGTACCTTTAAACTGTGTAAAGTAAGTATAGAAAAGGTGGAATAATTATGGCAGTCCATCAATATTGAGAAACCACCTGGGATAGATAATTTAGATGGAAAGCTATTGAAGTTTATCGCTAGTCATATTGCTGCTCCTGTTTGCCACATCTTCAATTTGAGTCTTGAATGTAATTATCTGCCCCCAAATCTGGAAAGAGGCCCAAGTTATTCCATTACCAAAGAACACCAGAAATGCTTTCACAGGCTGTAACAGCCGACCAGTAAGCCTATCACCTGTGCTTAACAAACTTTTGGAAAAAATCGTTTTTGAACAAATACAAAAGTACTTCTCTGTTAACAATATGATAAGTGATTACCAGCACACTTATAGAGCGGATCATTCAACAGCCACAGCAATAACACAAATGACAGATGACTGGTTGAAGGCAATTGATAAAAAGAACCTAGTGGGAGCAGTATTGTTAGATTTTAGTGCTGCATTTGATGCGGTGGACCACAAAATACTACTAAATAAACTGAGGTATTATGGCTTTACGCAAACAGCCCTATCATGGATAGAAAGTTACCTATCGAATAGAACTCAAAGAGTTTTTTTCAATGGTAGCTTCTCTGAAGCTAGAGCGGTTGAAAGTGGAATTCCACAAGGAAGTTCCCTTGGTCCATTGTTGTTCTCTATTTTCACCAATGATTTTCCATCTGCTCTTAAAAAAGCAAACATAGCTATGTATTCTGATGATACAACAATATACATTAATGCACCAACAGTTGACAAGATCACGAAAACCCTGAATGAAGAATTGCAAGTAGTGATAGATTGGGTCACCAGCAACAAATTAGTTTTAAATATATCAAAAACTAAAAGCATGCTACTGGGGACAAATTATGCACTGAGATCTAAACCACAGCTAAATTTGATTCTAAACAATACAGCTGTTCAACAGGTGGAAGAAACAAAGCCGTTGGGTGTTATTGTGGATTGTAATTTGTCATGGATGAGACAAATAGATAAATGATAAATGATAGTTGTTGGGAAGATGGGAAGGAACATATCTTTTATTAAAAGGTGTTCGGCTATCCTGACACCACAACTGACCAAGCAAGTTCTTCAAACTCTAGTGTTGTCAAATTTAGACTTTTGCTCAGTGGTGTAGTCAGGTGTGAGTAAGAAGGAGATGGGAAAGCTACAGATGGCTCAGAATAGAGCAGCTCGGCTGGCCCTACGATGCACACTACGGTCTAATGGAAATGAAATGCATGTTAAGCTCTCCTGGATGAAAGTCACGGAGAGGCTGACAGCATCACTGATTGTTTTTGTTCGAAATATTAAATGTTAAAAAGCCCCAACTGCTCATATAACCAACTGACACATAGCTCTGACATACATACATACCACATGAGGCATGCCATCAGAGGCTGCTATACAGTTCCTATAGCAAGAACACAATCAATGCAAAGAACAGTTCTGTATTGAGCGATGGTGGAATGGAACTCTCCTCCAGAACAGATCACTAAAGAACAAACAAAAGCGAGATTTAAAAGACAACTGAAGCAACATCAAATAACCCAATGTCTGTAAACAATTCAGAGGACATGTAGATGTCAGGGTAGAGACTGCGATCTGGTAGGATCGGCGATTCTACCAGTAGAAACTCCGATCAGAGTCTCTACTGGTAGAAACTCCGATCCGAACCCTAACCCTAACCCTAACCCTAACCCTAACCCTAACCCTTCTACTGGCAGGATCGGAGTTTCTACCAGTAGAGACTACGATCGGAGTCTCTACTGGTAGAATCGCCGATCCTACCAGATCGCAGTCTCTACCCTTACATAGACATAAACATGTGATATTAGCAAATGCATGTACACACATGCGTGCACACACACACACACACACACACACACACACACACACACACACACACACAATTAGGATTAGGTTTATTTATTTTATATTATTACTTAGTTTTTGTTTGTTTGTTTATTTGTTTGTGTTGGTTTTAATTTGATCTTGTAGTATTGTTATTATTGTTTATGTTGTTTTGTTTGACTATTGAGTTTTCTTAAGAAGGAAATATAAGGGTGAATCACATTGTTTTTATGCTTGGAAATGGATACTGTATGTTTGTTTGGAATGGGAGGACCCAGGAAGAGTAGTTGATGTACTGCATCAGCTAATGGGGATCCTAATAAATAAATAAATAAATTATGTTTGAAACCTGAACAACAGCCAGGAGTATCAGGTGATGAGATGACGGTGCAGACTGCTACTCCTGTACAACCAACAATTGATGGAGCCAAAGGTACTGACACTGATGTGAGACTGCCAAAAACACCTTCTGTTTTGTCAATACATAAAATCAAGGTGCAAAATACAACACAGGAACCACAAATGCCTTCAACCTCAGTGAATGCAAAATCCATGAAACCCACAGCTGAAGTCACGGAAGGACAAATAGATAAAAATGACCTTCTGAATCCAACAAAAGATGTTACTGCCAAGTTGTCAAAACTAAATAAACAACGGCGAATAAAACAAATGCGTAAAGCTATGGTGGAAGCATCCACACCAAGGAGACAAACCAATTCAGATGTTAGACAGCAGCAAAAATTGTGTATTTCATCAAGATTTGCATGTGACCCACAGTTCAGACAGAAACATAAACAAACAGTTCTGAAAAGGTACCAACAGGACCCAGAGTTCAGATCAAATCATATACAACAATGTAAGAAACTACTACAAAAGCGTGGTAGCCTTGTGTCATTTCAAATTCATCACAAACTGCAGTGTGCATTGAAAATAAGAAGAAAATACATGCAGTTTCTCATACACCATCAATTAACTGCACAGTCTGACGCTCAAAACCAGCCTGTGATCAGCACTGTCATGCAAAGTGCGATTTCATCATTCCGTGAAAGAATTCAACATGGACCCACCCGTGTCTGCACAGTGTGCCACAGATGTCTATTCCCTGACCAAGTTAAACCATGTGACAGACCAAAATATGTTTAAAAAACAAACATTGTAGCAGCTTGCTTGACAGGGATGTATGTTCACATTTGTGACATTGAATGCTCAACACCGTGCACAGTTCACTCAGACAGAGCACAAGAATGGATTTGCCACAGTTGTCATTCCCATGTGAAGAGGGGGTGCATGCCACGTATTGCTTCAGCAAAAAAAAAGATGAAACTAGTACCCATACTTTCAGAATTGCAAGATTTGAATGCACTGGAAAGACAACTGATTGCTAAACCCTGCCATTTGCTAAAATAATTGCACTGCCCAAAGGACAGCAAAGAGCAGTGCAGGGTGTTGTGGTGTGTGTGCCATCAGAGATGGAGGCAACAGTGAATGCTTTACCTCGACCCAGCAGTGAGTCCTAGCTGTTACAGGTAAAACTGAAACGCCAGCTTAAGTACAAGGGACACCAGCACTTTTACACTGTTAACATGAAGAATGTGCTTGCAGCCCAGGCCAAGCTCAGATGGATACATTCAGAGTACAAGGATATAATCATAAATGAACATGCCACATTTAACAGTATCCTTGATGAAGATGACCCAGAAGATGCATATGAACTGCAGCAGCAAAGTGAGCATAGTGAGCAGCTTAATGAGCCTGAGGAACCAACAAGTGCAGATCCCACCAATGCTGCAGAACATCAGCAGCCAGTACAAGCCACTGCAGGGACCAGCAAAGAACAGGATCAGCAGGTCAGTGCTGAGAAAGAGCAGGAAGAACTCAGACCTGGCCTGACCCTAGACACTTGCATGCAGCCGGCTGACCTATCTCAGGAAATATTACCGTATGGAGAGGGAATCTTCAGTATTGCACCAGACCAAGGAAAAAAGCCTGTTGGCTTTTTCTCCATCCCCAAACTTGAAGCCATGGCATTCCCTGTACTTTTCCCCACCGGAGAAAACACACTTAATGGGGCAAGAGAAATTAGACTATCTCCAAGCACGTATTTTAATGCAAGACTGTTTTCAGTAGACTCCCGTTTTGCTAGAGACCAGACTTACCTTTTTTTTGCCCAGTTTGTCACAGAAATACATATGGCTAAAAACAGCATGTCCATCCAGCTGCGAAAAGGTAAACCCATCACCCGAGACGGCCGTAAAATTTCCAACAGTATGCTTCAAGACCAACACGAAGTTCAGAGACTGATCAAAAACAAAGACGTTACCCGTTTTATGCAACCACTGAGAGGAACTCTGGCATATTGGGAGAAGACTCTGAGAGACCTCAATGCTATGATTTGTCAGTTGGGCCAGCCCACATTCTTTCTGACATTTTCTGCTGCTGAAATGAGATGGCCCGAGGTTGTAACAGCTGTAAAAGCTCAATAAGGTGAAGAAGTGGACTTCTCCAAACTTGACTGGAATGAGAAATGTGAAATGCTGCTGTGTTTTCTACTGTCTGTCCCTCCTTTTAGTCTCCACAGCCCAGTTTGACGTTTTGTGTGAAGACATATGACAGACTGTTCTTCCTGGTGGCAAATAATGCTGTATCCATGAGGATTTGGATGGACGTCATCGTCATGGCAACAGACGAGCACTGCCGTTATTGACCTCTCACAAGTGACTGCTACACCTGGGAGTGAACATACCGAACAGGACACGCATTCAGTGCTTGCGTTCGAGGCTGGTTCGCTGAAATCAAGGACGGGGGCTCGGTTTAGAGCTGGGACCTGTGAATCTACCGTGTGGGTGGGTGGGTGGGTAGGTGGGTCCAGGCGCTGAACAGGTGTGATGGGACCCAGCAGCCAAAGGCTTTTACAGAACAGTGAAGCCTCAGTGGTTGCAGAGGATCAGCACTGAACCAGAAGCAGCTTCACAGATCAACCTGGGTCAGCCTGGTCTGGGACTGAGAGTTGTATCCTGAGTGTGAGCTCCCCCTACTGCCTGAAGTCCAGCACTGCAAGACTGGTGAACACAACGACACACTACATGGATGAGCAACTGCATCTGTGTCATACAGGGCATCCAGAAAGACTCTTTACAATTTAACACATTTAATACAAAAGCAAATGAATAGACACATCTGTGGAAATTATTACAGAATGAAAAGTAGATATTGAAATTTTTTTGCCTCATTTAACCCATAAAGACCCAAACCTCCACCGGTGACACAAACCATCTACAGATATAAACAGTTTAATCCAGTGGTTCCCAACCTTTTTTGGCTCATGATCCCATTTTAACATCACACATTTCTAGTGACTCCAGACATTTTTCTCTTAGGGATGTCTTAGCGGGGCCAGGTGGGTGAGGAAATCCTCCCATTCTCTGTTGGGTCTGAGTTTCTGACTGTGACTGTGTCCGGGCAGGTTGAAGCGTAGTCACGCACGTGGTCACATGATTAGATCAATCAAGATATACCCTGTCAGATATTATATCCTGCATTTTATTTGAACTTGATTTTTATTAGGAAAAGTGTGTGGTGTTTTAATTATAATTAAATATCTATTGAATCATTATAAAATATTTTTTATTAGTAATTTTTTAAATTTTTTCATCAATTACTAGAAATTTCAGGTGACCCCATTTGAATTCCAGGCTACCCCATGTGGGGTTGCGAACCCAAGGTTGAATAACACTGCTTTAATACCTGTTAATCCACTAAACCTATCAATATATGTAAATAATTGGTGTAAAATACAGTTTATCATCTTCTCATGGTCATCAGATATGACCCATTTGGACGTTCAGAGGCTTTGTAGTTACCGTGGAAACACTGTCATCTTCTATAACATTGATTCATCAGGAAAACCCAAGGAGTTGGATCAATGACAGTGGATGGAGACAGTGGGTTTTACATTCAGTTAGCAATGTCTTTGCAGGAAAAGTAACTTTTTCTTCATTTTTCTCTGTTTTGATAGAATTAACTTTGAATTTACTCTGAGTTTTTATGAACATCTACATGATCTGTGAATTAAATGTAGGAAAATACATGATATACACCAAAAACTACAAAATACAGAAGATAAGATTATTTTAAAAATTGGTGATAAATCGGTTAAGAATGGTAGAAATAGACAAACATTCACTTGGGAACTGCCACAAAAGTAGCACTGGGTCTTTATGGGTTAATCCACCTCTACATGGACACCATCAGTTGTATGAAGCACATCCAGACGGTGCTGGATTTGTTTCCATGTTGGCTGTATCCTAGAAAGAAATCCAGTGCAGTGATATCTGGTGAACCAGGTGTCCAGGGAATTGGACCATCCCTTCCAATCCACCGGTGTGGAAATGTTAGATTTAGGAACCCACCAACATGCAGTCCCCAGTGTGGTGGTGCACCATCGACCTGGAACATGATGGTTGGTTGAAGGTCATCCAGTTGTGGTGACACATATTCAGTCAAAAGGTCAAAGGTCAACATTTGCAGTAATTGATCTCTCATTGAAGAAAAAATGGACCAATGATTCGATTGCACATGATTCACAAAGTGATTAAAAACTGTGATAACCACTGAGTACATAGAACAAATGTGATGAACATATCTCATCAGCTGCTTTTGTAATAAATGTTTTCAATTGTAAACAGACTTTGTGAACACCCTGTATGTCACCACCCAATTAAACAGCCCAGCAATTAATATGGCTGATGGATGTGTTCAAGGACCTCTGGATTTCCCATCATTCTGTCCTCCCAGTATCTTTTTGTTGATTTATGACACTTTGTACATAAAATATCTATGAATTAAGTTATTTTTAAATTACTATGGATTCATAATGGATATGAATGTAGACCGTCACTGTTCTCATGGCCCAATTAAATGGTTGTTGTTTAAAGGACACGTTCAGATGACTGTTTATTGATTCATATTTATTATATTATGGCAACGTATGTGAGGGAAAAAGTGAGCCATGTTATTTAGTAGGGATGTAACAATACACTCAACTCACAATTCGATACGATTTCCAATACTGGGTTTAATGATACAATTTTCTCCTGATTTTTTTTTTTTTTTTCTTTACAGAATGAGCTTGCAGACAAATTCTGACTGAAAATGATTCCTTTAATTATTTGTCAGACAAAAAACACATTCCTGAGGTAGGGTGTAACTGCAAAACACAAACTATGTAATGAATGCATATTTAAAGAACATATTTATATGCAGTGTTGTCACATTTACTGAACTCAGTTTAGTGGGACCAGTCATCATAACCAGGTTAAGTAAATCCAACAATTCATTTCATTGAGTGTGTAATTGTTTTTATTTTAATGATTTAAAAGACAATTTCTCATTGTTCAGAAGACGACTCCCTTTTAACCGTTTTAATGAAGTGTTTTAATCAAGTTCTCACATGGCACTTTCATGAGTTCTCCAAACTCAGAAATGAATTGTGATCATAAATGTACAATTTTCAAAACCCGTAAATATTACTAGTGTGACTTATTATTTTGTTGGATTTTATGTAAAAATATGGGTTGGGATGAAGATGACAGTGCATGATGGAAAAGACAGCAAGTGTTGGAAATGACATGTGACAGAGCATTGCTGAATAATGTTCATTTTTACCATCTTTGACACAAAATAACATCAATTTTGAAAATTAATGTTATTTAATATTGTGATAAATATCGTTGCATTGGTTGGTTTGGTTTAAATTGCTACCTTGGCTTCCAAAATACCTCAGAGATGGTTTTGACTTAATTTTGTTTTTCTTTTATTATTATTATTATTATTATTATTATTATTATTATTATTATTATTATTATTATTATTATTATTATTATAAATCCATGACTATGATTTTAAATGTTCTACCTCTGAATTTCTAAAATATTTTTCATGCTCTGACTGTAAATAATAATTTTCAACCACAACTAACCATCTACCTTCTTCACATCTGACGTAGGAAGAAAAATCTCCCATTAAACTTTAAGGGAATGTTGATGTTTATAAAGTATATGGACATAAATATTGGGACACATCATGTCTACAGCTGTAAGATGTCCTTTTCATGCTGATTTGAGATAAAAACATCAAAAATAACAATTTAAACCAAACTAACCAGGGATGTGCATCAGCAAGACTCAGAACACTGGTTCTTTTTCGTGCCACTCCCCATATCTATGATCCTGCAGCTCAGTGTGTGTGTGTGTGTGTTGTCCATCAGCAGCCTGACATGACTGTGTGTTTGGAGTAGTCACACTGACCCGTTGATGCTGTTTACTCTGCTCCGACAGTGACCGGACCCTCCATGACGACTCAGTTTTAGTTCAAAAACTCAAGTTTGTTTTTTTCCAGAAAATAAAGGGATCGAATGCGGAACGTCTTTGTTGGCTATAAGGTAAGACTTGAGTTTTCAGGAAATATTATTGTGTGACTCCTTTAGTTATTAATTTACACGTAGATCAAATTAACTATGAAATGACCTTTATTTGTGCAGTTCTATCATGCACAATGTGTATTTCTGTCCTTATTTAACTCTCTGGTCTCCTGTCCATAGAGGTCCTTCTAATCACTAAAAACATCTGTGTAATAACGTAGTAATGTAAAACATTTTTTCAGACAGTTTGTTACTGTTTATTTATTTATTTGCATTTCATGAACTTGAGCCATAAAAACAAAAAAAACAAAAACAAATACTCAATTACTGTCATTTTTTTTAACCCTTTAAATGCCATGTTTGTAATGTCTGATTAAAAAAAAACAAAAAAAAAAACTTTTTTTTTTTTTTAAATTCTACTTAAAAATTGTATTACTTATTTTTGGATTTTTGCAGCCTGGCATAAGTGAATGATAAACAGTAACATCAGTTAATAATAATTGTTACTATTTGTGCTGGGTCAAATGTTAAATGTGTCATTGCACATTTTTTACTCACTTCGGAGAAGGGTGTTAGTAAAACCCATAGAGATGGATCAATGACAGTGGATGGAGGCACTTGTTTTATGTTCAGTTAATTATCTTTGCTGAAAAAAGTCACTTTTTATTGAGTTTTCTGTGTTTCTTTTTTAATAATTTTTGAATGTACACTGAGCTTTTATGAGCATCTACATGATCAGTATATTAAGTAATGGCAAATACATGATTTTCACGGAAAAAATGCAATATATAGAGGATAATATTAAAATAAATGGTGATAAATCACATAAGTGATTGTGTGAATTAATGTTTCTGTATGTGTCAGTCATTTGTGAACTGACACAACAGTAGCACTGGGTCTTTAATGTTTGCCAGGTAAAATAAATGTCAAAATAAAAAGAGATTTTGAGAAAAAAGAGACAACTATACTGTTTCTAACATCACCAGCCATTCAAGTATAGATTCCTGAGCTGATGAAGAGCATATGAAAGTCCTGTGAGTTTGAGTTGTGAATCTGAATCCATTTGTGACGTCCTCTGTTGAATCTGTAAACTCTGACACGGTGGTAAAACCCAGCAGATTTAGTTGAGACACATTACATTTATATGCTTTCAGTTTCTTACTCTATGTATAACTACTCATGCTGTAAATTCTAAACTAACTGCTCAGTTTTTGTATAATTGTACAGGGTGTTCACAAAGTCTGTTTACAATTGAAAACATTTATTACAAAAGCAGTTGATGAGATATGTTCATCAGATTTGTTCTATGTACTCAGTGGTTTTCAAAGTTTTTAATCACATTGTTGGATCATGTGTAATTGAATCATTGGTCCATTTTTCTCCAACGAGAGATCAATTACTGCAAATGTTGACCTTTGACCTTTTGACTGAATATGTGTCACCACAACTGGATGACCTTCAACCAACCATCGTTTTCCAGGTAGATGGTGCACCACCACATTGGGGACTGCATGCTGGTGGGTTCCTAAATAGAGGTGTAAGAAAATATCTCTTCTGCTATATTTCATTTCATGATACTGTATCGATATTAAAAAGTACTGTCAATATTTTTAGGTATTTATTCAAATGGAGATATGGCAGAGGTTCATGCTTTTATTTTTTATTTTCTATTTGCTCTTTTATTTCTATATTCACATGGGTGTTTTACTCTGTTGTTTGTATACTAAAAAAGTAGAATTGTGATATTGCAGGTCATGCATGTAGTTTTTTTTAAACTGATAACACAGTTTTGTTAAATAATGGTAATTTCAATCATCCTAAAAGTACTGTCTACTGTCTGAGAGGCAGATGGTAGTTCCTTGCATTAAAATACTGTTCTGATGTTGGATGATTCAGGGAGTGAACACTATACATTCTATTCACAACTAATAGAATATGAACATTTGAGCAGGATCTGAAACTGTAATATCTGTAAAACATAGTTTTATTTTTTTTATTTGTGTGTTTTGGGCTTGTAATTTTATTTTTATTTATCTGTAAAAAATGTTTTTTTACAGAGGAAAATTTTGTGATATAGTATTAAATCATGTTCTGAACAAATAAAATTATGTTCAGTATTTGTGCATATTTCTGGTATAATTCAAATTTTCCAGGAAATAATCTCCTAACATCCTTTAACAGTATTGTGATATATCGCGATATATTGTATAGTGGTCCTAGCATTGTGATTTATATTGTATGGCCACATTCTTGCCAATACACCGCCCTATTCCTAAATCTAACATTTCCAGACCGGTGGATTGGAGGGGATGGTCCAATTCCCTGGACACCTCATTCACCAGATTTCACTGCCCTGGATTTCTTTCTATGGGGTTATGTTAAAGCTATCGTGTATCGAACAAAGATACGGGACATCAACGACCTGAAGTAAAAGATCACTGATGTCATTAACACCATGAATGAGTCTATGATACAGCCACCATGGAAACAAATCCAGTACCGTCTGGATGTGGTTCATGGAACTAATGGTGTCCATATAGAGGTGGATTAAATGAGGAAAAAACCCCTCAATATCTACTTATCATTTGTTAAATTGTAAAGAGACTTTATGGACACCCTGTATATTATAGTGCTGATAATATGCGGACTGTCTGCTCCAAGACGTGTGTGTTTTTTGATTATTATTTTAAATGTGTTAAATGTACTTACATAAAACGTCCATCTGAAAGTGGATTTTTGAAGCTGCCAGGACAAGTGGAGACTGCTGATGATGTCGTTTTCTGTTGCTGTTTGCAGTTCATCTCTGGTGGATCATCAGGCTGACAGAGTCATGACAGGGGCTGTGCAGGTTTTCCTCATGTGCTGTCTACTTCACAGTAAGACACTAAAGTTACACAAGTCTCAAAATTAACATTTGTCTTTTGGTGGTTGTAGTTTTGGTACATTCAGTGTTGTTTTTATCTCATTGGTCAATTGGTCATAAGCTATTGTGAAGGCGATGAGTCCAATGTAAGGTTATAATAGTTTTGGTTTTTCATTATAGATTACTTTTATTTTGTTGAGACTTTTTTTTCTCTAATTCAGTTAGTTTTCATTTGATTTTAGAGCAGGTTTTAATTAGTTTTCATTTTTTTCTAAAGGCTTAGTTTTAGTTTAGTTTTAGCATTAGTTTTAGTTTTGTCATATCTTTTATCTTCCTCGCCTTCATATTCAAATAAATCCCAGACAGGACTCTGCTGCTTTCTCCCAACTTTAGTCTCCATGTTGCCAGGTAGTTTGGGGATGACTCTAAACGACAAGTGACGAGAAGTGTTGTATGGTGCCGCTAGCTAAAATTGCTAGAGCGAAATAAATCAATTTCAAAGACAAAACGAAGGGAATTTCATCCATAATTTTTATGTTTTAGTTAGTTTTATAAGCACACAATACAGTTTCAGTTAGTTATCGTTTTTGTCTTTTAATTGTAGTTTTTATTTATTTCAGTCAACGAAAATGTTTTTTCAATTCTACTTTTCGTCATTTCGTTAGTTTTCATTAACGTTAATAACCTTGGTCCGGCGTCGTCGTTAGCAATTTCTTCATACATCTTCTCTGACTCAACTACTGGTCGGATTCATTTCAAATTTTATATGTAGCTTCTTTGGGACAATGTCTACACAGGCTGTTCACAGTTTTGAGAAATTTTGATTTTTGACTTTCTGAGGAATGTTTGAAAGATTACAAGCGTGCCTTTACTTATAATGTTCCATATTTTGAGAGTTTATTACATGTAAATGGTTGCAGATATCAGTATAGTTACTATTGAGCACTGATAGGAAGTCATATATGGACTTTCATTTGGGTCCACGACCTTTGACCTTGACTGACCTTGAAGGGTCAAACTCAAGGTCACCAGTGTTTAGATTTCAACAATCTTCTTCTCCAAAACTACTGGTTGGATTTATTTCAATTCTTTTGCGTAACTTCCTTGGAACAATGTCTACAAAGTTTGTTCACAGTTCTGAGAAGTTTGATTTTTGTATTTTTGACAAGTTTTTCAATATTAAAAATTTACCTTCACTTATAATGGGCCATGTTTTGATGTCTTATAACATTGAAATGGTTACAGATATCAACAGCACTGAGCGTTAATAGGAAGTCATATATAGACTTTAATGAGTTGAGTTCTCCTCCAGTGAAAGTACCACCCACTTCCATCAGTAGATTGATCTCCTGCATCCAGACCACAGGACTCTAACATACAGACAGAACCTGACAACCTCACAAATTCAACTTGTTATTGATTCTTGATAGAACATTGGTCCATTGGTCCTATCTTTCATTTGATCTAATTCTAACTCCCTTGCTGTGACTGGTCCTCCTCAGGTGGTCTCTGTGAACGCTGGTCAGTCCTCATGCCTCAGACCGTGGAGGCTCTGAGTGGGTCCTGTGTGATCATCCCCTGTGCTTTTAGCCTCCCTTCAGAATGGGATCAGTACCTGGATGATACCTGCAGAGCCATATGGAGGAGAGGGAGCTGGATCAGGACGCAGGTGTTTGATTCCAGCCTGACCGGATCCAGCGCCAGTGTAAACCTCCTGCAGGGAAACCTGACGGGGAACCTGAGACAGAAGGACTGCACCACCGTCTTCTACAACCTGCCATCCAGCCACTATGACAACTACTACTTCAGACTGCAGTGTGGAAATGCACTCAAGTTCAACTTTCAGACAAGTGTCCTCATTAACATCCAAGGTAATACTCACACTAAGTTACTTTGGTAACACTTTATAAAAAGTACACACTATGAAGCATTAGTTAAGCGTTAACAAATACTGAATTTGTTATTTATAAATCATATTTCTGACATGAATACTCATTAATATATGATTTATAAGTAAAGTTATAAATGTTTTACTAATAATTCATAATCATAATCATTCAATCATGCAGTTTGTTTGATAATCCCATGTGCTGTGTCTTTCCTTTGTTACAATAACTGACACCTTTGTGAGTCTTTAGGCATTGCCAACCTTTAAATCTCATTTGTAAATGCTTTAGATGGCATAGATAGTGCACACTTTAGATGAGCTCACACCATATACTTAATTAATGAGTAGTAAGTACTTTATAACTACCTGAAATAATGAATATCTGTATTAAGAACTGTTTATAGGAAAATAAATGTGTGAGTTAGTATAAAATACCCACTAAAATATTCACTAACCATTAGTACATGTCTGAATAGTGTATGTGTGAGCATAAATGCACATCAGAACTGGTTTGTAAATGATGCAATACTAAATTTTTAAACACTGAATCCATAATTTATAAAGTATGAAAATACAATCATTAAGCACATTGTAGATGAGCTTATTAATGATGAGTAAAACCATTATAACTTTGCCTATAAACCATATATTAATGAGTATTCATGTCAGAAATATGCTTTATAAATGATGAATTCAGTATTTGTTAATGCTTAACCAATGCTTCATAGTGTGTACTTATTATAAAGTGTTACAGTTACGTCTTGTTTTTTTTTTTTGTTTTTTTTTAACTGTTTCCCAGAGATGACACAATGTGAACACACTTGTAAAAAAGACCGTTTGTTTACTGCAGTTAAAGAAATTAACTCAGTGGATAAAATTATGAAGTAAAGTTTTGAGGAACATTTCTATCAATTTCATTTCATTTACTTTTATTCACATATCTATCAAAAGATACAAATGTAAAAACATTACATTTTGCATTTACATTATGTGAAATGGGACACCTTAGGAAGCCGAAGAGCTTTTTGAGAGGGACCCAGGCAAAAAACAAAACAAAACAAAACACATGTAACAACAATAATGCAACACATTTTACAGTAAGACAAACCCAAACATGCCCACCCTTTTCAAGCCCCCACACTCTCACACAGTACAGGTTTACATGAGAAGCACATTGACCCACAGTCTCACTCACACACACTCACATACACAAAAATAAAATAATATTAATAATAATGATAATTCCCCTAACCTAAAACTAATCTAAGCCTTACTCTCAAAAAGGTCCAAGTGTTCTAGTCACCAGCAGTCATAAAACAAGTTACATGTAGGCAAAGAAAAGGATCATAGCATTAGTTCATATTTGAACATATTCCAGTAGCAGCTGCCTCCTAAATCTCTTTTTAAAAACATGTACAGTGTGAGACATTTGTAAGTCTTTATCAGTATCATTCCATACCTGTGGACCTTTGCAAACTATACTGAGACTTGTACATTTGAGTTTCTGTTTTATTCCCTTGATATGATGCTTTTTCCTCGTCTGATAGGTGTGTGATAGAAGACAAATTGGGATTAGGTCACAAAGTCTGTCCCTGAGCACACTGACAACAGAATACACTGTGCAAGCACTATCAACTGTGCAAATTGAACTGAACCTAATCTCACATTAACATAATAAGAAAACCATTAAACTACTAAATCACTTCATTTTTTTTTAAATATTACACCTTCAAATGAAATTAAAAAGAGACTAAAAGCAAAGAACATCAAAAAACTTTAATGCAATGTGAATATCAGTTCTCTACAGTTCATGTCTTTTCTCTTCATTTTGTTGTAGGTTTTAAGGTGTTTTAACCCTTTCATGCACACTGGTCACTACAGTGGACAGTTACTCTACAGCTGTTCTCTAATATATTCATGGGTTTTGTTGTTTTCGTTCCATATCACCCAACACAGTGGACACTAATGCATCATTCCATACACTGACATTTATACCATTACTGTAACTATGCTGTTCTTCATAAACCTGATCTGCAGTAATGAGTTTTAGTGTAAATCAGTTGCTAATTGTTTTTTTTTTTTTTTGCATATTATCTCCATGAAGTGAATGATAACTATTAAAGTCTAATAAAATGTGAGTAAACATCTGATTTGCAGCATTACAAATGTTTGTATTGTATAGTTTTCCAAATCACTTTCTGATATTAGTTTTTAAATACATGTTTCTTTGCTCCAAGAATTTAAAGCATGGTGTCTGGCTGAGTGGACATTTTTGTAACTCCTTAAAAAAACAAAAAAACAAAAAACAAAACTCAATTGCATTGTTTTTTTCATGCCCATAGAGGAATAAAAACACTCAAGAAAAATATCTTGGCTAAGGTTCTCATAATTCATGCATGAAAAGGTTAATTTAGTGTCTTTTACGTTCTTTTCCTCTTGTTCAGTTGTGCTATGCATTGTTCTTGTCTTGTTGAATCCTTTACGTTGTTTTTATCTTTCACATCCTTTTCATTCCCCCAGGTTTTTTTTTTTTTTTGTATAATTTTCATCTAGTTGTGTTTTGTTGTCTTTTGTGCCATTTTCATCTGGTAGGTCTTCTGTTAGGAAGGAACTAATGCAGCTAATGATCTGAGAAGTTGAAATCAGTACAGACTGTTTTAGTGCTTGAATATTACTCCTTCATAGTCAGTCTGCAAACATTTCAGTCTACCCTTGTAAACAGGAATGCACATCATCATCATCATCATCATCATCATCATCATCATCTAACCTTTATTTAACCAGTTTGAGATGGGGGATCTCTTTTTCAACAGAGACCTGGCCAACACAACACAATAATAAAAGCATTTGCAAACACTGAAAAAACATATACAATCAGTCACAACATTTACAGAAAAAATGCTCTGATTCCACAGATTTAACGCCTCTCTTTAACCCATAAAGACCCAAACATCTAAAATCATTCACAGATATAAAGTGTTTAATACCTGTTGATCCATGTATTCTATTAATACACATAAATAACTGGTGTAAAATACAGTTTTTCATCTTTTCATGGTCATCAGATATGACCCATTTGGATGTTCAGAGGCTCCGTAGTTACCATGGAAACACTGTCATCTTCTACAACACTGATTCACCAGTAAAACCCATGGAGTTGGATCAATGACAGTGGATGGAGACACTTGTTTTATGTTCAATTAACAATGTATTTTGCACAAGAAAAATAAACTTTTTTTTTTTAGTCTTCTCTTGGATATAATAACCGTCAACTTTAATCTGAGCTTTAATGAACCTCTACATAATCAGTACATTAATTATAAGAAAATACCTGATTTACATTTAGAAATGCAAAATACACAGGATAATTTTAGAGTGAATGGTGATAAATCACTTAACAATGGTTAAAAAAAGAGAAAAATGCATTTGGGACCTGCCACAAGTCACACTGGGTCTTTATGGATTAAAATCAGACCAGAGTTGACAGAAGTGAATACCTCAGAGCTGTATTTCAGTGTTTGTACTTCCTTACTTCCCATCTCTGCTGTTTGTTGTTCTGCTGTCCAGACTCTCTGCCCAAACCTACCGTGACCCCGTCCAGGCTGGAGGTGGAGGAAGGGGCTCCGGTGACGCTGAGCTGCTCGGCTATAGCTCCATGTCCCATCCTGCCCCCGACTCTGACGTGGACCCCCGATGTAGGGGACGTGGAGGAAAACCTAGAGAGTAAATCTGTGACGTCTGTTGTCAACTTCACGGCCTCTCACCTTCACAATGGGCTGAAGGTGTCGTGCACCGCTGTCTACAGCCGAGGAGCCGGACACACCGACCTCCTGAACGAGAAAAGCCTGACTCTGCGTGTTCTGTGTGAGTATGGTAGTGGTCTTCACTTCTCCACACACTGGTGTGCAGTGTTGTGCAAGTGTCATGTAAATTTACTGCCGTAGGTGGGAGACATCTTTGGTCCCTTTGATGCTCTTCCACACTGTACTCCGGCATGTTGAATTTATGTCTCTGTACTCCCTGATCTATGAAGCGGAGCTTCGTCAGGTAAATGCACACAGAGTCAAGTCAAAATCAGAGATCGAGCAGAATTGGAGCTGCATAAAGTGTTTATTCAGGCATAAAATAAACACTGAGTTGAAATGTGAAGAAACAACCAACTTTTTGCCCTGGGAGACTATTTTTATATTGTCAAAAGTAGGTTGGGTTTAGCTACAAACCATACCCATTTTATGTTGAACATTAAAGCTGCAGTATGTAGGATTGTGGCCAAAACTGGTACTGCAATTACATTCAAAATACTGTAGAACGTGGTATCCTCTCCTCCTCCCCCCAGGCTAGGGGTTGCCAGATCACGCATGAGCATCCACTACTAGCGTTTCCTCTAATCCTTGCCACCACACCATAAATTTCATACAAAAAAATCATCACCAGACTTACTCTACATAAGTCTAATATATAACAGGCCAGAACAAACGTCCTGCACAGTCAAATGAAAATTTGCGAAGATTCAGGAGCTCTAACCCCCCCACCACCACCACCGAACCACGGACGCCGAACTACCGACACCCCCCCCCCACCACCACCGAACCACGGACACCGGACTACCGATCCCCCCGACCGAACCACGGACGCCGAACTACTGAACCCCCCCCCCCCCCCCCCCCCCCACACACACACACACACACACACACTTTCCGGACTACTGATCCCCCCCACACACACCGAACCACAGACGCCGAACTACCAACCGAACCCCCCGACCGAACCACGGACACTGAGCTACCGAACCCCCCCCCCCCGTCCGAACCACGGACCGAACACCCCCCCCCCGTTCGGATTACACACCGCTAAATGAACAGGTCACTTCCACAGAAAACACTGAACTACAAGGAGCTACCATGGCAATAGACAAGTCCTACACCGGTACCTGGTCTGTTCACCAGTCCCGGACCGGCAGTCTCTTCACCGGGGCCAGGTGAAGAGACTGCTGCCCGGCCCCGGGAGAAGGGACCAGGTGAAGAGGCCGCGACCCCGGCTCTGAGTGGCTCTTACCGGTGGTCAGACTAAGGCAGGGCCGGCGTCAGTCTTCAAATCCTTCTTCTCTTTCAGCCGTCTCCATGTTTCTAAATCATCTCCTATACATCTCCTTGTTTTATTTCTCACTTTGTCACGATGTATTTGGGAATAATAAGAGTCCTTTTAGGTTTAATAACGTCAGACATTTGTGATCAGAAATGTTCCAGCTGCAGCCCACGGGGATCTGGCAACCTGGATGCTGAAAGGCTTCTGACTCTGTGATTAGCAGACAGGTGATGGGCGGAGCCTCAGACCAAAACACACAATGTCAACATAAACATCATTTCAGGGCTGACACTGAGCTTTTCAACTGCACATATTCTGGCTGGACTACTACTGTCAGTGAGATCAGTATTTGAAATGAACATGATTCCTTAATGTCTGGTGACAGTCAAGGCAATTTTACAATTACTTAGAACATAATTCCTACAAACTGCAGCTTTAATCTAGTCACATCGGAAAATCCCCTTTTTAGCTTGTCGCTGATAGGGTAAGGTCTTTTTTGGTGTCTGTCAGGATTGGTCAAAACATATACATATGCAACTAATTCCCAGTATTAGTTTATCATATATTAATATGTAACTTTTTCCCAGAATATGTAAATTATTTCCCGGAATGTCCAAAATTTCCACTCACGTGTATTTCTTTTGTACACCACGTTTTCCAAAACTTTCCATGAGCTCACATGTTCTTTCTGCCTGCCCCATTTTGTAACTTTCCATAAATTCATGTGTTGTTTCAATGGCTACACATGTTTGTTCTTTTGTGGGTCTCCCAGGAAAAAAAAGTCAGCTACTCTAGTACAATCCACACATTCCACTAAGAATAACTTCTGGCATGCAAATGAATACAGGTTAAATACTTTTGAATGCAAATTGAATACTTTTGATTAAAATACTGATTTTTTGACACCACACAAGTTCCCTCCAAACTGTAATCCATTACAGATTACTTGTTACTGTTATTTAAAAGTAATTCCTTACCTTACAATATTACTGTCTCAGAATTGTAATGCATTACATGACTCCTGTATTACTTTTGAGTTACAGTTAGACTCCCGTCATAAATGGTGTGTTCGTAGGGTTAGTAATGAGCATACGTCCATGTGGCCAGTGGACTGTCTTCTGCCATCTTCACCCATTGGCTGAACACCAACAGGAAATAGAACTTTACAGACACATTTTTGATTCTTTACAGTCTCACTGTCTTGCTATGTTTTTTTTTTTTTTTTTTTTCATTTGAGCAATTAAAAGACATGTTCTGGTATCTTATCTGTTTTGCCTACTTTGGGTTTATTTTTAAAATAGGTGTGTCTGACTCAGTAAAATGCATAATTAAGTCTAGAAAATCATTTTGGACCATGTTCAGCGATGCATGACACAGTTGCTTAAGCACAAACAGAAATATCAAGCATCTCCATAATAGACTCCTTTTAGTGTGATAATGTCTGTAAAACTAAGCCTGGAACTCTTCTGTATAAATAGTGACATGATTTACTCAATTAGAAAAGAGTTCCATTTAAACAACAAATACCTCTGATCATAATAATAACAAACATTTGTAAATAAGGCATGTTTAGGTGATCAGTTGGATGTTCCATTCACTTCTGCATGGAATGGATAATGTTTAAACCTTCTTACTTTGCCTTAAAATTGAACACCTTATCCTCCTCGAAGATTCTAAAGCTTCATATATTTTATGTATAAATATAATGTGTTTTACATATTTCAAGCAATAGAATCTACAAGGTGGACAAGAATGTTATTTTAGATTCTAAAAGTCAAACCTAATGATTTTGCTGTATTTTCCAACATGATATTCAAATGAGTTCAGGTCAAAGGTCATGTTTGGTCATTATATGGAACTGGATACGTATCAAAGGCACTGTTTAAGTATTATATGTATGAATGATATAGAAGTTGATAAAATTGCATAATAGCTTTGATGTGATTTTTTTTGGAAATATTGGTGGTGAAAGGTGATGGCAAATGGGGGTGAGTTCAGCTGCTGCTGGAGCAGCATCTGGAGGTTTAGATAGCTGTAGAGTGTAAATATATGGCATCAAAAATGTAACTATTTCTGAGTAAGTCCATGAAAGAGGGCCAGGTTGGTACAGAAAGGACACAAACCCTTATGGGCGAAAAGTGTGTTGTAATACAAGTGCTACTGAACATGTCAAATATTACTGAAACTTGATTAGTAATGCCTTACACTACTGCGTTACAGCAAAATTTAATCATTTACTGTAATGCATTACTTTTGTAACACATTACTCCCAACTCTGCTGGTATGTGGATATATTTCATCAGGTTTCATCCTAAATATCAAGTTATGAAGTTGATATCACCATTTGCTTTGTGGAGTTTCTAGTTCATTTGTGAGTTATCGTGTCTGCATTTCGTTTATGAATCCCACATGGAACAATCTCAAGACTTGTGTGTTTAACATTTCTCAGCACAGAAAACACTTCTAATGAACATCTACTCATTGGTAAAAGCTTGACATATTTTCAGAGACTTTATTGCTTTAAGCCAGGGGTGTCAAACATTCGGCCCACGGGCCAAAACTGGTCCTCCAAAGGGTTCAATCACAGGATGAATTTGCAAAGATAACACAAAATACAGACAATCAAGTTGTTTTGATCATAAAGTTAAATTGTAATGCTTTCAGCACAGACCCAGAACCCAAATGCAGAACGCAGAGACGGATGTAAAAGTTTACAGGGTTTATTGAATACAATTAGTATGATAATGATAAAGAACAGGATCTTGAGGACAGCGAGCAAGGAAGTCCTCGTCTGAACCGTCCACCGGGTTTCGGACACGAACCCACGGTTCGGCACCGGGTTTACTGCCGGAACGCCGACTAGGGGAAAGCAGAGGGAGGTCAGGGACGGAAACAGGTCATGCACAGGAAGGCAATCAGACAGGCGACAGGACATAGGGAAAAGGCAAAACTCACGTACCGAATAATCAGGCGAAGGCGTCAAAAAACCAGGAAGGCAGATAGAGGCTGACAACAACCGACAGGGAGCAGGCAAAAGACAGGCAAAACGGATGACAAAAAACAGGTCGAACACGGTAAGGCAAACGAACAAACAGGATCAGAACGCTGGTAAGTAATCTACAAGAGAGAACAAACTGGCGTCTGATCAGGGGAAAAGGCAGGGTATAAATACACAAAAGGGAGGGAAGACAACGAGACACAGGTGGAACAGATTAGGGCGGAGTCAGGAAATCAGGGTAAGGGTGAACACCAAACAGGAAGGGAAGTAAAGACAGCAGACAAGACACATGAGGAAAACTTAACAAAATAAAACAGGAAATGACAGACAAACATAGAAGACAGACAACCCCAGACTAACGTCCGGTAACCGGCTTCACATAAATTCCATATTTTTCAGTTCCAGATACCTTTCACTCGATGTTTTGTGCATTTGCAGATAAACTGTGATCTGTAGGTTGTAATGCACATGTGTAAATGATAAACTGAAGCAGAATATTGTAAAAATTGCACTTATTTTTCTTAAGAAATTTTAGGTTTTTCATGGAAGATCAGGTTATTCACGATAGTTTGCAAATGTAAATATGTTCACACTGTAATACGTTTTTGTACTAAAACAAAGAGAAAAAAATGTGCTATTTCTTCATTTAGTTAGAGTTATTTCTAAGTTATTTTACTATTTTTTTTACTGGTCCAGCTCACTTGAGGTGAATTTGGTCTGTATGTGCTTGACACCCCTGCTTTAAGCCTTTAGTCTAATCCTTTAATGTAAACTTCTGATTTCCTGCACATCTGGACACTATGGTTTTACTCCAGTCTTCTTTGCAATATTCCACAAACTCTGTCAAGTTTTACAGGATTCAGGTGTGAACAGTTGTTCTCCATTGGATTGGAACATTCACCTTTTCACATTTGTCCCATTTCTGTGTAGTTTTCCCTGAATGGTTCAAGTTATTGTCTTCAGAGTCGTAGAGGTTGCAGTTGTATGGCGTCAAGATGAGGCCAGATAACACTGTAAACATATGTGAAGTATTGTAAGCACAAGTGAAGTTAAAATATAAAAAAAATATATATTTCTTCTTGAAAATGCACCTACAAAACTTCTTTTGCACCTACAAACCTGTTTGTCGCTTTGACAAAACTCTTTGTGTTCACAAAACTTTGTCTGCATTTACAAACCTTTTCTGCAGTCACAAAACATTCTGGCCTCTTTTTGATGTGGGGGCGTGGTTAGATGAGAGGCATGTCCAGACCTGGTCTAAACAGGAAGCAGTATTAGTGGTGATGGACAGACATCGTCTCATTCACTACAATGCAGCGATTGTGAAAGTAACACCGTAATGTGTCCATTTAACCTTAAAGGTGGAGTATGAGATCTTAGAAAAATGGTTAGAGCAAGCTACATTTGGAAAATACTCTATTCAAAAGTCCAAATCTCTTTCTTCAGACATCCCTCCGAAGCCACGCCTCCAGAGTACTGGCACATGCAATGCTTGTTCCCGAGGGTTCACAAGCGCTGCACAGCAACAATTTGTCCAGCTCCGGCTCCGGCCCGATCCATGCATCCCTCATTCAGTCTCCTTAAACACCCCCGCTCTTACAGAACAACCCCAGTTCATACCTATCTGACTAACATTACATTTCCTAGTGATTTATATTAGTGACAAAACAGTTTGATGGTGAACTTTCCTTCCTATTATAATTAATATAGCCAAGCTCTGGCTCTGGCTTCGTTTCCTGAACAAGTGCTCCAAGCCTCTGAGAACTCACTTATGTTTGTCGGCAGAACAGGCTAACGTTACATTCCTTAGTGATTTATGTTAGTGACGAAACAGTTCGCTGGCAAACTTTACATCCTAATATAGCTAATATAACTAGCCAAACACTGGCTTTGTCACCTGTACAAGTGCTCCAAACCTCTGAGAACGCACGATTCATGCACGAGGAGGGGTACATGCAGAGGGGGGAGGGACAAATGGCAGTTGAGTTTGATAGACATATCACCGTTCAATCATTTTGAGTGGGCACTCAAAATAATTGGGGTTATTTCAGTCCTGTCCTTTCCACAGGTGACTACATTTTTTTATTTTTTTGTGAGAGCATTTAATTAATTGGTTGTAATCAGGGTGTGAAGGGGATTTTAAGCAATATAGTAAAAAATGCTCCAAGAAAACATCTTGCAGCCCACATTTAAATAACACCACATGCAGAGTGAAGTTGGTTCCATTCTCAAAACCAGTTTTGAGAGCAACTGGGACTCATGTGCACGGTGCTGCCGACTCAGAGCCCTGAGTCCCAGTTCCGTTAAATGGAGAGCCTTACACGGAACTGGATCCGAGGTCCGTTAAAGTCAAACGGGAACTGCTGTGCATTAAAAACCTTACATGTACAAATTTAACTTCCAGATTCTCCGACTAATACCACGGTCAGCTACTTGGGTCCCGTTGAAGAAGGCAGCTATGTGACTTTGACCTGCAACGCCAACGCCAACCCACCAGTGGACAGCTACGACTGGTACAGAGTGGACGGAAACCAGGTGACATCTGTGGGATCCAAAAAGAGGATTTCCACCACCGTGTCAGAGGAGGACAGCCTATTTTACTGCCAAGCCAGCAACAAATATGGAGCCCAGAACTCCTCTGTCACACAGATCGACATACAGTGTAAGTCACAGTGACACAGAACATCTGCTATCAGAGTAGAGCTGATTTTAGTTCAGGGGCCACATCCTCCCAGTATGATCTGAAGGAAAATACCAGTAAAATAATAACAAAATTATATATAAATAGTGTCAACTCCATATGTATCTCTACAATGTTTGACAAGTAAAATTACAGTATGAAAATGTTTATATTCACAAATGATACTTTTAAAAAAATCTGAATAACCTCAGCTTCTATGAACAACCTGAAAAGTGCTATTTTAACAATATTCTGCCTCAGTTTATCATTTACACATGTACATTACAACTTATAGATCACAGTGGATCTACAAATACACCAAATATGTAACATGTATAATATTGTTAAAATTACATTTACTTTTCTTAAGACATTTCAGGTTGTTTATATTTGCACAGGTTATTCACATTTTTTGAGAAAGGATACTTTGAAAATGGAAAAATTTGTCTTTTTTTTAAAATGCTAAAACAAAGAGAAGAATTTGGAATTGTCATTATTTATAGGTTATTATGACAATATTTTACAGTTCTGAGCCACTTTAGATCATTGTCAGACAGAATTTAAAAAACACACCCAGGCATCAAAAACACCCCAACACATTAAAAAACGCACAATAACTGATAAAAACAAGTCAAACCTGGACAGGAGTCACCTTTGCAGAACAGTGCCCCCATGTCCCCATGTTACAGGAACATGACACTGTCTTTGTGCAGAACCCAAAATTTTCAATCTAACCCTATTTGCTGTAGAATATTTTCATGCAACCAATATTTTCATGAAATAGACATATCAAAGACTTGGTTTTCCTTTGTTGTACCTCAGGTGAAGGAATCTCTAAAACTATAGCCTTTTTAAGATAAGATAAGATAAGATAAGATAAGATAAGATAAGATAAGATAAGATAAGACGTTTTTTATTCCACTGTGGAGAAATTTTACAGTTAACAGCAGCAACATACAACAAGCAAGTGCAGAGCAAAAGACAAGTAGAAAAACCACAAACAAGTGAAAAATTAAATATAAAGAGAAAAATAACAAAATTTAGTAATTATCTAAATATTTATCTAGATCAGGGGTGTCAAACTCATTTTAGCTCAGGGGCCACATACAGCCTAATATGATATAAAGTGGGCCGGACCAGTAAAATAATATAAATAATAAAGGATAGGAACTTTTGAGTGAAAAAAGTAAATTCTGTAATGAAAATGTTTGAATCTACGAACTGTCCTTGAACATAACACGAAGAAATATGAACAACCTAAAGATTAATTTGTTAAATAAGTGCAATGTTAACAATAATATGCCTTAGTTTATCATTCATCCATGTGGATCACAACTTAGAGATCCCAGTGGATCTATAAATACACAAAACATTTAATAACAGGGAGAATATTATTAAAATTCCACATACTTCTCTTAAGACATTTCAGATATTCGCATTTTTTATAAAAGGCTAGTCTGTAAATGTAAACATTTTTGTGTAATTTTACTTTTTTTTACACTAAAACAAAGAGACAAATTTACAGTTTTCATTATTTAAAGGTATTTTACTGGTCTGATCCACTTCAGATTGAAATGACCTAAAATGATTTTAACATCCTTGATTGTGTAATTTTTGCAGTTCACAAATTCATCCCAGGGGCCAGATTGAACCATTTGGTGGGCCGTATGTTTGACACCTGTGATCTAGACATAGAATTAGAATTAAATATTATTTCCATATTTCCATTGGAATTACTTCATATACTATCAATAAACAACAAGGCCTGAGCTCCTCTTTTCTGTTTCTTTTCTAGTTCCTCCAAAGAGAACCTCAGTAGTGGCAGATCCTCCTGGTGTGATTCTGGAGGGCAGCTCTGTTTCTCTGCTCTGCAGCGCCCACGCCAACCCACCTGCCTCCAACTACACCTGGTACAGAGGAGATGTAGAGGACCCCGAGCATGGACCGGTCCTGACTATAGACAGTGCTGAGCCCACCCACAGCGGTGACTACCACTGTGAAGCCAAAAACCAACTGGGACAGGAAACATCAGCGCTGATTCATCTGGACGTTCAGTGTAAGTTCAGTGACACAGTCATGACATTGATAAGCTGATAGAAACAGTGACTGTATGTTTCCAGTGGGTTCAAACTGTGAATGTAGTTGTACTGTACAGTGGCTCCAGCTGTGGTCACACAAACATGATGGACGGGCCAAGACTCAAAGGACCACATCAGTGTCTGGATGAGGACAGTGACTCGTTGTCGTGTTGCGTGACAAACTCAAAACTGTCCCGTCAGTCATGCATCCTGACTGAGCTCTGTTGTGTGTCTACGTGTGTGCTAGTGTGTTCATTTCTGTGCAGATGTCTTGGGTCTGTATTATGATGGAAATTGTGAAAACAGAAAAAAAAGACTGGAAGTAATAGCAGAAGTACGGAGGCCCAGAGGTGCAATAGCCCAAAAAATTATCCACTATAAGAAAGAAAGGAGATCTGAAAAACAGAAGCATTTGATAAATAAATGAAACCCCTTAAATAAAAATACACTTGAATGAAAAAACTTTCTCCATAAAAAAACCTTTTAATAAAAAATGTATTTGTACAAAGAAATAAAAATAAACTTGTATGATTTTTTTTTAACCCTTTCATGCATGAGTTATAAGAACCTTAGTCAAGATTTTTTGTCTAGAGTGTTTTTATTCCTCCTTAGGCATGAAAAAAACAATGTGATCGAGTTTGTTTTTTTTTTTTTTTCATGTAGTTACAAAAATGTCCACTTAGCTACACCATTTAATTTTTGAAATAAAAAAACATGTATTTAAAACCCAATAGGGTCAAAACACAGTAATGTCCCATCAGAGAGCCAGCTTCAATTGATTACCATTCCAACATTTATTTCAGTATAAAGTAGCTCCTTGTTTTGGATAATCCCTTATGGTCCAACTAAAGCAAAAATGAATTTAAAAGAAAAAATGTGGGTCATTTAGCAACACTAATCAGTCAGATTGTCTCTAAAATGTCCCGTCACAGTGTTTTGACCCAATAACAGAAAGTGATATGAAAAGAATGAAATTAAAACATTTTTAATGCTGCTAATGTGATGTTTTCTCACATTTTAACATATTCTAATACTAGTTATTACTCACTTCATGGAGATAATAAGCAAAAACAAAACAAAACAAAAAAAAACTTTTAATTAAAAACCCCCCCCAAAAAATGGTAATTACAGTCTAACAATTAACAATTAATTTACACTCAAACATGTTAGTGCAGATCAGGTTTATCAAGAACAGCAAAGTTACAGTAATGGTATGGATCACAGTGTATGGGATGATGCATAAGTGTCCACTGTGTTGGCTGATACAGAGCTAAAACAACAAAACCCATGAATATTCATGGGTTTTGTTGTCTCTTGTATATATACAAGAGAACAGCTGCAGAAAAACTGTCCACTGTAATGACCACTATGCATGAAAGGGTTAAATAAAATAAAACTTCTTAGAACTTCTTGTAGTTAAAATTAATCAAATTAATATTAAATGCCAGGCAGTTGAACAATTCAACACAGTAATCACACAATTCCTTACTCGCACTGGTTGTTCACAGAGTTGCAGTCAACTTTTCACGTTAGCATTAGCTTAGCAACAAACTTTCACACAGTGCACACGAAGGCCATTTACCACTGAAAACTAACCCCCACCATACCCTAACCCTAACCTTAACTATTTAACACCCAGTCCTAACCTTAAGCAGACACAGGAACCCTATTTAATCATTTAACTGCTTTGCAAACTATATTATAATGTAAATATTTTTAAAATAACTTTATTTTTAGTGCACAGACCTCCACTTCTGGTGGGTTACTTCCTTAGCATTAGCCACATTAGCTGAAGGCCTTAAAATGTTCAGCCTATGCTTTTATTTTTTGTGGTGGCCTTAATTTTAAAGCACAAGATCTTTTGCGTAAACAGCACCCCCTTAACTGAAAAAGTGGATGATGTGTTTTTTCTTTTTTACCTCTGCCAAGGAGATTATGTTTTTGTCAGTGTTGGTTTGTCTGTCTGTCTGTTTGTGTGCAAGATAACTCAAAAAGTTCTGGACGGATTTGGATGAAAATTTCAGGAAATGTTGATACTGGCACAAGGAACAAATAATTATATTTTGGTGATGATTGGGGGTGGGTGGGGGGGCCACGGGGGCCCACTGATCTGCCTTGGCAGAGGTCTGCGCTCTCTGAGTGCTTCTAGTCTTTCTTTCTTTCTTTCTTTCTTTCTTTTTTGATGATTATTTAAAAAACTGAAGGGATTTTCTTTTTTAGGCATATGAAGTTTTATATTTTCAAACACTTTTTGATCAATATAAAGTTTTTGTTGTTGCTCAATTTTATTTTGTGACACTTTTGTAGAAGTCTATTTTATTTGAGGAGATTATTTTATTTTAAAAAAATCATACAAGTTTATTTTATTTCTTTTTACATATTAATTTTTTATTAAAAGTTTTTTTTTTTTTTTTTCAGGAGATAGTTTTTTTCATACAAGTGCATTTTTATTTAACCCTTTAATCTGAACTTTTATAAACATTCACATGATCAGTAAATTAAATAATGGAAAATACCTGATTTTGAGTTAAAAAAATACGCAATACAGGAGGATAATATTAAAATAAATGGTGAAAAATTACTTAAGGTTAAATAGAGAAAAATTCCTTCGGGAGCTGACACTAAAGTACCACCGGGTCTTTATGGGTTAATTTTCTTTCAAAAATCTGATCATTTTCTCCTCATTTGTCATCTGTCTAAAGGTGACAGCGAACCATCCTTGTCTGACTTGGACTCTGTTAACAGGATCATTCCTCCTTCAGATCCCCCTAAGAACACCTCGGTGTCAGCTGACCCTCCTGGTCCTCTGATGGACGGTACCTCGGTGACCCTGACCTGCACGGCCTCGGCCAATCCAGTCATCGTCAACGTCACCTGGTACAGAGTGTCTGGAACCCTGAGGGAGGCGGTGGGTTCACACAGAGACTACACCTTCAACGTGACCAAGCTTTCAGAGGAACTTTACTACTGTGAAGCTGTGAACGTCCACGGAGCTGAAGACTCAGAGCTCGTCAGCGTGGACGTCACATGTGAGTTTATTCAGTAGAAACTGTCCATGGAGCGCAACAACATCTACAGAACAAACACACAGACATTAAGAACTGTCTTCTTCTGTCCTCATTCATGTTCTGTGTCTGGTGTTTTCTTCTACTGTCCTCATCTTCATTCTTGTTTTCTCTTCTGTCTTCATTCTTCTGTCTTTTTTGTCTTCATTTTTCCTTTCCTATTTTTCTTTTCTTCTGTCTTTTTCATTCGTGTTTTGTCTTTTTTTCATCTACTATCTTCTTCATCTTCATTCTTCTTTTTCTTCTTTCTTTGGTCTTTTTCTTCTGTTTTCTTTGCTCTGTCTTTTTTCATCTAATGTCTTCTTTGTCTTCATTCTTTTTTCTGCTGTCTTCACTCTTGTTCATTCTTTTCCTTCTTTTTCTTCTGTCTTCATTCTTGTTCTGTCTTTTTCATCTCCATTCTTTTCCTTCTTTTTCTTCTGTCTTCATTGTTCTGTCTTTTTCGTCTACTCTCTTCTTCATCATTCTTTTTTTCCCTCTGTCTTCTTCATTCTTGTTCTGTCTTTCTTCATTTACTCTCTTTTTCATCTTCATTCTTCTTTTTCTTCTTTCTTTGGTCTTTTCTTCTGTTTTCTTTGCACTGTCTTTTTTCATCTTCTTCTTTATCTTCATTCTTTTGTCTTCGTTCTTCATTCTTGTTCTGTCTTCTTTCATCTGCTCTCTGCTTCATCATTCTTTTTTTCCTTCTGTCTTCTTCATTCTTGTTCTGTCTTTTTTCTTCAACTCTCTTCTTCGTCTTCATTCTTTTTTCTTCTTTCTTCTTTTTTCATTCTTTTTCTGTCTGTTTTTTTCATCTTCATTCTTTTCCTTCTTTTTCTCCTTTTTTTCTGTCTTCTTCATTCTTGTTCTGTCTTTTTTCATTTACTCTCTTCTTCATCTTCATTCTTCCTCTTCTCAGTTCCTCCAGAGATCCTGGCTTCTTCTCGTTGCGTTAAGATTTTAACCCAGGTCCGCTGCTCCTGCGACAGCCAGGGGAACCCTCCTCCTTCGCTGGTTTGGGAGCTGGCCGGGGACCCAGTGAATGACTCGTCCGTCATCCCCATCAGGGAGGTTCCTCTGAGTGAGGTCGGCATGAGGAGCCTCATCACCCTGAACCGTGTGGATGGAGACGTACCCACTTTAGTCTGCATCAGCAGCAACTCACTGGGCTCTGATAGTTTCGCTTTTAACATTTCAGCCAGTGAAACTCAGCTGGGTAGAGTCCTCTATTTAGATCTGGGTCATAAGTTTCTTTGTGGTTTTACCTACTGATGTGGTTTCTGGTCTTTTCAGGCCTCCATACTTTCTCAATGCTGATTGGCTCTGCTGTGGGAGCACTGGGAATGCTGGTGGTGTGTGTCCCACTACTGATACTGATTTGTAGGTGAGGAAGATGATCAAATGAGCTCCATTCACTGAAGTTAAAAAGACATTTAAGAAGGACAATCGGACAAATAGGTGAAGTTGAAGGGTCACTATTAGTCTGATTTGGCATTAAAATCTCATCACACATAATCTACAATCAAAGCCTATGTTTTGAAAGTGTCTTATTTGCTCAGGGATTTTGTTTTGCCTCCATACTGAATAGATAAAGAAGAAATTTTAATCAGGAAACTGCAATCACATATCATGAAATATTAGGTCTTTTACTCTACTAACTGGTGACCTAATAAATAAAAGCAGGTCTGAAACCCATCTTGGATCGGCACTGAACCTGCCAGTTTTAGATACCAGTCACTACTTTCTGGAATATCGGTTCATGTAGACAAGGAAAGTTGCAGTCAGTGAGCCTTTTTACATGCACACCAATACTGTTATTACTGTTATTCAAGTGATAATCTGATATGCTTTATCAGATAATGGCAGTTATTCTGATGAGAACTCAGATTAACATGTGGATTTTTCCCCAATCCTCTGATGTCTTCCTTCAAGTATACAGGCTAATCTGATTTATTTCATTCTTTTACGTCTGCACATGTGTAAACACATTTAAAATCATAGAGAACGGAAGTTACTAAGTCAAACGTGAATGCAAGACAACAGGAAGTTCAAGTTTACCATTGCTACATATGTATGTACGCTGATAGAAATCCAATGATGGACTGGAGCAACTAAACCAGGGTTTTTCGATTATCACATTTCTTAAGTACATGTAAATGTGTCAGATCTGATTATTATAAGTATCTGATTGCTTCTGGTCATTGGTCTTTTATGGTCATGGAAACAGGCTCAGTGTGTGTTGAAGAGTCATCAAGCCAAAACGTTTTTTTGTTTTTTTTTCAACATTTCATTTCACTTTTCTAATTCCAGGAAACAGACATCAAAATGTAGTCAATAAACACATAAATCCCCCTTTTTTATCTCTGAGGGTTAGTCTTCTGTCTTTAGTTACACAGACATCATGATGTTTTGCAGACGTTGAATCTGTAGAGTCTCGTCATTCGCTGATCTTTATCGTGGGCAGTGTATTGTGAACAAGTCTGTGATTCTCACAGCTACAGTATGTGTTAACCCTGACCAGTTCTAAATCATTGAAATCAAAACAATTGTCTTATAACAATAACCTTTTGTGCTTTAGGAGAAAGACAGGCAGCTTGTCGCCTGACAAAGGAGTGGTGGACACTTCAGGTGTTGTAGCTACTATTGAGGTGAGTTTATGTCTTTTGAGTCAAAGCCAACACCCTGTAGACGACCAGGAGCTCATGTCGACATACACTATATTGCCAAAAGTATTTGCTCACCTGCTTTGACTCACATATGAATTTCAGTGCCATTCAATATGACGTGGGTCCACCCTTTGCAGCTATAACAGCTTCAACTCTTCTGGGAAGGCTGTCCACAAGGTTTAGGAGTGTGTTCATGGGAATTTTTGACCATTCTTCCAGAAGCGCATTTGTGAGGTCACACACTGATGTTGGACAGAAGGTCTGGCTCTCAGTCTCCGCTCTAATTCATCCCAAAGGTGTTCTATGGGGTTGAGGTCAGGACTGTGTGCAGGCCAGTCCAGTTCATCCACACCAGACTCTGTCATCCATGTCTTTATGGACCTTGCTTTGTGCACTGGTGCACAGTCATGTTGGAAGAGGAAGGGGCCAGCTCCAAACTGTTCCCACAAAGTTGGGGCATGGAATTGTCCAAAATGTCTTGGTCTGCTGAAGCATTCCCAGTTACTTTCACTGGAACTAAGGGGCCAAGCCCAGCTCCTGAAAAACAACCCCACACCATAATCCCCCCTCCACCAAACTTTACACTTGGCACAATGCGGTCCCACAAGTATCGTTCTCCTGGCGACCGCCAAACCCAGACCCATCCATCAGATTGCCAGATGGAGAAGCGCGATCGGTCACTCCAGAGAAGGCGCCTCCACTGGTCTAGAGTCCAGTGGCGGCGTGCTTTACACCACTGCATCCGGCGCTTTGCATTGCACTTGGTGATGTATGGCTTGGATGCAGCTGCTCGGCCACGGAAACCCATTCCATGAAGCTCTCTGCACACTGTTCTGGAGCTAATCTGAAGGCCACATGAAGTTTGGAGGTCTGTAGCGATTGACTCTGCAGAAAGTTGGCGACCTCTTCGCATTATGCGCCTCAGCATCCGCTGACCCAGCTCCGTCAGTTTACGTGGCCTACCACTTTGTGGCTGAGTTGCTGTCGTTCCCAAACACTTCCACTTTCTTATAATACAGCTGACAGTTGACTGTGGAATATTTAGGAGCGAGGAAATTTCACAACTGGATTTGTTGCACAGGTGGCATCCTATCACAGTTCCACGCTGGAATTCACTGAGCTCCTGAGAGCGACCCATTCTGTCACAAATGTTTGTAAAAGCAGTCTGTATGCCTAGGTGCTGGATTTTATACACCTGTGGCCATGGAAGTGACTGGAACACCTGATTCTGATTATTTGGATGGGTGAGCCAATACTTTTGGCAATATAGTGTATATTTAATGTTTCAGAAACAATGTGTTCTGAACACAATACTATCAACCGTTTTCATCTGATAAGTGGTTCCAATTTGTCCTAAATCAGAACTGTTTGCTGACTGTAATATCACCCATTTATTACTGCCGCCAAGGAGCTAACGTTTTTGTCGGCGTTGGTTTGTCTGTCTGTCTGTGTGTGTGCAAGATAACTCAAAAAGTTATGGATGGATTTGGATAAAATTTTCAGGAAATGTTAATACTGGCACAAGGAACAAATGATTAAATTTTGGTGGTGATGGGGGGTGGGGGTGGGGGGGGCACTGATCTGCCTTGGCGGAGGACTGCGCTCTACGAGTGCTTTTGTAGAAAAGACAGCGCAGACCTCTGCCAAGGCAGATCAGTGGGCCTCCCACCCCCCCACCCCTGATCACCACCAAAATTTAATCATTTGTTCCTTGTGCCTGTATCAACATTTCCTGAAATTTTCATCCAAATCCGGGGTGCTGATCTGCCTTGGCGGAGGTCTGCGCTCTCCGAGTACTTCTAGTTTCTGAATTTGATGCCAGTCGGTTTCAGTTTGGCTGTCATCATGTAAGGGTCAGAGGTGCGCTAACGCTAAATGCTAGCTTCAATGTTTGTAGTCCTGTTAGTGGAACCTGTTACCCATAACTATAATTAGCTGTCTGTCAGGAAAAAAATGTGATTTGTTAAATAAACTGAAAGTCAGTAGATGAGTGAGGAGTCATACAGACCTGTCAATCAAAGTCAAGTAAGAGACTGTTACATCTGAAGTTGGATTCACTCAACAATTTATAGAAAAGTATAAGAAGAATAGAATCACTCTCATCCCCTCGACGATATACAGATAAATAGTTGTTTTTTTTACTCTAAGAAGAATGGAAAGTTTCTTTACTTTGGTTCCAAAAGTGTCACATTAGTGAGGCTCAACTGTATTCATTGTATTAGTGTATGGTAATTTTTTAGAATGCAGTTTTATGATTTGAAGCATTTACAATGTTACTTTTGCTCTGCTTCCCCCCCTTGAACCCCCATCGGGGCTCCGACCCTGGACCCTACCATAGTCTTGAACCCCCCCACCCCCCCTTTTTCCATTTTTTGTGGATCTGCCACTGCTCTTCAAATGTTAAAATGAGCACATCTGTGTACAGTTTTTAGCATTACTGGACTCACAGGCCTCAGAACAAGGACAAGTAGAGACTATATTGAGCCTTTTAGTTGTGAAAACTCTGAGCCCACTACCTCTGGTCTCCTACTTGAAGACCTAATCTACTGAGTGTTAGTTACTGTTACTGTCTTCTTTATTCACAGGCGAACTCTTCAAAGGTGGATGTTATTTCTGCCACTAAACCAGTAATGGATGAACAGATCGGAGGTAAAGTAGATCCTCTCATCGTCATGAACGGAGACTCTAAACCTCAAACCAAACCTGAGAACACTCCCATAGAAGGGGAGGTCAGAGGTCTGGGGTCTGTGACGACTGAGCAGGTGGAAGTCCATCAGGACTCCACCGGGGGAAACCAAACCCAGGCAGAGACTGAAGATACGGGTCAAGACGCGGAGTTTGTTCATGTGAAAGACGTTGACGATCTGATAGTCACGGCATAGTGTGAAGAGTCTGAAACAAGAATCTGAGAGTCTGAGGTTAAACAGCTACACTTCTATATCTTTGAAAAATATTTTAACAACTAACACCTTATTTTTTTCATGTCAGTATGTACTGTAAATCACAAATATGTCTTTCTGCTGAAGTTGAACCATTTTCGTACTTCATCATTAACCTTCTTACAATCCTTCACAGAAAACTTAACTGTCTCACATTAAGCTCATTAGCTTTATTGTTTGTACCCCATTTTTTATTCTAACTTTTAAGCAAACTTAAAAAAAAAAGAAACTGACAGTGATTTTGGTATAAAAAAAATTTATTTGCAAATAACTGTAATATTTTTCAAAAACTGCTCATTGTAGCCATATCACTGCTGTAGCATGTCCACAAAGGCAAAGCTATGCCAATAAATGTAAAATACATTCATCCACAGTCTTTGTGTTTAGTCTAAAAAGCATTAATAAACTTTTTTTTTTTTTTTTTTTTTTTTTTTACAGTTTTAGATTCATACATAAATTCAGTTAATAACCTTCACATTACTGAAATATATACACTGAAAATAAACAACAAGCAATAATTAAAATAATGATGATAATAATAATAAGATGTAATGATAATACCTGTACAGTAATATTAGACTACATTTATGAACTCATAATTTGACCTGGCTGTACTGAGTCTGTTCCTCATCTGAGCTGCTGGAGTCTCCTGTGTTTTTCTTACATCCTGGCTTTGCCACAAAGTTCACCTGTGTGTAGCTGATGTCCGCTTCATCTTCACTGGTGTCTGTGTCATAGATAAGGAGGTTTGGAGGTTTCCCTTTATGTCCTTCATTAATGTTCCCATAGACTGTCACAACTTCTGATTCATTCTAATGGAATAACAGAGATGAGAAAGAAAATTTGTGTGAGAATTCATTTTATATACAGCAAAATTCATATTAATACACATGTCACTGTTGACACATGTTCACCATAAACACAGCAGGTATCAAACATGCGGCCCATGGGCCAAAACTGGTCCATGGGATGAATGTATGAAATTACACTGAAGATATCAACAATTAAAGGTGTTAAAATCCTTTTAGTTCAGGTTCCACATACAGACCAGTATGATCTCCAGTGGATCAGAAAAGTAATTTACTATCACAATTACCTAAAATAATGACAACCCCAAATTTTTCCTCTGTTTTAGTGTAAAAAAGTAAAACTACAGGAAAATATTTACATTCAAAAAATATTCTTTTGCAAAAAAATTTGAATAACCTCAACAAATATGAAGAGACTTAGGTGCAGTTTTGACAATATTCTTCCTGTTACTAAATGTTTTGTGTATTTGTAGATCCACTGTGATCTGTAAGATGTGTAAATGATAAACTGAGACATAATATTGTTAAAATTGTATTTGTGTTCTTAAGACATTTCAGGTTGGTGATGTTATTCACATTAAGAAAACTTTGTAGATGTGAACACTTTCTTAATGTAACTTTAACTTAAATATGTATTTTTCACAGTTATTATTTCACTGGTCCGGCCCACTTCAGATCATACTGGGCTGTTTGTGACCCCTGAACTAAAATGAGCTTGACACCCCTGCATTATTTGTTTCTGACCTTTTTAAGGGGCTTTGACTTAGCGACCGCCGCATACACAACTTCCGTGTTTGCTTTTTGTGGTCTGTTCCTACAAAACAAGATTTGGAACATTTTATCTTCATGTCATCTGCAGAGCAGGTATAGTATATATGTAGATTTGAAACTCACTTTGGCTTCTTGTCGAAGTGTAGAGAGGCATAGTTGAGGAAGTCGTCTAGTTCACGTCCACCTTGGTGTCTGCTGTGTGGTTTTTGTGTAGAACTCTGAGTGGATTCAGACAGAAGACATGTGAATGCACAGCAGCTACTGAATGATTCATTCATGATGGAAGTGGTTCAGTCATTCACAGCTCCACAGTGATGAGAACTGAATAACCACTGTGCCAACAACAGACAACAGTCTGAGCGTCAGGGGAGTCAAACACATCTGCTGCTCTTCAGACCACACAAATACTGATTTGAGATGACGCTGCTAAATGCACATGTTCTGTGAAGATATTTTTTCTACCTTGTATACAAAGGGCCAGACCTACTAAGGTCGAATTTGCGTGTACTAATTGTGTGTGCAATCTAGAATTTTGCGTGTGGGGTTGAACCGCGGTTTGCGGGTGATTTCCAAAGACTGGTTGCATAATTACAACAGGTGCAAAGTCTTGGAGACCACCCTATTTAAATGAGGACTTGGCGTGTGCAACTGGCAAGGCTATTATCGTTAATGAAAAGTAACGAAATGACGAAAACTAGAATTGTAAAAACATTTTCGTTAACTGAAATAAATAAGAACTATAATTAAAAGAAAAAAACATAACTAACTGAAACTGTATTGTGAGTTTACAAAACAAACTAAAACGTATAAAAATTCTGGATAAAATTCCTTTTGTTTTCATCTTTGTCAATGTCGGATTGATATAAAATCAATTTATTTCCCTCAAGCAGTTTTAGCTGCTGGCACCATATGATATTTAACGGTCTGTCACTTCTTGTCACTTGTGGCTTAGAGTCGTCTTCTGGTCCCCACTCTACCTGGAAACATGGAGACTAAAGTTGGGAGAAAACAGCAGAGTCCTGTATGGGATTTATTTGAATTCAACGGTGAAGAAGAGAAAAGATATAAAGAAACAAAAACTAAACTAAAACTAAGCATTTAGAAAATAACAAAAACAAATAAAAACTAGCAAACCTGCTCTAAAAACTAATTAAAACTAACTGAATTAGAGAAAAAAAAGTCAAAACTAAATAAAACTAAATTATAATGAAAAATCCAAAACTATTATAACCTTGGCTACTGGAGACAATACGGTCAGGAATTTAACCTGAGTTTTTCATGATGCAGTCCGATACATTACCAAGTGAGCTAAATATCAGCTGTATCTCAGGTTGACCTATTCACTATATTATAGTTAATATATAATATAGTTAAATATATAATATATTGTCTTGGTACTTTTTTGGAATGTAAGTTACCAGTCCAGACATGATATAATGAGGGCGCTGATTGGCTCTGTGGTAACAGACAAACCGATATTTCGTGCCACAGTACTGTGTCAGTAGCCACTTCGATAATGAATACACATAAAACACACAAAGAAAAACACAAGTAATATAAAAGGAACATGTATTTTAGAACATTAGAACATCCCTTTTAGAACATTAGGCCATCATCAGTGCTGATCCAGACCCCTGTCCACATCCACATTATCCCTTTGAACATCATTCCTTACATTAGTACCATTACTGCATGGTACCGAACAAAGCAGGTACACTCACTGTTCATGCAGACGTGGACCTTACAGACCCTGTAGACCACATTGGACTGTTGACTGACTATAACTTTTGTTGCCACTGTATTGTAATGTGTGTGGAAATTACCAAAAATAGTCACTTGCCCAATAAAGGGTTAATGTTATGTTTGGGGCTTTTATTGTGAAAGGTAATAAAGGATGCGATAACTGTCTGCTGTTGTTTTAAGAAAACTAATCCCAACATACTGTGTTTTTTTTATAAGTTGACTTACCTCTTGTCCTGTGGGGTATTTCACGGTGCAGTAAATGGTGCTGATGCTGGAGGCACCACTGTGGAAACATAAAGACAATACTAATAATAGAAACAGACTCTTACCACACTGAGTCCATAATAATGAGACTACACCAAACACTGGAGGCCACTGTCATGGTGCCACTCCAGTATGAGCAGCTGCCAGTACACACAGACTGCCTTGTGTCCTGTGTGTCAGTATTTCAGCTGATGTCTTACGTGTTGTCTGGACGGTGCTGGCTCTGTTGGCCGTTTTGACCACATGGCCGGGCTGGCAGCAGCAGGTCATCCCTGCTCCTGGAAGGCTCTGCCAAGGCCAAGCCTGCCTCTGGCCTCCTGGCACCATAACACCTGCCCTGAATGGGACAACACAAGCACATTTACAGATACAGATGCAGATACACCGATCAGCCATAACATTCTGAACACTGACAGTCAAAGTGGTACTACACTGGTCTACAATGTTTAGAAATGATCTGCCACAGAGATTAAATGTGCTCAATGTTACGTATTTTAATAAGATTAGCCCATAAAGACCCAAATAACCACCAGTGACCGAAAGCATCTACTGATGTAAAATATTTAATAACTTTAAAACCATAAATCCCATCAATACATGCAAATAATTGGTGTATAATACAGTTTGTCATCTTTTCATGGTTATCTGATATGACCCATTTGGGCGTTCAGAGGGTCCGTAGTTACCGTGGAAACACTCATCTTCTACAACATTAATTCACCAGTAAAACCCATGGAGTTTAATCAATGACAGTGGATGGAGACACTTGTTGTATGTTCAGTTAATGATATATTTTACAGGAGAAGTCCCTTTTTCTTAATTTTTCTCTGTTCTTACATAATAACCATCAACTTTAGTCTGAGCTTTTATGAACATCTACATGATCAAACATTAAATATTGGAAAATACCTGATTTTCACTGGAATTCCTGCAAATGTTGACCTTTTGACTGAATATGTGTCACCGCTACAATCTTTCAAAGGTGTAAAATAGTGCGTCTGCATCCACTTAGTACATGTGCTATAATGAATATGCAATATGGGGTGTTTACATGCAATTGTATGTGTGCTGGGAGGAGAAAATTTAAATAATTTAGCACACGCAGTGATTTATCAAACCTGAAAGCAATTTTGCTCATAGAAATATTTAACACCTCTCAAAAAGAGGTGCAAACAGTTTGGATGTGTAATTGTGCACACATGGAAGTGGTTATTGTCGCAAGGAGACATCGAAACGATGAAACAAGACACAGAGAATGCATTTTTCACCCTTGTGTGAACATTTTAGGATGACCCTCTGTTGTAGCAAAGACTACTTTTCCATCTGATCTGATGCACACACAAAATCCTCATACAAAAAAAAAAAACATGTAAGTTGAAAGGAACATGTATTTTAAAGCATTAGACCATCATAGGTGCTGATCCAGATGCCTGTCCACATCCACATTATCCCTTTGAACATCATTCCTTACATTAGTACCATCACTTCATGGTACCTAACAAAGCAGGTACACTCACTGTTCATGCAGAGGTGGACCTTACAGACCCTGTAGACCACATTGGACCTGAGATTGTTGACTCACTGTCCTCACTGCAACTGTTGCTGTCACTGTCTTGTAATGTATGTGGAAATGACCAAAAATAGTCTCTTGACCGATAAAGGGTTAAAAATATTGAGTATCGGACAAAGATATGGAACTTCAACGAAGCAAACCATCACTGATGCTATTGATGAGTCTATAATACAACCAACATGGAAACAAATCCAGTACGGTCTGGATGTGTTTCATGTAACTAATGGTGTCCGTATAGAGGTGGATTAAATGAGGAAACAAAAAACCCACCTCAATATCTACTTTCCATTTTGTAATAATTTCCACAGATTTATCAGCTCATTTGCTTTTGTAATAAATCAGTTAAATTGTAAAGAGACTTTATGGACATGCTGTGTTAGGCAGCAAGTGAACATTTAGGATCTGAGCAACTTTGACAAGGGAGACAATGTGACGGGTCAGAGCATCTCCAGATCTTCTTGGACGTTCCCAACGTAAAGTGGTTCATACCTGCCAAAAGTGATCCCAAAGAACCAGATCTCAACCAATCATGCATCTAAGGAAGATAATATCACTACCACCTGTCTAATATTGTGTAGGTTTCCCTTTTTCCACAAAACCAGCTCTGACCTGAGGCCTAAACTCCACCAGACCTCTGAAGGTGTGCTGTGGTATCTGGACCAAGACGCTAGCAGCAGATCCATGAAGTCCTGGAAGTAGAGAGGTGGGGTCTACAAGGATCTGATTTATTTATGCAACACCTCCCACAGACGCTAAATTGGCTTGAGGTTGGGATGTCCTTCCTGAGTGCATTTTTGGTCAGTATGAATCACTGCAGACCAGGACCAGCCAACAAGACCTGCAGTTGTGGAGATGCTCTGACCCAGTCATCACCATGGGGTGCGAGTATATACACTGCACTACATCCCGCTCTTTTTGAAATATCTTTTTTTAGTGTTTTTCTTTGTTGTTTTTGGTTTTATATGTTGATATTTGAAATCAAAAACAAACAAACTATTAGAGTATGGACCTGGTCAAAGTCAGTTCCTTACGTCGCTCATTTATGCCGCATTTCCACTACATGGCGCTGGCTCGACTCAACTTGGGTACCAGGTACTATTCCTGGAGACCGTATCTAATAATAATAATAATAATAATAATAATAATAATAACTCTTTCCCCGCCAATGACGAGATTTTCCGTCAATCCGTGTTTTCACTGTTATACTGTAGTTGGAGGTGTTGTGGATCATGTGAATTACTTTCCTTAGTCCAAAAACAAACAATTAAGCAGCTTTTTCGGAAAAATGACGGGCCGGGTTTAACGTTTTTGCACTGGAGTCTCCGTATCCCATGGCAACGCATCCAGCGGCAGTCACTGAATGAGGAAGTGCAGACTGTGCAGGAACCGCGCGCAGTTTCAAAAGCCTTAAAGATGATTATGGAGACAGAGTCTGACAATTCAATATATGATGGAGCTACAGAAGAACCATTTAGAGACAGGAACGGAGAAACAGAAGGTGAGGGAGACGAAGACAGAACACGGGAAACAAGGAGCGGCTCAGGTCCGACACGGAGGTGCGGGTGGGGGGGGCGGGGGCACAGAGCAACACGGAGAAAATGACAGACAGGAGGAAGAGAAAAGAGACATTTGTAGGGGACATTCAAGGAGAAGACAGACATACAGACATGGGACAAGACAAAAGAAAGCTAGTCTGCATCTGTTAGAGTGAGTTCAGATTCAGACTGAGAACACAGAACATATTCAGCTGTAGAATGTCAGCAGGACACAGGGAAGACACTGTTGGATTTGGCTTTTGTATGAAATAAATAAATACATATATTCATACAGAGATAAATAACTAGATGTCCATATAATTATTTACAGATCAAACACAGCAGCTGGTCCAACAGGAGGACCTGGTGCAGCCAAAGGCCAGAAATCTACAGTATTTAGTGCATTTGTTTCTTTTTTTCTTGAAAATGAGGAATATTGAGGTGTTTATATCCAAAAGCTAAACTACTATGTGTTAGACTTATAACTGATGTATGTAAATGTGCAAAGTTTAGAAGGAACCTGGTGCTTTACAAGATGTTCGGTCTAAAGTTTGGTGTGGATTCCCCTAACATTTTGTGGAATGATGGGATATCTTAGAGCTGTTTGTTACTATTATTGCTGTTATTATTATTTTATTTTGTGATTTTGAAGACAGTGTTACTGTTGGTAAATAAGAAAGAGTCAAAAATGTAAATAGGAAATCAGTTTTCTCTTGAAAATCAATATCTTTGAAAAAAATGCAATTTTCTCAGCTTTTTGCTCAAAATTCAGTTTTTTCCTGAAAATGACCAATATTCAAATGTTTATATCTCACGAACGAATAAAGATAGAATAAAATAGTTTTTTGTGTTTAAAAGTTGAAGTTCTGTTCTTTCTTTTGATGTATTCAGTGTTCACATACTCCTAACACAACATTTTCAGTGAGCCTCCAAAGATTAGTGAAAATGACCAAAACGGCTGGCGCTGGCTACCAACTCACTGGAAAATGCTCTGGCGGGGAAAGAGATAATAATAATAATACATCACACTTATATAGCGCTTTTTTGGACACTCAAAGATGCTTCACAAACAAAACAAAAAGAACAGAGAAAAAAAGAGGCTGAAGAAAATGCAAGTTTGAACAGGTGAGTTTTGAGAAGTGATTTGAAGTTTTGTATTGAGTCTGAGTTCCTGATGTTTTGTGGGAGTGAGTCCCATAGGGTGGGGGCAGCTGCAGCAAAGCCTCAGTCCCCTAATTACAGGATACTACCGACTTTAGAGTACATGGACGTCATAGCAACGCTGTGTGTAACTTCCTGCTCAGAGTTGCTGATAAAGTCACTCATTGCGTGTTGTCCCGTCAAGGTCATGCTGAATCTTTTCATCTGTCACCAAGAAAGACAGATCTCATGAAATCGCATTGTATGTCACGCCAGTTCTTATGGCATTTGGCGTGCTATACACATACATTTTTATCCTTTCATGTGTTATTCAATGCCATTTGATCGCGTGTCAATGTACGCCAAGATCTCTGGTTTACATATTCAAAACCCCTAACCCTAACCCAGTGGTTCTTAACCTGGGTTCGATCGAACCCTAGGGGTTCGGTGAGTCAGTCTCAGGGGTTCGGCGGAGGTCGAGACACACACTCGACTCATTAGTCAGGTGTGTGTGTCGGGCTAGGTCCATGTATGTAAACAAACGGCTTCGGAGACTCTTTCTCTGATTGACATCCAATATACGCGGTGTATTGTTGTTGCTTATAGCACTACAACACATCCGGAAGTGTTTATAATCTCTTCCACTCGTCTGACGATGAATTATTTGAGTATGTTCCACATCGTTGTTATGACTTTTGCTACTTCCTGTTAACCACGGAGGCAGCCATGTGTAGCGTTTGTTTACATTTCTCGGTCACCGCACTGGTCAGTTACAATCATGTGACGACCGACGCACCGTCGCGGATGGAGAAATCGTATTACACTAAAGCCGAGCTAGTGCCGTAATAAGGATGCTGGACATAAAAACGAAGAAAAGGAACAGACTTTGCTGTGAAAATGACATGAGAGCGGCACTTACCAAGGTGAAGCCACGCATTTCTGAACTGGTCTCTCAAAGGCAACAGCAGAAGTCACACTGATTTGCAGTAAATATTCATTATTATTGTAGCCTGATGGAAATTAGGTGATGGGTGTGTGTTAAAATGTTAAAAATGATAAATAGCATAAATACAGTAAGTTCATTATTGGAATACAAAAATTAAAACCATTTCAGTGTGGTAGTATTAAAAAAGGTCATGTCTTTGTGAAAAGGTATGTAATTTGTTGTGAGTTCATGCACTGTATTGGTTTTGTTCTTTGAACACAGTGATGTTAATGCACGGTTCATTTTGTGCACCAGTAAAACATATACCTGTGTCCTGAATTTGGAAAAAAATCATATTGTATTTTTTAATAAAGAAGGGTTCGGTGAATGCGCATATGAAACTGGTGGGGTTCAGTACCTCCAATAAGGTTAAGAACCACTGCCCTAACCCTAATCGCATGGTATTTGACATGGCATGAACATACATGTGGAAAGCTTATAATGTGTACAGATGACAGGCCAATTAAAAGTGGCCTGTCATCTGTACGCAATTCATGATATCACGTTGACCGAGGACAGAAATGTTTGAACCTCCTCGACCAACCACGGTGTCATTTTGCAGGCTGTCATCATGGACTAGCCTATCGATACATTTACTGTAAACTTCCGAATCTGTTTTTTTTTTTTTTTTTAAATGGTGTGTCATGCATTGATGACGCAATGATGCAGAGACAACTCTCTGACTAATCAGTGGTCTGCAGTGTTTACATGTCACATTTTAGCATGTCTCCACCCGTTTTGGAACCTTGGCCGAGCAGGTACTAAAAAAGTAGTACCGGGTACCAGATTCCAGGTTCTTTTACATAATGGAAACGCAAAAAGGCAGAGTCAAGTCGAGTCACTATCTTGTAGTGGAAACGTGGTATTTGCTGCTTCCAACACATCAACTTCAAGGACTAAATGTGCACTTGTGTAATAGATCCAACTCAGTAAAAGGGATGATTGTAATGAAATACTCTATATTATTACCACTTGTCCTGTCTGTGGTCGTGGCTGATCTGTGTATGTCACAGGTGTCAAACATGCGGCCCAGGGGCCAAATCCAGCCCGCCAAAGGGTCCAATCTGGCCCGCAGGATGAATTTGTGAAAAACAAAAATGACACTGAAGATATTAACAATCAGTGGTGTCAAAATCAGTATTGACTCCATACCTCTGGCTCCTACCAGTGTAGTACGTAACCTGGGAGTCATGATTGATAATCAGTTGACCTTCACAGATCACGTTGCCTCTGTCACCTGATCATGCCGTTTCACTCTGTTCAACCTAATAAAGATCAGGCCATACCTAACCGAACAGGCCACCCAGCTCCTGGTGCAGACTATGGTTATCTCCCGCCTTGACTACTGCAATGCTCTTCTAACGGGCCTCCCAGCTTGTGTTGTCAGACCACTACAGATGGTCCAGAATGCAGCAGTGCGTCTGGTCTTCAATCAGCCCAAAAGGGCACACGTCACCCCCTTACTCATTGAGTTACACTGGCTACCCATAGCTGCCCGCATCAAATTCAAATCTTTAATCCTAGCCTACAAAATTCTCAGTGGGTCTGCTCCTACCTACCTAGCTGCACTGATAAAAGCTTATGTTGCTCCACGACCACTCCGCTCATCTGGGGAACGTAGTCTGGTGGTCCCCAGACCTTGTACAAGACAATCCAGGCTCTTTTCATGGGTCGTTCCACGTTGGTGGAACGCCCTACCAAGTGTTACAAGAACAGAGGCATCCCTGCCTATCTTCAAGAAGCTCCTGAAGACCCAGCTCTTCCAAGACCACCTCCTATCCTAACACTTTCAAACATTCCATTTTAAATATTCTAATAAGGTTTTTCCCAGGATTATCACAGATTCTTCCAGGATTATTTCTGGACCTGCTGCGGTGGTCCTGCCTCTCTCCTGCCCTCATCATCACCACTCACTTATCCTCAGCTGCCTCCATGTGTCTCCCCCTACTCCCCCCATCTCTCCCAGTCTCTATCTCTATCGCTCTCTCTTTTTCTCTTTCTTTACCCTCACTCTTTAACCCCAACTGGTCAAGGCAGACGGCCATCCTCCAGGAGTCTGGGTCTGCTCCAGGTTTCTGCTGTTAAAGGGAAGTTTTTCCTCGCCACTGTCACCAGTCACAAGTGTTTGCTCCTGGAGGATTCTGTTGGGTTTCTGTAAATTGGCTTAGAGTCTGGTTTTTGACCAACTCTATATATAAAGTGTCATGAGATAACTTTTTTGTGATCTGGCATTATATAAATAAAATTTGATTGATTGAGTGATTTAATTGGTTTTCCCCTGTAAGTCGCTTTGGAAAAAAGTGTCTGCCAAATGCATAAACATGAACATAAACATAAAATCATTTTAATTCAGGTTCCACATACAGACACATACAGTCCAATTAGATTTCAAGTGGGTCAGACCAGTAAAATATTATCATAATAACCTATAAATAATGACAACCCCAAATTTTCTCTTTATTTTTTTGATGTAAAAAAGTAAAATTACGTGAAAATGTTTACGTTACCAAACTTTTACAAATGTGAATAACCTGAACAAATATGAACTAACAGAAATGTCTGAAGAAAAGTTAATGTAATTTTACCAATATTCTGCCTGTTACTAAATCTTTTGTGCAATTGTAATGCACATGCGTAAATGATAACTGATAAATCGAGGCATAATATTGTTAAAATTTACAAAAGACAATTCAGATTGTTCATGTTATTCAGATTTTTAAGGAAACTTTGCAGATGTGTACCTGATCATAATATAATTTTTCTTTTTTCACAGTTATTATTTTACTGGTTTGGCCCACTTGAGATCCAATTGGGCTGAATGTGGCCCCTGAACTAAAATGAGTTTGACACCCCTGGGTCATGTGATTTTCTGTTAGATTACATTCATAAGGAGGGAAGTTAAATCTGTACCAGAGAAGTGACAGAGCTCCACCAGGGCAGGGTGTTCACAACTCTTTGTTGACTAGATTTCCTCCTCCTGTGTCTAAAAACAAAAAAGTGAATGACTTGAAGGTGAAAATTATGACGGTAAATTCAGTTATTTGTGTAAATGTGTGTTCATACATTACCTGTAAACAAAGAAAATGATGACAATAATGAGGAGAATAATAAGAGCAAGGATGATGATCTTTATAAAGTCTCCTGTAGTGAAATGAAACAGGCTGTGAGATGATTATATACAAAAATGAAGTCTTGCCTTTCTCTAAAATGTACTTACGATTCATAAACACAGGCTCTGGTTCTGACATTTTTCCACTAATTTCATTCTGGGCGATGCAGTAGTACAGTCCTGGCTTGTCAGAGGTAACTGTGTGGATTTGTTGGTCAGACACCTTCACATCTCCATGTTGATCCTTCATGTACCACCTGTACTGTTTGACTTCAGGATAACTGCGGCTGCTGCTGCACTTCAGCTTCACTGTCCTGGTCCCATCAGGCTGCTGCTGCTCCTCTAGCCTTATGATCTCAGTGTGTTTTGGAGCATCTAGACAAACGTCAATTAAAACAGATATAATCCTCAACAGACGAATCACTTGGGATTAACAACACAGATGAAAACATACTTTTGCTGCCCCCTAGTGGTGTGCAGCAGTGATCAATTTTGCACTCCATGAAATTTTGCTTTACATTTTGAATGGTGTTGTGTTATTTTTTCCCCCAAAATTGTTTAGAACGTAAATGTGATACAAACCCATATTTGATGGAATTTGAACAAATGACAACTTGTCACAATTGTTAATAGCATCTTATATTTTCATCATGGCAAAAAATGCATATATTTTTTTAACTTCTGCAATGGAAGAATTCAGGAGAGCTATGTGTTTCAGATATTTAATTCATGCAAATTTTTAACTGTGATACCAAAGGGGCAGATTAAGATTAAGATTCAAGATAATTCCCACTGTTAACACAGGGGGGCAGCATTTTACCAGGAAGTTGTGGTGTTGATGTCTACACCCAGCAAGAACCTTTAAGTGTTTAGCCAAAAGAAAATACATTACCATGCAAAGAATTCCATAAAATTTTGCTATAATTTATGGTTGAACTATGTTGTGATGGCTCCAGGTGCCTTTGTTTTTGTTTAACTCATGTTTTTATTGTAAATATACTTTTTTTTATCATGCAAAATAACATGAAGAATTATTTTAGTACTTTATATTCAAATTAACAATGAGTTATTGTCAGAAACTACCGTATGTTTTTAATAAATATTCTAATGTTAAAACTCAAATATTATAAAATATTATATGCAATCATGCATACTTTAGTTAACGTTTTAAAGGACAGATATTGACAATGGTGGTAAAATAACAATGCTGGGTTAGAAGATATTCTATAATCATAGAAGGCCTCTGAAGTGTAACATATTCATCATGGAAAACTGTGCATGAAAATTTTTTTTAATGTACTTTTTAATCTATAACTTGATTGCATTGCATCTGTGATGAAAATATTGTGTTTTGTCGTATTTAATTTGATTTGGTGGGTAAATACATTCAGGTTTTGGTATCCTGTACTGTCAGTCCCCCTCAAGCCTCAGATAGTTCATTAAATACTCACATTATGCGTAAATATGTGTGTGTGTGTGTGTGTGTGTGTGTGTGTGTGTATTTTACTTTTGTTCCTCCATTAACATGACAATTGAATCTCTACTCACATCTGACTTTAACATCGACCGGTTGTGATGTTCCATTTCCAATCTCATTGCTGGCCTTACAGCTGTAGCGTCCACTGTCACTGGGAGTCACAGGCTTCACAACCAAAGTCTGACCCTCTTTCAAGAATACATCCTGCCCATCTTTACGCTTTAACCAAATGAAAGACCTCACAGGTGGGTGGGACTCAGCACTGCACTCCAGCTTCAGCATTGTGTTTTCATTGACAGTTAGACCCGGAGAGGCGGACACCCTCACATTTTTGGGACTATCTGCATTTAACAAAATATAAGACAATATAAGACAGGTGTGTCAAACATGCGGCCCGTGGGCCAAAACCGGCCTGCCAAAGGTTCCAATTCGGCTCATGGGATGAATTTGCAAAGTGCAAAAATGACACTGAAGATATTAACAGTCATGGATGTTGAACTCGTTTTTGTTCAGGATCCACATACAAACCAATATGATCTCAAGTAAAGTAATAAATAGCATAATAACCTATAAATAATGAGTCCGAATGTTCTTCTTGGTTTAACGTGAAAAAAAAAAAAAATTACATTATGCCAATAAATAATGACAACTCTATTTTTCTTTTTGTTTTAGTGCAAAAAGCCTATTTAGTTATGAAAATATTTACATTAACAAACTACCATTTAACAATAAAATGTGAATAACCTGAACAAATATGAACAACCTGAAATGTCTAAAGAAAATTTTACAATTTACAATTTTAACAATATTCTGCCTGTAATTAAATGTTTTGTGCCTTTGGAGATCTGATTTGGAATGCACATGTATAAATTGAGGCATACTATTGATAAATTTGCACTTTCACAGTTTTTTTCAGGTTATTCACATCTTTTTTATTTGGATAGTTTGTAAATGTAAATATTGTCTGAATTTAATCTTATTTTTTGTACTAATGTCATTATGTCATTGTCATTATTTACAGGCTGTTCTGCTGTTATTTTACTGGCCCGTCCCACTTCAGATCAAAGTGGGCTGAATGTGGAACCTGAACTAAAATGAGTTTGACAGCCCTGATATAAGACATCAAATATCAGAATATAAAGTATCAGATTATAGAAAAATCTGATTGTAACTGGTATATTGGTAACACACTGCATTCCTTATATTTATACTATTTCATAGATTTATGTGTTCATGTTTATCTCTTGTAAATCAGAACCATTTCTGTTTAAAGAGGGTAGTGTTCTGGTATTGGTTTTGGTTTCTTTAACAAAATAAGAGAAAAAAACTGAGCAACTCTACTTCCCGTACATTTGACCACCAGCTTCCTCTCTGTGCTTTGTGGTGATCCTTCGCTGTTGTGGGCGTGGCAAATGTAATTTCCTGTGTGGGCTGAAGTGACTTGGAATGTGTGGCGGAGAGTGTTGTTTCTATTGGTTTTCTGAAGCTCCTTTGAGGACCATTTTAAGCTGAGGTCTGATTTTGGAGAGCTTTTCACAGTACAGTTGATGGTGATCCACTGGCCTTCAGTGATGTCAGTGACCATGGTCAGTGTGAGGTTGGTGGGAGGATCTGCACACAGGAAATAGCTTTGAGCTTAACAGGATTCATTTTTGACTTCTCTAACGACTGCACAGGCATGAAGATGAAAAAAAATTATTTAAAATGTTGACTCACTTTGTTATCCCTCAATCCTCAATTTCCTGAGGGCTCCACCCAAAGGACAATAATAATAATAATAATAATAATAATAATAATAATAATAATAACAATAATAATAATGTATATAGCACTTATCACAGAAAAATTCACAATATGCTTTCAATAAAAATCAGAAGTAAATTACATAGGCAAAAAACAAAACAAAACAAAAAACATGCAGCTACATACACAGGCATAGAAGCATAAAAGCAAAGGTCATAAAGCCTACAGCTAACTAAAAGCCTGTCTAAACAAGAAGGTAGTCTGTAGCTTTTTAAAACACTCAAGCAAGTTTAAAGCATGAAGTTCCAGTGGCAGTACAATAAAGTTCTATCTAATCTATTTTAATCTCTAATCTGTCCCCATACAGATATTTGGTCTCTGCATTTTACCCTTACTAATGCACACAGGCATTAGCATTAGCATTAGCATATAGAACACATTGGGAGCAGTGAGCTGCCACTGAAGGTGCATGGAGACCAACTCCAGATCCTCATCAGTACTGTGGTCAAGAGAATTCACCTACATACACCTGTTTTGGATGGAGGGGAAAGTGGAGGATCCAAATAGAATAGAATAGAATAGAATAGAGTAGAATAGAATAGAATAGAATAGAATAGAATAGAATAGAATAGATCTTTATTGTCACTGTCACAGGAACAATGAAAATCAGTTTAGCAGCTCAGTTCAATTTAGCGGCAAAACAATTGGTGCAAAAGGGACTGTGTAAGAAAAATAAAATAAAATACACATATCACAGTAACAAAGCACAAACACAAACCTTCTTGCTGGTAAATGGAAGTGCTAACCACAATAATACTGCACCATAAGACGGATCTTTTATGCCAAGAAATGTCAAAAGTTTGAAACATGTGGGATCAAACGTATGTGTATATACTGCATGAATGTCAAATCTAGTCATATCTGTGCTCTGATCAGGAGATAATCTTATTATTTGTTGATTATATTGTTGAATGGGATCATTAAAGCCAGGGCTGTGAAACATGTGGCCCGTGTACCAAAACTGGCCCACTAAAGGCTCCAATCCGGCCCATGGGATGAATTTGCAAAGAGCAAAAATTACACTGAAGATATTAACAGTCAAAGGTGTTAAAGGGTCAAAACAGTAATGTCCCATCAGAGAGCAAACTTTAATTGACTGCCATTCCAACATTTATTTCAATATAAATTAGCTCCTTGTTTTGGATAATCCCTTATGGTCCAACTAAAGCAAAAATGAATTTAAAAGTAAAAATGTGCGTCATTTAGCAACACTAATCTGTCAAATTGTGTCTAAAATGTCCCATCAGAGAGACTTCGAATACTTTGTTTTGACCCTAACCTAGTTTTAGTTCAGGTTCCACATACAGACCAATATGATCTCGTAAAATAATAATATAATAACCTCTAAATAATGAGCCCAAATTTTCTTCTTGGTTTCATATGAATCAAAGTATATTACATGATGCCTATAAATAATGACAACTCCAAATTTTTCTCTTTGTTTTAGAGCAAAAAGCCCATTTAATTATGAAAATATTTACATCGACAAACTATCCTTTAACAGTAAAACATGAACAACCAGAAATGTCTAAAGAAAATTAAGTTTAATTTTAACAATATGGTGCCTGTTAATAAATGTTTTGTGTCTTTGTAGATCCAATCTGGAATGCATATGTATAAATGATAAGTTAGGCAAAATATTATTAAAATTGCACTTATTTTTCTGAAGGAATTTAAGTTTTTTTCAGGTTATTCACAACTTTTTTGTGTAGATAGTTTATAGGTGTAAATATAAATATTCTCATAATTACCTCCGCCAAGGAGGTTATGTTTTTGCCAGGGTTTGTTTGTCTGTCTGTTTGTCTGTCCGTTAGTGTGCAACATAACTCAAAAAGTTATGGACAGATTTGGATGAAATTTTCAGGGTTTGTTGAAAATGGGATAAGGAAGAAATGATTAACTTTTGGGGGTGATCGGGAGTGGGGGGGCCCACTGATCAGCCTTGGCGGAGGTCTGCGCTCTCTGAGTGCTTCTAGTATTTTCTTGAAATTTAACTTTTTTTTTGAAAAACTTTTCAGGTTGTTAATATTTAGTCAGGTTAGTTACCTCCGGCAAGGAGGTTATGTTTTTGCTGGCGTTGGTTTGTCTGTCTGTTTGTCTGTTCGTGTGCAAGATAACTCAAAAAGTTATGGACGGATTTGGATGAAAATTTCAGGAAATGTTGAGACTGGCACAAGGAACAAATGATTAAATTTTGGTGGTGATCGGGGTGGGGGTGGGGGGGCACTGATTTGCCTTGGCGGAGGTCTGCACTCTCCAAGTGCTTTTCTAGTTTAATGCTATATTTTGCAGTAATACAAAGAGAAAAAAATTCAAATTATTATTATTTACAGGCTATTCTGCTATTACTTTACTGATCTGGCCCAGTGGAGATTAAACTGGGCTGAATGTGGAACCTGAAAGAAAATGAGTTTGACACCTGTGGTATAACGAGATGGTTTATGCACTTCATAAAATAGTAGAAAGGCTTTGAATATGACCAGATAGTTACTGTGTTTTTTGTTGATTTAATTATGTTTTGTTTGATTGCTGTTTTTGTTCACTTTATGTAATTATTTATGTTATTTATAAATTTTTTTGTTGCCTTCAAGGAGGTATGAGCTTATTTATTTGTTTGTTCATTTATTATTTATTTATTTATTTATTTATTTGTATCTCAGTATGGGTGTTTAAGAATGTGTATGTGAAAATGATAAGTGGAGTTAACAATTTATAAAAGATCCAAGTGCATTGATTTTTCATGCAGCCTTTATGCAGACAGGAAGTTAAATGATAGACTGTCGTGTGGAGAAGGGGTGGGATTAAATAATTTACACTTCCTCCCACTCCTTTTTGAATATACAGATGAAGTCATATTTTCTTTATGTGTACAAGTTTTCATGTTTTCTTGAACTCTGTTTTATTTGTAGACACTAAAGTAGGATTATTTTGTTTGTTTTGTTGTTATTTGAAGTAAATGGAACTGAACTGAACTGATCTTATGTTAAATCCCACAGTTACTTACACAGTACATCTACGCAACCCGGTTGGCTGTTGTCCCCGGGATCCACGGAGTTGGTGGCGTTACACATGTAACAGGCTTCATCGTCCACTTGTACTTTCTCCAAAAGTAGGCTGTTTTCATTTGTTGTCTTTGACTTCCACAGCGATGAGTCTAAGTGTGTGTTGTTACTGTAGCGATACCAGGTGTACGTTCCAGGGGTGGGATTGGCATCAGTCTTACATGTGAAAGTCAGGCGCTCACCCTTTCTCACTTTTTGAGGTTCAATGATAATGCTTGTGTTCCTCGGCTTATCTGAAAAATAAATACATCCCAGTATAAAATATATATAAGAGCAAATTTTTTTTCTTTTTCCTCTTTAATAATAATGGATTAGATTTCTATGGCACTTTACATTACTGATCCATTATTCATTCTCTCTCTCATTCCCCCTCTGGTGGTGGTCAACTGGGGCAGACTGATGGAAGTGTGGCTGACAACTCACACCAAACAGCCCCTCTGACCACCACCGAACATTCACACGCATCCGTACACCAGTGTGAGTAGCAGCACTGGAGGCAAGGAGGGTGAAGTGTCTTGCCCAAGGACACAACAGCACATGACTGGGACAGAGCAGGATTCGAACCGCCAACCCTTCGGTTATTGGACGACCCGCTCTACCTTCTGAGTCATGGCTCTTTATATTTTCTGTTTAAGTGTATATTTTCTGTTTTTACCCCTCAGTATTGCAATCGTTTTGTCATCCGTCTGTCTGTCTGTCTGTCCATTCAATGACATAATCATATTATCTGAAGAATTCATTGACATATCTGCATCAAATTTATATTGTGGATGCATCTTGGCATTGAGCCGAAGAATATTGAAAACAGGTGACCTTGACCAACTTTTTCAAGGTCAAATGGCCTTGTGCAGTTATAATATCTGAGTACTTTCAAATATAAATATGTATGTAATAAGTTTTCCAACAAAGACAGTCTAATCTAAATTACAGGGCAGGAACATTTAAGAGAATCTTACACTATATTTGGCTGAGGGAGATTAAAAGTGTGCAGCACTTTATGTTCTATTTTCTGTTTTCTGTCTTCCCTGCACTTTAGTTTTGTATTTGCTGCTGTTAACTGGGCAATATCCCCACGGCGGGATGAATAAAATCCAATCTTTTCTTTTCTTTTTTCTTTTCTTTTCTTTTCTTTTCTTTTCTTTTCTTTTCTTTTCTTTTCTTTTCCTGTGCTTTAAATAATAAAACACCAGTATGTGAAGTAAATGTACCTCCCATAAATGTCTGATGTATAAACAGTATGAGCATCTGAGACACTTACAGTGAATGTTCATTTGTAGAGGGCGTGACTTTCCAGTGCCCACAGTGTTCGTCGCTTCACATGTGTAAGACTGACTGTCCTCAGGCTCAATCCTGTTAATAACATATGTCATTCTACTACCAACCTGAGCCCGGTTTTTAAACCACCTGTAGGAGGTAGGTAATGGGTTGCTTGTTACCACATTACAACTTAAATCAACTCTTTCCCCTTGTATAAACGGAGGCTGAGGTGACACCACTATCACCTCAACACGAGGTTTATCTGAAACAAACAAAAAAAGAACACCATTCATTGTATTATTTCATAAAAGTAATCTGCTTCAGAAAACATTTCCTACAAGTAACATTTAACAGATGTTTTGAAAGTAGCCTACCATAGCATCAAAGTGGTATAAGTCAACAAAAAAGAACTGCGGGTGTTAAAACTAATAAGAGGCAAAAGGAGACAGTGAAATGATAATGTAAGAAAATAATTTATTAACGATCAAGAAATAAATTAAAGGTTCAATATGTAACATTTCTTTAGCCTCATAGTATAACTGTTTAAGTCATATTTTTTTTTCAGGTCATATCCAATGATTAAAAATGAATCAGCAGTGTTAGAAGAGGCCAAAAATATGTGCAATTATGCTAAGGTGCTAACGACAAGCATACCTTCATGAAATTATTGTTCCACAGATTGTGTCACTCACTGAATAAATGATAAACCTCGATGTTTACACTCATCTGTATAATAGTAACATCAAGTTTTCTTCTTCAAATGAAAATTCATAGGTGATAATTTTTACAGTTGGTCCAAATAACACTTTGTCTTATAATCTGCACATAATGCATCAGCTGATAGTTTACATTATAGCTCTGTTAGTTTGGCTCTGTTAGCTTAGCGCTGCTTTTAGACAGAAAACAGCCACAGTAAAACCACAAACCACCTTCATTTTCTGTATGGTTTGTGCTGTCAATAGCTGCATTAAAGATTTGTTAAGAAAAATACAAATTACGTCAGAGTTTAGTCTGAACCGGTGAACACCAAATGGCCGTCTGAGCAAAGATAATGACTTTCTTCATAAGCTTCATAATCAAAGTCATGTAGAATAAACAGTGTGATTTTAACATCAAGAAAACATTAAGAAAAATAAGTGCAATTTTAACAATATTCTGTCTGATACTAAATATTTTATGTATTTGTAGACCCACTGTGATGTAAGTTGTAATGTACTTGTGTAAATGAGACATAAAATTGTTAAAATTACACATTTTTCTTATCCCATTAAGACCCAAATATCCACCTGTGACCAAAACTATTCACTGATCTAAAATGTTTAATAACTTTAAAACCACGTATCCTATCAAGATGTTGAAATAATGTGTAAAATGCAGTGTTTCATTTTTTCATACTCGTCAGATATGCCCCTTTTGGATGTTCAGAGGCTCAGTAGTTACCATGGAAACACCGTCATCTTCTACAACATTGATTCACCAGTAAAACCCATGGAGTTTAATCAATGACAGTGGATGGATTCACTGGGTTCATGTTCTGTTAATAGTAGATTTGACTGAAAAAGTCACTTTTTTCTTAAGTTTTTTTCTGTTTTTGATATAATAACCCTTAAATGGAATCTCATCATGGTGATTAAAGTACATTATCAGTAAATTAAATATAGAAAAATACCAGATTTTGACTGAAGAAACGCAAAATATAGAGGATAGTATTATGTGGTGATAAATCACTTAAGAAAGGTTAAATAGAGGGAAAATTCATTTGGGAATTGACACAAAAGTAACACTGAGTCTTTATTTGTTAAGAAATTTTGGGTTCATGATAGTTCATAGACGATAGACGTTTACTTTTTTCACTCTAAAATACAGACAAAAGTTTGGAGTTGACATTATTTATATGTTATTATTATGCTGTTATTTTACTGGTCTGGCCCATTTGAGATCATATTGGGCTGAAGGTGACCCCTGAACTAAAATGAGTTTGACAGCCCTGGTCTAGGAGGTTAAGATGTAGGTGACCGATACAGTTAACCAATGAAAAAGACTCCAACACAGACTTCAAATACGGGTCCGATCAAGCGGTGACACAAGGACACATTTGGTGTTCAACAGTCTCTGTCATGAAAGCAGAGTAACTTATACGCATGTATTATACATATTGGAGTAGGTATTTATAAGCACTTTAACATTATGTGTAACTAAATTTGGGGAGATAAAATTTTTAGGTGAAAATGTCAAATTACTGCTCAGCGACACGTGGACTTGAAACGGAAGTTAATTTTTTAAGCTTTACGTAAACATTCAAAACACGCGATTCTCAACAGAAATTGGTATGAAGTAGAACAAAACCTTTTAGATATTATGTTCAACTATGCTGAAAATAAAATTCGGAGTAAAATATTGAAAAGTCTCAGTTTTATTGACGTGAGAATGCGGTAACACGTGGACAGGTTACCATAGTAACACGTGGACAGCTCTTTACCACTGTATGCATCACCCAAAATGGATCAAAAGATCATTACTTTCTGAAAGTTTCACTCAAATATCTGAATTATAAGGAACTTGAAAATTAAAAATAGGTATTTTTGTGGTAACACGTGGCTAGGGCCTTTTAAGCAACTCACAAATGTTCAAAGTCATAAATATCAATAATATTCACAAAATAATGAAAATCTAATACTTTAAACTTAAAAATCATCTATATAATCAAGAGATTGAATAAATTATCACATTTTTTAGATATAATTTTCCAATTTGAGCTATGGCTGTGCTGTAAAAATTACAATAGCTAAAATCAGTTGTAACTTTTTTTCTACGAGTGGTATTTTAAAAAGGATAACAGTTCCATAAAATACAGATCTTTAGCTAAAAAATGAGCTCACTTGATAAATGATGTGTGCAAATGTACTTTTTACGTTGATGTTCACTTTCGGTTGACCAGACCCATAAGCATGCCAGCACATTGAAACGTTCCATATTGAACCTTGAATTAAAATTCAAACAAGTCCTTACATGTAACAATAAGTTGGATCACATTTGAGATGTTGTTCCCATATTTGTTGTGAGCTTTACAGTAGTATTGTCCAGCATCTGACAGTTGGACTGATGGGATTGTCCACTCTGAACCTGAGAACTTTTTTTCATTTGTGCCATGTTCAAACCATTCAAAGGTGGGAATGGGACGTCCACTGGAGGAGCATTTGAGAGTCACCGGATCCCCTTCTTTAATGTCGTTTGGGATTGTATGAGCCACTGTATTTCTGGGAGCATCTGAGTCAAGAAAACAGAAATCAAAGGTAAAGACTGAGAACTGAAACAGCATCAATATTCACACAAATCAGTTGTGTTAGAGCACAGGTGTGAAACAAACGACCCTTGGGCCAAAACCGGCCGCCAAAGGGTCCAATAGGCCCGGGATATTAACAGTCAATGGTGTTAAAATCTTTTTAATTTAGGTTCCATATTCAGACTCATATGATCTAAAGGGGATCACACCGGAAAAAAAACTAAATCTTACCAAGTGTATTTTTCTCATTTCTAGTCAAAATATCTCATCACACTTAAAATAAGACATAATCAGCTAAAGAGTAACTTTTCAGTGAAATATAAGAACTGATTTTTAGACAATAGATCTTGAAAATCTTATTTCAAGAAATCTTACCAAGATAATCTTCACTTGTGTTCCATTGGCAGATTTTTTACTTGAATTAGGCAAAAAAAAAAAAAAAAAAAATCTTGAATTCAGAAAAAAAAAAAAAAAAAAAAAAAAAAAATCTGCCAATGGAACAGGTGAAAACTATGTTGGTAAAATTTCTTGAAATATGATTTTCACGACCTATTGTCTAAAAATAAGTTATTTTATATCACTGAAATGTTACTCTTTAGGTGATTATGTCTCGTTTTAAGTGTGATGAGATATTTTGACTGGAAATGAGAAAAATATACTAGGGTAAAATTTAGATTTTTTCCCAGTGCAGATCAGTTAGATACTATTATAATTACCTATACATAAAAACAACTCAAAATTTTTCTGTTTTTCTCGGTGTGAAAGGTAAAATGACATGGAAATGTTTACATTTACAAACTATTCTATGACACAAAATGTGAATAATCTGAACAAATATGAACAACATGGAATTTATCAAGAGAAATTAGTGTAATTTTATCAATATTCTGTCTGTTACTAAATGTTTTGTGTATTGTAGATCCACTGTGATCTGTAAGTTGTAATGCACATGTGTAAATGTGTAAACTGAGGCAAATATTGTTAAAATTACATTTAAAGCAGCGTATGATGTTCATCACCAATTTTTCATCAGGTCTGTAAAACCCCAGTGATAGCCTTAGTATCATGAATCTGTTAGTCTTAACGTAATTACACACCTGAATCACTTCCCTCACGGTGAACAACTTTGACGTGTACTCCATCACAACCTGTCTATTTACATAACAAACTGAAAGCAAACCATCACTTGGGCCTTTTTGGAATTCCATGCAGCTGCAGTATGGCCAGAGCAGCAACAAACATGGAGACGGCTTCATTGCTTCTTGCTGCTGCGGCTGTGTGGAATTCTGAAAAAGGCCTGAATGGCGATTTGGTTTTGGGTTGTTATGTAAACAAACAGACAGCTTGTGATGGAGGACACTTAGAAGTTGTTCACCGTGAGGGAAGTGATTCAGGTGTGTAATCATGTTAAGACTAACAGATTCGTGATACTTAGGCTTTCACTGGGTTTTACAGATTTGATAAAAAAAAATTGGTGATGAAAGTCATACGCTGCTTTAAGAAATTTCAGGTTGTTCATGTTATTCATATTTTTAAGGACACTTTGTAGATGTGAACAGTTTTATAATGTAATTGAACTTCTTTCACTGTTATTTTACTGGTCTGGTCCACTTCAGGTCATATTGGGCTGAATGTGGCCCCTGAACTAAAATGAGTTTGACAACCCTGTTAACTAGAAAAGCACTCGGAGAGCGCAGACCTCCGCCAAGGCAGATCAGTGGGCCACCGTGCCCCCCCACCCCACCCCCGATCACCACCAAAATTTAATCATTTGTTCCTTGTGCCAGTATCAACATTTCCTGAAATTTTCATCCAAATCTGTCCATAACTTTTTTAGTTAGCTTGCACATGGACAAACAGACAGACAAACAGACAGACGGACGGACGGACAGACAGACAGACAGACCAACACAGACAAAAACATAACCTCCTTGGCCCTTGGCGGAGGTAATAATAATGGATTGGATTTCTATAGCGCTTTTCAAGACCCCCAAAGCACTTTACATTATTGATCCCTTATTCATTCACTCTCTCACTCCCGCTCTGGTTCTGGTAAACTACATCTGTATCCACAGCTGTCCTGGGGCAGGCTAATGGAAGCATGGCTGCCCATGGGCTCTATGCGCAGCCCCAGTACTTCCTGAACTTCAGGCGGCTCCTTTTTTTCCTGCCTTTCATTATTGGACACACTGATTAATCCAGGTGTGTCTGACCACAGTAGTCACAACAAGTAGTAGCAGGAACACCTGCACTAATCAGTGTGTCCAATAATGAAAGACAGGAAATAAAGGAGCTGCCTGAAGTTCAGGAAGTACTGGGGCTGTGCATAGAGCCCATTTGCTCCAAACTGCCCCTCCAACCACCAAACACTCACACGCATTCATACACCAGTGTGGGTGACACTGGAGGCTATGGCACATGACTGGGACAGAGCTGAATTTGATCCACCAATCCTTCAGTTACTGGACCACCCACTCTACCTTCTGAGTCATGGCCGCTCCACAGCAGTTAATACATTTATTAACCAAGAACATTATACTTACGTTCTACAGTTATGCTGATGTTCCGAACCAAGTATTTGTCTTGGTTATTTTCAATTTGGCAGGAGAACTCTTTGCCATCATCCTCCCAAGTGGCTTCAAATGCGTCTGTGACTCGGTTGCTTTGACGTGTATTTAGAGAATATGTTGCCTCATTGGTCCGCTGTGTCACACCTTTGATTTGTGGGCGTGAAGAACATAAACTCGAAGTCGAACATATGAGGCTTATCCAGCCAGATTCTATCACAGCCTCTGGTTTATTAAAAGAGACCAGACATTCATTTTCTGCAAACGTGAAAGAGAAAAAAGATCAGTTTGGATTCTGGATGATGAACTCAGAGACCAGTGTTTTCTCCTGTGATCAAACCAGCAATGAAATATCTTCAGGTCATTTCAATTAAAGGTGGGGTGCAAGATGTTTTCCTGGATCATTTTTTACTGTACTGCTTAAAATCCCCTTCACACCCCGATTACAACCAATTAATTAAATGCTCTAACATGAAAATAAAAAAAAAATTAGTCACCTGTGGAACAGACAGGACTGAAAAAACACCATCCAATCATTTTGAGCCCCCAATCAAAATGACTGAACAGTGATATGTCTATCAAACTCAACTGCCATTTGCCCCCCCCCCGCGCATACCCCTCCTCGAGCATGAATCGTGCATTCTCAGAGGTTTGGAGCACTTTACAGGAAACGAAGCCAGAGCCAGAGCTTGGCTATATTAGTCATATTAGGATGGAAAGTTCACCGGCAAACTGTTTTGTCACTAACATAAATCACTAGGAAATGTAACGTTAGTCAGACAGGTATGAACTGGGGCTGTTCTGTAAGAGCGGGGGTGTTGGAGGAGACTGAATGAGGTATGCATGGATCAGAACCGGAGCTGAAGCCAGGGCTGCCGGGGCCATCAGAGCTGGGCGAATTGTTGCTGTGCAGTGTTTGTGAACCCTCGGGAACAAGTATTGCGTGTGGCTGTACTCTGGAGGCGTGGCTTCGGGAGGACGTCTGAAGAAAGGGGGTTTGGACTTTTGAATTGTGTACAGGGTGGGGAAGCAAAATTTACAATGAACATTTAGTTGTTTTTTCTCAGCAGGCACTACGTCAATTGTTTTGAAACCAAACATATATTGATGTCATAATCATACCTAACACTATTATCCATACCTTTTCAGAAACTTTTGCCCATATGAGTAATCAGGAAAGCAAACGTCAAAGAGTGTGTGATTTGCTGAATGCACTCGTCACACCAAAGGAGATTTCAAAAATACTTGGAGTGTCCATAAAGACTGTTTATAATGGAAAGAAGAGAATGACTATGAGCAAAACTATTACGAGAAAGTCTGGAAGATACTATTAAAGAAGAATGGGAGAAGTTGTCACCCGAATATTTGAGGAACACTTGCGCAAGTTTCAGGAAGCGTGTGAAGGCAGTTATTGAGAAAGAAGGAGGACACATAGAATAAAAACATTTTCTATTATGTAAATTTTCTTGTGGCAAATAAATTCTCATGACTTTCAATAAACTAATTGGTCATACACTGTCTTTCAATCCCTGCCTCAAAATATTGTAAATTTTGCTTCCCCACCCTGTATTTCCCAAATGCAGCTTGCTCAAGCCATTTTTCTAAGATCTCATACCCCACCTATAAGTATAGACTAGTCAGAAGATGAACAGAAGAACAGAATAGGCTTCATTGTTATTACACCAGCTGTGGTCTCTGCCAGTGACAGTGCACTCATATCTAAATAACAAAGCAATACAATACAGACATATGCACTGCCCGGCCAAAAAAAAGGTGCACATGTACTATTTAAGTGAACCACCTTTGGTTTTGATCACAGAAGACATTCACTGAGACATCTTTTTTGCCACATAGTGTCACAATAAGGTTCAGAATATTTTTTCCATCCATAGTTGCATTAATTTTTGATTATTGATGATGGAGAATCGGAGCGCTGCAGAGTTACATAACCAGCCTGGCCAAAAAAGGAACTGCCTGGATTAAACCCTATAACGCCAAACGTATCGTATTTGATACATAAGTTTGAAGTCCTCTACATGATCAGTGTGATTTTTTTTTCTTGAAAAACCTGATGTATACAATTAGATACATAGAATACACAGATAATCCACCAGGGGGGAGGGATTTGTTCACCAGAGGCCTTTCCAGTGACACTACAAGACTGTTGTTGATGAGGAAGGAGGCAGAACTTTGACAATTTTGAAAAGGAATGACCAATTTGTTAGACATGTTTGTGTTATATTATGTTTTTGTTTGTTCAAAAATAATAACATTTGAGCATTGAGACCCGATGAATCAAATCTGATACAAAATTGAAACTCATACATGGAAATTGATATTTGAAAAAAATAAATAAATACAATTTGGTTGTTCAGAAGGACCAATAAAGGCTTCAGTTTCAAAGAACTGGAATTTTCACTTTTCAATGATTTAATGGTTCAGGCTTTACAGGGTTAAACAAATAGTTCAGAGCCTTCCATGGGTAAATACTGCAGTGGTTCATTATGTTTCAGCTGTAACAGGTTATTCAGCCTCTCATGTCTTTAACATCAGACAGATTGGACAATGCCAGGACTGATCAGAATCATCAGGTTTGTGACAGAATGGTTCAGGGAGAATGAGACATGATTTTCACATATGGATTAGCCTCCATAAAGTCTAGAGTCTAATTTGGGATGTGATGAAGACTTGATGCAGGTCCGATTCTCCATCATCAATGATCAAAAATGAATGCAACTATGGATGGAAAAAATATTACGAACCTTATTGTGACACTACATAAGCATTATGTGGCAAATAAGATGTCACAGTGAATGTCTCCTGTGATCAAAACCAAAGGTGGTGCAGTGGAATATTGTATGTGCAACATTTTTGGGGGCAGGGCAGTGTTTAAATATGAATATAAATATAAATATAAAGTAGTGTGCAACTGAAACGTGCAAATTAGAGAATTCCTGTATGAAAGGGTAATAATGTTTCAAATAAAAAAGCAGAATAAAAATGTGCAAATGTAACAGTGTAAACAATGTAAACATACATGTACCAGAAATGAGGCATATGTTCAGTGAGTGGTTATTGTTCATTACACGCCAAACATAGACAAGACTACACTTGTCTATGTTTTCAACAAGTGGGTTTCATTACTTTTCCATCAGCCTAAACTAGTAGGTAAACTATGACCTCTGGAGAACTTTTTTTATATTAGAAATTATATTTTTGGTTCATGTACTTACCGTTCACTGTAAGACTTGCATTTGGTTTAGTTATCCATTTCTTGTCTCCATTGTATCTGAAGGAATATTGTCCTGTGTCTGAGGTTTTCAGGTTGCAGATGAAAATACTGCACAGTGTATTCTGCGAGGGGTCATTTCTGCTGGAGAAACTTGGAGATCCGGTATATGTCACTCTGTCTTTAAAGTCTGGACTGAGAGGATGGTCTGATGTATTCTTGTTGCTATAAACAATAGTCCCAAAAAAATCTCCTTTATTGTCATTCCATTTTGCATCTTTTACCCAAAACCAGTGTGCACTGACATCATCTGCAATTTGTCCTGTGACAGTGCATTCTATTTCAATGCATGAGCCCTCTGTAGCTGTCAGGGATGACTTAGATATTGTAAAGAGTGCATTTCCATAGGAAACACCTGTGAGTGCAGAAAAACAGGGGACACCATCACTTCATTTACAGTAAGTGACAAAAATAAGAATGCACTTGAGTCTAAACACATGACTGTAACACCGACCTGTTATTTGGCCCAGAAATAACAACCAGTAGACGGTTGGAGCTGTCATCATCCTGTGGAGCTGCAGCTCCATCTGAAATGACACTGTTTTTTTTATATCTGCAACACAGTTAAACCTTATTTATATTATACATAACCTATATCTACTCCTTTTGTGTACATTTTTGAGCACCGCCAACATGATACACAGAGAAAAAATACAAACACCCCATGAAAATGAGATGTGTGGTCAAAAATGAGCACATAATGTTGTATAATTGTAAAACATAATTCATTCTCTTGATTTGTCAACAAGGATTGTGCAAGTGAGCACTTAAAGATTCAAGATTCTATTCAAGATTCAAGACATTTAAAAGAATCAGACACATTTAAATAGAAAAAAAAACACAGTTTTTCAAAATAGAAAAACAACAATAGCAGAGTGCAGATAATAATAAATAAATGGACAGAGAGGGGGAGGAGAAAGTGACTAGAAAATGTAAACATATCACTGTACTTTGTAGTGTAATAGAACTGGCTGAATGTTGCACTGTGTTATTAGATTGCACATAAATGAACGGCATGGGGGTGAGTTATTGTTCAGTTGTAGTTTGAGCTGAACAGTTTTATAGGATCCAATCAGGACTGACCACATGCTCAGTGACCAGTGATTCCACCCACAGCACAGGTGTGGCCTGTCCAGACGCTGCTCCGACAGCGTTAACAGAACTCAGACACTTCTTATACTGGGGACAATAAAAGGACTCCGAAAAATGTCACATCTCATCACCATGACACAGATGTCGCAAAACATGGAACATGCCATTGGCATGTTTGATGAAGAGGAGTGGAACAGTCCACAGGCCACAACTGACCACCTGATCAACTGGATGAGAAGACAATGTATGTGTGTGTGTGTGTGTGTGTGTGTGTGTGTGTGTGTGTGTGTGTGTATGTGCGCGCGCACTGCAAAAAACTAAATCTTACCAAGTGTATTTTTCTCCTGACTAGTCAAAATATCTCATCACACTTCAAATAAGTCATAATCACCTAAAGAGTTACTTTTCAGTGAGATATGAGAACTTATTTTTAGACAATAGATCTGGGAAATCTTATTTCAAGAAATTTTACCAAAATAATTTTCACTTGTTCCATTGACAGATATTTTTTGCTTAATTCAAGTTGTTTTTTTTTCTTAATTCAGGCCATGAATTTTCATGATTTTTCAGAAATGAGAAAAATACACTTGGTAAGATTTGGATTTTTTCCAGTATATATGTGTGTGTGTGTGTGTGTGTGTGTGTGTGTGTGTGTGTGTGCGTGTGTGTGTGTGTGTGTGTGTGTGTGTGTGTGCGTGTGTGTGTGTGTGTGTGTGTGTGTGTGCGTGCGTGCGTGTGTGTGTCTATGTCTATGGTGGACACACAAGGTATGGAGTGGTGATTTCTTTCAGTCAGCCCCCACCATGTCCATATGAATGTCCCTGAATACCAGACACTACTAATGTGTTCTAACGGACATTATAATCTGTACCACATTGATCAAAAAATTAATTGTTTATGATTTAATATAGTGTCAAAATCAGAATACTTAGATACTAATCCCAGGGGGAAATTATTGAGTGTTGCATTCGCTCCATTCATGTATAAAGTAGGAGGAAAGAAATTATCAATACAACAGAAAAGAAAAAAAAAACTACATATATAAAGCTTTAAAGCTATAAATATATACATATATAAAACTCTAAATATTAATTAATTCATTCATTCATTCATTCATTAAAAACATAAATAAATAAATATTGAAACATTCTATTAACCCTCCAGTATCCAGGTGTGCCTTTTAGGCACACTTTGCAATTTGTGTTTAAAAACTTCATATTGTTTTTCACAATTTAAATAAGGTTAGAATTCAAAAGTTGTTCATTTGTGCATGATCTTTAAAATTCTGGCCACCTGGTAAAATTTGCACATTGTAAACAAAAGAAAATTACAAGACTAGCATCTGTCTCCCAAGTGTGCCTAAAACGCACTATTTCTTCCATTATAACCACTGTTTTCGATCCGAAAGCCATTAAGGCATAAATCCGACTTTTACTGATATCTGGGCTTCATTTGAGAGGTGAGGGTCTAAATTAATTTTTTTAATGTTGTTAATGTTGCTGTTAATCATTGACATATTCCTGGCTGCAAAAATCTAATAATATATAATCCAATTTTTATGTAGTATTTTGAAAAAAAAAACAAAACATTTTTTGTGTTTTCGCATCAAAAAATGTAGTGACATCATGATAAAAAGAGATTATTTAAAGGGTTAAAAAATTTTAAATGAATGAATATTTGATATGTATGATTAGGACTGACCTTGATTTACAAAAATAAAATCAAATTAGAGCAGAAAAATAAATCAATATATAATATTTAATAGTTTGATTTATAGGTGTGCCTTTTTGGCACACTTGGTGACAGATGCTAGTATTTTTGAACATTTGACTTAGCGCCAAAAATAATTATGCAAATTAACCAATGTTGCTGTTAATCACCGACATATGCCAGGCTGCAAAAATCAAATAATATGTAATCCACTTTTTATGTAGTATTTTGGAAAAAATAATATTTTTTTTGTGTTTTTTGCATCCAAAAAAATGGTTTGTTTACATTACAAACACGACATTTAAAGGGTTAAAAAATGTGACAGTTATTGAGCGTTTGGTATATTTATTTATGACTCAAGTTGATGAAATAGAAAAAAGTGTAAAAGAATTAAAAACAAACTGTATGAAAATTTTTTTGACATTATTCCACAAGTGCGCCAAAATGACACACTTAGAGCTTAGTAAGGGCCTTGCTGGATGGGATACCAGAGGGTTAAGGTATAAAGTTAAAACAATTGTAGAGCAATTTGTACAATACATACTAGGCGATCAAAACTGACTACTGATTTAAACTGTTTAATACCTGTTGATCCATTAATTCTATCAATACATGTAAATAATTGGTGTAAAATAGAGTTTGTCATCTTTCATGGTCATCAGATATGACCCATTTGGACGTTCAGAGGCTCCATAGTAAACGTGGAAACACTTTCATCTTCTAGACTATTGATTCACCCGTAAAACCCATGAAGTTGGATCAATGACAGGGGATGGAGACACTTGGTTTATGTTCAGTTAATGACAGATTTTACTATGAAGTCACTTTTTCTTCAGTTTTCTATGGTTTTGATAAAATAATCTTTGAAGTTACTCTGAGTTTTAATGAACATCTACATGACGAGTGAATTAATACTGGAATACCTGATTTACAGTGACAAAATAAATATAAATACACTTAAGAAAAATTAAATATAGAGAAAAAATATTTTGTGAACTGCCACAAAAGTAGCACTGGGTCTTTATGGGTTAGAAATATGAATGAAGAAATATATATATAATAGATGGACAAATATATGGTTGTGTGTAATTAGAATTATGTGGTTACAAGATGGAGTTAACCAGTCAATTATGCAACACCTTATGCTATTAAAAATGTAAAGTGTCACAAGGGGTGTTTATATATTTCTCAGTGCAAACTAGATTATTTTACTTTTTTTCCCAATGTAAGTCTGTCAGAACAGTCTTTTCTTTTTGGTCTATTTGTTAAAAGGAGAACTTGTGGTTTTATTTGAGAAAAGCACTAAAATAAAAAAACATTTTTAGACTTAAGGTAGTATATATACAATAGCTGCATATAGTTGTTATTGGTTTGATCTTGGCAGGACATTAACTCAGAACGAACCAGAAAGAACAACTACTGGTGACTAAAATCATCTACTGATCTAAAATATTTAATAGCTTCTGAACCACTAAACCTATCAATATGTTGAACGATTTTAGCTAAAATGCAGTTTGTCGTCTTTTCATGGTCATCACATATGACCCATTTAGACGTTCAGACGCTCTGTAGTGAACATGGAAACACCGTCATCTTCTACAGCATTGATTCACCAGTAAAGCTCATAGAGTTGGATAAATGACAGTGGATGGACACACTGGGATTATGTTTAGTTACTGATATTTTTGCTGAAAAGTCACTTTTTCTTCAGTTTTCCCTGTATTTATATATAACCTTTGAATTTGCTCTGAGTTTTAATAAACATCTACATGATCTGTGGATTAACCCTTTCATGCATAGTGGTCTCCACAGTGGACAGTTCTTCTCCAGCTGTTCTCTTGTATATTCATGGGTTTTGTTGTTTTAGTTCCATATCAGTCAACATAGTGGACTCTTATGCACCATCCAAAACACTGCAATTCATACAATTACTGTAACGTTGCTGCTCTTGATAAGTCTGATCTGCACTAACATGTTTTAGTGTAAATTAATTGCTAATTGTTATTAGACTGTAATTAACAGTTTTCTGAAACAAAGGGTTTTTGTTGTTTTTTTTTTTTGCGTATCCTCCTGAGACCCAGTAATGCATTTTCGTCCTCTGTAGGGGACAAAAGTTTGACAGTTTAACTTAAAAAATACTGTCCATTACAAAGGACATTCTATTAAAATATCAATCAACAAATAAAAATAATTTTTAAAATGTATCTGAAAAAACTGTTGGCTTATGCAGTTTCCAATCAAGATTTTAATGTAAAAAAGCTAAAATTGGCAATTTCCTGGGTCTCAGGAGGACACTCTCTACATGAGATGAGTAATAACTAGTATTTGAGTATGATAAAATGTGAGAAAACATCAGATTAGCGGCATTAAAAATGTTTTTGTTTCCTAGTTTTCACACAGTATATCACTTTGTGATGATGAGTTTTAAATACATGTTCCGTTGCTTCAAAAATTAAATGCATGGTGTCCAGGTGAGTTGACATTTTTGTAACTCCATGAAAGATAGGTTCATATAAAAAAAATTCAATTGCATTGTTTTTTTCATGCCTAAAGAGGAATAAAAACACTCAAGAAAAAAAATATTGACTAAGGTTCTCATAATTCATGCATGAAAGGGTTAAATATAGGAAAATACCTGATTTGCACAGAAAAAATGTTAAATTACAGGAGATAATGTTATAAGAAATTATGATAAATCGCTTAAGAAAGGTTAAATAGAGAGAGAAATTAATTTAGGAACTGCCACAGAAGTTCCACTGGGTCTTTATCGGTTAAAGCTCTTTCAGTCTTTGCATTTACACACTTCAAGTAGCAGATGATGTTTTTTGCACCTTAAGTGAGTCATGTCACCTGGTGGAAAATCATTTTCTTTACTTAAGATTTAAAAAAGAAAGCACTAAATACAAAACACTGCAATACGCTTTAAAGAACAAGTGATTAATTTTACATTTGTTGACAGTTTTTCTCCAAATGCACATAGAATACTGTATAAAGTTCCTTCATTTACAAATGCCATCGTATAAACTCCTGAAACCAGGGAAGTACAGGTTTTAACTTTTTAACGTTAAATAATTGTCTTGATCGGAAATAGCATAATACAACAGTTTTTTCAGATCCGTGTTTTAATGAAATGTCCTTTGCAGTGGACAGTTTTTGTTTTTTTTAGGTAAAGCTGTGAAACTCTTGTCCCCTCCAGAGGACACAAATTCATTGCTGGGTCTCAAGAGGATAAAAAGAAACAGAGACATCCTTTTTAGAAACACAGTTGCATCCACATTACTTTAACTCTTCAGCTCGCTCTTGAGAAATTGGTAGTTTTTATCATTACTGTCCAGATGTTTCCAGGTCAACAGTTACTCAACAACATCCTTTTGACTGAAATAATTGTCCCATATTAAAACTCAGTCTTACCTCAGTGGAGCCACTTACTGCAGTCTGCAACACACATGCACCCACACAAAATAAAAGATGTAAAAAACACAGTTGACTGCAAATCTGGATTTGCATGCTCAGTCATGCAGGTTTAGGACTAAAATGGTGAAGGTATTTTCATTTTATCATGCTCACCACAGCTCACACGCATGGATACTTTTTCTCGCTTCCCCTATTTAGATGTTTATTTATAGTGAAAGTTGGTGTTCCCGGTATGTAGTGAAAACCAGTAAATTTATGCTTCTTATCTTTCTTTTGTCCTATTTGTGTCTTTTAGTTCTTGATGATCACTGAGAAGAGAGAAATCCCAATTATTTATAATCAAACAATAGTTGATTTTCCATTGACCCTCAAATTTAACATCAAATATAACTTGCACATAAAAATTGACCTAATGGAAAAGTGACAATTTTGCCAAAAGTCTAATTTTTTGATTAAAAGTTTTTGTGCTGGCAAGAGGTGGTTTTTCGGGTGTAACGCAAATGGTATATCACGCAAAACTGCAATGGAAAGACCTTTTTTCATAACTAGAGTAAGGTGAATAAAACAAAAAAACAAAAAAAAACGGATGTTGACATACGTTACAACAAGCAAACAAGAAGAAGAAACACGTCACGGTGTGTGTGTACAAACCAGGAAACCCAAGCATTTTTTTTAATTTAGTACGAGCCGGGACGGACTGAGACTCATTTTCAGCCCCGGAGTTTCATACCTCAGACCGGCCCACTTTAGATCACAACCAATTCTTATTAAAATCATGGAATTCTAACCTTACATGTTATCTTCATTTGTCTCATTTGTGCCTAGTGGTTCAGGGTTGTGCTGCTGAGCTGCTCCTCTGTCATCAGTAGACTCTGCTCTCCCTTTCACACTTCCTCCAGTTTCTCTAGACTCGCCTGCACCTGGATCACAATAAAAAATATCTACAGACATTTTGACTTACTTACCAATTCAGATATTTACATTGGCTAAATATGCAGGTTTATTTAATATTACTTTATGCTATTGCCTTTCAGTTGTGGGCTTTGTGTATTTACTGTTTCACTTTTAATGATGAAAAATAAAACAGGCCAGGACTATTATTTGGGTCTAGAAAGTGGTTTTACTGGAACTAATGCTTGTTCACACAGTCTGTTCCAACAGCTCACCTTTTCCTTCCATACTGACAGGAACAATCCCCTCATCACTACTGGCTCCTGGCTCTGCTTCTGACACAAAAGCACAGTTTAAAAATGCTCAGAATTCTCAGCACAAATCTTCTATTTTCAAAGCCTTGGTGTCAGTTTCATTCATGTAGTTCTGAATCCTGGAGCATCTCAGAGCACCTTTCATACTGAACAGGCCTACACCATACTCTTCATTGGAGCCTATTTATTCTAATAATCTTCCCTCTCTGAGCAGTCCTACCTGCCCACTCTGGACTTGTGGGCTCATGGCTGATGTCTGCTGCTGGATCTGCTTTCTGACTCTGAGGAGCTACAAGACAAAGTTTCCCAGTTATGTGGCATCGCATCATACTATTATTTAAACTGCATAACGTTATGTTCCATGCCACAATGCCACATAATTCACTGACTCAATAATTAACTAACTTGAAAGGTGGTTTACCCGGTTCATCGTCCTCATTAGTTGTTTCCAACTGGGAGGTCGTTTTTGTGAAAAAGTTGCCGATTTTGGCACATTTGGCTGCGTTTGCTTCAAGAGCTTTCCTCTTTTTAATTCTTGCCTTCTCTGTGCCACCCTTGCTCTTTCTATTATCCATGTTTCAAACAGCAAACACAGCTGACCATCCACAGCCTACAGAGCACAGATCATATATGCTCCACAGATACAGTACAGAGCTACTAACTGTATGCAAGGACAGATTACATCAGGTCTCGGTGCGTCTGCAAAAAAGAGGAAGAAAAAAAAACAGATTGCTAGTAGAGGGGGTGGGGCCCAGGAACAGCGGCTGCAGATTACGTGATCAACTCAGTGCTATGACTGAACCCCCCCCCCAAAAAAAAAATTAAATAAATAAATAAAATATTAAATATGTATTTAAAATAGGGCTGGGTATCACGGCCAATTTCCATAATCGATTCGATTTCGATTCATGAGGTTCTGAATTGATTAATCACAATTCGATTCGATTCAATATCGATTTGATTCAGTATTAATTGATTGATTCAGAGTAATTTAGTGATACCAAAGTACAATTCTGAGATGTAACCTGATTATTTAATATCGCAGTCATGCAACACATCAATACTGGTATCAATATTGATATTAGAAAGGAAATAAATATGACATTTCAGCAGTAAATTGCTGAATGTGTTCTTAAATAATTAACGGGACAGAAACATTGCCATGTTTTTACAGTGGTTAAGAATGGACTTTGTCACCTTTATTCTGTTTTATGGCTGGAGGCTTCTACTCACTGGGGGTGGGGAGGGGTTGGGGGTTGGGGAGGGGGGGGGGGGGCGCGCGCGCTCCATGATTGTTGGTCGAGGGGTAGCGTAGCAGTCGGACATTGTTGCTTTCCTCTTCCTCTAACTCCATACTCAGCCATAGGTGATAGTATGGATCCAAGTTATTATTCCAAGAACAACCGGCTTCCGTGACTCACTGGGCGGCCACTTCCTTCACACTGTGGGTTCGAGTTTGAGGCCAGAGGAGCTCCAGTGGAGGGGGTTTCCCCTCCGCGTCTTTTTCGCGAGCGAGACCAAGTCTTCCCCAGGGGTTCGCAAGACGGAGCCACCTGCGGTTCTGCATACTCCTGGTCCTGCTCTGAAAAATCAATCTCATCCACTATTAATCGATTATGCAAAATTAAAATGAGATCGATCTAAGATCGATTAAATCGATTTTTTTACCCAGCCCTAATTTAAAGTGAACTCCGGCCCTCGCGGCCTAAATATTATACCGGCCCACCGGGAATTGTCCCGGTCTTCCCGATTAGCCAGTCTGGGCCTGAGCACGAGATAGAGGGGTAATATATAATAATAATGAATATATCTGTAAATCAACACTATATTTACGTTCATCGCCATGTTTATGGAATGATTTCTCGTGTCATCTCGTGATAATAAATAAATAAATCATTGCACTTGTGATTTAATGGAAAAACCGACATTACGCACTTCTGTTTTTTTGACATTTAGTAAATATCGGTAAAGTTTTGCGCAGATGTCCTATGGAAAAGCGACTAGTGAGGGGTTATTGTATGTGCAAATCCTGCTGAGTAACAGATAAAACTTGTTACAAAGACAATAAAGATATTCTATTCTATTCTATTCTATTCTATTCCATTCTATTCTATTCTATTCTATTCTAGAGTTGATGTGGATCAGAGATGGTTTGTCAAAACTCCATTTGTGATAAATTTTAGCAGAATTCTCCTTTACATGGACTTTACTTTTCTGACTTAACCCATAAAGACTCAAACCTCCACTATTAACCAAAACCATTTACTGATCTAAAATGTTTAAGACCTGTTGATCCATTAATCCTATCAATACATGTAAATAATTGGTGTAAAATACAGTTTGTCATCTTTTCATGGTCATCAGATATGACCCATTTGGACGTTCAGAGGCTCCGTAGTTACTGTGGAAACAGTGTCATCTTCTACAACATTGATTCACCAGTAAAACCCATGGAGTTGGATCAGTGACAGTGGATGGACACACTGGGTTTACATTCAATTTATTATATCTTTGCTGCAAAACTCACTTTTTCTCCATTTTTTTTTTGTTTTGATATAATAAACTTTTAATTAACTCTGGGTTTTCATGAATATCTATATCAAATATAGAAACTTAAACATAGGAAAATATAGGATTTACAGTGAAAAGTGCAAAATATACAGGATAATATAATAAATGATGATAAATGACTCAAGAAAGGTTAAATAGAGAGAAAAATTCATCTGGGAACTGTCACAAAACTAGCACTGGCTCTGTATGGGTTCAATAAATATAACATCCCTTTGCCGCTAAGGCTACACTCACACTACAGGTTTTTTTTTCGTGTGTGTGTGTGTGTGTGTGTGTGTGTGTGTGTGTGTGCGTGTGTGTGGTTGTTCACATTATAATTGAAATGCATCTGCATCCAGACTCGTGTGTGAATAGTCTACAGTCCTGAGGTGACCCACATGTACAGAAGTAGACATGACGTCTCACACACACACACACACACACACACACACACACACACACACACACACACACACACACTGTGTTTACAGAAGTCAGTATGGATCCTGCAGAATCCTGCCTCCACCAGCGCAGAACTGTGACGTCTGTTGTGTTTTAATGATGTAAAGGTCAGATAAATTCACCATTCAGACTGAAGTGGCATTTAAAACATCAGGTATGGATCCAGTTTTGGACCACAAATGAAAGTGGTCTGGGTTTATGCTGTTCAGTCATAAAAAAAATCAGATTTGTGTCACTTCTGCACGTATGAACTATTCTATTCTAATACATAGTCATTGTGTAATCAGCTCTAAGTGCATGTATTGTTTGTTACATTTTGTTGGATTTTTTTTTTTCTCACCTATTGGCAGATGGCTGCCGGTCTGGAACCTGGTTCAGTTTCATGCTTTTTTAATTAATAAATTAATTTTATTGTTATTCGTAAAAGAAGATTTTCCTCTCTTCTATCATCTTGGAGGTTTTGTCCAGTTTCTTCTCTGTATAATATATTTAAGATCCAAACTTGTAAAGTGCCTTGAGGTAATCATGTATTATGACTGGAACCTGATAGATACTGTAGATAGATAGATAGATAGATAGATAGATAGATAGATAGATAGATAGATAGATAGATAGACAGACAGACAGACAGACAGACAGACAGACAGACAGACAGACAGACAGACAGACAGACAGACAGACAGACAGACAGACAGACAGACAGATAGATAGATAGATAGATAGATAGATAGATAGATAGATAGATAGATAGATAGATAGATAGATAGATAGATAGATAGATAGATAGATAGATAGATAGATAGATAGATAGATAGATAGATAGATAGATAGATAGATAGATAGATAGATAGATAGATGACTTTATTGTCTGTTCCAAGTAAAAAGAGAAATTTCTCTTTTGTCACAGCTGTAAGACAAAGTTTAAAACCCCCATCCAGGCATTAAAAACACCCCAACACATCAAAAAATGGAACTGAATTGACAAACTGAATAAAACAGCAGACACTACATTATCTGTAAAGAGGTTAACTACTTTATTTGCTTTTGATTAAAAAAATAAAAAATGCAGAATAACAACAAATAAACTAGAATTGAAAGTTCAGTGTGTGACATAGCGGCAGAATGAAGTTTCATATTGAAACCAAATGAAAACCCCTCCCCCTCCCCTACAGTAATAGTAATTACAGTACAGTACAGTAGTAACTATATGTACAAGCATTGCTAACAGTATTACATTTTTACAGTTCAAATCTTCTATGTCACAGGTGTCAAACATGCGGCCCGGGGGCCAAATCTGGCCCGCCAATGGGTCCAGTCCGGCCCCTGGGATGAATTTGTGAAATGCAAAATTTACACTGAAGATATTAATCATTTTAGTTCAGGTTCCACATTTAGTCTCAAGTGGGTCGGATCAGTAAAATACTATCAGAATAACCTATAAATACGCACAGCTCCAAATTTTTGTCTTTGTAAATGTAAAAATTTTCATGTCATTTTACTGTATTTACACTAAAACAAACTACCATTTCACAAAAATGCGAATAACCTGAACAAATATGAACATTTTGAAATGTCTGAAGTGCAAGTTTTCCCATATTCTGCCTGTTATTAAATGTTGTGTATTTGTTGATCCACTGTGACCTATAAGTTGTAATTTACATGTGTAAATGATAAACTGAGACATAATATTGTTAAAATTGCACTTAGTTTTCTTGAGAAATTTCAGTTTGTTCATGATAATCACATCATTTTAAAGGATAGTTGATAGATTTAAACATTTTGATCACATTATTTTACTTTTTTCACTCTGAAACATAGAGGAAAGTTTGGAGTTGACATTATTTATATATTATTATTCTACAGGTCCGGCCCAGTGCAGATCAAATTTGGCGTAATGTGGCCCCCGAAGTAACATGAGTTTGACACCCCTGCTCTATGTTTTACAGACTGAACCTTTCAAATCAATGAACTTTAATAAACAATATCTCCCTTAGTCAATCATATTTATGTCAACCATGCTCTGTTGTGGGACTTTTCCAGCTAACAGTGGGGCCCCCTGGTGGATGAGGAGCTCCGAGCAGGCGTTTATGTAGCTGAAGCACACAATGATCAGGAAACGTCTTACAAAGAAAACAACAACAGTAGGTGTCATTTTTCTGCCCCCAGAGCAACACAAACGATCTTTTCCGAATCTGCTGCCATTTCATCGATGGCACCATTTAAGGCTTGTAACATGGCCGTGAAGGAGCGGCTGGCAGTACGGGCGTGTCTGGGCATGGCCATCCCCACCAGCCTCGATGAAACCGTGGACAAGTCCTTTTCCGCCGCAGCAAGTCGTTTTTTCACCTCCCCTTTGGTGACCTCTACCGACAGGACACACGTCCGAAGTCCTTTGAGTTTGGCAGAATCCATCTGTCTTTGTCTGGCCAGTCGTTCCACTGACTCGTCGTCCACACACAGCGATAACTGGGCTTTGGTCAGGATGCGAATAGCGACACTTGAATCCACCATCGAAGCTACAAGTGGAACAGGTATAGCAGATACACCACCAGAGAGCGAGGCGGCGGCCCAGATCAGGGCTTTGAACGCCTCCTTTTTCTGCATGACGATGGTGACGGTGAGCGTGGGTAGAGCTAAGAGCAGGGCGTGGGCTCGGATCTCTGGGAGGTCTTTGCTCATGTCCTCCAGGAGGAAGGGGAACTCGTGTTTCTCCAAATTAGACGGCATGACCAGGTAGACTTTAGACACCGCCACACCGTTGGACGTCAGTACCTCCAAACTGGATTTCCTCTTCTCTTCTAAGTTCTTTACTGTGTCTTTCGCAGAAACAAAAAGTATAAAATACACTGTTTTTTGCTGCAGTGAACGTGCCTCCAGATAAACTGAAATACTGTTGGGTTCAGGCCTTTGTGTGAACGTTATGAAGACCGCATTGTAGCGAAGGAACTTATATCTATCCATGTATCCCTCTGGTTCAAAAGGGGAGGTGGTAGGGACTGGGGGCAAGTCCCACAGCCGGAAGTCACTGTGTTTAGGGTTAGGGTATCCTGCCACTTCCTCTGGAGCAGCAGATGGTGGAGACTGAGCAGCCCCCTGGTCCTCTGGACCGAGGCCTCGAAGGGAGTTTATAAAAGTGGCTTTTTCATCCCCACGCTCTCCCACCACTGCTATATTGATCCTGCTGATCAGGAGATCCTCCACGGCATCCTTGACATCTGATATCTTATTGTTGTCTATAGACTCTTTGAGGGTCTCCAGGAGGTTCAGGCCTTTAAAAACATCAGCCATTCCTGTAGAAAGAGAAACTGGTTATTAGTGAAACAACCCCATTGTTTACATAGATGACAGATAATGAGTCAAAGTAAAACATGAGTCCTTTAATCCACTGACTAGTTCTGATCCAGGTTCAGCAGGATTAGGTTTAAGATGAATAAATGCAGATTTAACACTAACTCTACCTCTGTTAACCCTCTATCAGGCAAGTGACTATTTTTGGTAATTTCCACATACATTACAAGACAGTGACGGCAGCAATTACAGTGAGGACAGTGAGTCAACAATCTCAGGTCCAATGTGGTCTACAGGGTCTGTAAGGACCACCTCTGCATGAATAGTGAGTAAACCTGCTTTGTTAGGTACCATGAAGTAATGGTACTATATTTCTTGGATATTTTTAAATTTAATTTAATTTTTTTTTGCCACTTATGGGCAAGGAACCAAATATGGTAACTTCATTGACCTTGATTTTCTACATGACAATAAAAAAGTGAAAATATTCACAAAAGTCTTGTTAAATCCTGTAATAACACACTAAGGTTGAAATTTTGAATTTCAGTGTATTTCAATGAGTGAACTCTAAAGGGACATTGGATATTGTAACTGAGTACTCAAAATAAACTGAATAAAAACAATACACAGATTTGTGTACCTGTGTATGTGGCTCTGTGTTCCTTGGTAAAATTGTTTGTTCACCACTTTTAATGTTAAGTGGATAATCCACTCATGATGACTCATTTAAGAAGTTCTTTGTGAAAGAAAACTGTCCTAATTAATAAAATACTGGTAAAATGATAGAGGAATAAAACAAACAAACAGACAAACAAACAAACAAACACACAGCTCAATAACAGCTTCTATGCTGAATAGGTGCATAAATAAGGAGCATATAAATCTCAACCGAGCTTGTCACGTTGATTATTTTACTCAATCCATCTGAAAAAGACCTCCATTTGAAAGGAAAATGTCAAATAGGATTTGTAGGTTGATACTCAATCACATTTCACATTTGAATTTGAAGATTTGGTGCAAAGATTTACGCTCTGTCCACAATAATATGGATATTTAGGCTGTTGGGGTAAAATGTGATTACTTTCCACATGATAACACATAAACTACAATAGTTAAGAATATTTAACAATATTCAGTCTGGAGAATGTTTTTAATAATGTCAGTTTTTGTGATCTAACATGTGGTTTATGAGTGGACAAGAGCTACAAATGTAGGAATGCAGAATAGAAGTGCATCACATGCATTAATGTGGATGGGCATTTACGTAGATGTAAAGCTTTAAAAACAAGTTTGAGTTAATCTTTTTAAATTTTTTTCTTAGCTAAAGTTTAGTGCTACTTCATAGTTAAACCAATGAAATGAGGTATAAAAATGAATTTGTGTCGATGCACAATACAGCAACACTTCACCAGTACAGATACAGCAGATAATCATGTTGTTTAGCAGAAACATGAATCTTCTCAAAACATAATTTATTGTTCCTGTAGAAAAGCTGCTCTAAAGATGAATGCAATTTTTGTAGTTAAACTAAAGGTTTACGATGATGATGATGATGATGATGATGATGATGATGATTATTACCCTGCCCACCGAAGGGGAGGCAAGGGGTATTGTTTTTGTTTGGGTTTGTTTGTTTGTTAACACTCTAGTAGCAAAACTATTGGTTGAATTCATACCAAATTTGGTTTAGATTACCGGTGACCCAGAGTAAATGTGATTACATTTTGGGAAAAGTAGGTCAAAGTTAAAAAATTTTTATGATTTTTTAAAATTATTTTTTTTCCTCCCATTTTCTTATAATGGCCAAAATTTCAAATGTCTATTAAAACATCAATTTTGTTTCAGTTTACCTCAAATTTGGCACATATATAGAGGCAATGATATGCTGACATCAGCACTTGCATAGACATGATGACATCAGCTGGATCGATGCCAAAATGAGATACAATATATTTGATGATGATGATGATGATGATGATTATTATTATATTACACTGAATATTCTTCTGCTATTTTGATTCTGAACCAACTTATTACAGATGAGTGACAAATTAAAGGAAAAACCCAGTGTGAATGGTCCCTTTCTACATACTGTCATCCATTTGCTATGACCTTCATAGTCACCAGATCACAGCCCAGTTAATCAATGATCATCAAAACACTAAATATGGGAATATCTACAGTTAGAATGGAGTTCAAAATCTACTGGAGTCCACAGACCTACAGAACTGATGCCACAGAGCACTGAAGCTGTTCTGACAGTATGTTGTGGACACTTTCTGATGGTTTTTCATTTGATTTGTCACCTCTTTGTATTTCACAAACAAATGTCAATCAAAGTGAAGTCACTCACCTACAGGTCTGGAAGGACAGCAGCTGTTTGGGTGTGAATATCTGCTCCTGGTTGTCAAATGCTGGGTCTTCTGCAGCTCGAAGCTCTGATGTGTTCATCTATTTAAGGTGTTCATGCAGCTGGTGGAACATTCTAATCCTCTAAGCCCGGCAAGCCTTAATCCAAATCACTTTAAGCACAGACATGCATACTGTGTGTATGTGTAAGGCCACTTCATACATGAGATGACTAATAATGCCCAAGTGCACATACATACTGACACTCTATTATACATTTACATTCATGCATTTGGCAGACGCTTTTTTCCAAAGCAACTCACAGGGCAAAACCAAAATAAACTAAAATAATAATTAAAAAACAAAATAAATAAAATAAAAATACAAGAATAGATTAAAGGCATAAAGCAGCTGTTCAATTGAAAACAGTGTCAAACAGAAGAATGAAAAAGCAAAATGGTAGACTAAAATACAAGAATAGATTAAGAAGACATAAAAACAGCTGTACAATTAAAACAGTGAAATAAATATACCAAGTAAAACAACAGAATAAATATAATAATACATTTAAAATAGAATATATTATACTATAATGTACAGAGCAGTTAGACTGCAGGGAGTTAAAATACACACTAGTTTCAATGCTTTTTTCAGTTTTTTTTATGCCACACCAAGACAGGATTGACCAAAGTTGAGAAAATGTAAAAATAAATAAATAAATAAAAATAAAGTTGTTGTTGGTTTGTTGGTGTTGGCTTTTGTGAACACACAAATCCACTATTTTTACAATCTAAAACTTTGAAACTCATTGACCTTGTGGAGTTCAGAACTATTCAAATAATATATAAAGCAAAGAATAACTTTCTGTCGGGCAATATTCAAGAAATGTTATATGAAAGAGAGAGAGGCTATGATTTAAGAGGAAAATTAAATTGAAACATTTATAAAGTACGCACTACGTTAAAAAGTTTCTGTATCACCATCTGTGGAGTAAAACTGAGGAACAAATTGTGTGGAAATAAAACAAATATCAAACATAATTCAGTTTAAAAAAGATAGAAAGAATTTATTCTTGCGAGGTTCAGTATTTAATAATGACTATGAAGGCTGTTTGTTTATGGATGATGTTGAACTGATAAATATGCTGTAGTTATTGAAGAAAATTGTTGAGTCTGTTTGTGTGACTGTACTACCATAATCATATTGTTGTGTATGGTTCAGTTACTGCATTGTGTATTTGTTGTGGTTGAGTGCTAAAATTAGGTTAGTGATGAAGATGTAAAAGCATTTGAGGAGTAGGATTAAATAAGTTTATACTTCTTCCTACTCCTTTTTGACCATGCAAAATTCAGACTTTCACATACTTGAAGATATATTCTGTTCATTTAAATGTTATTTTGCTTTTGTTTTAATTTGCTTCATTTTGTTTTATTTTGTTTCTTTACATGTTGGAAACAAATAAAATAAATAAAAATAAATAAAATGACCACAGACTGGTTTTCTGTAGTTTCTATCTGTTTAGAAACAAAACTAAAATATGAAATATGAAACTTATATGAATGTTCAGTTTCTGTGCCTATTAGAAAAAAGAGGAACAAAGACATATGATATCAAATTAAAGATCTGTGTGTTTGACGGGGCTTCTCCAAATTAACCATCTGTGTGGTGCTGCAGAAGTTATTTTGGGTCGACTTCCGTTGTACAGATTTTTGGTTTCTGTGAAAAGCAAAACCTGTGAACCTGTTTTTTCCCTCACAGCAATGTACTGCACATATGGTTTTATTGTAAATACAAACTCATTACAGCAACTTGGAAAAATTTGATGTAATAAACTCAAAAAAGTACTCATCAAGGTGTGCAGTTCATGGTTATTTGGTCTAAAAGTTTACAGCTGCATTTGTTCAATAACACACGTCACATTGCTTCAGATACAAGGCATACACATAAACCTTCTTACCTGCTATTTTAGAAATACATTTTTTTATGAACAGAATTACATAAAAATAAAATACATTAATGATTTTACGTAACAAGTTTGAAAACATATTGATCCTATTTATGTGTTTATGAAGGAAATGAAATAAACACTGTTACTTACATTCCATTTTGTTGTTTTAAGTCTGTGTGCTATGTATTTATGTGATGTGATTCGAACAATAATATTGCAAGACCAAAAAAAAAACAATAACTGCTGTATATTATCTCGACGATCTAGAGAATTCATAGCTAAAAAGGAAAAAAAAAAAAAAATTGTATCACAGCATAAAGACACCCAGCATTTGAAGAGCGTGGTAGATTAGAGGCTGTAAATGATACAGTGGAAACTTTGATAACATTCAAATTAAGGTGACTGTAATAAGTTAAGTCAGTAATAAGTTAGTTAATGGATGGGAAGGTAATTAACCTGCCAATTAACACTGTGATGCATTTATACATTTTAACACTATTGTCTGATTTTAAGACAATAATAAACACTTTCAAGAGACATGTTTGCAGTTTATAGACACCAAACCCCTGAAGGTCTGAACCATCTATCCACAGTAGTGTCTTCACACTGTAAGGGAACCCTGGTTCAATTGGATGTGGACCTGGACCTCCTCTAGTGGTTGGACTGAGGTCTGGCTGTTTGGTCTAAACTGTGGATCAAATGTCCCTTAGATCAACCTGCAGACTCAGAGCTGTACACTGTAAGACCAGATAAGTTGAGTTTACTCAAAAAATTTAAGTAATGAGTAATGAAACCTTGAGTGTGTTCAACTTAAATGCTTGATTTGAATGGAATTTCTATTTTAAGTACAATACACTCAATGCCAAGTTAATTTAACTTAAAATTTGTTGCAATGTCAGTTGTTTGTATAATAATTATCACCAGTTCATTTTACTCAATTCCAAGTTCATTTAAATTTAAAATCTTTAGCAATAAAAATGGTTTTGTATATTTATTCAACTTAATACAGGGTGGGGAAGCAAAATTTACAATGAACATTTAGTTGTTCTTTCTCAGCAGGCACTACATCAATTGTTTTGAAACCAAACATATATTGATGTCATAATCATACCTAACACTATTATCCATACCTTTTCAGAAACTTTTGCCCATATGAGTAATCAGGAAAGCAAACGTCAAAGAGTGTGTGATTTGCTGAATGCACTCGTCACACCAAAGGAGATTTCAAAAATAGTTGGAGTGTCCATAAAGACTGTTTATAATGGAAAGAAGAGAATGACTATGAGCAAAACTATTATGAGAAAGTCTGGAAGATACTATTAAAGAAGAATGGGAGAAGTTGTCATCCGAATATCTGAGGAACACTTGCGCAAGTTTCAGGAAGCGTGTGAAGGCAGTTATTGAGAAAGAAGGAGGACACATAGAATAAAAACATTTTCTATTCTGTAAATTTTCTTGTGGCAAATAAATTCTCATGACTTTCAATAAACTAATTGGTCATACACTGTCTTTCAATCCCTGCCTCAAAATATTGTAAATTTTGCTTCCCCACCCTGTATATTACAGTGTGGATGGAAGTTAGGCAGGAAGTTAACATTATTAGTGATGTGATGTTCACGAACGAATCAAATCTTTTGAACGGCTCATTGAAATGAACGATGGGGACCGAGTCTTTGTAAAGAGCCGTTGATTTTTTACATTTTTAATCTTTTTTAAGGAGAGAGTGTCCGATTGCCTGTTGATTTAGCGTCACTGGGGAGGCATTGGGCAGGAGGAGAATATTCGAGCAGAAAAAAAAGAGTGCTTGTGCACTGCGCATGTCTCATGGCAAGAAGTTAGCGAAAAAAACAACAGTTTGAAGCGTGAGGTGAGGATACTGGAGGAGGCGGAGCTGGAAGACTGGTCGAAACCGGAGAAAAGTTTGAGAGTGAGTGAGTGAGTGAGTGAGTGACCACACATTTATTGTTCTTGTTTTGAAGAGAATAAAATGTTATTTCATAAGAAAATGTTTTATTTTCTTCTTCATTTTTAGGCTACAGACTAGTCCACATAATGTACTGTGATGTTTTTTGTCAAATTCCAGCATTTGTCTAATGTCACCTCTCATGTCATGTATTTAGCCCACACATTTGAACTAACTATTCTTTTTTACGACAAGATAATATTTACTGCCAAGCCAATTAAACACCTCTAAAACGTAATGTCAATCATCAAATGTAGCCTATTTAATCATTAAAACGTTGGTGTTGCAGGATAATGCAGAAGCACCACAGAGCCGGTCTTTTGAACAGCTCTTTTCAGTAAACAGCTCCCTTCAAAGAGCTAAAAGTCCCACCACTTAACTTCATCAATTTGCCTAACCCTACTCTTTGATGAACAGGAAAGCTATTGTTCGTCCTATGGCTCTCAGTCATGGTGCAGCTCTACAAAAATACAAAAACAAACACAAAAAGGCCAATAAACATTGCCATACACACATGAAGTCAACACCACAACCCCTCTGAACCCTTGCACATAAAAATAACACATTTTCAACAACATGCCCAATACCCACCATGCAATGCGGAGATACAAAGGTGTGGTCATGACTAAAACTTAGTGATTTAAATCCATTCAACTGAAATTTTTTCATACTTTCGACTATGGCTACAAATTAGTAGAATATACTCAACATTTTATAGTAATGTAATAAAACTTAAATCCTTTAAGTACATTGTAATTACAGCATTTTAGTAAATACAAAATCCGGGCTTACAGTGTACATACTGTATGTCTGATATGCACGTATTGTTAAAAACCACTATTACTGTGCATTTACTGCATCAACAGACCAGTGCAAATGTCTGTGAAAACCCACTTGACTATTATTATTATTATGAAAAATCTTAAAACGCTGAACAAACACAGCTAGGTCTAAAAGCACCTTAAGATTCAGAACATTAATAAAAGCCTCTTGAGTTTTATATCGTTTATAATAGAAGTATAATAGCATATTTATTTTAACTTTTACAATATTATGCTGTCGTTAACCTTTAATTAAGATTTTATGTTGCTTTAAGATTAAGATAATAGCAGTGAAATATGCACTTATTAACACTTAACTAATATGTTGAACTACAGGATCAAAAGTTTGATGTAAAACAGGAATGTCAAACTCATTTTAGTTCAGGGGCCACATCCTCCCAATATGATCTGAGTAAAATAAAAGAGTAAAATAATAACATATAAATATTGTTGATTCCAAACTTTTCTGTATGTATTAGAGTGAAAATAGTAAAATTACATAATGAAAACATTTACATCTACAAACGATCTTTTAAAAAAATGTGATTAATATGAATAACCATGAAAAAAATGACATTTATTAACAAAAATAAGTGCAATTTTAACAATATTATGCTTCAGTTTATCATTTACATATGTACAGTTGCTGAAAAAATTATTAGACCACCCTTGTTTTCTTCACTTTCTTGTTCATTTTAATGCCTGGTACAACTAAAGGTACATTTGTTTGGAAAAATATAATGATAACAACAAAAATAGCTCATAAGAATTTAATTTAGGAGCTGGTATCTATCCATTTTCCATGTTTTCTTGATAATAACCAAAATCACTTCAGTTCTTACATCAGTAGCTATGGTATTGTACCGACAAAAACGGTGCTTTTAGGCATTCCATGTTTTCTTTTCTGTCTGTTTTAGTCACACAGGAGTTAGTACTTGATTGCATAACCATTGTTTTTGATGACTGTTGATGGTCTAATAATTAATTAATTAATTAATTAAAAAAGTGGACAGGTAGAATATTGTTAAAATTGCGCTTATTTCTCTTATGACATTTCAAGTTGTTCATGTTTATTCAGGTTATTCACAGTTTTTTGAAAGGATGGTTTATAAATGCAAACACTATCATAATGTCATTTCAGTATTTTACTGGTCGGATCCACTTCAGATCAGTTTGGTCTGTATTTGGCCCCTTAACTAAAATGATTGCTAATATCTTCAGTGTAATTATTGCATTTCACATATTCATCCCACGAGCTGTATTGGACGTTTGACATCCGTAATCTACACCACTACATAAACTAGTCTTCTCCATCTTCACATCTGATCCATCACATCCTTCACATTGGAATACAGATTTGCATCTTCATCTTCCTCCTCTGTCCGACGGTGGTTTGTTATCTCCTCTTCCTCTCCTTCATGCCTCTCCTCTCTTCTCTTGTCTTTCTTAATTTCAGCATAGTCAGTGTTTGTGTTGTTTTGCACACGTTCTGCTCCCATTGCACCGTTTCTTGGTAACGCAGAGAAGTCAATGTTGGAGTATTCTATGTCTGATTTGGCTGCCTCCTCGGCTTCTGCCTCTGGGTGGTGGAGGCTCTGGGTGTTTTCCTCTGCAAACTCAGGATCCACCTGGAATAGAAACACAGATAAGAGGACTGGTTAATGGGAAGGAATGAATAGAATGTTAAAACCAAACACATGCACAAACAACTGCTCACTGAACACAAGACAGTAGCACAATTCAGATGAAATAACCAATCTGATTCTCTGGACATTACTGCCTTCCACAGTCCTCTGGGCATTTTCTGAACTACAGACCATGACTAAAAGATGACGCTACTGCTAATGTGTAAAATAAAAGAATAAAAAAGCTTGCAGTTTCTCAAATGGCCACTTGAGTCTAGATGCAAAAATGAATCCTTTCCCACAGATTCAGGCCTCGTACTGATGACAGGTTTCATCTCTTTAGTAAATTAACCCCTTAAATGGTAACTTTTCATGGAAAGTTTATTTATTAATTGTACTCATAGTTTACTCTGATGTCTGGACTTTGACATTTAACTCGGCTGCCAACCCCCTGCTGCAGAGGTACAGGTCCTGATTGAATCAGGAGAGCCCATGGAATTCCCTGATGGCAACTGCCTCGCCCCCGACTTGCGCTGAATGCTTGTATGACAGCCTGTATTGTTGCTTGCTTTAACCCTTTTATGCATGAATTATGAGAACCTTAATCAAGATTTTTTTTATTTCCTGAGTGTTTTTATTCGACTTTAAGCATGAAAAAAAAAACAAAACAAAAAAAAAACAATGTGATTGTAAATTTTCTTATGAACCTATTTTTCATGGAGCTCCAAAAATGTCCACTCAGCTGGACACCATGCATTTAATTTTTGAAGCAAAGAAATATATATTTACTGATATATTGTGTGAAAACTATAAAATAAAAACATTGTTAATGCTGCAAATCTGATGTTTTTTTTTCTCTCTCACATTTTTACATATTCCAGTACTAGTCACTACTCACTTTATGGAGATAATATGCAAAAAAAAAAAAAAAAAAAACACAAAAAAACCCCAAACTTTTTGTTTAAAACAACCTGTTAATTACAGTATAATTAAGCAATTGATTTACACTCAAGCATGTTAGTGCAGATCAGGTTTATCAAGAACAGCAAAGTTACAGTAATGGTATGAATTACAGTGTATGAGATGATGTATAAGCGTCCACTGTGTTGGCTGATATGGAACTAAAACAACAAAACCCATGAATATACAAGAGAACAGCTTTGGACAGCTGTCCACTGGAGTGACCACTGAAAGGGTTAAAACATTTCAACTATTAAAAGTTATAATGTGAAAGAATACAATGAATGTGCACTTATCGCTACTGTTCGCATGAATAAATAATTAAATAATCATTAAATAAATAAATGAATAAATGTTCGCATCTTCCGCTTCGCACTCGCCGCCATTCTGATATAATCTGACAGATCTGCAATGCACATGCGTAGAAGAGACAGAGTCTAACAGATTACAAAGCGCATGCGTAGATGACTTTTTGAACATGACCGTATACGAAAGGGCCAACCGCGCCACGAGCTCATAAAAAAATACAGTATTTTGTAAATAAAGTATGGAGAAAAAACAAACAAACAAACAAACAAACAAACAAACAAACAAACATTGAGTCAATCTATCACGGTGTGCCAGGGAATTGGCACAATAGCGCCCCCTCTGTTGTGCAGGCGCACCTGCTTCCTGTGATGGTGCTGTGCGGCGCATGCACAGAAACGGCGAGAAGGAGAAGGGGGAGGGGGAGGGGGAGGGGGGACAGCTGAGCTGTGGGTGTGTCAGGTGTTCAGTTTAGAAAAAGAAGAAGAGGAGAAACAGGTAGAAGATAACGGTATGCACATGTTCTGTCCATAGAACTATGACTGTTCTGAAAACAGAGCTAAGGTTCATCAGGCAGGTTCTAACTCTTACGTCTGTTAGCTTTATCTGTGATGCTAGCTCTGCTGCACTACAACTGAACTAACAAACATGAAATGTAATTTAACCATAGTGTGTGGTGCAACAAGACTGTTAGTGCTACAGCTGTTATTTCTATCGATTATTTGGGTTAACTTCGTCAGGTTCTGTCCTGTAATTAGTTGATGGAATTTACAATGCTGTAAAGTACTTTCAAAGATGAACATTTGTTAATTGCTGAAGCTGTATTTTATGATAAAGGTAGTCTATATCTGAACAGGTCATCACTGAAAGCGTGTCCTGTTCCTCCCTGAAAGTTAGATAATTAGTGTTTACACACAGGCAGTAATAACATGCAATGTCATGTTTATTTAAATGTACAATTCATGGATGTTTTGGATCAGATTCACAGTTATATTTACTGCCTTTTGATGGGATTTCAGGGGTATTTCTAAGATATTTTGGATCATTCATCCCATGTCACTGGTCAGGATGAGCTGCCATCTACCCCCTCAGCTTCTGGAATGTTCTCAGTGCGTCAGGATGAGGAGCTGTCATCTACCTCCTCAGACAGACACAGGCCTCTGGAATGATCTGGACACTTCAGCCACTTTCTATGTCCTCAGAGACAGTGCCTCCACTAATGTCTGATGGAGACTGGTTTGCATCTACTTCTCCCCAGTAGGAGGATCCTTTAGGTGGGTTTTTGCAAGTGTGTGTGTGTGATTGTTTTCCTGCAAACATTTTTACCAGACAATAATTATTTCATGTGATTTTAATATTTCTGATCCTGTCTGAGTAAGCTTATGTGTTATGTTCCAGTGTTATGTATTTTGAGTAATGTACTGATATGCCGTCCAATAGAAATGCCTGCAGCTGAACCCCCACTGAGTCCCACTGCTGAGCAGGAGCCTCTGTCAGCTGACCCTGCCAAGTGGCCCTCACTGGCCCTTTGCAGAGGACCAAGTAAGGTACCACCTGACTTTGTTTTCTTTAGGATTGACAGTGATGGGAGAAATTGCCACCACCAATATTTTAATAAGACATGAGTTAGTGGTGAAAAAATAGTTAGAAGTTGACAGATATATTTAGAGAAGAACAACAGCCTTTTTTATTTCTGTTGCAAATTGTTTTTAAAGACGATCATTCATTTAACAAGTTCAGGAATGGCAAATTGGAAACATGGGAGCCCTTTACTCACATCACATGACAGTAGGCTCTTGTCAGGGTATTGTCTATTTAATTTCTTTTTTTTTTTTTTTTCCACACAGACCCTGTTGCTTTCTCTATATTCTTAAATGTCCTTGTGGACATAGAATAAATTATCACAGTTTGCTCAACCCTATTGTTGTTGTTTTTTTTATTTATTTATTTATTTATTTATTTATTTATTTAGGGGGGGGTGTCTCACCCAGGGTGTCATTCAAGCTAGAACTGCCACTGTATGTGTCTTTTCTTACATACTGCCATTGCATATCCGTGTCTTTGCTTTAGAGTCAGTATTTTATGACATTACTATGCTGTATGCAGACAAAAATAGAAATGCTCTGAGTATAGTTTAGAGCACAGAGAAAATGGAGCTGAACTGTGTGTTGAAGGCAGTGATGAGGGATTCAAAACTGGTGCATCATGAGTAAATGTTTGAAACTGTTACTGGTTTATTTATTTTAAGTCTTTCAAATTTTCAGGGTTCTGCGATACTTCTAGAGGCATTCAGTAACACATAGTAACATACAGCAAAACACAACCTACACAATTGCAAATGCACTTTTCCATTACAACCACCAGATGGCAGCAGAGTCGATTTTAAAACATGATAAACTGTAAATACCAGTGGATGCTGTTGACTTGTCACCAACTCCAGTGTTTCAGCCAGATATCCAGAGTCCTTCTGTTTTTTCCTGTATTTAATAAAACAAAATATTAAAACAGACCCAGACTAAATTTGTTTTCATATGTCTGACCCCATGTAATTATTTGATTTGTAATTTCCATTACTGATGATTTGTGAAATAGTGGTAAAAGTTCACGCATATTTTACTCTAGTGTACAAATAGAAAAAAAACAAACAAACAAACAAAAGAAACAACAGAAGTAGAAATACTGTTACAACTTCCTTACTGTGGTAAAATCTAAAAAGCACAGGCTCTGTAATATTTTGAAAGTCAGTAAAATGTAAACTGAATTTAAGGACATTTCTACCAACAGTTTCTGTGCAAAGCTAAATGAATTAATAAAGAAAAACATTTATTCACCAAAATATGCAAAATATATTTCAATGCCTGCAACTTAAAACACTGACACCTTTTCTTCTTTTCTTGTCTGTTTGTCACATCAAATTCTTTGTATTATGCTGGTGGGTCCGATCAAGCTAAAGTGAACATCAACATGAAAAAGTAAATTTGCTCACATCATATATCAAGTGGGCTCATTTTTAGCTAAAGATCTCTATTTTATGGAACACCATAGCCATAGCTCTAATTTGATGTTAAAAATTATATCTAAAAAAAATGTCAAAATGTCAATCTGTTGATTAAATAGATGATTGTTAAGTTTCAAGTATTAGGTTTTCATTATTCTGTGAATATTATTGATATTTGTGAGTTTGAACATTTGTGAGTTGCTTAAAAGGCCCTGTCCATGTGTTACCACAAAAATACCTATTTTTAATTTTCAAGTTCCTTATAATTCAGATATTTGAATGAAACTTTCAGAAAGTAATGATCTTTTGATACATTTTGGGTGATGCATACAATGGTAAAGTGTCGTCCATGTGTTACTATGGCAACCTGTCCACATGTTACCACATTCTCATGTCAATAAAACAGAGACTTTTCAATATTTTACTCCAAAATTTATTTTCAGCATAGTTGAACATAATATCTAAAAGGTTCTGTCCTACTTGATATCAATTTCTGCTGAGAACCACGTTTTGAATTTTTGCGTTAAGCTTACAAAATTGATGTCCGTTTCAAGTCCACGTGTTACAGAGCAGTAATATGACATTTTTCACCTAAAAATGTTATCTCCCCAAATTTTGTTATACATAATCAATCAATCAAATTTTATTAATATAGCGCCAAATTATAACAAAAGCTATCTCATGACACTTTACATATAGAGCTGATCGAAACCAGAATCTCAAGCCAATTTATAGAAACCCAACAGAATTCTCCAGGAGGATAATGTGAAAGCCCACTGGTGTATGAGTGTGTGTGAATGGGTGAATGTGAGGCCTTCTAAATCACTTTGGGCACCATGAAGGTGTATAAAATGCGCTATACAAGTGCTGTCCATTTACCATTTACCATACAGTGCTTATAAATACCTACTCAAATATCTTTAATACATGCATATAAGTTACTCTGCTGACATGACAGAGACTGTTGAACACCAAATGGGACCATGTGTTACCGCTTGATCAGACCCTGGTGTAATATTCACTGATGGATTCACCAACAGACTGAGTATTTTCTTTGTTACAATTCCATCCATTTGGTTTGAAAATTTGGAAATTTGTGCAATAATGTAAAATAAAAAGTAGAAAGGCAGATATTAATGTTTAAATGTTTTGGGAGTAGAAGTAAAAAACGTCAGAAAATGAATTCAAGTAAAGTACACAAACACAAAAACTCTACTAGAGTTATTCTACATATTTCCTACCTCAGCTTTTAGATTAATGTGTCCAAACAATGAATACATGCAAAATGAAAGTACAGTCTACTCTCGTTAAACCGCCCGCCATTATACCGCCATTTTCGCTCACCGCCAACCAAAACCATTGCACAAAAATCCCCAATGCATTATTCCATTAGCTACCGCCATTTTCGCCTATCGCCATCCGCCAGCCCAGTTCCATGCACGAACAACACTTGTACCATTGATTTCCTGACCGTTATACCGCCAGCGTGATTGCCATCGAGTACACATAAATTTTAACAATGCACTGAAACAAACGCGCCAGACGCTGATCGCGACAAGCTACGAGTAGGTCTACGGAACGGCCACCGTTCATTTATCACAGAACACTCAGTAGGTCAGGATGTCGGGAAGAGGACGTGGGATTAAGCCAAAGCCTCAAGATGATGGGGTGTCATTTCCCGACACGGTATAATAATGCTTAAAATGTTTCCCCACTGTAAATGATCCCTTACAACATAACAGAATCGAGATTTATTTAGAAACGCAATTAGAACGGGTTAACGGAGGCAGCACAGACATCATATAGTAAAGACATGCACATTATGGACGCAACCCGTTGTAACGCCATTTTCGCTATACCGCCAATTTGGCCGTGAACGGAAGTTGGCGGTATAACGAGAGTAGACTGTAGTTAAAACTCAAATGTGTATAACAGGGCAGTTCTGTACCTGCAGCATTTTCTTGTCAAACAGCAAATACATGCAGAAAGGAGTATGCCGGTCAAAAAGGCCAGGATGATTTCCAGCCGTATAACTCTTCTGAACATTTTCATTTTTGGATCTGCAGTCAAAATGAATTATTTTGTAAATACTTAAAAAAAAATATAGAGATAAGGAGATTTGAAAAAGAAAGAAAAAAGTCTTGAGCAAACAGTTACCTTCTTGTTCTTGTTCTTGTTCTTCTTCTCCTCTTTTATTTGTGATGTTAAGTTGTTCTTCTATTTCCCAGTATCCATTGCTGTGGACGCACTGGACTGTGGTGTTGCTGTGCTCTTTTACAGACAGGGTGAAGGTGCTGTTGACGGTGTTGTTTACCACAGTATTAATGATAATGTAAGACGACTGTTTGTCCAACAGCGGCCATCTGATGGTGGGTAAAGGATCGTCCTCACTGATACATGTACAGGTCAGACTCTCCAGATGATATGTACATCCAGAGCTGTTTAAGATCTTTGGTGGCACTGGAAACACAGAAGCAGAATCATAACGTTAAAGAAAATAAGATCAGTGTCCCTGTATGTCACTGGTATGTTCTATCAAGGATCAGCAACTAGTGATATTTGTGAGGTTGTCAAGTTTTGTGGTCTGGATGCAGGAGATCAATCTGACCAATAGAAGTGGGTGGTACTCTCCCTGGAGGAGAACTGAACTAATTCAATCCAAGCTCAGTAGTAACTATATTATCTGTAACCATTTACATGTTATAAACCATCAAAATATGGAACATTATAAGTAAAGGCACATTTTTAATATTTAAAAAATTCATAAAAAATACAAAAATCTAAATTTCTTAAAACTGTGAACAAACTTTGGCAATATTGTCCCATGGAAGCTACATATAAAATTTGAAATGATTTCAGTTCAGTTCAATTCAATTACATTTTATTTATAGAGCCTAATATCACAACAAAGTCGCCTCACAGGGTTTTACAGAAATGGTCGAATTGATAAAAACAAACAAACAAACAAACAAACAAAAAACAATGACTGACCATTATAAGTAAAAGCACATTTTTAATATTTCAAACATTCATTAAAATTTCAAAAATCTAAATTTATCAAAACTGTGAACAGACTTTGTAGATGTCGTTCCAAAAAAAAGCTACAAATAAATTTTTAAGTGAATCCAACCAGTAGTTAAGTCAGAGAAGCTGTTTGAAGAAATTGCTAACAAAGACGACTATGAAGATGATGATGACGAAGGTGACAAACACGAAGACAACACTGGAAACAGCATCTTCGCAATACAAAGTTATTAAAATTACAAAGTGAGCTAACAAAAATACACTGTATGGGCAAATATTGTAGCACAGAAAAAGACAACTTACAAATCACAGTTACGTTAACGTCCACAGTCACAGTTTTGTTTGGAAATTTTGCTCTGCAGATGTACTGGCCTGAGTCCTCTGCGGTCACATTACTGATGAAGAGTGTGATGCGGTTCTTCACACTGGGGTAGGTTCTGCTGGACAGGTTCTTGGTAGAATCGACTTTAGCCCAGGTGATGAGATCGAAACCTTCAGCACTGCACGTCAAATTCAGGCTTTCACCCTCCTTAACAGTTGTGTTTCCAATGATTTGAGGTTCGCTGATGCCTTTAAGAAAACAGTGTACATTGAATTTATTGTAAAAATGTCTCTAAAATTAAGTTTGTAAGGTATTTCTGCAGCTATTAACCCTTTAAAACCTGACGTGTCATTGCTGACACACTGTGTATATGCAGTTTGGATGGCTGTAACTGTTTCACTGTTTGTGCAACTGGAAAAATTTCAACGGTTTCTGAAACCTGAGACGTTGCCCTTAATAACAATTTCACTCATGCCTGTAGTAGAAGCTGGAGAAGAAGCTGTTTTAGAAGTTACGACAGCGTATTAGGACCACAAAAGAAAATAAATACCCGTCACTACAAGAACAAAGTTGCTAAGTATCAAGATAAAACCAACAATATTATGAGAATAAAGTCATCATATTTCAAGAGTAAAACCACAATATTATGAGAATAGCATCATAATTTAAAAACAGGCGGGAAAAATATTATAATTTATCAGAATAAAGTCTTACCCACTCGACGCATAATGGAGGACTTGGAACGTTTTGTGAGGTCGTACTTTCATTAAGTGTTTGTGCACAGCGAAATGCTGAGGCTATTAGCCCCGCCCACCATCAACACGATAGTATTAGTCTAAAGATTTTGCTGTAACCGAAAACTCCGTCATCAACAGGCTTAAGGCTTACAATGTCTAAATTATGACTTTTATCGTGCAATTGCAAATTTATTTTCAAAATATTAGGACTTTAATCTCATAGAAGTACAACATTAGTTTTGTTAAATTATGAGTTTGTTTTTGTTTTTTTTAACTACGACTTTATTGTCATCATATTATGTCTTTATTCTCAAAATATTCTGTTTTTATTCTTGCAGTGACAATTTTTTTTTTTTTTTTCAATGTGGCCCTAATACACCATCGTAAGCAGTGGTATAACATACAGTAAAATGTAAATGATTGCTAGATTTTGAAAGGTCAGGGAAAAAAAATTACTCTGGAAAAATGGGCAAACAGACTCCCTCACAGCATATTTTCGAACCTTTTAGTTTGTCAAAAAAAGAAAAAAAAGGCCCGACCATTTTAGGCTCAGAGTTTAAAGGGTTAATGCAGTTTCATGGGATGAGGTACTTTGATTTCAGTACCTAAGTACATATTTGAGGTCAAATATTTAACTTTTTACTACTTTCTATCATTATACTTGTCTGAGAGGTTTACTTCCTTTTCAGATTTTCATAACCTTCATGTCCAGCAAATAATCTCCAAATGTGTTAATTCTGAACATCTGTGATAAACTCAAGTGTTCCTGCATGAGTTGACTTTAAATTCACTTTCAAAATCTAAAAACAGTCTTTTAGAAACCCTTGTGGATTTATTAGAAAATACACTGTTACAAATCTGAAAACGAGTGTCAGATTTTTAGTGATATATGGTTCTCACATGATGATCTAATACAGGGGTGTCAAACTCATTTTAATTCAGTCAGATTCAGCACAATTTGATCTGAACTGGGCCGACCTAGTAAAATAATAGCACAATATATAAATAAAATATAAATAATGACAACTCCAAATTTTTCTTTTTGATTTAATGCAAATAAGTACATTACATTTAAAAAAAGATGTAAGTAACATGAAAAAATTGAAATTCCGTAAGAAAAATAAATGCAGTTTGACAATATTATACCTCAGCTTATCATTTATACATGTATATTACAGATCGGATCTACAAAACATTTAGTAACAGGCAGAATATTGTTAAAATCACACTTAAATTTCTTTAAACATTTCAGGTTAATCATATTTGTTCAGATTATTTAGATTTTATTGTTAGGGGATAGTTTGTTCATGTAAATATTTTCATAATTTAATGTTTTTTGGGGTTTTTTGCACTAAGACAAAAAAATAATAATTTGGAGTTGGCATTATTTATAGACATAATGTAATATTGTTTTTCACATTAAACCAGGAATAAAGTTTGGAGTTATTACTTATACAGGGTGGGGAAGCAAAATTTACAATGAACATTTAGTTGTTTTTTCTCAGCAGGCACTACGTCAATTGTTTTGAAACCAAACATATATTGATGTCATAATCATACCTAACACTATTATCCATACCTTTTCAGAAACTTTTGCCCATGTGAGTAATCAGGAAAGCAAACGTCAAAGAGTGTGTGATTTGCTGAATGCACTCGTCACACCAAAGGAGATTTCAAAAATACTTGGAGTGTCCATAAAGACTGTTTATAATGTAAAGAAGAGAATGACTATGAGCAAAACTATTACGAGAAAGTCTGGAAGATACTATTAAAGAAGAATGGGAGAAGTTGTCACCCGAATATTTGAGGAACACTTGCGCAAGTTTCAGGAAGCGTGTGAAGGCAGTTATTGAGAAAGGAGGAGGACACAGAATAAAAACATTTTCTATTATGTCAATTTTCTTGTGGCAAATAAATTCTCATGACTTTCCATAAACTAATTGGTCATACACTGTCTTTCAATCCCTGCCTCAAAATATTGTAAATTTTGCTTCCCCACCCTGTAGATTATTATGCTATTATCACATTGGTTTGTATGTGGAACCTGAACTAAAACAAGTTCGGCACCACTGACTGTTAATATCTTCAGTGTTATTTTTGCACTGTGCAAATTCTTCTCGTGGACTAGATTGGAACCTTTGGCGGACCGGTTTTGACCCACTGGCCGCATGTTTGACACCTCTGTTCTATTAGAATCGGATGCTTTAGCTTCAATATTTTAGCACAAAACTAGACTGTATAAAAGGAGTGGTGTGAACAGCTCATCTGTGCTTACTGTTCACGGTTCCGTTGTGTTCTTCTTTGTCTTCAGTGTTGTTCGTGGGTTTGGCGGTGCAGGTGTACGGTCCAGTGTAATTCTGGATGGTAACTGTAAGTGACCTGCTGTCATTCTGCAGAACACTGTTGTTCTGAGTCCATGTGATGACAGAAGGAGGGACGCCGTCGGCCATGCAGGTCAGATTCAGACCTTCAGCAGGTTTCACAACTGTCGTCGTTGTCTTTGAGGAGATTTCAGGTTTCTTCACATCTTTGAGACAAATGAATTTTCAATTAATCAGTTGTTCTAAACCCATAAAGACCCAAACATCTCCCATCGACCAAAACCATCTAAACTGTTTAATACAGTGTTTTTCAACCTTGGGGTCGGGACCCCACATGGGGTAGCCTGCAATTCAAATGGGGTCACCTGAAATTTCTAGTAATTGATTAAAAAAAACCCAAAACTTACTAATAAAAAAAATATATGGTGAGTTGACAGAGACAATCCCAATACATAAAAGACATGACAAACTCTGAAGCTGAAACTGAAGCACTGTAGTACTGTTTATCTGTCAAATGTTCACTGTGGTCAGTTTCAGATGCTTCAGCTTAATTCATAGTTTGAGTTATTGTTTGTTCAGTATTAATTTGTCAGCCTTGTAAATCCAAGCTGGACTGACTGTACATATCCTGACCAAGGAAAATAAAATTCTCACTTTGTGCAGTAATCTACACCTGGCTTTTCTACCTCCATCCTTAATAATATACATTATATCGACTAAATGTCATCTAAAATTAACGTTTATTTTTAACTTAGTATATCAAACTATTAAAAGATTAAAAACAAACTAATTTTAGCAAAAGAAAAGTCTCCATTTTGAATGTCTGGGGTCGCCAGAAATTTGTGATGTTAAAATGGGGTCACGAGCCAAAAAAAGTTGGGAACCACTGGGTTAATACCTGTTGATCCACTAATTTTATTAATCCATGTAAATAACTGGTGTAAAATACAGTTTGTCATCTTTTCATGGTCATCAGATATGACCCATTTGGATGTTCAGGCTCTGGAGTTACTGTGGAAACACCATCATCTTCTAAATCAGAGGTGGGCAACCTGTGGCTCCAGGGCCACATATGTCTCTTGGGCTCTTTTCTAGTGGCTCAATGTAACTTTGTCAAAAACCATATGGAAATGACGAACACTTTTATTTGTACACATTTTGCCATAGAAATAAAGTGATTTCAATGTTATGCAGTTGTAAAAATATACACTCTACTCCAAATGAATTTTTAAAAAAAATAGCAAAAGTAGACTACTTTTTAATGTTTTAACACTGAAGGTATTCATTTGTATTCTTCATTGCTTCACTTACCAGTTGAGTTTTGCATCAAACAAAAATAATGACAAATATCACTGTTTTCTTTAGTTTTGTCATTTCTTTTTAGTTCTTTAAATGCACTGAAACTTTGATTTATTCTCCACATCTTCTGTACAAACTAACCCTAAAGAGCTTCTTAAACAGTCCCCAGTTTGATGAAAGGTATAAGGGTATCTTTGGCTCCAGACATGTGTGTTTTTCTTTTTCTGTCCTAAAATGGCTCTTTAGATTGCAAAGGTTGCTGACCCATCTTCTACAACATTGATTCACCAGTAAAACCCATGGACTTTGATAAATGACAGTGGATGGACACACTTGTTTAATAATATATTTTGTTGAGAAAAGTCACGATTTCTTCAGTTTTCTGTTTTGATATAATAACCCTTGATATGTTTTTGGCTTGAGTGTGTCCATTTTTGTATATTTGTATGTGTCTCCTGTGTATGTAGAATAATTTGGCTTTTTAATTACTTTTAGTATTTGAAGAATGAAGCCAATTCATGTCAATTAGTCATGACATCATTCACTCAAACCAAAAAAATACTTAAAAAAAATGTAAAAATAGACAAACAAACAAAAAAAACCTAGGGATTTGGAGAACCCCAAGAATGCTATTTATGTATTTTAAAATGCTTAGAACACATTCTTAGACTTTATTTAACCCCTAAAGACCCAAACAACCACTGGCAAGCAAATCCATCTACTGATCTAAACTGTTTAATACCTGTTTATCTATTAATCCTATCAATACATGTAAATAATTGGTGTAAAATTCAGGTTGTCATCTTTTCGTGGTTATCAGATATGACCCATTTGGATGTTCAGAGGCTTCGTAGTTACCATGGAAACACTGTCATCTTCAACAACATTGATTGACCAGTAAAACCCAAGGAATTGGATCAATGACAGCGGATGGAAATACTGGGTTTATGTTCAGGTAATGATAGATTTCACTGAAAAAGTCACTTTTTCTTCAGTTTTTTTCTGTTTTGATATAACTTTTGAATTAACCCTTTCATCCATACTGGTCACTGCAGTGGACAGCTATTCTCCAGCTGTTCTCTTGTTACCTCCACCAGGAGGTATTGGGATTGCTTTGTTTTGTGTGCGTGCGTGTTTGTGTGTTTGTTAGCAAGGTAGCTCAAAAAGTTATGGATGGATTTTCATGAAATTTTCAGGAAATGTTGATACTGGCACAAGGAAGAAATGATTAAATTTTGGTGGTGATCGGGGGTGGGGGGGCCCACGGGGGGGACCCACTGGTCAGCCTAGGCGGAGGTCTGCGCTCTCCGATTGCTTTTCTTGTAAATTCATGGGTTTGGTTGTGTAGTTCTATATCAGCCAATACAGTGCACGCTTATGCACCATTCCGTACACTGCAATTCATACCATTACTGTGAATTTATGTTCTTGATAAACCTGATCTGCAGTAACATGATTGAGTGTAAATCAATTGATAATTGTTCTTAGACTGTAATTAACAGGGTTTTTTTTAAACAAAAAGGGTTTTTTTTATATATTATCTCCATGAAGTGAGTAAGAACTAGTATTAGAGTATTAGCTGCATCAAAAATGCTTTTGTTTCATAGTTTTCACACAGTATATCACTTTCTGATATTGCGTTTTAAATGTATGTTTCTTTGCGTCAAAAATTAAACACACGGTGTCCAGATGAGTGGACATTTTTGTAGCTCCATGAAAAATTGGTTAATTAAAAAAAAAAAAATCTCATTGTTTTTTTTCATGCCTGAAGAGGAATAAAAACACTCAGGAAAAAAATCTTGACTAAGGTTCCCATAATTCATGCATCAAAGAGTTAACTGAGTTTTCATGAAAATCTAAATCAAATATAGGTATGACATATAAGAAAATACATGATTTACAATGAAAAATGCAAAATACAGAGGATAATATTATAATAAAGGGTGACAGATAATTTAAAAAAGGTTAAATAGAGAGAAATATTCACTTGGGAACTGACACAAATAAGTAGCACTGGCTCTTTATGGGCTAATGTGGAATCAGGCTGAAAAGGGGATTGCAGTGGTCAGAAAACAACATTTCTGATTTTCCTTAAAATTACATTCTGCTTTAATCTGTTCTATTTTAATCTGTCTAAATTAGGCATAAAATTGCTGGACATTAAATACGTTTCATTTCTATAGTTTGTGGACATTTAAAAGGTAGGAGTTTGGATGTTTTAGGTAAGTAGGTAGACTCTTGTTTGTCTCCACTTTGCACATATTAATACATTTTCATGTTTTTTCTGTCAGTGATCCCACTGTACTTACATATGACCGTTATGTCTACTTCAGTTAAGGTGTTGTTCTGACGTTGTGCTGTGGGTGTGCAGGTGTATTGTTCAAAATGTTCTGCTGTCACATTGAGGATGGAAGAAGTGTTGGTTTTGGTCCCGTTCTGTACTTCTTCTGTGGTTTCATTATGCAGGTTTTTGTTGGAGCCATGCTTTATCCATGTAACGACAGATGGGAGGAGTTCTTCATCACCGCAGATCAAATGTTTACCATCACCCTTCTCATTCACACGGACTTCCTTACCATCTGAGAAATTAGAGAGAATGAAAATACATTAAAATGAAAGCTTTGTCATGAAGTTATTGAAGCATCTGGGGGAAATGAAATAAGACAGAGTATTTACAATATTAGAATGGATCTGAAAACCTCAAAACACAATCCCATCTGGTCCAGAGTGTGATTCAGTGAAATCATTTTAACACTGTACTTCCCTTTACTCTAACAGTGACTCATGTCTGGTGTTAGGAAGTAAGTATTACATCACAGTAACTACACTTCTGTTTGGATTAGATTAGATTAGATTAGATCAGATTATTTTAGATTAGATCAGATTATTTTAGATTAGATCAGAATTGATCAGATCAAATCATTTTAGATTAGATTAAATTAGATCAAATCAGATTAGATTAGATTAGTTCAGATCACATCAGATCAAATTAGATTAGATTAGATAGAAGTTTATTGATCCCTCAGGACATTAAGGTTCCAATAGCAGCACAACAAAGGATGTATAAATATAAGAAATGTTACAAGAAAATAGTCATACAATAACAATAAAAACAGCACACACACGCACACACATATCAGATCTCAGGTCAAATAGAAGCTTTAATGTTACATTGGCTTTTGATCGATAAATCTGTTTGACACTCCTGCTGAGACGGACTGTGGAGTATTTTGGTTCATATAATAGCTGTGGTTTGGTTGGTTGGAATAGTGTGAGAGGATAAACTATTTTTAATCTCCACTGTAGTTGTGGTTCATCAGTTAGACTAACAAGTCTGTAAAAAGACTTAGTTATGCAGTGCTTGATGAAGTTTACTGATTTACTGAGTCTGTAGGCTACTATGCAGCATAAAGTCACTTCTGACCCCTGGGGCTTCCATAGCACTAAATACGGTCACTTCCAGTTGACATGGCAACAGCCAAATCACAAATTGTTTGCACCTGGAGGATTCTGTTGGATTTCTGTAAATTGGCTTAAGAGTCCGGTTTTGACCAGCTCTAAATGCATGACTGTCATGAGATAACTTTGTTATGATGTGGCACTATATAAATAAAATTTGACTGATTGATTGATTGATTGATTGATTGATTGATTGATTGATTTGAAATTACTGGCTTCAGAGTATCAGTTCAGAAACCATCCACTAATTATATACAGCCTAAATGTGAAGGAATAATTGACACTTTCTTTGTTTGTTTGTTTGTTTGTTTGTTTGTTTGTTTGTTTATTTATTTATTTATTCAAAACTTTTCAAAAGTTCATTTTAAATTTGTTTGACATGTTATGGAATCATGGGTTGTTTACACTGAGACTACTGCATTACTACTACTACTACTATGATATAACAATAATGAATTAGAACATGTAAGAGCATAAATAATAAACATGTACTGCATTTGAAGTCAGTTTGTTTGGGATAAAGAACAAACAGCCCAGAACAAATACATTTAAGTGTCTCTGTAAAGGGAGGTAAAACTGTTTCTCAGATAAGTAAACTCAAGTTCCTCTTTCACATAACCATGTTTTTTCAACACTGCTACTGTCATAATGTACACGGTTCAGTGGTTTGCAGCTTAACTGAAGAACAGACCACAGGTGAAGCAAAATGACATTATAGGTATTTTTAGTACAAAGACATTCTAAGGGTTTGATAAAGACTTTCCAAATGACATGTTGTGTTTTGTCTCAATGACCGAAATTCTGCTACGAGCGTTTAAACAGTAGCAAAAAGTGTAATTTTCAGGTTAAAATAAAACTGAATACAATACCTGAGTCAGTGCCACTGCCTCTCACAGAGAACCACAGAGTTGCCCAGATGAAAAACACCTTTATTTGAAGTTTGAAAACCATCTTCTCCTACAGAAGCTCTTCCTTTCAAAAGCAGAAACACCTGATATAAAAAATGCAACATACAGGAAGTTTGGTTGATTAAACAAAGAAAGAATTTCACAGCTGATGGTCCAAACACAGAACTGTACAGGATGTTGACTGTTCATCTGTCTCCTGCCGGTGTTGATCACTTTCCTCCGAATAGGCCCCCGAATGCCTCGTCATCAACTCTAACACATTATTTAACCCTTTAACCCCAGAGACATTATTCCAGGTAAACGTGCTTCTGTGAATGTGCGTCTGTTTCAGTGTCATAAAAGCTGCTGTGAGTATGTGCGTTTGTTCCTTTTCTTCAGTGGTTTTGTTTTCCTGTGTGTTTTAGGGTCAAAACAGGGTGGAATAACAGAAAAAGACAGAGAAGAATGGAAGTTTGACAGGTTTTTACTAAATAAGGCACTCAGAAAGTATATCAGTAAGAGATTTAGGATGTTGAACATGAACTGTGAACTGAACACACCGAACAACAAGTATTTGAATTTTGTCCCAGGAGTTTTTGTTTTGGAGAAACTGATGTACATACATAAAGGAAGGCAGGATATGTTTGAAAAGATATGGGAACCTTTAAGATATTTGTCAAAAGTGTTGACTTAGCAAATGACAATGAGGAGGAATAAGTATTCAGTTGTGTAAACCTTACAACAAGGTTAATGAGTTCAAATACCTGTAATTGTAACAAAGCATTAAATTATGCACAAACGTTTATGACTGAGAAGTTTGTGATGTGTATGTGTATTGTTTATTTGTAATTATTTTTTTGTTTGTTTGTTTCTTGTTTTTTTGTTTTTACTTTTAACACTTGTAATGTTGCAGATGCCTTTGTTAGTGAGGTACACGTGTACATGTGTTTATATTTACAAGTGTATGTGTGTATATATAAAAAATGTGTTAATAAAGATATTAGATAGATAGATAGATAGATAGATAGATAGATAGATAGATAGATAGATAGATAGATAGATAGATAGATAGATAGATAGATAGATAGATAGATAGATAGATAGATAGATAGATAGATAGATAGATAGGCTTTATTACAGACTCATGGTCCACATTAAAAAGCAAACAGATAAATACAAACACAATAAAAAAAAAAAAAAATCCAGCTGCTTTTTGGCACCTGGTTGAACTCCAAAAAGCAGTTTTCTGGTCAAAACTCAGTAAAAACACAGTAAAAAAAAATAAAGGAAAATTACCACAACTCTGCAAATAACAGTAAAAGCAAAAAATGACAAGGAAAACAGAGAGAAAAAAAAAAGCCCAAACTCTATTTTTTAAAGTGAGTCAGTCTCACTCACCACTCTGTGTTTTACCCCCGATTCTACAGAAGGTGGGGGGTGAACTGAGCATGCTCAGATGTATATGGAAAGAACCACGGCTGTTTCTCAATACATGTTCTTGTCTGTTTTTCCGTTCTCATGAAACGTCATCAGTCTTGGCCCTAGTACTGTTCCAACTGCAAGTTCGCATAAACCAAGAACGCATGGAATACCCGGATGTTGTTCTTGTCTGCTAGCTTAAACCAAGCATGCACTAGTTGGTGACTCGTGTAGACTTGGCTGGAAAATAATTCCCAAAATGCAGTTTGTGCCGGCCCGGCTGTGAGCCCGCCAGTTCTGGGACCAGCTGTACCCGGTCGAAATGTATTACAGTTTTGAAAATGTACAAAATGTATAAATGACATGTAAATACTAGTACACGTATTGAAATCAAATCGAGTGACATTGTGGTGATTTGAGGGAAATACGTTCAGGAGCAGATGGTGTAAATACAGCAGAAACAGGGAAGAAAGTCCACAAGTACACAACCGTTCAATTACAGAGTTGCGTTCTAAGGAAGTCTGTTCTCTGAGACTGTTCTTACCAAGATCGTACTCTGCGTTCTTGGTAGAAACGGTATTCTATGAGCATGTTTTGAAATTTTTCCTATTGAACAAACAGTTGAATATTTATGAATATTTCAAATAAATCATACACTGAACGCTCACCACAGACACATCAGGGGTTAAAGGGTCCGTACCTGTGACTGTCTGCGTCTCTTGGCGTCTTCTCCGTTCTTTATCTCTTGCTGTGAGTTGCTGTACTCACCACTGCTTCACTTCTTCCCTCTTTGGGTAAAATCTTTCAGTGACTGTACCCTCCTCTGTGTTGTTTCTCATATCCTCTGAGTGACACAACTTCATACAAATCTAATGTCTGATTATTTATACATCACATATTTTTTTTGAGAACCTGTATCTCCAACATGAATAAAATATAAAATAAAGACAGAAGTAAATAAAACCACGTATTTGTTATTCCTCTTTCACAACCGTAAAATGATAGTCATTTTGAAAAGGGAAGTTTAGAGCAGTTGCACAAAAAAGAAAAAAAAAAACACCTTTCTTCATCTTCAAAAAAAACACCCCCTGATCAACATATCAGCAAAATGACTTCATGCTGATGTTTGGGACTTTTACTAAACTGAACTGCAAAAAAAGTGATTCTGTGCAAAGTGTGATCTTAAGTTAGTTTTATTTATACAAACCTCCACTCATTTCAGTTTCATGCAGCCTTGTGGGAAGCACTTGTGTATTTTTGTATGATGCTGCTGTTCTCTCTGTACTCACGCATCTATTTCCTTTTATTGCATGTCTGTATTTTTAGCATGTGAACTTCCTGTTCGCACACTTGGCTTTTACACTTTAACTGTCTTGAACTTGGTGTAATTCTGTAAAAATCAGTTACTGTGGCAGCACACGGAATACTCATTATTTAATCTACAGGGTGGGTGAAAAGTAACAGCTTTTTTCCATCAGCTTGGAACTGATGCCATTGATTTTGAACCAATGGAGCATTTTGTTCAACAGTAGAGGAGCACTGGGTCCCAGCTGGAATAAAAAAGTAGCAGGTTTTCATGTGAACCATTGTGTGAACCACTGGGGGCGTGGTATATGTGCCGGATGGAACAACATAGAAGTGTGGGAATTCAGTGGGAAAAAGTATATCTGTAATAACGGCCACGCCCTTAATTATGTATAATTAAAGATAGAGTAGGAGATCCTGGAAAAACAGTTCAAGCAAGCTACATTTTGAAAATACGCAATTCAAAAGTCCAAACCCCTTTCTTTAGACTTCCCTCCGAAACCACACCTCCAGAGTACTGGAACATGCAATGCTTGTTCCTGAGGGTTCATGAGCGCGACACAGCATCAATTCGCCCCTCCCCCCTGGTCTGCAGATCTGTGCGTACCTCTGAATTCCCATCTGCAGCTGCACCTGTTCGTCTGTATATTAGATTAGAAGTTGGAGGGTGGTGGGGGCGCTAGCGAGCAGGCAAATTGTACTTTTCACTTTTGATACGTGTTATAACTAATCTCGGGTTGGTAAGAGCAGCTGATTGCAGTAAGACTGATGTCAGGCTAGCAGCCCACTAAAGTTTGCTTTGAACGCCTTAATCTGTACATTACACTATTATGTTTGTGGGCAGAACAGGCTAACGTTACATTCCTTAGTGATTTATGTTAGTGACGAAACAGTTCGCTGGCAAACTTTACATCCTAATATAGCTAATATAACTAGCCAAACACTGGTTGTGTCGCCTGTACAAGTGCTCCAAACCTCGGAGAACACACAGCTCCAAACCTCGGAGAACACACGATTCATGCCCGAAGAGGGGTACGCGCAGAGGGGGGAGGGACAAATGGCAATTGAGTTTGATAGACAAATCACCCTTCAATCATTTCAATGGGCCGGTTAAAATGATTGAACGGTGTTTTTTCAGTCCTGTCCATTCCACAGGTGACAAAAATGTTTTGTTTTTGTGTTAGAGCATTTAATTAATTGGTTGTAATCGGGGTGTGAAGGGGATTTTTAGTAATATAGTAAAAAATGCTCCAGGAAAATATCTCCTACCCCACCTTTAACCCTTGATACCAAGGTTATTATCATTAATGAAAACTAACGAAATGACGAAAACTAGAATAAAAAAAACATTTTTGTTAATTGAAATAAATAAAAACGATAATTAAAAGAAAAAAACAATGACTAACTGAAACTGTATTGGGTGCTTACAAAACTAACTAAAACATATAAAACTTATGGATAAAATTCCCTTCGTTTTCATATTTGTAAATGTCGGATTGATATGATATTGATACGTCTCTGTAACATCGCATGGCAGTCGGGGACAGTACCTCTGGATTGGCAGACCGGGGTGGTGGTCCCTCTTTTTAAGAAGGGGGACCGGAGGATGTGCTCCAACTATAGGGGGATCACACTCCTCAGCCTCCCGGGGAAAGTCTATTCCAGGGTACTGGAGAGGAGGATCCGACCGATAGTCGAACCTCGGATCCAGGAGGAACAATGCGGTTTTCGTCCCGGTCGTGGAACACTGGACCAGCTCTATACTCTCCATCGGGTGCTCGAGGGTTCATGGAAGTTCGCCCAACCAGTCCACATGTGTTTTGTGGATCTGGAGAAGGCTTTCGACCGTGTCCCTCGTGGTATCCTGTGGGGGGTGCTTCGGGAGTATGGGGTCCGGGGCCCTTTGCTAAGGGCAGTTCGGTCCTTGTATGACCGTAGCAGGAGCCTGGTTCGCATTGCCGGCAGTAAGTCAGACCTGTTCCAGGTGCACGTTGGACTCCAGCAGGGCTGCCCTTTGTCACCGGTTCTGTTCATAATTTTTATGGACAGAATTTCTAGGCGCAGCCAGGGGCCGGAGGGGGTCTGGTTTGGGGACCACAGGATTTCGTCTCTGCTTTTTGCAGATGACGTTGTCCTGTTGGCTTCATCGAACCTGGACCTTCAGCATGCACTGGGGCGGTTTGCAGCCGAGTGTGAAGCGAGCGGGATGAGGATCAGCACCTCCAAATCCGAGGCCATGGTTCTCGACCGGAAAAAGGTGGTTTGCCCTCTCCGGGTCGGTGGAGAGTCTTTGCCCCAAGTGGAGGAGTTTAAGTATCTTGGGGTCTTGTTCACGAGTGAGGGAAGGATGGAGCGTGAGATTGACAGACAGACAGACAGGTGCAGCGTCTGCAGTGATGCAGTCACTGTATCGGTCGGTTGTGGTGAAGAAGGAGCTGAGCCGAGAGGCGAAGCTCTCGATTTACCGGTCAATCTACGTTCCTACCCTCACCTATGGTCATGAGCTTTGGGTCATGACCGAAAGGACAAGATCCCGGATACAAGCAGTCGAAATGAGTTTCCTCCGTCGGGTGGCTGGGCGCACCCTTAGGGATAGGGTGAGGAGCTCAGTCACCAGGGAGGAGCTCGGAGTAGAGCCGCTGCTCCTCCGCGTCGAGAGGGGCCAGCTGAGGTGGCTCGGGCATCTGTTTCGGATGCCTCCTGGACGCCTCCCTGGGGAGGTGTTCCGGGCATGTCCCACCAGGAGGAGACCTCGGGGAAGACCCAGGACACGTTGGAGAGACTATGTCTCTCGGCTGGCCTGGGAACGCCTCGGGGTCCCCCCGGAAGAGCTGGAGGAGGTGTCTGGGGAGAGGGAAGTCTGGGCATCCCTGCTTAGACTGTTACCCCCGGCCCCGGATAAGCGGAAGAAAATGGATGGATGGATGGATGGATTGATATGAAAGTGATTTATTTCGCTCTAGCAATTTTAGCTGGTGGCACCATACAGAACCTCACGGTCCGTCACTTCTTGTCACTTTAGAGTCGACTTCTCATCCCCACTCTACCTGGAAACATGGAGACTAAAGTTGGGAGAAAGCAGCAGAGTCCTGTATGGGATTTATTTCAATATGACAACGAAGAAGATAAAATATGCAACAAAACTAAAATTAATACTAAAACTATGCATTTAGAAAAAAAAAAAGAAAACTAATAAAAGCTAGCAAATCTGCTCTAAAAACAAATTAAATCTAACTGAATTAGAGAAAAAAAAAAGTCAAAACTAAATAAAACTAAACTAGAATGAAAAATCCCAAACTATTATAACCTTGCTTGATAAAAGTGATAAAAAATAGGACCAATGTCCCTGTATGTCACCAGCATGTTCTGTCAATAATCAGTAACAAGTTGCATTTGTGAGGTTGTAAGGTTCTGTCTCTATGTTGGAGTCCTGTGGTCTGGATGCAGGAGATCAGTCTCCCGACAGAAGTGGGTGGTACTTTAACCGGAGGAGAACTCAACTCATTAAAGTCTTTATATGACTTCCTATCAGTGCTCAATATATAATATTATATCTGTAATCATTTCAATGTGTGTAAATAAAGGCAAGTTTTAAATATCAAAATATTCATCAAAAATCTAATTATCTCAAAACTGTGAACAGACTTCGTAAACATTGCCCCAAGGAAGCTACGTGAAAAATTTTGAAATGAATCTGACCAGTAGCTTTGTCAGAGGAAATTGCTTTCTGAAGAAATTGCAAATGAAGACAGTGATGATGAAGACGACGCCTTCATAATAGCTCATGTCCTATCACCCAGTGAGATAAATATCATCTCTGTTCAGCTGTCATAAACAAAGACCAAAACCAGGCTGTAAAGGCTGTTTATTTCTGCTGTACAGTTGTACATTTTAACATGGAAGTGACTGTGGAAGTGTCCATTCAAGGACCTGCAGGGTTTTCCACTTCCATGTCGACTGCATTGATAGTTTTAACAGTTGAGTTCGTAGCTCAAAGACAAGTAACATGTAGATCCATGGATTCAAACTTCAACCTGGATGTTCAGTCTGTGGATGTGACCACTGTCCACAGCCACTGACACACACACACACACAAAAAAAAAACAAAAAACTATACATTCATATACAAATAAACATACAGAGGGAAATTCATTATACCTGAGCTCAATAAAAAGGAAGAAAAAGAAAACCAAATAAAAATAAAACTAGAAAAGCACTAGCAGACCTCTGCCAAGGCAGATCAGTGCCCCCACCCACCCCTACCCCGATCACCACCAAAATTTAATCATTTGTTCCTTGTGCAAGTATCAACATTTCCTGAAATTTTCATCCAAATCCATCCTTAACTTTTTGAGTTATCTTGCACATGGACAGACAGAAAGACAAACCAACGGCGGTAAAAACATAACCTCCTGGTCGGAGGTAATAAAGCAACTTATAACCAGTCATTAGACTTAGGTGATGTAGACACTGACAGATGTGGGGATGAAATATCTTCTGTAACTTTCCTTCATCTAAAGGAGGCGTCATCCACTGCTACTAGACCTGGTTTATTAGAACTGGATGAAAATGATGATCAGGATTTTCCACCTCACTCACAGTGCATCTCTCCACCACAGTCCCCAGTGAGTCCAGCTTTTCTCCAGAACAGAACCAACTTTTGTTACAGTTTGTTAAATCCTTTTGCATCCTGTAGTCTGATGCTGCCTCCCCAGCAGATGACGGCATAGAACAGAGCATTGGCTGAAACTAAACAACATCATCGTTCTATCATCTTAGATATTGAAGGACCTGAGCATCTTCAGGATAAATAACCCAGTCTGTGTTCAGGGACCAGTCCATAATGTTGTCAAGATGCACACAAACATATTTGGATTTTAGCTCTGGTGGGTTTAGAGGCAGGAAGTTTACACAATGAGAATTTTTGAGCACTGCACATGTTTTCATCTTGAAAACTAACCACTACAAAACAGCAGAACATTGTATCCCACTAACACACTCTAACACACAGATGTCAAACATAAGGCCCACGGGCCAAAACTGGCCCCCCAAAGGGTCCAACCCGGCCTGTAGGAGGAATTTGTGAAATGCAAAAATGACACTGAAGATATTAACAGTCAAGGGTGTCAAACTCATTTTAGATCAGGGGTCACATACAGACCAATATTATCTCAAGTGGGTAAGACCAGTAAAAAAGTATCATATTAGCATTTAAATAATGGTGACTTTTTCGTTGTTTTATTTTTATTTTTTTTAAATAAAATTACATGAAAATGTTTACATTTACAAACTATTCTTTCACAAAAAAATGTGAATAACCTGACGAAATATGAACAACCTGAAATGTCTTCAGAAAAATTAGTGCAATTTTAACAATATGATGCTTCAGTTTATCATTTATACATGTACATTACAACTGACAGATCACAGTGGATCTACAGTACAAAAGTACAAAACATTTAGTAACAGATGTAATATTGTTAGAATTGCACTTATTTTTCTGAAGACCTTTTGACTTTTTTGTATTTATTAAACTTCTCCATATTTTTTGAGATAGTTTATAACTGCAAATATCTTCATGTATTAAAAATTTTTTACACTAAAACAAAGAGAACAAGTGGTGCCAGACACAACAAACCCCGCCCCTCGCACGTATTGTAGCTTATTTTGGCATTGATCCAGCTGATGTCATCATGTCTGTGCATGTGCTGATGTCAGCATATCAATTGCCTCTATATATGTGACGAGTTGGAAGTAAATTGAAACAAAATTGATGTTTTTATAGACATTTGAAATTTCACCTGTTATAAGTAAATGGAAGAAATTTTTTATTTTTTTTAAATTCATTAAAAATTTCAACTTTGACCTACTTTTCCCAAAATGTAATGACATCTATTCTGGGTCACTGGCAATCTATATACCAAATCTCGGATGAATTCAACCAATAGTTTTGCTGCTAAAGTGTTAACAAACAAAGAAACAAACAAACTGAACCAAAAACGACACCCCTTGCCTCCCCGTCAAGGTAAAACTGTGGAGTTGTCACTATGGTTATTATGATCGTATTTTACTGGTCTGACCCATATTATGGTCTGTATGTGGAACCTGAACTAAAGGGATTTTGACATCATTGATTGTTAATATCACAGTGTAATTTGTGCATTTTACAAACTCATCCCACGGGCCAGATGGAGACCTTTGGTGGGCTGGTTTTGGCCCATGGGCCGTATGTTAGACACCTGAGTTCCAGGGGATTTGACATACAAAAAACTGTACTTGTACTCATATGAAAGTGTTCTTTCATGTGAAATACTACATGTAATGTATCACTGCTAAGCTTAAAATAGTATCTGAGTAGAATCAAACACATTTCTCAGGTGCTGAAACGTAAAGGTGTGAGGTTTATTCAGATAAGCAGATGAACCCACACACCAGACTGATATTTACAAATCAAAGTGACAACCAACCAGATCAGAAAACCTTGAACTGACTTCACTGAGCCTGTTTACATGTACACCAATACTCTGATCAATATCTGATTTCTGGAGTTATCAGATTATTATGTAAACAGGATAATCTGATCTGTTTTATCAGATATCAGCAGTAATCTGATTACGAAAAATCTGATTAACACACCTGGATTTCTCCCCAATACTCCGATGTCTTCCTGCATGTATACAGGTCAGTCTGGTTTATGTTGTTCTTTTATGATTGTGCATGTATAAAAACAATTAAAATTGTAGAAAACAAAAGTTACTAAATCAAATATGAGCAGAAGACAAAAACAGGAAGTCTGATTCTACTATCACTACATATGTATGCACTCTGAAAGAAATCTGATAATGGACTGGAGCGTCTAAAACAGGGTTTTTCAATTATCGCATTTGGGTCCTATCAGTCCGTAACACATGGACACATTTGGTGTTCAACAGTCTCTGTCATGTAAGCAGAGAAACTTATATGAATGTATTATACATATTGGAGTAGGTATTTATAGGCACTTTAACATTATGTATAAAAAAATTGGGGGAGATAAAATTTTAAGGTGAAACATGTCAAATTACTGCTCAGTAACACGTGGACTTGACACGGATGTTAATTTTTTAAGCTTTACGCAAACATTCAAAACATGCGGTTCTCAACAGAAATTGATATCAAATAGGACAAAACCTTTTAGATATTATGTTCAACTATGCTGAATATAAATTTTGGAGTAAAATATTGAAAAGTCTCTGTTTTATTAACATGAGAATGTGGTAACATGTGGACAGGTTGCCACAGTAACATGTGGACAACTCTTTACCATTGTATGCATCACCCAGAATGTATCAAAAGATCATTACTTTCTGAAAGTTTCACTGAAATATCTGAATTATAATGAACTTGAAAATTAAAAATGGGTATTTTTGTGGTAACATGTGGACAGGGCCTTTTAAGCAACTTACAAATGTTCAAAGTCATAAATATTCATAATAGTCACAAAATAATTAAAATCTAGTACTTGAAACTTTACAGTCATCTATATAATCAATAGACTGAATAAATTATCACAGTTTTTAGATTTAATTTTAGCGTCAAATTTGAGCTATGGCTATGGTGTAAAAAGTACAATTGATAAAATCGGTTGTAACTTTTTTTCTACGGGTGGTATTTTAAAAAGGATAACAGTTTCATAAAATAGAGATCTTTAGCTAAAAAATTAGCCCTCTTGATATATGATGTGTGCAAATGTACTTTTTCTTGTTGATGTTCACTTTCGCTTGACTGGACCCATTTGTGAATTACATGTAGATGTATCAGATCTGATTATTCCAAGTATCTGATTACTCCCAGGTATCAGACTTTTATGGTCATGTAATCAGGCTCACAGTGCCATGGCCCCCCCCTCAGATGTCATTTATTTCATCCAGGTTGGAGTACAGAGACACAGCCTCACCTTGCTCCTCTTCTACCACCACACACAGTTTGTTTTCCTCGTCCTCCCCTGACTTCACCTCCTCCATTTCCGCTGCCTCTCCGTCGTTGTCCTGTGTGTCTTCTGTGGTTTCTCTTTTAATTTCTGCGTACTCCGTCTCGGTGCTGGCCTGGGTCTCTTCTGCCCCTGCTGGTCTCTGCCTCGTCAGCACAGAGAAGTCGAGGTCAGAGTACTCCACTTGTTTTGCTTCCACGTCACCGCCAGGCGCTGATGTCCCAGAAGCCTCCACTCCCTGTCCTTCAGTAACCTCTGGTTCATGAGCTGGATTGTCTTCAATTTGTTGTTCAGCATTTTTCTGTAATGTACAATAGATGAGTGACCAGTTATCACCAGTTATTATTTTATCCTCTACATTTATGTTTTTTCAGTGAAAATCAGACATTTTCCTATATTTAATGCATCAAGACCCAAAAAACCACTGGCAACCAAAATCACCTACCAATATAAAATGTTTAATAACTTCTGATCCATTAATCCTATCTATCCATTGGTGTAAAATACAGTTTGTCATCTTTTCATGGTCATCAGATATGATCCATTTGGACGTTCAGAGGCTCCGTAGTGAACATGGAAACACCGTCATCTTCTACAAGTTGGATCAATGACAGTGGATGGACACACTGAGTTTATGTTCAGTTAATGATAAATTTTGTTGAAAAAGACATGTTTTCTTCATTGTTCTCTGTTTCTGATATTATGACAATTAATTTTGATCTGTGCTTTTATGAACATCTACATGATCAGTAAATTAAATATGGGAAAATACCTGACTTTTACTGAAGAAACACAAAAGACAGAGGATAATATTCTAATAAATGGTTGTTACGGCTACTCTTGCATTCAAAAAGAAAAAAGGGTAAAAAATAAAAATGGCAGAGTAGTCTGAGGAGAAGGTCTATGACTCACTAAATTCCTTAATAAGCACTCGCGGAGATATTTCTATATTCAAAATGATCAAAATGTATTTTCCACCAACAAAAATATTCTCCGTGGTTGACTTCAACTTCACAATAATCAAATAAAATACTTCTTAAGCAGATATAGCATATTTAGTGTATATTTAGCGGTAGATAAACTGTCTCACTCCTCACTCCTTCAACATGACAGTCAGACCAAGGGGAGAACCAGCTGTCCTCTCTCCCTAATCACAGGAAGAGGACGGTCCGACCAGGAGGAGGGTGTGAGCAGCTGAAAACAATATGAAATCAATCATAATTCATTAATCAATATGACCATAGGCCTTATTTTGATTTACCATTATCCAAAAAAATTATAAATTATACAAATGGCTCCTACAATGGTGATAAATCACTTAAAAAATGTTAAATAAAGAGAAAAATTCCTTTGGGAATTGACACAAAAGAAGCACAAGGTCTTGATGGGCTTATTTACTGATCATGTAGACATTTATAAAATCTCAGAGTAAAGTTGAGGAATATTGTATTAGAAAACAGAGAAAATTCAAGAAAAAGTGACTTTTTCAGCAAAGATATCAATAACTGAGTGTAAAAGCAATCCATTGTCATAGATCCAACTCCATGGGTTTTACTGGTGAATCAATGTTCTAGAAGATGATAGTGTTTCCACGGTAACTATGAGCCGCTTAGCCTTCAAAATGGTTCATATCTGATGACCATGAAAAGATGGCAAACTGTATTTTACACCAGTTATTTACATGTGCTAATAAAATTAGTGGATCAACAGGTATTGAGCTGTTTAGATCAGTAGATGGATTTGACTGTCAGCAGTTGTTTGGGTCTTTAGGGGTTAAATAAAGTCTAAGAATGTGTTCTAAGCATTTTAAAATACATAAATAGCATACTTGGGGTTCTTCCAATCCCTAGTTATTTAGTTTTTCAAAATTTCGTTAAAGTTTTTTTTGGTTTGAGTCAATGATGTCGTGACTAATCAACTTAAACTGGCTTCATTCCTCAACTATAAAAAGTAATTAAAAAGCCAATTTATTCTACATACATAGGACACAAACACACGTACAAAAATGGACTCAAGGCAAAAGCGTATTAAGGGTTATTGAATCAAAACATAGAGAACTGGAGAAATAGTGACTTTTCTCAACAAAATGTATCATTAAACGAGTGTCTCCATCCACTGTCATTGACCCAACTCCATGGATTTTACTGGTGAATCAATGTTGTAGAAGATGACTGTGTTTCCACGGTAACTACAGAGCCTCTGAACGTCCAAATGGGTCATATCTGATGACCATGAAAAGATGACAAACTGCATTTCACACCAATTTGGTTGCCAGTGGCTGTTTGGGTGTTTATGGGTTAATAAATATTTAATATTTAATGAAAATAATTTTAGCACATCTATATATTTTTATAAATATTCAAAAATATTGAGTGACAGCTAATGTTAATATACATACCAGTGGAACTGTCTGGGCTGTCACCATCTCCAGCGTCTCGTACAGATTTGCAGATGTCTTTGTTTTTTTCCTAGGGGTGAGTTTATTAAACAACAGTTCTTACTAAGAAACACACAGTTAAACCCACTCTGGATTATTATTATTATTACTTTTTTAAAGACAGCACCTGTGATAAGCAACATTTATCTAAGCATGCAATCATGATCACTAACCACCGGCTGCAAACAGTTCAGAATTGGAGAATTTAACTTAAAGACTACATTTAACTTAACCCTTTCATGCATGAATTATGAGAATCTTCGTCAATATTTTTTTTTCTTGAGTGAGGTTTTTCCTCTTTAGGCATGAAAATAAACAATACAATTGAATTTTTTTTTATGACCCTATTATTCATGAAGTTACAAAAATGTCCACTCAGCTGGACACTATGCATTTATTTTTGAAACCCATCATCAGAGAGTGATATACTGTGTGAAAACTATGAAATAAGAACTTTTATTCATTTATTTATTTTAATTATTTTAAATTATACATTTACATAAATATGTGCTAAGACATAAAGAACTACAGGGACACATTACAAAAAAAACCAAAAACAAAAAAAAACCCAAACACAAATCATACAGCAAACCTACAAACCTATTAAACACAAAAAAGAGTTAAAAACAAACTAAAAACCCACAACAACAACAACAACAACAAAACAACAACAAGATAAATACAAAATTATCAACTCCTCTTTACAATGCTCATTATAAGAACATTTTTAAGGCCGCTAATGGCATTTTCTCACATTTATAACATACTCTAATACTAGTTCTTACTCCATTTATGGAGATAATAAGAAAAAAAAAAAACCTTTTTGTTGAAGAAAACTGCTAATTACAGTGTAATAGCAATTAGCAATTGATTTACACTAAAACATGTTATTGCAGATCAGGTTTATCACGAACAGCAAAGTTACAGTAATGATTTGAACTGCAGTGTATGGGATGGTGCATTAGCGTCCACTGTGTTGGCTGATATGGAACTAAAACAACCAAACAGCTGGAGAATAGCTGTCCACTGTAGTGACCAGTATGCATGAAAGGGTCAAATAAATAAATGAATAAATACAGTATGTTCAGTGTAGGACTATGAGTGTTTAAAGCAGGTTTACTTCTACAGTCTACTCTCTTTAAACCGCCCGCCATTATACCGCTATTTCCGCCTATCGCCATCCGCCAGCCCAGTTCCATGCACAAACAACACTTATACCATTGATTTCCTGACCGTTATACCGCCAGCGTGATTGCCATCGAGTACACATAAATTTTAACAATGCACTGAAACAAACGCGCCAGACGCTGATCGCGACAAGCTACGAGTAGGTCTACGGAACGGCCACCGTTCATTTATCGCAGAACACTCAGTAGGTCAGGATGTCGGGAAGAGGACGTGGGATTAAGCCAAAGCCTCAAGATGATGGGGTGTCATTTCCCGACACGGTATAATAATGCTTAAAATGTTTCCCCACTTTAAATGATCCCTTACAACATAACAGAATCAAGATTTATTTAGAAACGCAATTAGAACGGGTTAACGGAGGCAGCATAGACATCATATAGTAAAGACATGCACATTATGGACGCAACCCGTTGTAACGCCATTTTCGCTATACCGCCAATTTGGCCGTGAACGGAAGTTGGCGGTATAACAAGAGTAGACTGTACTTCTGATTTGTACCATAATAACACATGGACATAATGATGATACAAATGGAGACATGCTGCCATCTGCTGGTAGAAAAATGGCACAGATGGATTTCATATTCACCCCAAATCCTCTATGTATGAAAAAAATGGACAAAGAGGAAAACTCCATTTTATGTGTAGTTTACCCAATTATGGTTTGATTTAGTTTGATGAGTCAGTTATCTTTTTTTAAACACATTTATTTATTTATTCATTCATTCATTCATTCATTTATTTATTTATTTATTTATTTATTTACTTACTTACTTACTTACTTACTTATTTATACATACATTTATTCATTCATTCATTAGAAGTCCATAGCCTTGTTGCTATTCACTTAATAATTTCTATCCTATTATGGTCAATAATGAGTCAAGTAATTTCATACCATTTGAATTCTGCCAACATTTACACATATGATGGTTTTCAGTTAAAAGATCATTTTACAAGTTGAGGAAGTCACCTTTTGTGGTAAAGCTGTTGAAGCGTGACTGAAAATACATAAATACCAAAACTACACATCAGAACGCCATGGATGTGATTTCATTATAACTGTCTTACAATTTTCTTAAAGATGCTGAATACATCTCTGTGTCTTAAACGTGACCAGACTGTGGTGAGTTTCAACTGTTTCAATACTTTTTCACCTTCCTCTCAAAGATTGAGGTGAAATGTGCCACGGCAGTTCTGTTTGCGTTTTGGTGATGTGCATTACCTGCAACAAGTTATGCAGCCCATTTAGATGTTTAACAGAAAACTCAGTGATTCTTCACTACATCTTCACCATAAACTGTGACTTTCCTTGACTAAAAAAAATATCTTTTCAATCTTTGACAAACATTGTATGGTACAATTCAAATGGGATTTAAAAGAATCGTTTGTCTTTTAATGGTCAGTATGTCTTTTGGTGATTGGATTTTCTTTTCAGAAACAAAAGAAAAACTAGTGGTTAATTGATTTCCATTTTAAAATAGAAAAATTAAAATTGAATTTCAAGACAATTTTCCTTTTCAGTGTCAAAACAGATAAACCGAATTTTAAAAAATGGATTGATTTTTGTTTCTCTTTCTAATAACAAAAAAGAAAGTGACTACCTGACAGAAATGGAAAAACGGACCGAAAATGGCTGTTTTTATTTGTTTATTTATTTATTTCATTTTCTGACACCAGATGTTGTCATTTTCAAGGATAAAGCACTAATGCCTAGGTCAAAAATATTCTTATGAACGATGGGTTTGTATAGATCTTCTGGTTTGTACGAAATCTGGAGTTTGTTGACATTCATGGAGGGAGCATGTCTACGGTGACTTCAGTTTGTTCAGTTGGGTTAGCCTACCTAACCCTAACTCTAACCCTAACTTGGCCTGTCCTCTGTGACATTTTCAGGCCTAAACAAGTTGAATTAACTTTGAAAGGCAGGAACAGCTGCCATGGGTAAAGAAATGAAATTGACACGGTGGCCAAAGTGTTAATGCTGTAACCTGGCAATTTTGTGGAAAACAAGATGGATGCCCATTGTCCCCTCCCATGACGTTTGATTGGATTTAAATCCCTCCGCTACATCTTGTAAACCAGTTTTAACTTGGATTGTGCAATTTGCCCCTGCTCACTCATGCATGAAAACCTGGGTCTGTAAATTTGGACAAATATCCACCAATCCCCTACCTACTGAAGTCCATAAAAGAAAATTCCAAAAATTATCAAATGTGGAACTGGGGCTAATTTTTCAAGATGTATAGTTTTTTTAATACATCCTGTAGATTACTGATACCCCCAGCCACTCATACAAAACCCCTCCTGCTCACTGATACATTTTTAACTTGAAATTATAGATAACTGTAAACTAGAATAAACTAAGTAACTGTCCGTTTTATCTCACCGGCCATAAACTATTGTGAAGGCACTGTGTCCAGTGTCGTCTTCATTAGCAATTTCTTCAAACACCTTCTTCTTCAAAACTACTGGTTGGATTCATTTCATATTTTATATGTAACTTCCTTGGGATAATGTCTACAAAGTACGTTCACAGTTTAGAGAACTTTAGATTTTTGGATTTTTGATGACTTTTTTAAATAACAAAAATTTGCCTTTACTCATAATGGTCCATATTTTGATGGTTTATAAAATGTAAATAGTTACAGATATCAATATAGTTACTATTGATCACTGATAGGAAGTCATATATGGACTTTCATATGGAGTTGTCTTCTCCTCCAGTGAAAGTACCACCCACTTCTACTGGGAGATGGATCTCTTGCATCCAGACCACAGGACTCTAACATAGACACAGACCCTGACAACCTCACATATTCAACTAGTTACTGATTCTTGATAGAACATGCCGGTGAGATACAAAGACATTGGTCCTATTTTTAGTTAGCTCAGTCAAACCAAGACAAACATCATTCTGTCAAGTCTTAACTTCCAATCTTTTCAAAAACTATTCAAAAATTTGTAAAAAAAAAAAAAAAAAATGAAATTCAGTCATCACGCTGCACCTCTCCTAATGGTACAGAATATGTGTGTCAAATTTGAAAATAATCAGGTGAGCATCTTCGAGAAATCAGTTGAAAAATCAGTTGACAAAATTCTCGGATGGATGAATGGAATTCCTGGTATATCTATAATAGGTGTGATCCCTCTTGACTGATACTGAACTTCAAGTTTCTATATCCTGTAAGAAGCAAAACATCAGTTTGTCCACAGTTTAAGTGCCTGAAAGGGTTGAACCTACCTTCTGCATAGTCCTGCTAAACAGCAGATGGATGCAGAGAGGACGAGGCCAATCAGAAATGAAAAGATGACCTGTGGTTCCTGAACTGTTTTCAACAACATCTTGAATAGATCTGGAATACAGAGGGAGAAAAAAAACAACAACATTGAAAAGAAGATGTGGATGATGTCATGAAGCAGTGGTTTAATGTAATAGAATTATTCCCGTGCTGAACACTTACCCCTTTGGTTTGGTTTGGTCTCTGAGACGCTGAGGATCATTCTATCTCTTGTTTCTCCCCTCTTACTGATACACTCAACGGTGTTGTTGACATGTTTCCCACTCAGAGTGACAGTGCTGTTGATGGTGTGGTCTGATACAGTGGTGATGACCGAGTACTTGGAGTGTTTCTCCAACATCGGCCACCTGATTGTGGGCAACGGAAACCCCTCGCTGATGCACACGCAGGTCACGACCTCTGACCTCACTGACCTCTCACATGAAGAGATGTTTAAGATCTTTGGAGATACTGTAAATACACAAGCAGAATCACAACATCATGGAAAAAAAGAGAATTGATGAGGGTAGGATATTGTCTTTTGTAAAATCAGTAGTATGGTGCTCTTCCACATCAGTGACATTAACATTTGAGCTCAGGTTCATGTTCACATGTTTTGTTGCACAGATGTCATGTCCAGAATGTTGAGCTGTGATGTTCCTGATGAGGAGAAGTCAGAGTCCCAGAATTCCAATTCACGCTCTTTCTTTTTAGTCATGTTATATTTTTATTTTTATTTTTTATTTTTTTTTTAATATATTTTTTCTACTTTGTTCCAGTGGTGGCTGGTGAAATATTTTTTTGGTTGCACAGTATCCAAGTCAGTTTTCTGCTCCACTATAACCACATATCACCACTAGGGTGCACCAAAGTACACACAGCTATCAGTTTTCAATGGTAACTATATTGATATCTGTAACCATTTCCATGTTATAAGACATAAAAAATATGGCTCATTATAGGTAATGGCAAACTTGTAGCATTGCCAAAATCGAAGTGGCTATTGACACATTATTGTGGCACGAAATATAGGTTTGTCTACTACCACAGAGCCAATCAGCGCCTTTGCTATGGAATGTGTAGACTGGTAAATTGTCACATCCTGAAACGTCACGTCCCGAAAAGTATCAAGGCAATCAGATAGCAAATAGGTCAGATCTACAGACAGTGGAGACCTAGCTCATCAGGTAATGCTTAGAACTGCACTGTAAGACTGGGGTTCAGTAACCTGTCAACAGATCATGTTTTTTCTGCAGAAGTATCTCAAAACTGTGAACAAACTTCATAGACGTTGTCCCAAGGAAGCTACATATAGCCTTTGAAATGAATCTGACCCATAGTTTTGGAGAAGAAGATGTTTGAAATGTAGACACTGGTGACCTTGAGTGTGACCTTTCAAGGTCACTGAAGGTCAAAGGTCATGGACCCAAATGAAAGTCCAAATATGACTTTCTATCAGTGCTCAACAGTAACTATATTGATATCTGTAACCATTTACATATTATAAGCCATCCAAATGTGACCCATTATATGTAAAGGTACATTTTTAGTATTTCAAAAATGTATCAAAAAATTCAAAAATCAATCTCAAAACTGTGAACAAACTCTGTTGGCATTGTCCCAAGTAAGTTACATATAACATTTCAAATGAATCTGAGCAGTAGTTTTGTGAGAGAAGATGTTTGAAGAAATCATTAACAAAGTAAGTAGCTAACTGATTATTTTTGTTTATTTGACAGAATTTGGCCCCTACACCAGGATGGTAAAGCACAGTGTTACTCACAGGTCACGTTCAGCGTCACCGTCTCCTGTGTGCTCGTGTTGCCTCTGAAGTTGACCTTACAGGTGACCTCAGTGCTGTGGTGTTTGGCTGAAGGGGTAAAGGTCAAAGAGGAGTTGTGTCCATGAGTGGTGGTGATGTTTCCTGGGATGTAAGAGTCATCCTCTGCAGATCGTCTCCATGTCCAGGTGATGTTTGGATCAGATCCAGAGCAGAGACCAGGAGCGGTGCAGGTCAGTGTGGTCTGCTGTCCCTCAGTCAGAGCAGGAACCTTCACTGTGGGCTTCTGGGTCAGGACTGGTGACACTAAATATTCAAACAGCATGAGGCAGAAAAATGAGTCTGCAGTGCATATTAATGCTAATTCCATTTCTAAGCTAATGTCCAACTCATTTACCTATCAACAAAAATAGCCTGTACACTCATTTATAAATAGAAAGAGTGAAATTATCAACAAGTGGTGCCAGGCACAACAGACCCCGCCCCTCACACGCATTGTAGCTTATTTTGGTGTCGATCCAGCTGATGTCATCATGTCTATGCATGTGCTGATGTCAGCATATAAACTGCCACTATATATGTGCCAAGTTTGAAGTAAATTGAAACAAAATTGATGTTTTTATAGACATTTGAAATTTTGCCCATTATAATAAATGGGAGAAGAAGAAAGATTTGGAAATTTCATCAAATTTTGAACTTTGACCTACTTTTCCCAAACTGGAACCACATCTATTCTGGGTCACTGGCAATCTATAAAGCCAATTTGGTATGAATTCAACCAATAGTTTTGCTGCTAGCGTGTTAATAAACAAATAAACAAACAAACTGAAACAAAAACAATACACCTTGCCTCCCCTTTGGAGGGTGGGGTAATAACATGCAGCAGTAATAATAATAATAATAATAATCTTTATTTATATAGCACTTTTCATACATTAAAAACTGTAGCACAAAGTGCTTTACATATCAGTTTAAAAATCAGTACCGCCCCCCACCCACACCCACCCACTCACCCGCACACACACACACACACACACACACACACACATATACATGCAAACCCACAAGCTCACACATACTTAAGAAGACTGACTAAGCACGGGTAGACCAGAACAAAAATGTACAAGTAAAGGTAAAAGATCAATTTAGGAGGCGCTGTCTCAGGGAGCCATCCGCACCAGGAGGCAGCCGCCGACCCCGGCGACCAGGCACCAGCAACCCAGCCCCACATCCCAACTAGTGGGAGAGGGCCAACTGGGACCCCCACCCACCAGAAAGGAGCGGACCCCAGTGAGAGAAGGTGCCACAGCCCCCAGTAGCTCCCATTAGCTTAGAGCTGACTCATACATAGTGAACCTTAGTTACAGTTACAGTGGGTATGGTTCATTTTAATCTAGTGTTGTGTTATATGGTCCACTGGTCTGATCATCATCAGAAATAACTTCTTTTATTCAAAGGCTATAGTCAAGACTTAATACAACCTGTTACTGGTGACTACAGGAACAGGATTTAAGAACACATGCATATTTGACACAGTCATTTGTTTTTACACCCACACAATGATAACATGTACTATGTGTGGTTAGATCTGTGAGGTCATTAAGTAATTAGTAGTTCACTACATTTGTTACATCACATTGTTAATAATCGATAAATCCAAACATAATTATTTCCATTTGCACACACAGTAACATTTCATACCTTTAACGTTGACAGTTGCTTCTGGCTTAGATGCGATGCCGTTCAGTCTGAGCTGATAATATCCACTGTCTGACTCTGTGAGGTCGTTGATGATGAGGCTGCAGTTACTTTTGGTTAAATTAAACTCCAGCAGTGACATTCGGCCCTGAACTTTGTGGCTCTGACTGGAGTTAAATATTACATCATTACACTTTTCTTGTAATTGACATTTGTACCAGATTACACTTTTGGCCTCAAATCCACCCGCAGTAGAGAAAGAACATGGCAGAACAGCACAGAGTCCAGCCTCTGCTGTTATTTCTCCTGCAGTGATGTTAATATAGAGTCCATTTGTACCCTGTGGTTTATTCTGTGTTTCACCTGTAAAATAACAGAACATGTGTAACCTTATCAACTATAGGAAACACTTCAAATTAAACACTCTATGACTTAATTCTGAGTGATCACATGGTTTTTTACACAGCATGTGTTAATAAATGATTGATGATGATTCTGATTCTGATATTGATCATATTTTTCTAGTACATATTGTACAAATTATAATTTATTATAATTAATATTCTAACTGTGTTTTCATAGAGTATGTATATTTTAGAGTTATATGTATATATTTAGAACTTTATATTTGTAGTATTGATCATTTCTTTCCTGCTACTTTTTTAATATATTTGTACTTGAGCAATTGTAACACATAACAGTTTCCCCTTGGGATTAATAAAGTATTCTGATTCTGATTAAATGCTTCTAAAAGCATCATAAACATGTTTATCATTTGATTATATGACATTCATATGAAAAGTTTCTAGGCTGCCTAAACACCCCTTCAATCATGTCTTATGAAATATTAATAAATAACATTCTGCACTGAATGATAATTTGACAGATTAGACCTCCATGCAAAGAAAACAATATTTTGAATGCAATTTCTTATTTATTTATTTCTAGAAAGAAGTTCAATAACAAAAAAAAAAAAAAAAAAAAAAAAGAAAAACTGTTTGGTTATCTTTATCTTCTCTGAAAAACCAGGAATGAAGATCTATCTGCAGGGTCCTTGATATTTACCACTTCCCTAAAAGTCTACTTTCAGTCTGATGGCACCAGGTTTGACACATCACACCTGTAAAAGCTTTACTCTACATCACATTTGGTGATGTAAAAACTTTAAAACTTTATGCTATTATAAATCCTGTTCATAGATTTAACATCAGAGTGATATAATCTCTCTACACATCAGAAAAATGTTGAACTTAATCCAAACGTACATATGTGATGTTTGGACCACAGTTCAAATGATGGTGATTATGGTGATCAAATATTGAAAAATACTTGTTCTAGAAGTGGAGTCAGACATTAATAAAAGCTTCAGTTTCTTAAAATTGTTTACAGTAGCATTAGAATCACATTTATTGAGTTTGTTAAATGTATTGTTGTTTGTTATTCTTTTATTAAATCCACTGCACATATAAAGGATTCTATCATAGTGAACTTAATATATGATGAAATACTATGAGCTGGGGATCACAACACTACATGTACATAATAAATGAACACTACAAACATGGGAAAATGAATAAATAAGTTACATAATGCAGCTCTGATAAAGTCAAATGCTTCATATAAAGTCACTCAATACATAAATGCTGTTAAAATTATACTTTACACTTAATTTTGCACATGAATTAAATTTGTACCTTTATTTTGATAATCATTTGTTGCATGAATCCTTTTTCAATTTTCATTTTAACAGTTTCAATGTGTCATATAGTACGTTTAATATTTGTCTCCTATTTGTAATTCATGATGCATTATATCTGCAAAACACAGTAAAACGTACCTGCAGCAGCATTGTTTCCTTTCAGGGACAAGAGCAGAGCCGTCAAGATGAGAAACATCTTCATTTGGTTCTTTCAGATACAGGACTCTCCCTCCAGGACACACAATCTACTACCCTGAAGCAAAGACCTCTTAAATACCTTATGAGCTGCAAACAGACAGGAAATTCAGTTCATGAAACTGGACCAGAAACAGCGCCACAGTCGAATGCTCACATTTAAATGCAGGATGTTACACATCGTCACACATATGTAACACATCTCACAAACTGTCATGATTTTTTTTTTTTTTTTTTGTCTTTTAAAAACAGCTACAAATATCTATAACTGTTTAAATTCTTCACTTTATTTTGCACAAATTTTGTCAGAAATGGCATTTTAATAGGCATCAGAAAGAGCACCTCACATACAGTTTAATGTATAAATATGTAAATATAGTGTGTGTGGTGTTCACACTGATGTGTGCAGAGACTCTCAGCCTTATACACTCTTCCTCCTCTGTTAGTACCTCTTCCTTCTTTACAGTCCAAAAAGTTTCCAGGAAGTCTCTCAGTACTCTGGTGTTCATCATTTCTCTTTCTGCAAACTCACTCAGTTACCCCTAAATTATTTACTTAATATATGAGGTTCTTTGCTGTAAAAGTGTTGCATTGACCAGGGACAAGTTTTGATAAATACATGATGAGGTTATTTGGTCCCAACTCTGTTTTCCTGCATAATACACAGCCTTCAGAACTGTGTGCATTACTGTTGAATTTGTGCAGCAGTGACATTAGGACCATTCCATCACATTTTGATAACTGTATATTTTAGATCTCTTATGTACTTTGTTCTATTATTGTTATTTAATATTGCATTTAATTCTAATCGCCATTATATTATATTATGCATAATTAATACTTGTGTAATTCTGTCACAGATGTTAGTGCAAAATAACACACACCATTTTTCTCCTTTGGATTCCTCCTGTGCTTTAAGCATAACTCATGCACTGCAAACATGTCTGTTAATTTAACACCGACAATGTTGAAATTAACACTCACAAAGTGTCTATGTGGCCACACTGTACAGTGTCAAGATAACATTTTTGAAAATGTTTAAAGATTAACACCCAGTTTTAGTTGGTTCAACACTCTTCATCGTTAAAAAGTAACACTTGAGACACTTGAGATAGTGTCAAAAGTAACCCTTTTCTCCCAACACCAACAACAGTGTAGTGTGGATACAGCACTGGAAAGCGTTGTGTGGTGTTACTTTTTAACAATGGAGAGTGTTGAACCAACTAATACAGAATGTTAAGCTTTCAAGATTTTCAAAAGTGTTATCTTGACACTGTACAGTGTGGACACATGTAGACACTTTGTGAGTGTCTGCATTTTAACACCCACAGTCAGGGTTAAATTTAACATTAATGTTAAAAACACTCTGATTTGGCAACTTTTATTTGTCAAACATAACACAGGCAATGTTATTTTATAGCAATGTGGTGATAATACAACACCAACACCCTCTATTTAACATTGTCCCTGAAATTTTAACACTCCCATGTTTGCTGTGTACATAAAGTGCAGTATCCCTGTGCTGTGTGACTGTAGTTTAAAGGCGAAAAGTGAAGTGGTTAGAAGAGCATCAACCACCTTCTGAAATGTGTGAAGATGAAATGCAAATAGTAACACAAACAGTAAAGTTTGAGAAAAGCTTTAGGTAAAGTTCTTCAGTGCTGTTTTACTTTTTCTGACCGTTTCATGACATCGCATCCTATTTATCCTGGTAAATGACAGCTGTGTGAATCTGGACGGCTGTGAGCTGTTTTTAGCCACAGGGTGTCATTAGTAAAACACTGAATTAAATTTAATGTCTGTGTGTCAAGATGTATAGAAGAAACTAAACTATTTCTACCCATAGTCATATTTATGGTCAGATTGAAGGTCAAGGTAACTTTATTTGTACCTGTGGGTAGATTTGTTCTGCAGTAACAGGAGAGGGCTTTGGCATTATACAACGTTAAAACAAAACACAGACACACAAGACAAGACAAATACACATGGGCAAACGACAGAGGCAAGTACACACAGAGGCTCACTGACTGTTGACTCAGAGAAAAATGAATTAAAAATAAATAAAGACAGAAGGACAAAGAAAACATGAAACTGTAGACACTAGAAACAAATGTAGATTTCAGTAAAAGGTTATAAGAATTGATATGTTGAATAAATAAATAAATGAAGTGGGATGTTTCTGTGATATGTCAAATGACCAATTCAGATAAATAAATGGATGGTGATGATGATGACGATGACGATGATGATGATGATGATGATGATGATGATGATGATGATCAGACAGTTACAGTTAATGCAGGTAAATGTAGGGATGGGAGTTGAGAACTGGTTCTTGTAGAGACTTTGCAGTAGTCATTTACCACAGCTGCAGAGTTTCCATTACAACAAAAGGGGAAGTACCTCTAACATGCAGAAACATTTAACCACACAGCATCCAATTAAATTAGATGAATATAACGTCTTTGATCGTCTGCTTAGTGAAGCAGTCTGTGACTATGGAAATGGAGCGTACGGCAGGTGTCCTCTGTCGCAGCCATAACAATAAAGTCCCCCAGATTCAATCGAAAGTGTCATTATTAGCACCATTTCAGTGTATCAGCCTGCTTTCGCTATTGTTTATGAATAATCTCCATGTCCTAGAATTATATTTAGATGGTGAGGAGGCTCAAAGACTGCAGAAGGTAGATCTCACACTCCTTTAAATACACCCGTATAAGCCTTTCTGGGTTTTGTTTGAATGAAATGTAAAATGTTAGAGCATATTTGACATTAAAGAGTTAATGCAAACAAAGCCATTTGTACTATAGTTTATTCCCTAATCCAATGAGAACTGATAAGAGAATTGATAGGGAATCAAATCAATAATCGATATTGATAATGAAACCAGAATTGCTCAATTCTTATCAACTCCCATCCCTTGGTAAAAGACACCGTAAGTGAATAGCAGAGGTAACAACAACAACAATCATTATTATTATTATTATTATTATTATTATTATTATTATTATTATTATTATTATTATTATTATCGGAAGAAGAGGAAGAAAAGAAGAAGAAGAAGAAGGCAAAAGAGTAGAAGAAGTAATTGCAGTGTCATGTTCACTAACTATATGAACACAAACAACTCTGACACTAATTAACATTAAATATTTACCTTGATTCAAACCTTATTTCTCAAATGCATTTATTATTTTAATTTATTTATAATGTATTTATTAATTAAAAAATGATTGTTTGTGTCTTTGCTGTCAAGCAGATGCTTTTTGAAAAGTACATACAATAGCTATGATGCAAATTTATGACATATCCATAAATAATGGTAATTAAACAAATTCTCCATCTCAGGTATGCAGATTATTTTGTTGATGTTCCTTTTGATCAGTCCCTCCAGTCAATAATAATTATAAAAAAAAGATCCAAAAATAAGTAGACTGAACCAAGTAATGAATAACAGCATTACTGAAATAGGGCTTTGAATGTGACCCATGAATGTCAGGGATCAAAGGTCACCAGGTCACATGTGTATATTCAGAAAGAGTGTGTAGCAGCACCTCATTATAAAAACAGTGGAGAACTGAAGCAGATTTGAGACAATAGTCAATAAGGGGTTAAAGTGAGAGGATATTGAATTACAACAGCTTATTTAGTAATGCTTTAAAATAACCCCCCAAAGTTTATAAATATATACACAGCTTAGATAAAAATAATTTTTGTCATTTATCAGGTACCTTCATCAGTTTAATCACATCTGTAAAGAATCAAAGGGAATCACATAATTAAGGGCTTCTAATGGATTCATTTACAAAGTGTGTGTATTCACTCATTTTCAACAACAGCCCTAGAACCACTCCATATGTGATGCTGTGTCATTATGGTTTATTATTCATTGTACAATGTCTTTAGATTGTGTTCTCATATAAGTTCATATAAGTTCATTGCCTTTTATAGCATCTCTATATTTGCAGTCAGTAACTTCCTGTTAATACTGTGGGTGTTACACGGTGGAGGACTGTCAGGACCAGCAGAGCCTTATCTGTGTAGAATGTCTTTATTGAGTAATTAGTCAACTTTTATCATGGCATTCTTACATGTGAGCAAAACAAAAAAACAAAACAAAACAAAAACTTCCCATCCTCTGCCTCCGCTGCACCCCATCTTTTTGCCGATCTACTGAAAATTCAGAGATTAAAAAAATAAAAAAATTGAGAAACTAGACTCCCAAAAAAAGGCCAGTAAAGGTTTTCTGTGCCATTTCAAAGTGCTATGAGTAGATAACAGCTACCACTGAGCACAACAGGCTGTTTTACTTTTTATATTGGGTATTGTAATTGTTTTGTCGCCTGTCTGTCTCAGCCATCAGACACACCTGCTGCAGCACCTCAGCATCAGGAGAACATTTAAGGGTCTCCTCCACGGCACCAGATCCTTACACCTCTTACCTCCATAGACTCTCCTGGACTTTCATCTACATCCCATCACACCTCATAGACTGACTCACCACCGGACTCTGACATCATCTCCCCTCAGGTCAGGGCTGCATGATTAATCGATTTTAAATCAAAAGTGGATTTTTTAATTTGGTTGATTTTTAAAAAAGGGAACTCGTCAAATCGATTTCATCTCTTTCGTGCCTCCAGGCTGTGTGCCTGTGGGCTACCGTAGGCTCCTCCTCCTATCTGTGACAGCGGTCTTTCACAGAAGTCTGTGTAATGACCACTGATAAACCTGTGATGGGCCCACAGTAGTGACACTAACTTAAGCTGTGGTCCGCCCACTGATCCCCCAGTTCAAATATACCTGCACGGGGATCACTCATCTTATGTTGTCCTACACAGATCCATGATCCCCTGTCTGGGTCCCAGGGGCCGCACCCTCAGCAGAGTAGCCCAGACAGCCCTCTCCCCAGCAGGGGCATGGCGGGGGGGGGGGGGCTCTGCTCCCCCCGTCAAATGCCCTGTCCAGCCTGCCAGAGCTGAACAGATCCTGTTTGACAGTCACAGACTTTTTGGATATAAAACATAATCATATAATTACTTTATCCTGTTACACATTTGTAGGAAAATTGTTCATACCTAGTGCGAGAATTCTTAACCAGAAATGTGTTTTGTGAGACACAACACAAGGTCACTGTGGCCTTGACCTTTGACCTCTAAATTGTAATCAGTTCACCCTTTAGTTCTCATTCACACTTGTGACAAATGTGACAAAATTCCATCCATGTATTCCTGTGGTATGAACGCAGTCAGACAGATATACAGCTGAAAAAACATTCAACCTGAAAACATAGTATTAATATAATATTTAAATCCAACCATAGTCTTTTCCTCACTTTCCCCAAACACTTCTATTTCATAAACCAAATATCCTATGAATGTCACTCTCTGGGGGTAAACTCCACCTGTACAAACTCCAAACACATACTTTCCTACTGAGGAAATGTCAAAAAGCAGAAAGTCCTTCAATGACAAAATACACTGAGACCACATGTATATATGTGGTTTACAGTGGTGTAAACTGGCAGTGTTTTAATCTGGCATCTGGGTGGTATGTGGTCATATAAAATGCTCGGTTCAGTGAAGCAATATACAAAAATCAAAAATCAAAGAGCCGGTTGATCAATACTGTACCCACATAGTTTCAGTTTTATATTATAGTCATGTGTTTGGAGTTCTTCATTTAATTATAATAAGAAAACAGCAATATTTGAATTGTTCAATATATAAAATTTACAAGAGTGTGCAACACAAGCTTCCATCAGCTTATTTGTCCACTAGCATCAGCTCAACCCATCTCTACTCAGCATGGCTTGGCTTGGCTTGGCTTGGCTTGGCTTGGCTTGGTTTGGCTTGGTTTGGTTTGGCTGCACTGCATTTCTGCTACAGGTGTAATTTCTTAGCATGGATAGTTATTGTGGCATAAACTATTGTAACATCTTCACTGCAACTGCAGCTACAAGCAAATGAACAATGAAGCACAGTGGAACTTCAAACTGTAAGTCATAATTTAAAAAATGAAACAGAATGTCAAGATTTTTAGGGGGCTTCAAGACAATAGTTGTTTCCATGTCAGATTTTACTCTAGGTTGTCTTATTGTCCCACATCTTGACATGATGATACACATACCGTTAGCCTCGGCATAATTGTCATATTTTTGGCCAAATAGTGATATCTATGTAGCTTTACTCTTCTAACACTGCTGCTTTGTTTTACACAGATATATCATTTTGGCAAAAAAATATGACACAGGCAATTATGCTATGAGGCCAATGATATGTACTGATGCAGCAGTGATTCTGGATCGAATGATCTGTGATCTGCATTTTTTTATTTTAGCTTTAGTAGCACTTGCACCAACTCCAAATCCTACCAAAGACTTGTTATCTAATAGTGTCTAGAGGTGTGTTTTCTAATTCAGCAGAAACACTAAATGATCTGTGGCAGGCCAAGACAACTTGAGCTGATGCTTGAGGAAAAGCAGTGTTAGAAACGGTGTTAGCTAATGTCAACAAATGACAGGATCTCAGTGGGACAAACATAAACTTGCTTACATGCAGATGTCAACATCCAAGACAACAGTCTATAAATTAATTTTCTACGTAGAGGACTGGGATAACCCTGATACTCGCTCCTGAGGTCTTCAGTTCCTCTTCTTATCCTCTACAGTGGTAACAATATGTACCATTATCTTAGGCCTTGTCCATACGAAAACAGTTTCGGTCGTAAAAGTTTTGTATCAGATAGGCCTTTCGTCCACATGAAACCGGCATTTTCAGTCACTGAAACTGCAACTTTTTGAAACCGGGTCCCAGAGTGAATAACTCTGAAATCGCCAGTTTTGTGTCTTCATCTGTACAACCAAACCACAACTTTTCTAAAACGATGATGTCATAGCCCCGCCTCTCTAACCTTTCACCCTAGAAGCAAGATGCCACTTCTCAATGGCGGACTACAGAGTAGTGCTCATGCTACAACAGCTATTGAGCTTATTGGAAAAACTGAATCAAAATCTTTTTCTACTCTTTCATTACAATGAGCAACAAACAACCATAGAAAACAATATTCACCACATGCTCTTGGATCTACTGCAGAGAGGGGAAACCAGAAGGAAATACTGGATCAGACCCAGTAGAACCAAGCAAGCTTCATGTACATGCTCCACAGATTCTTCTCCATTTTTTGCAAAAGCATTACAGCACCACCTACAGGCCTGGCATTTGTACTACATCGTTTTCAGTCAGTTTCAGTGGTTTTCATGTGGACGCAGATATTTCCTGAAACTACTCCGTGTTTACGGAGCACATTTTTGAAAACGACAAAGAAAAACATCAGATAGGAAAAGATGCGGCTTCGTGTGGACAAGGCCTTAAAAATGGTGCTAGCTAACATCAACAAACAGCCAGCTATCATCAACACAACAGAGGCTTCACATATGCTCATGCAGATCTTACATATTGGACCTTTAGCAACAACATTCTGATTCTGTTCCCACCCAGAACTTTATCTAAGGCTAAATGCATGCATATGAGAATGAGAGTCTCTGTTTCCTCAGTTCGATAAAAGACTGAACTGAGCTTTTTATGGTTGAAAGTGTTCATGGGACCAAGACTCAGATACAAGTATGACTGAGGAGTAGTCACTCTAACATGCCTCTAAAACCTCCCCCATTATATCCTTCACATTAGAGTAAACAGATGCATCCTCCTCTTCTTCCTCAGGAATACAGTGCTTTGTATCTTCATCCTCCCTGACCATCATCTCCTCCTCCTCCTCCTCCTCCTCCTCCTCCTCCTCCTCTTCCTCCTTACACTCTGACTTTTCTTCTGGAACTCCACCATTTACCTGCATCTCCTCTTTCTTTTCTTTTCTAATTTCAGCATATTCAGTCTTTGTTGCCTCTTCCGTCTTGGTTCTGGGACTCCTTCTTTTTAGTACAGAGAAATCGATGTTGGCGTACTCCACTTCCTTCAGTTCACTGTTGTGATCAGGGGCTACTTTAACCACTGCCAGCTCAGCTCCTCCTTCGGCTGCCTCTCGTGTGTGTGTCTTATGTATCTGAGGATCTTCCATCTGTTAGTTACAAATGAAAATACACAACATTGAGAAAAGACCAGAAACAAGTCCAAAATCTGCCTACGAAACACTGTTCCATTGTTCCTAATCTGAATAGGGTTCCGTCAAGGTAATGAAAATCAGCTTGAGGTAAGAATGGAAGCTATGGCCAATGCATATCTCCTTTTCAGTAAAATTAGGGCTATGAGAAAATGTTCAGCAGGTTTCTCACAAAAGAAGAAAAGAACAGAAAAGTGACAAAAAGGGACAGAAAAGTGACATGGAATTGACTGATACAGAAATGCAATATTTAGAGCTATTCTAAACTTTAACTTTGCAACCTAACCCTGTCTTACATATAATTAAATTAACCCATAAAGACCCAAATAGCCACTGGCAACAAAAACCATCTACTGATCTAAACTGTTAAATATCTGTTGATCCATTAATTCTATCAATACATGTTAAAAAAAATGGTGTAAAATACAGTTTGTCGTCTTTTCATGGTCATCAGATATGACCCATTTGGACGTTCAGAGGCTCCGTAGTGAATGTGAAAACACCGTCATCTTCTACAACATTGATTCATCAGTAAAACCCAAGGAGCTGGATCAATGACAGTGAACGGAGACACTGGGTTTATGTTCAGTTATTGATGTCTTTGCTGAGAAAGTTACTTTTATTTGAGTTTATTTGAGTGTTCTCTGTTTCTGATAAAATAACCCTCAACTTTAATCTGAGTTGTTACGAACATCTATATGATCAATTAATTAAATATAGGAAAATACATGAGTTACATGGAAAAAATGCAAAATAAGGAGGATAATAGCCTATTGTAATTAATAGTGATAAATTGTAGTGGCAAAATTATATGTCACTTATGTAAGTGTCAGACCCACACTGTAAGACTGGATAAGTTGAGTTTACTTAAAGAATTTGAGGAAATGACCCATCTGTTATTAAAAGTCTCACAAACAGTGGCCGTTATCCTCATCCTCTCAGAAAATAAACATGATCAGCAGTAAAGAAAAGAACTGATAGAAGGAGAACCGAAGAATCAATATTTTTGTCGTGTTCTGGTTCTGCGTGTAGCTTTTGGCAGATAAGGAATGATATTTGATTCTGAACTCTAGATTTCTAGTCTTACAACATCTAAACTATTATCACCACTTAGATCCAAATCCTCTGATTTCCCCCTGGGATTAAAAAAGTATCCTGATTCTGATTCTGAAATAAATCACATATGGTATAGATGTGGCCCTCTAGCCTCCATGATGTTATTTTATAACTTATATAATTACAGGCACAATTCATAACCCTAAACTGTAGCTATAGCTTCTAAGAGTGAAAGTGCTGCCCCCCTTTGTTGACAGTTGGAATAACATTTTTAGTCTTAGTCTACATTATTATTTTTATTTTTGTTTTTATTATTATTACATATATCCTATTGACTGTGAATAATGAAAGCCAGTAGTACAATAGTACAGTACTTTCACTACAGTAAATAAATCGATCTAGTCTTGGGTTATCGATACATTGTACAACTGTATGAGAACACAGGTACAGGACAAAGTGAAGAGGACAAATGATTTAAATACCGGGGGATCCTCCTCATTGGTCATCATCTCCACGGTCTCATCTGGACCAAAAGTCTTCTGTTTTTTTCTGGAAGATGATATCAGAAAAACCAAAAAAAAGGAGAAAAAGAAAAGCTATTAATTTCTGTATAAAAAACAAAATACAATATATATTGAAGTTTATTGTTTACCTGTGGCATTTTTGGGCAATACAGCAAAGGACTGCTGTCAGTGCTACTCCTACTATGAAGGCAATGATGACCTCTACACTGGATAGAGCTTCCATTATTTTTGGTTGCGGTTGTTCTGCAAGAAAAAAAACAAAAAAAAACAAATCAAAACTTCACTCAAATGTCAAATTCACTATATATATACAGGGGTTGGACAAAATAATGGAAACACCTAACATTGTGGCATCATAGAAGGTGTTTCCATTATTTTGTCCAACTCCTGTATATATATATGTGTGTGTGTGTGTGTGTGTGTATAAAGTATAAAAGCGTGTGTGTGTGTGTGTGTGTGTTTGTGTATCTACACAGAAATTAATATAAATTAGCATGAAAAGTACACAGCATAAAACAAACATGCCAGATAGGGCAGAAAAGAAAAATAAGAGTGAAAATGCACATGCAGAAGTGCAGAAATGTGCAATAAGAGTCACTGCTGCAACTTCCTGTTTTGAATGAAAAAAATGCAAGCGTTTATTTCTTTGGACAGCTTCCTGAAATATTTTCCAGATAGAACAACATAACACACTGTTTAACAGCAGTAAAACCATTTGAGTTGAGGACACATACCCTCCTGCTCTGTATTGCTTATTCCAATGGTGAGGTTCTCCACTGCTTCTCCGTATTCATTGGTGCTGACACACTGGACATCTGTGCTGCTGAGCTCTTTCACTTTTACAGTGATGGTGCGGTTGATTGTGCACTTTGACACAGTGTAAGTGCCTGAGTATTCAGTGTGTTTGTCCAACAGAGGCCATGTAATGGTGGGTAAAGGAAGCCCCTCACTGACACACACACAGGTCAGGACCTCAGACCGACTTACACAACCAGAACTCTTTTGGATCTCTGGGAGAACTGCAAACAGAGAAATGAATCCCAACATTACTGCAAACATCCAGAATATTCACAATCATCACAAACTTCCATGACAGTCTACTTACGAAACACAGTTATGTCGACATATGCTGTAGAAGTCTTGCCCTGGTGTTGTCCTGTACACATGTACTGTCCAGAATCATCTGCTGTCATATTATGGATAACAAGTGTGGCTGATCCAGTGTCATTCTGCAGGTTTGTGTTGGTTCCACTGGGACCAAGTTTAGCCCAAATGATGACGGATGGAGGAAAACTGTCAATACTGCAGGTCAGATTCAGAACATCACCCCTCTTCACTCTTCTGTCTCCAGTTATTACAGGTTCCCTCATGTCTATGAAGCAAAAATTTAAAAAAAGCAAAAATTAAAGTCAAATACTGAAATGCAGGAAATAAAAATAAGTTTATACATGTAAATATTATTAGTACAGTTAGTAGTTCTTGTGGTTGTATATTTTTGATCTGTGGATCAGCGGACCTGGGTCGGGTTGGTGCGGGTCTAAAAAATGACACTTTATTTGCGGGGCAAGTGAAATAATTCCACAAAAGCAGGTTGAAAAAAAAAAAAAAAAAAACTCGACCCGCGCATTGTCATTGAAACATGGAAATTTACCATAAATGTTGAAGATCTAGAGATAAAAACACGTATTTTTACTATATGAATATGATACCCTCTTGCAGGGCTCATGAAGGTATACAGTAGGGCATTAACAGAAAAGTCGGTTTGTCGACACGTCTGTGGCACAAGTCAACGTTACTTTGGAAAGTTGACTAGTCATGTGTTATTCTCTCTCTCCCTTCCATCACCTGACAGCACGTGAGCCTTCATTCAGCGCATGTCGATACTCTCATCTTTCTGCATAAAAACATGGAGCACAAGGTAGTGATGTGTGGCTCAGCGGACCTGGGTCGGGTTGGTGCGGGTCCAAAAAATGACACTTTATTTGCGGGGCAAGTGAAATAATTCCACAAAAGCAGGTTGAAAACAAAAACTCGATCCGTGCATCAGTAGTGCAAGGCCAAGACCGAAGGAAGAAGACGACTCATAGGAGGATTATTAAACTGACTGTGATCTAGAAAAACTATGGTCTCAGTAATGTTCTGTGAACCATGAAAGCACCACCAATACTGAGTAATAGTTTGGACAGCCAGTGTGTTTGAATTATTCTGTTCATTTATTTCATTCAGACTCTTTTCTCTAACATGCTGTGCGTCTCGGCTGCTGCTGTCTGAACCTTTTCCTACTTTATGTCGTCCACAGCGTCCACTACACAGCCCCATGTGCAGGCAGAGCAGCAGCTCCACTGACCGCTGCTGTCACTGTCCTGTTCCACTGACAGACTGAGGAGGGCTTTCAGACCCCACATCATCCAGTAACTGTAGTCAAGGGGGGAGAAGTTGAGTTTAAGTGGCTGTAGTTAATACAAACACTCCTCATGTTCCTGGATTATACCACACACACACATACACACTGTTCACAATGCACTATATCCTTTGCACAGACTCTCTTAACACAACAGTCTCCTTTGCACTGACTCTTTGTGGAAATTTAAAACTGTGCTTTTACTATTGTAATACTGTTGTAATACTAGTACTACTGAGTTATTTGATCTTAAAATCACCTTATTTTCACTTAAATATCACCTGATACAATAACCTATGACATTGATATTACAGGGACGCTGTAAAACACCAGAAAAAGAAATTTGTGGACACTTAAGACCTCATTATTTGTGATTTTCTGGGTTAAAATGAGCGTTTTTGGCATTTTTTGATGGGCCCTTCATACTTTGCAGTGGGGGGCCAAGCATTGACGGATTTTGCTGAAATTTTTTTGGGGGGGCTATTATCATGTTGGAGATTAACTGGTTTAAATAACACCGTGATCTGAAGAGAAAAGTGATTTTTGAGATGCCCTATAGAGTATCTATCTATCTATCTATCTATCTATCTATCTATCTATCTATCTATCTATCTATCTATCTATCTATCTATCTATCTATCTATCTATCTATCTATCTATCTATCTATCTATCTATCTATCTATCTATCTATCTATCTATCTGTCTGTCTGTCTGTCTATCTGTCTGTCTGTCTGTCTGTCCGTCCGTCTGTCTGTCAAGTAGATTTAAAGACAATTCAAGGTGTTAGCCTATGTTTTCTTTTGGTTGAATGTCTGAGAAGGACAGTCGATGCTTGTGTCTTGCCAGTTTTTTATTCTGCTCTTTACTGTACGTTGTTAATGTTACAGTAAATGTTAATACACATTGCTCATTGTTGAATGGCTGTGTGTCTGTGTTGTTCCTCTGCTATCAATGTGATGATGTCATCATATGACTAGTTGAGTCGACTTTGACTTTCTTGACAAATAAGTCAATCTGAAAAAAATCTGAGGTCACTAATGCCCTAATATACAGTATATCACCAATAATAATTCTAAACGAGGTCTCCCCGCTCAAAGGTTTTAGGTAATATTTCTTAACAATCAGCTACTCTGAAGGAAAACACATTCTAAAAACAGCTGATGTACTTACATATCACTTTAACATCCACTTTTCCCATCAGAGTGTTGTTGATGTATTCTACTATACAGATGTACTGTCCAGAATGTTCTGCTGTCACATTATAAATGATAACAGTGGCTGATCCTGTGTCCACCTGGATGGCAGTTTCAGTCCCGTTCAGTAGCTCAGTGTCAGTGTCGTTCTGGAGATTGACTTCTGTTACATTTTGCACATTTTTGCCAAATGGTTTTTGCCACATGACAAGTGCTGGAGGGAAACTGTCGATGCTGCATGTCAGATTCAGAGTGTCCCTTTCCTTTACACTTATATTCTCAGTCATTTTCATTTCCTTCACATCTATGAGACAGAACAGCACATTATTAAATGTTATGCTGCATCAAATTTCCAAAATCTATCAATTTCAGAGAAAAAACAAATAACATGCCTTAGTCAACATTTTAGGCCTAACATACGAGGTGTTACTCACAGGTCACATTCAGCGTCACCGTCTCCTGTGTGCTCTTGTTGCCTCTGAAGTTGACCTTACAGGTGACCTCAGTGCTGTGGTGTTTGGCTGAAGGGGTAAAGGTCAAAGAGGAGCTGCGTCCATGAGTGGTGGTGATGTTTCCTGTGAGGTAAGAGTCATCCTCTGCAGATCGTCTCCATGTCCAGGTGATGTTTGGATCAGATCCAGAGCAGAGACCAGGAGCGGTGCAGGTCAGTGTGGTCTGTTGTCCCTCAGTCAGAGCAGGAACCTCCACTGTGGGCTTCTGGGTCAGGGCTGATGGGTGACAAGCAAACAACAGCATGAAGATACAGAACTGGAGTGGAGCAGGAGGACAAACCTAGAGGTGTCAGTCACAGGATTTGCAAAATATAACATAGAATAGAATAGAATAGAATAGAATAGCCTTTATTGTCATTGTGTGTACAATGAAATTAGGATCTTAGTTGTTGCATTAAAACTGTGAGCAGATTAAATATACTGAGTTATTGTAGCGCACAAATACAATAATAATATTAGAATAAAATATTCAGTGAGTTTTTATTTGCTGATGCTCACCTTACCTTTAACAGAGACAGACGCTCTGGTACTAAATGTGAACCTATCATACCGCTGGTTAAGCCAACCAGTCACTTTGAATTGATATGATCCAGAATCAGACTGGTCCAGGTCATTGATGATGATGCTGCAGTTTCCCCGATAGAGGTTAGGTTCCAACAGTGATACTCGACCTCTGAAGCCTGGCTGAATTTCGTTTTGGTTCCGGGAGTGAAAGATGATGTCAGAATAATCACATTTTATTTTAGACTCATCACATTTATGCCAAACTGCACTTGCAATAGGGCTAAAAGCAGTAGTGAAAGAGCAGTGAATGACAGTACAGAGTCCAGCCTCTGCTTTTATTTCTCCTCTACCGAGAGAAATACAGAATCCATATAGACAGACTGGTGTGGTCATCCCTGCATCTGTTAATACAAGAACAAAGACACATGACATTTACATTACATTTGTCTAGTAAATGACAAATAAAGGTCATTACTATTAATTCATTATTTTATCATCCAAAAATAATAACACAGTAATTAGTGAATGCAATTTATGATTAATTATTTAGTTTGGTTTAGAATAGTTTTTTTTTTCTTCAGATTCAAACTTGTCTTATGGACTCAGATGGTCTTGTTTGACTAAAACCTGTGGACCTATTTTAGAAGGTCAGAATAACAGATGATTCTGCTTTTAAAGATCCAAGTCCAGAGGGAAGACACTGTCTATCTGAGTCAGAATTGTATGTTTTTTCTCCAAAATACTGACATTTTCAGCTTTCTTTGGTTTGAATTCTGTACAAAGATGTTCAGATACATTTACATCTTTTAACTGCAAATGTTAGAATTTAATGTCTGCGTCATTGAAAAAGTTCCATTCTAGAAGCGTACCTGTGTCAGTGCTGCTGCCTGTCACTGAGCAGAGCAGAGTCACCCAGATGAGAACAAACATCCTGATCTGACCTTTGAGACGGATGCCTCTCCTTCCACAGCCTGCACATTAAAAAGAACAGTGAACATTCAGGAAGTTCAGTTTGAAGACATCGAAACAAAGGAAACTACACGGCTTACATCACAGATCTTATAATGCAGGATGTTGCATGTTGGATTTTCCCTGGTTGCAATAGAGACTCACATTTTATGGTAAAAGAAATTACTACATCTGTTTGAACAGAACTACCAAACACTAATATACAACTACAGTATATATACAACTGTATATAATATAATATAAGTGGACACTGTATAGGATACTGTTTAGGACCTCTTTCTCTTTGTGAACACAATTGCACTGTCCAAATTTTTAACCTGCCTTTTATTTTTACTCTGCTTTATTGTTTGTTTTTAACTCTCCTGTTTTACTGTACGGTGTCCTTGAGCGCCAAGAAAGGCGCCTATAAATAAAATGTATTATTATTATTATTATTATATAAAACTATTGCCTATTAAGTTGAAATAATTTTGTTTTCAGACCCATTCCTCGTGAGTTCCAGTTACACCTAATTTATCAAGAATAAATCCCATTGTCACAATCAAGAACAGAAAAAATATTTCAATCCAAGTGGACAGCAGTATATATATAACTGTATATAATTACTGCTAAACAGCAGTAATTAAAGCAATGAAACTTAATATTAATATAAATAATAAAAACTGAAAAAAAGAAGAATTACAAGAACAGGCAGGTTATTGGTTCACAGTGTGAATAAATGGACTATTCAGTCCCTGCAGACATAAGTGGCTCCTTCAGCATAAATAAATTATTTGATTAAATTCTGTTTTATACAGATGTCTGTATTTAAAGGTAACAGGCTCAGCCTGATGAGTTGAGTCTGTCAGCTGTGAGCCTGTGATGAGTATTATTGTCAGTGATGTAGTTGTGATACGCTGTTTACACAGCATCCAGACGATAAAAACCAGAGGGTAGTCAGGAGAATGAAAACCTCCTCCAAGGCCCCACAGTTGGTCAAGTACATTCCATGTCTGTGATGTTAGAACAAGTTCAGAATAAACAGGTGTCATCCCTTTTGTGGATCTGTTCCTAAACTGAACGGCTGAAGTTGGCCCGTAGCCTGCCCTTCCAGAAAGATTAATGACCAACAGTACAGCAGTTTAACACAATCACTCCTACACATTCATAATGCTAAGATGTCACATCATGACACAAATGATAGGTGTCATGAGATAGTCTGGATAAGATGTGTAGATAATGACATGTGATGGTTTGATCAGGTTTCAACATACAAACTATTTGGTTAGTGTTAAAAAAAAAAAAAAGGGTCAGGTCAATATAAGGAAGATAAGAGAGAAAAAGTAATAGTAAAGTGCACAAAGGAGGACATGAAACATAAGTTGTTAAGTAAATTAAACTGTGTCTCAACAGTGACAGCAGTGTGTGACAACTGTCTGACAGACAAACCTACAAATTCTGTAAATTAAATTACTTCTGTAGTCAACGTTGTCACTGTTACTGTAATAAAAACATACAATTAAACAGGAACAGTTAGGACACAGTAACTATTTACAGCACTTAATCATTTACTGATGCACAGATTTTGATCCTAATCTTTTTACTCCAGAAGATTCTACGATCACTTGACCAGCAAAACCAGGAATGTGTAAAATATATACCATTATTAAAAAACACAAACACCTAAAAATAGACAAATACCTCTGTACTTTTTAATTATTTTTTTTTAATTTCTAAAACACTATTTCCAAATTACCATATCATGTTTTACCTCTTTCTTTTCTGTTCTCCCTGCTCTTTGCTGAGTGTTTCTTCTTTGAAATGACTTATTTTCTCTCTCTCTCTCTCTATTCTTCTCTTTTTGTGCAACAGCAGTTTGAGGAAGTTGGACTGAAACCTACTGACCATTATTCTCCTCTACTTAAATGAATCAGCTTTAGCTTAGAGCACAAGTTTCACATTTTGCATCAGAAATGTGCACCATCAATAATCAATGATGCCGTAAAAGGAATTACTTCTTATGCAGAATACTAAATATTTATTCTCTCTTGTCTCCTGTCACTGAAGTGAATGAAAATAACTTAAGATTGAAATAGATGTGGTCTCCACGCATTCTGTTTCCTCTTCTTGACCTCGTGCTGCCAGTGGAAGGACTTCTCCATTTATGGGTTTATATTTTAATGTGAATTGTGAAATATTGTATATGAAGCCATTTTAACCCATAAAAACCCACACACCCACTGACAACCAAAATAATTTACTGCTATAAAAAGTTAAATATCTGCTGATCCACTAATCCTATCAATACATGTAAATAATTGATGTAAAATATTGTTTGTCATCTTTTCATGGTCATCAGATATGACCCATTTGGACGTTCAGAGGCTCCGTAGTTACCGTGGAAACAATGTCATCTTCTACGACATTGATTCACCAGTAAAACCCATGGAGCTTAATAAATGACAGTGGATGGACACACTGGGTTTATGTTCAGTTATTGATAGATTTTACTGAAAACTCACTTTTTCCTCCAATTTCTCAGTTTTTGATATAATAACCCTCAACTTTAATTTGAGCTTGTGTGGATTTCAGTCATGATCTGTAAATTAAATGCAGAAAAATACCTGATTTTCACTTAAGAATGCAAAATACTGAGAATATATGATATGAATATGAGAATAAATGGTGATAAATCACTTAAGAAAAGGTAAAAATAGAGAAATATGGGATCTGCCACAAAAGTAGCACTGGGTCTTTATGGGGTAAGAAACGTATATATGTATTGTTTTTAAAGCATAGATATATAAATGCAGGTATTGGATGAAATGAAATGGATGAAAAAAGTAATCTGTAGTGCAATAAAAGGGACTTTTGTATAGTCCATGGACCATCACAAGTGTAAACATACCAAGTTACATTCCACTACCTGTTGTTATACAGGGGTATGTTGTGTGGGGTATGAGATCTTAGAAAAATGGTTCGAGCAAGCTACATTTTGAAAATACTCAAATCAAAAGTCCAAACCCCTTTCTTCAGACTTCCCCCTGAAGCCACGCCTCCAGAGTACTGGCACACGCAATGCTTGTTCCCGAGGATTTACGAGCGCTGCACAGCAACAATTGCCCAGCTCCGGCCCCGATCCATGCATACCTCATTCAGTGTCCTCCAACACCCCCACTCTTACAGAATAGCCCCAGCTCATACCAAGGTTATAATAGTTTTGGATTTTTCATTATAGTTTCGTTTTTATTTAGTTTTGACTTTTTTTTCTCTAATTCAGTTAGTTTTAATTAGTTTTTAGAGCAGGTTTGCTAGTTTTTGTTTTCGTTATTTTCTAAATGCTTAGTTTTAGTTTAGTTTTAGTTTCTTTATATCTTTTATCGTCTTCACCGTCAAATTCAAATAAATCCCAGACAGGACTCTGCTGCTTTCTCCCAACTTTAGTCTCCATGTTTCCAGATAGAGTGGGGACGAGAAGACGACTAAACTAGTGATGTGACGTTCACAAACGTATCGAATCTTTTGAACGGCTCTTTGAAATGAAAGATGGGGACCGAGTCTTTGTAAAGAGCTGTTCATTTTTATTTTTTTTTTTTTTAAGGAGGGAGTGTCCGATTGCCTGTCAATTTAGCATCACTAGGGACTCCCCAGTAATATATATGTATATATATGTGTATATGTGTGTGTGTGTGTGTGTGTGTGTGTGTGTGTGCATGTGCATATATATATATATATATATATATATATATATACATATATATATATATATATATATATATATATATATATATATATATATATCATACATACAGCTTTTTATAATGTTCAAAAGATGTAAAATATTATTTATATTATTTATTTTCCTACAATCCCTTATCTTTACATGCAGAGTAGAAGTGAGAGAACTCCTGATGTGGTATTATTTTGATATTTACATTAGAGATATCAGGTATTTTGCAATATTACTTGAAGTATTTTATTTGCGCTACAGTTTTTTAGGTATTTAAGTACTGTAATTGCCGTGATTAATCACTGTTGTATTTTGTGCAATTTTTTCCGTATGTTTACACACATTTATTGTTCTTGTTTAGAGGAGAATAAAATGTTATTTCATAAGAAAATGTTTTATTTTCTTCTTCATTTTTAGGCTACAGACTAGTCCACATAATGTACCGTGATGTTTTTGGTCCAATTCCAGCATTTGCCTCATGTCATCTCTCATGTCATGTATTTAGCCCACACATTTGAACTAACTATTCTTTTTTACGGTAAGATAACATTTACTGCCGCGCCAATTAAACACCTTTAAAATGAAATGTCAATCATCACTGGTAGCCTATTTAATCATTAAAACATTGGTGTTTCAAAATAATGCAAAAAACATAAAAGTGCCAGTCTTTTGAACGGCTCTTTTCAGTGAACGGCTCCTGATTGAACAGCTCCCTTCAAAGAGCCTAAAGTCCCATCACTAGACTAAATGACAAGTGACAAGAAGTGATGAACCGTTAAATATCATATGGTGCCAGCAGTTAAAATTGCTTGAGGGAAATAAATCAGTTTTATATCAATCCGACACTGACAAAGATGAAAACGAAGGGAATTTTATCCAGAATTTTTATACGTTTTAGTTAGTTTTGTAAACACACAATACAGTTTCAGTTAGTGATCATTTTTTTCTTTTAGTTATAGTTTTTATTTATTTCAGTTAACAAAAATGTTTTTACAATTCTAGTTTTTGTCATTTCATTAGTTTTCGTTAACGATAATAATGTCGGTTCATATCTGTCTGACTAAAGGTACATTTCCTAGTGATTTATGTTAGTGACAGAACAGTTTGCCGGTGAACTTTCCATCCTAATATAACTAATATAGCCAAGCTCTGGTTCTGGCTCTGTTTCCTGTACAAGTGCTTCAAACCTCTGAGAACGCACGATTCATGCTTCAGGGGTACACAGGACAAATGGCAGTTGAGTTTGACAGACATATCACCATTCAATCATTTCAACTGGGCGCTTAAAATGACTGGATGGTGTTTTTTCAGTCTTGTCCATTCCACAGGTGACTAAATTTTTATATTTTTGTGTTAGAGCATTTAATTAATTGGTTGTAATCGGGGTGTGAAGGGGATTTTAAGCAATACAGTAAAAAATGCTCCAGGAAAACATCTTGCACCCCACCTTTAATGGCTACTTTTTCTTTTTCTTTCTTTTTTTTTTTAATAACACATTCATTCATCAACTGGTTGTGGAGGTGCTGGAGCCTGTCCCAGCTATATTTCTTGGGAAAGGTACACCCCGGACATGCTGTCGGTTCATCACAAGGTTAACAAATAGTGACGAACTCTCACATTCATGCACAATTTAGATTAACCAATTAGTACCTGTTAGTGCATGCTAAGTGTTTTGAAAAGTTGATGTTGAAAGTGAATCCAGGACCTTCTTGCTATGAGGTGACAGTGTTATCTACTGTACCACTGTGTCGCCTTAACTATAGGACAATAAAAGTAATACTAGGGTCGTTGAAAATCATAGTTAAAGCTATGTCTGAACCTTTTTCATATGATTGGGGAACACATGAGTATGAAAACATAAGAGTACCAGAGGGAGGACAAGTGAAGGGATTTTCTGCCGTCATGAACTTATCAAATTTTGCTTTACAAAGTGGATACAACCGAACTGTTTAATAACAGGAACAGAGCTCTGGTGTTATTATTATAAACACTTGGTTGAGGTTATTGTTGCCAAAGGAGGTTTAACTTATTCAAATCCAACCATTCACTTACTTTTTCCAGCAGCTTCATGCCTGTGAAATCAGTTAAGACATTCTAATTGTTTGGGTGGTATTTGAACATTGTGTTTGTCTATACTTGTAACTCAGATTTAGTTATTCTTTTTCTGTATTGCTTCATTCGGTTTTTCTAGTACAAAAAGAAAAAGACATGTGGGGATAAAGGTTATTATTGTTAACAAAAGCTAACCAAATGACAAAAACTAGAAATGAAAAAACATTCTTGTCAACTGAAATAAATAAAAACTATCATTAAAAGAAAAAAACGATAACTGAAACTGTATTGTGTGCTTACAAAACTAAAACGTATAAAAATTATGAATAAAATTCCCTTCGTTTTCATCTTTGTCAAAGTCGGATTGATATGATATTGATTTATTTAGCTCGAGTAGTTTTAACTAGCAGCACCATACAACACTTCACGGTCCGTCACTTGTCGTTTAGAGTCGTCTTCTCGTCCCCACTCTACCTGGCAACATGGAGACTAAAGTTGGGAGAGAGCAGCAGAGTTCTATACGGGATTTATTTGAATACAATGGCAACAAAAAGATATGAAAAAAAAACAACAACAAAAAAACAACTAATAGGCTAATACAATTAAACTAAAACTAAGCATTTAGAAAAAACTGAAAACTAACAAAAAGTAGCAAACCTGCTCTAAAGACTAATTAAAACCAAGTGAATTAGAGAAAAAAAAAGTCAAAACTAAATAAAACTAAACTATAATGGAAAATCCAAAACTATTAGAACCTTGGTGGGGACTGTGACTGAACTGGAGCTGTTGTTCATATGGCCAAACCATCTCTGCAGGTACTCCACTGGACATGAGTGTGTGTATGTAGTGGACCAGCTGTTCCTTTACCCATTTTTAATTTCTTACATTTTTGCTTTTGTGTTTCTTATCTTGTCTAAGTGCAGCTGCTTTTGTATTTCTGATGGCCCTGAGGAAGGCCACAATCTGAAACATGTTAGTCTGGCTTTAATGAGTATTTCAGAGTAAGTGAACTTTGGAGTGTAAGTTATGGAAGGGTTTCTAATTTGTAGTTTAGAGTTAGACTCTGAGTTTTTGGACCTGCTTCCTGAAACAGGGCTGTTGTTTGCACTGGATTGGAGAATGTCGAGGAGTTTTCTGTCAAATCATAACATGAGGATTTACCTACAGGTGCCCTCAGCACTGCTGAGCTCTTGCCAGGATTCAAGCTGCTAATATCCTGCACCTAAGACAGCAGCATTATCTACTGATTATCCGCTAAAATATGTATGTATATGTATCTGCTGGTATTTTTGTGTTAATTAACCCTTTCATGCATAGTGGTCACTACAGTGGACAGCTATTCAAAGCTGTTGTCTTGTATATTCATGGATTTGGATGTTTTAGTTCCATATCATCTAACACATTGGGCGCTCATGCATCATCCCATACACTGCAATTGATACCATTACTGTGCATTTGCTGTTCTTGATAAACCTGATCTGCAGTAACATGTTTGAGTGTAAAGAAATTGCTTGTTATTTTTATTTGACTGTAATTAACGACAAAAAGGTTTTTTTTCCCCCATATTATCTCCATGAAGTGAGTAATGACTAGTATTAGATTATGTTAAAATGTGAGAAAACAACAGATAAGCAGCATTAAAAATGTTTTTATTTCATAGTTTTCACACAGTATATCAGTAAATACATGTTTCTTTACTTCAAAAATGAAACGCATGGCATCAAGCTGAGTGGACATTATTGCAATTCCATAAAAAATAGGTTCATAAAATTTTTTTCAATTGCATTGTTTTTTTAATGCCTAAAGAGGAATTAAAAAAAAAATCTTGATTAAGGTTCTCATAATTCATGCATGAAAGGGTTAAAGTAATGTTTACTACAAGTGTTTTGATAATAAAAACAGATTATATTACAATAATGTAGTCATTATACATGATAATACAATAGCTCTACTGTATCCTATTGTTTCTAATTTTAAATTATTTGGAATGCACTGGAATTCAATGTCATAAGTGAGGACAACTTTATTAAAACCCACTCTTTGCTTTGGTTCCAAAAGTGGTCACATTATTAAGGTTAAACTAGATTCATAATTGTGTTCAATAAAAAATTACAGTTTTAAGTGGTTTGAAGCATTTTATAATGTCAATTTTGCTAACATTATATAACATGAGGATTGTTCATGTACACACGTAACATAAAGAACATACATATTACAACGGCACCCATAAGTTCCATCTGCTGATGAGACAATGGTAGAGTAGTTGAGTATCATGAAGTAACTTCAACATTCTCATTTTACCACTAGGTGGGACTGTCTAACAAACTTACTCAGACTGAGTAGCGTCACAAAGGTGGTTATACATGTGACATCTTAACCCACCGTTTCTGACTCTGATTCACGTAAAAGAGGTGTAGTCATCACCATCTGACCAATCACAAACAGGTATAGATTCCCATCTATTTCTCACAAGAGCACACATTACATTTTCACTCCCTGTGCTGAATTACATGACTCGTAATGTGATGCTTGTAAATTTCTAGAAATTACAGTTTCAATGAGACACACACATCGACACTGACTGAAAACAGAAAACAGCACTTCAGATGAGTCAGTTAATCAATCACATTTTATTTATATTTCACCAAATCATAACAAAAGTTATCTCATGAGCCTTTACATTTAGAGCTGGTTAAAACCATACTCTTAATACTCCCAACAGAGTGTTTGCTCCTGGGGACTCTACGTGAGATGTGTTGAAAATGAATGGATTGTATTGTTGAATGCATTAAATCAGACATGCAAAAGTGTATATTGTGGAAAACTGGCAGCCCACTGTATGACAGACAGCACAAGTTTATCCAGTTCATGAGTTGGGGAGACAACTGTGGAATTGAGAGGGTGGGGGCCGGAGTCAGGACAGAGTCAAACCTGTTGAAACACAAATTCAGTTCATTTAGTGAAGTTCAAGAAAAAACAGAAAAATACAGAGATATAGTAAAAAAAAAATACAAAAGAAAGGAAATCACAAAAGAGAACTGCTCCAACTCATGACCACTCATGTGACGCCATCTTGGAATAAATAACATAATATGATTATGAACTCTTTACCACGAACCAATAGTCATTGTCAGTCCTAATAGTGTGTCCAGTCGTACCTCTTCAGTCCACAGAAGCTGACACTTGTTGGGCAACAACATCAGGCGAAATGTCTCTTTTACTCAGAGTCAAATAAGTTTGGTCTTCTTGATTTTGCTTCAGCTTTTTTCTTGAGTTCCTTTGGAGAAAAATAAGGGGTCAATATGTGTTGGTAGTCTGCACTGTGGGATCTGCAGTATAGAATGGAGCTGTAGTAACATACCAAAGGAATATGAGGCAGACGATGAGAAGGATGTTCACAATTAGAGAAACAACAGTGACGGTCAAAAGAATCGCTGAAAAGCCTCCATTCTCCTGCGCAAAACCTGAACAGCACAATATAGACAATACAGCAAACAGTTGAAAAGTATTACCACATATTTACAAATGCTTTTTCCTTCCATACACTTTGGTTAATCTACTGTTAAAACAGTCATGATGATGTTATATAACAGCATTTCAACACTAAAGACCCTCTCAGTCCTCATCATCCATGATAACAGACTGTTCACTGATCACCATTGTCGTGGAAATTTACCGTTCAACTGTTAACTCACACAAAGAAAAAGGGTGTTTGGGTTTCAACTCAAGGTAAGAACTTCGTCCCCAAGTCGGGGTTGCTACAGAGTGGTAAACATCACACATAACAATGACTCAGCATGTACTTAACAGTATAACATATTAAAAGAGTATAAAATATAAAAAGTAAATTTTTCCACCACACCATGTACAGACTCATTGGACTTTTTCTGTGATGACCCTTACCTTCTCCAGTACCTTTTTTCGGCTCCAAACTCAACACAAACTATGATTTATCTGAGCATTTGTGCCAGTTTATGGTTGTTTTTATGTTGTGGTTTATATTAGATGTTTGTTGATATTGTGTATATATTTTATCAAATGAAGGTTAAACAGAATTGTTTAAAAATGGAGGAAGAAAGCATGTGTTTAGAAAAAATATCCTTTTGGTGTAGACAGGGCATAAGTCTTATGTCTGTGGAAGATGCCAATGTGTTCTAGAAAAGCCCTGAATGGAAGAAGCCAAACACAGGCTCTAATGAGGACCTTCTGTGGTTTCAGCAGTTTGTATATGGGAGGGTGAAGGGTATTCAGTTGGATTCAATCTGAGACGTCACCACTGGACAACACTAAATATTCCACACTGAACCTTTCAATCAAACATATGCTGTTATAATTGTAGTTAATGTCTGTAACTGGTCTTTGTGTGCTGTGTGTGTGTTTTGAAGATACTTTTCTCTGATGTTCTGATGATGAGGTTCTCCACTGCTTCTCCGTATTCATTGGTGCTGACACACTGGACATCTGTGCTGCTGAGCTCTTTCACTTTTACAGTGATGGTGCGGTTGATTGTGTACTTTGACACAGTGTAAGTGCCTGAGTATTCAGTGTGTTTGTCCAACAGAGGCCATGTAATGGTGGGTAAAGGAAGCCCCTCACTGACACACACACAGGTCAGGACCTCAGACCAACTTACACAACCAGAACTCTTTAGGATCTCTGGGAGAACTGCAAACAGAGAAATGAATCCCAACATTACTGCAAACATCCAGAATATTCACAATCATCACAAACTTCCATGACAGTCTACTTACGAAACACAGTTACGTTGACATATGCTGTAGAAGTCTTGCCCTGGTATTGTCTTGTACAAACGTACTGTCCAGAATCATCTGCTGTCATATCATGGATAACAAGTGTGGCTGATCCAGTGTCAATCTGCAGGTTTGTTTTGGTTCCACTGGGACCAAGTTTAGCCCAAATGATGACGGATGGAGGAAAACTGTCAAAACTGCAGGTCAGATTCAGAGCATCACCCCTCTTCACTCTTCTGTCTCCAGTTATTACAGGTTCCTTCATGTCTATGAAGCAAATTTAAAGCAAAAATTAATGGCAAATACTGAAAAGCAGGAAATAAAAATAAGTTTATACATGTAAATATTATTAGTACAGTTAGTAATTCTTGTGTTTGTATATTGTTGTTGTCACAAAATACTGATCCATATAAGGAAGGTCATTCATTTCAAGTCATTCATTTTGAGAGCTAAGTGTTTTTTAAACATAAAATGTGTAAGTTCTAGGCAAATGTAACTGCAGAGACAGAAAAAATAATTTTATAACATATTTATATTAACATGGTCTCATTAGTCTATAATTAAATGAAAATAACAAGTTTTCTCCATCACTGATCTAACAGTAGCTAGTGTTGCACACATAGGCACAGATTACCTCCTCTTCATAACAGTGGACAGGATGTTGTCTTAGATGTAGGCAAGTGAAACAGCCTTCATCTTAGAAGTGGAATTAGCTAATGGACAACTATCAGTACAACATATCAGGTAATTCAACAGACACTTCCAGCGTAAACATGAACACACACCAATTTATGACTGAACCACAGACTTTAGGTTAAAGCCACAGTTAGTCTGAATTAAACTGAATGTAAGTCATGTTATTGTCCTTGAAACATGGAAATTTACCATAAATGATGAACATCTATGTATGATATTGTAAGTGTAGGGATAAAAACATGCATTTTTACTATGTGAATATGATACACTCTTGCAGGGCCCATGAAGGTATACAGTAGGACATTAACAGAAAAGCCAGTTTGTCGACGCATCTGTGGCACAAGTCGACGTTACTTTGGAAAGTTGACTAGTCATGTGTTATTCTCTCTCTCCCTTCCATCACCTGACAGTGCGTGAGCCTTCATTCAGCGCATGTCAATACTCTCATCTTTCTACATGAAAACATGGAGCACAAGGTAGTGATGTGTGGATCAGTGGACCTGGGTCGGGTTGGTGCGGGTCCAAAAAATGACACTTTATTTGCGGGGCAAGTGAAATAAATCCACAAAAGCAAGTTGAAAAAAAAAAAAAAAAAAAAAAAACTCGGCCTGTGCATCACTAGTGCAAGGCCAAGACCAGTGTTGGGCAAATTACTTTAAAAAAGTAATTAGTTATAGTTACTAATTACTTTCCCAAAAAAGTAATTGAATTAGTAACGGAATTACTCCTTCATAAATGTAATTAGTTACCAGGGAAAGTAATTATTACTTTACTTTTTTGAAAAACCTTCAAATATGTAAAAGGAAACTGATTTTTATTTCACAGGCCAGTTGCATAGAGTAGAACAGCAGACAAGTACTGCATACTTTGGTGAGGATGGGGTCCACCAGGGCCCGGCTGGGGTCCACCAGGGCCTGGCTTTTCCACCACATAAGTGTATATCTGCATTTATAGGAAGAAGATGCTCCTCCAGTTAATCCCACATCTCCACTTTTTCAGTCGCTCCTCTCTGATACAGCAGTAAATGTCCCCAGTCCAGTCAGTCAGACTCACTGATAACTCCTCCCCTAAGTTAGCTACGCACATAGCTGCACTCAAGTGAATGGGGTGTGCTGGGACAACTCAAACTCGGAGATGTCATTAGTCGTTCAGGTGAAGGCAGCGTGGACAACTCAGACTCATGTGGCACACAGGTGAAGTATGAAGGCGGTGTGGGCAATTGGAATATAAGAACAGCTCGTAAACAAACGGCTCACAACGAATCGGTTCTTATCGTTCAGCTAAAAGAGCCATTCAAAAGACTCAACTCGTCCGCGAACGTCACATCTCTCGTGCCTGGCTGAGCGAGCCAGGACGGATAACAGCTGTTAGATAACAATGCATAGTAACGCGCCACATTTCACTGCCAGTAACAGTAACAGCGTTGTAACATTTCAAATAGTGATTAGTTAGATTACCCGTTACTGGAAAACAATAATGGTGTTAGTAACGCTGTTATTTTTAACACCGTTATTCCCAACACTGATGACAAGAAGCCGGAGGGAAGCTGTCGATGCTGCATGTCAGATTCAGAGTGTCCCTTTCCTTTACACTTATATTCTCAGTAATTTTCATTTCCTTCACATCTATGAGACAGAACAGCACATTATTAAATGTTATGCTGCATCAAATTTCCAAAATTTATCAATTTCAGAGAAAAAACAAATAGCATGCCTTAGTCAACATTTTAGGCCTAACATACGAGGTGTTACTCACAGGCCACATTCAGCGTCACTGTCTCCTGTGTGCTCTTGTTGCCTCTGAAGTTGACCTTACAGGTGACCTCAGTGCTGTGGTGTTTGGCTGAAGGGGTAAAGGTCAAAGAGGAGTTGTGTCCATGAGTGGTGGTGATGTTTCCTGTGATGTAAGAGTCATCCTCTGCAGATCGTCTCCATGTCCAGGTGATGTTTGGATCAGATCCAGAGCAGAGACTAGGAGCGGTGCAGGTCAGTGTGGTCTGTTGTCCCTCAGTCAGAGCAGGAACCTTCACTGTGGGCTTCTGGGTCAGGGCTGATGGGTGACAAGCAAACAACAGCATGAAGATACAGAACTGGAGTGGAGCAGGAGGACAAACCTAGAGGTGTCAGTCACATGATTTGCCAAATATAACTTAGAATAGAATAGAATAGAATAGAATAGAATAGAATAGAATAGAATAGAATAGAATAGAATAGAATAGAATAGCCTTTATTGTCATTGTGTGTACAATGAAATTAGGATCTTAGTTGTTGCATTAAAACTGTGAGCAGATTAAATATACGAGTTATTGTAGCATACAAATACATTAATAATATTAGAATAAAATATTCAGTGAGTTTTTATTTGCTGATGCTCATCTTACCTTTAACAGAGACAGATGTGCTGGGAAGAAATAAGAACTCATTATGCATATTGTTAAGCCAACCAGTCACTTTGAATTGATATGATCCAGAATCAGACTGGTCCAGGTCATTGATGACGATGCTGCAGTTTCCCTGAGAGAGGTTTGGTTCCAACATTGATATTCGACCTCTGAAGCCTGGCTGAATTTGGCTTTGGTTCCAGGAGTGAAAAATGATGTCAGAATAATCACATGATCTTTTAGACTCATCACATTTATACCAAGCTGCACCTGTGATAGGGCTAAAAGCAGTAGTGAAAGAGCAGGGAATGACAGTACAGAGTCCAGCCTCTGCTTTTATTTTTCCTCTACGGAGAGAAATACAGAATCTATATAGACAGATTGGTCCTGTCATCCCTGCATCTGTTAATACAAGAACAAAGACACATGACATTTACATTACATTTGTCTAGTAAATGACAAATAAAGGTCATTACTATTAATAATCTTTATTTTATCATCCAAAAATAATAACACAGTAATTAGTGAAGGCAATTAATGATTAATTATTTAGTTTTGGTTAGAAGGGGTTTTTTTTCTTCAGATTTAGTCTTGTCTTATGGACTCAGATGGTCTTGTTTGACTAAAACCTGTATTTTAGAAGGTCAGAATAACAGATGATCCTGCTTTTAAAGATCCAAGTCCAGAAGGAAGACACTGACTATCTGAGTCAGAATTGTATATTTTTTCTCCAAAATACTGACATTTTCAGCTTTCTTTGGTTTGAATTCTGTACAAAGATGTTCAGATACATTTACATCTTTTAACTGCAAATGTTAGAATTTAGTGTCTGCGTCATTGAAAAAGTTCCATTCCAGAAGCGTACCTGTGTCAGCGCTGCTGCCTGTCACTGAGCAGAGCAGAGTCACCCAGATGAGAACAAACATCCTGATCTGACCTTTGAGACGGACGCCTCTCCTTTCACAGCCTGCACATTAAAAAGAACAGTGAACATTCAGGAAGTTCAGTTTGAAGACATCGAAACAAAGGAAACTACACGGCTTACATCACAGATCTTATAATGCAGGATGTTGCATGTTGGATTTTCCCTGGTTGCAATACAGACTCACATTTTATGGTAAAAGAAATTACTACATCTGTTTGAACAGAACTACCAAACACTAATATACAACTGTATATAATATAATATAATATAATATAATATAATATAATATAATATAATATAATATAATATAATATAATATAATATAACTGGACACTGTATGTAAAACTATTGCCTATTAAGTTGAAATAATATGGTTTTCAGACACATTCCTCTTTTTATTTCTATTTATACACATCAAGAATCACCTTTGACCAGGTGCAGTGATTACATCCTGAGTTCCAGTTACACTTAATTTATCAAGAATAAATCACATTTTCACAATCAAGAACAGAAAAAAATATTTCAATCCAAATGGACACTTGTGTATATATGCAACTGTATATAATTACCAAGAACAACATCAGAGATCTATGTCCATATATACAGTTTTGTGTGTGTGTGTGTGTGTGTGTGTGTGTGTGTGTATCAGTGGCGGCTGCTCATCTTTCAGACAGGGGAAGCTCATTGTGGGCTTACATCAAAGAGAAAAAAAAAATTGTCAAGTTATTTAAACACACATTCGGCCCTCCGTTCCTTTTTAAGAAAATGCTCAGTGACCTTATCGTACCAAGTAGGCGTCTTTTCCAGGGACTGGACCAGTGTCCTCTGAATGTCCAGCAGAGCTGGGCTGCTTAGACTACCTTGGCCCAATGTGTTGTGGGTGTAAGACTTCAGCCTTTTTAAACAGCAGATGCTCCTTTCACTCTGACCTAGGAGACAGTTTGATTGATTTAACTATCTACAAAATGATATTCAACTCGAACAAGAAATGGTTAAATTATGTAACTGAAACAAGAAAACACTGAGATTATATTAAATTGAAACAAGGAAGTACAGTGAGTGTGTTTTATTTACAGTGCAAGAAATGAACGAGTAATTTCGTAGTGGTTTCTCTCTTGATTTCACAGCAGAATGTGCGTCGGTATTAAACTGAACTGTGTCAGTGAAGGAGGAGATCTGAAAACAGCTGTCAATCAAATGGGATTCAGCCTTTTGACTGATCCTCCAATCAGCACGTGGGATTCTGGCGTCCAGCACGGCCGAGCTCCGCCCACAGCTCCATTCACCCCTAGAGACGCCCGGCATCTGGGGGCGGGACGACATCGTGGTATTTATCCAATTATCGTCCAGTTTTGAGGCAATGAAAAAAACTATTCCACTCAGTCCCATTGAAGCCCAGAGACGCCCGCAGTCTACGGACAAATGCACTGAGCAGAGAACGAATGAGAAAACAGCGCAACGGGAATGTATGAGAAGTGAACAACATCCAGTCTGTTGATTTGTGATAAAGCTGATTCTGAACAAACTCATCCTTGAGATGAACGTGTTCTAACACATTTGTAGTCAATAAAATGTCAACACAACTGAACATATTTAACCATTTAATTTTCGTAATTTTAGGGGAAGCCGGGCTTCCCTTGCAGTCTATGAGAAATCACCACTGGTGTATACATATATATATATATATATATATATATATATATATATATATATATATATATATATATATAGGTAACTTAAGATTGAAATAGATATGGTCTCCACTCATTCTGCTTCCTCTTCTTGACCACATGCACCCAGTAAAAAGGTCTTCTCCATTTATGGGTTTATATTTTAATGGGAAGTGTGAAATACTGTTTATGAAAATGTTTTAAGAAATTAATATTGCAAGGGAGTAGGTTTGATTTTGACATTGGTGGGGACACAAAAGTGCTCCAAGGCAGCACTCCTGAAATTTGATTTTTTTTTGCATTTGTGATCATTATTTCATGTCATGTAGAGCTGATCAAACAAGCAATCATAGTCAGAAAAAAATTCTGTAATTGACATATTTATAATGCATATCTGAATATCTAAAGACAATACAAGAATTTAATGCATTCTGCAATTTTATTCTCATGACTAACATATCTATCATTATTTAACCTCACCTGTGAATTTACAGCCTCTCCTCCTCTACCTCCTCCAGCCTCTCCTCTTCATCTGCTCCAGCTTCTCCTCCTCTACCTCGTCCCTTCTCTTACTGCCTGTCACCTCACATAAATATGTTGATGCATGACATATGAACAAATTAGGGATACAATGATCATAGAGTTTGATGGTACAGTTACTGCCTGAGCAAAAAAGGCTTTTACTTTCAATTATTATTATTATTGTAATTTATTCCCCAAAAATACGGATAAAATCACATGAGTATCTAGAATCTGAGGTTTTATTGTATTTTCCCCACAAATTTTCCTTATTTGTGTTTTTTAAACAGTTGTCTTCCATACAAATATATGAAAATAAGTAAAAATAACTTTAAAAAAGTGTATCTGTTTGGCATTAAATAGTGTCTTTTATTCAATATCTGTATTGTTGAGCCTCTACAGTTCTACACCCTTGAAGTAACTTACAATTTGACTCCTAAAGAAGTGTCTTATGGCCAGTTTTCTTTTCTTTGACATTCTTCAAATCCTTATTACCAAGCACACATGCACGCAGGGCCGGTTCTAGCCATTTCGGCGCCCTAGGCGAGATATGAATTTAACCCCCCCCCCTTAAAAAACACACACACATACATATGGGGGATGCACGAAGAGGAGATACATGATGACGCATGAGAGGAGATGCACAAAGCAGCCAGCAGTAAACCACATAGAAACATAAATAAATCAGATCGAAACATATATAAACCAGCCAACCAACAGTAAATCATATAGAAATATATATAAACCACATAGAAACATTCATAAACCAGCCATCCAACAGTAAACCAGATAGAAACATATAGAAACCACATAGAAACATATAGAAACTAGCCAACTAGCATTAAACCAGATAGAAACACATAGAAACCAGATAGAAAGATGTAGAAAGCAAATAGAAACATATAAACCAGCCAACTAGCAGTAAACCATATAGAAACATATAAAAAACAGTTAGAAACATAGAGAAACCAAATAGAAACATATGTAAACCAGCCAACCAGCAGTAAACCATATAGAAACATATAAACCAGTTCAGCATCAGTAACCCACACACCTTAGCAGATCTCTCATATCTTAATCATCTACAGTTCCATTATTAGCCAACTTTGCTTCATTTCAATTCAGCTAGCTGTTGCTAGTAACATCAAACATTTTTTAACATTATAAAAACTTACATACCTCCATAATTGGATTATTTTTCTGCCTCCTCTTTTCTCTGCTTCTAAACTGTGCAGCTAAGGGCTTGGAAGGCCTTTTCATGGTGATAAATTCTCCAACCTTTATCTGGATGCTCAGTTTAACACCTGTCTTACTGTCATTCAGCTCCACTCTGTCTCTGTTACTCAGTGGTCAGGGAGAGCTCACCTGAGAAATTACAGGCGGGGGGTTGTTGTTTTATTTTTTTGTTTTTGTTTGTCTCTCATTTCTTTATTTTTAAGACAGTTAATGTGAAATTATCATGTTATCAGTACTTGTATTTCTTTATTTACAATAGTTATTATTACTATTATTATTATTACTTTTTTTTTTTTTTTTTGCCTAGCAGTGCACCCCCTCCACCTATTGGCGCCCTAGGCAAACACCTATGTGGCCTATACCACGAACAGACCCTGCACACAGACACACATGCGCACACGCATGCACGCAAACAGATACATGTACAAATGTCAATGGAAATGACACCTCTGATATTCAAATCCATCTAGCTGACGTGACCCAGGCAGAACAAATGCAAACATGTTGACAACTTGTACTAAGCGGTTGCAGATACATATGAGCGGGTAACTGTAGCTTTTACAAGTAGATGGAGTAACAGCGGGGGTGGCCAATCAAATGTACGATAGCAAAACCGCAGAGCCAATCAGAGAGTGATAATTAGGTTAGAGGCGGGACTTCTAGCAGAGACCGACTATTAACCCTTTGTGTGCCACAATCATTGACTAAACACTATGAACAGCGGTTGTATTGATAGTGACTCCACAGTTGTGGCTGGATATTGGTAGGGATGTGTCCCCAGTGTCCCTACACAATTCTATACCCCTGCATGTGACATGTTAACCCACGGTTTCCGACTCTAGTTATAGGTACATTCATGTAAGAGGGGTGTAGTTATCAGCATCTGACCAATCACAAACAGGTATAGAGCCCCATCTATTTCTCACAAGAGCACACATTACATGTTCACTCCCTGTGCTGAATTACATGAATCTTAATGTGATGCTTGTAAATTTCTAGAAATTACAGTTTCAATGAGACACACACATCGACACTGACTGAAAACAGCACTTCAGATGAGTCAGTTAATCAGTCACATTTTATTTATATTTCACCAAATCATAACAAAAGTTATCTCATGAGCCTTTACATTTAGAGCTGGTTAAAACCATACTCATAATCCTCCCAACAGAGTGTTTGCTCCTGGGGACTCTACGTGAGATGTGTTGAAAATGAATGGATTGTATTGTTGAATGCATTAAATCAGACATGCAAAAGTGTATATTGTGGAAAACTGGCAGCCCACTGTATGACAGACAGCACAAGTTTATCCAGTTCATGAGTTGGGGAGACAACTGTGGAATTTTTCTGTGTCTACTATAGGAGGGGCTGCAGGTTGATCCTTTTTGAACTTGTAGCTGTGTTTTAGACATTTTATGTCTGTTAGGGTCCAGGGGAATGGGATTCAGACTCAGGTGACTGAATTTATTCTTTTCATAAATCAAGTCATTTCCACCATAAACTAATGACACAAATGAGTTAATAAAATGAACAACAAGGCACAAAAGGATGCTCCAAATTTCTTGGAAGGCAACCTGCAGACCCCCCACTCAAATTAAACCCCCATACAGCAAATTATGACAATAAACCAATCATTTAATCAGGTTTGATAAGATGAATATAACTGTGTATAAAAGAGGCTCCACACTCCAAAAGACCTTATTTTAAATCCACCGACCACGTGGTATGAGTGGTGTTGCTCAGCCTTTGGATTAAAGGCCCATCTGTCCTTCATAGGCCCACATTAGGAGACCTGCATAACAGTTTAATAGGTAAACACTAACCCACACACTCCACACCCACAGTTCCACACATGTCCTCCCCTTCCCAGGGGTCTCCAGGTGAGAATGGGCCTGGTGCAGCAGGTAGATGATGGTGTCATCCACCCCAGTGCCTGGACGGTAGGTGAACTGCAGAGGGTCCAGCACAGAGCTCACCTGGGAGGTGGACCAGGATGATCCTCTCTGTGGTCTTCAGGAGGTGGGAGGTCAAGGTGACAGGTCTGTAGAGGTTCAGCTCACACAGGAGGTCTTCCACAGGACTGTGACTCTCCAGACTGAGGCTCAGGTTGAACAGGTCCAGAACCACCTCACTGAGCTGGTCTGCACATTCCCTGAGCAGCCTGGAGCTGATGCCGTCCAGGCCTGGCCTTCGTCTTCTTGAACTCCCTCCTCATCTGGTCCATAGTGATGGAGAGGGGAGTGGGAGATGACTGGAGGGGTCCTCTGTGATGGGGGGCGTAGACAGTTGTGTGAGGGGCAGAGGTGATGGTGGGATCAGCAGAGGGGGGCTGGTGTTCTGGAGGGGTGAGAGGAGGGACATGAGAGGGTGGGGGCCGGAGTCAGGACAGAGTCAAACCTGTTGAAACACAAATTCAGCTCATTTAGTGAAGTTCAAGAAAAAACAGAAAAATACAGAGATAGAGTAAAAAATACAAAAGAAAGGAAATCACAAAAGAGAACTGCTCCAACTCATGACCACTCATGTGACGCCATCTTGGAATAAATAACATAATATGATTATGAACTCTTTACCACGAACCAATAGTCATTGTCAGTCCTAATAGTGTGTCCAGTCGTACCTCTTCAGTCCACAGAAGCTGACACTTGTTGGGCAACAACATCATAATCAGGTGAAATGTCTCTTTTTCTCAGACACACATAAGTTTTGTCTTCTTGATTTTGCTTCATCTTTTTTCTTGAGCTCCTTTGGAGAAAAATAAGGGGTCAATATGTGTTGGTAGTCTGCACTGTGGGATCTGCAGTATAGAATGGAGCTGTAGTAACATACCAAAGGAATATGAGGCAGACGATGAGAAGGATGTTCACAATTAGAGAAACAACAGTGACAGTCAAAGGAATCGCTGAAAAGCCTCCATTCTCCTGCGCAAAACCTGAACAGCACAATATAGACAATAAAGCAAACAGTTGAAAAGTATTACCACATATTTACAAATGCTTTTTCCTTCCATACACTTTGGTTAATCTACTGTTAAAACAGTCATGATGATGTTATATAACAGCATTTCAACACTAAAGACCCTCTCAGTCCTCATCATCCATGATAACAGACTGTTCACTGATCACCATGTACAGACTCATTGGACTTTTTCTGTGATGACCCTTACCTTCTCCAGTACCTTTTTTCGGCTCCAAACTCAACACAAACTATGATTTATCTGAGCATTTGTGCCAGTTTATGGTTGTTTTTATGTTGTGGTTTATCTTAGATGTTTGTTGATATTGTGTATATATTTTATCAAATGAAGGTTAAACAGAATTTTTAAAAAATGGAGGAAGAAAGCATGTGTTTAGAAAAAATATCCTTTTGACGTAGACAGGGCATAAGTCTTATGTCTGTGGAAGATGCCAATGTGTTCTAGAAAAGCCCTGAATGGAAGAAGCCAGACACAGGCTCTAATGAGGACCTTCTGTGGTTTCAGCAGTTTGTATATGGGAGGGTGAAGGGTATTCAGTTGGATTCAATCTGAGACGTCACCACTGGACAACACACACTGAATCTTTCAATCAAACATATGCTGTTATAATTGTAGTTAATGTCTGTAACTGGTCTTTGTGTGCTGTGTGTGTGTTTTGAAGATACTTTTCTCTGATGTTCTGATGATGAGGTTCTCCACTGCTTCTCCATATTCATTGGTGCTGACACACTGGACATCTGTGCTGCTGAGCTCTTTCACTTTTACAGTGATGGTGCAGTTGATTGTGTACTTTGACACAGTGTAAGTGCCTGAGTATTCAGTGTGTTTGTCCAACAGAGGTCATGTAATGGTGGGTCGAGGTTTCTGCCCGTTAAAGGGAAGTTTTTCCTCGCCACTGTCACCAATCACAAGTGTTTGCTCCTGAAGGATTCTGTTGGGTCTCTGTAAACTTAATTTGATTCTGATTTGAATTGATAAAGCACTTTGTGACTCTGTCTGTGAAAAGTGCTCTATAAATAAAATTTACTCACTTACTTACTTACTTACTAAAGGAAGCCCCTCACTGACACACACACAGGTCAGGACCCTTCAAGACACTTCAGTGTCTGTGCCCTGCTCTGCTGTCTTTGACAGGTTTGAATCTGTGACTCTGTCCTTGTTCTGTTGGCCAGTTGAAGCCCTCAGGTGCTCCGAATGATGTGGTCCTCCTTAACTATTTAAAAAGGTTCTCCCCACCATAGGGTTCTCCGCTCCGAGTCTTATCAATAGCAGTTTGTCCCCAGGTGTAGTCCCTGAAAACTTCAAACATGCAGTAATGCAACCTTTGATTAAAAAACAGGACTAAATACTGCAGTCCCTGCCAATTACAGGCTCATTTCTAAATTGCCTTTTATCTCAAAAACTCTCAAGAAAATAGTTTGCACACAACAAATGGTTTTTCTGGAAAAGCACAAAATTCTCGAGGTCTTCCAATCTGGTTTTAAACCCCTGCACAGCACTGAATCAGCTCTTTTAAGAGTTTTTAATTACTTCTTTTTAGTCACTTACTCTGGTGACGGTGTTGTTCTTGTGCTTTTAGATCTAACTGTTGCTTTTGACATAGTGGACTGTTACATGCCTGAGGGCATGAGTATGGGTATGTGTGTGTGTTTCTCCTCCCCTTTTGTTTCTAGGTCAGGGATGGCCTGGTCGTCGGGGTGTGACCATAGTTCTGGGACCTCCTATGGGGCTGTACCTGAAGGGGCCGGCTCAGGTGAAGGAAGGAGGAGCAGACCAATCCTGATCAGCCACAGCGACTATAAATCCACCCCTGCTTCTCTGCCTGTGCTGCTGCTCTTGTCTGTCCATGCTTGGTCAGAGCCATTTTGCTTTTGTGTTCTACCTTTGTTCTCCTGTGGTGAGTTGAGTTGGGATTAGTTAAGACGGGGTACCCTATACACTGCACTGAGTATTGTTTTATGTTATATACACTAGATTAGTTGGTTGGTGCCACCCTCTGTATTTTTATTTTGGGACTAGTAAGGAGGTAGATGTTTTTTTTGTCCCACCAGTTTCCTTTTGGTAGTGCAGGGGTCACCAGTTAGTTTGGTTTTGTTTTGCTGAGTTTTGATTTACTTTGGTACCACCTTGTCCAACTGTACTCACCCGAATTACTTTGTCTCATTTTTGTAAACACCTTGTTTAAAGAAAGCAGCCTTGAATAAACTGGCTTTATTTTGAAACCTTTTTTTCGTTGTATGCTTTTGGAGACTGAAGAGGTGTGACACCCCTCCCTCTCCTGGACACCTTTATATTTGGGAGGGGTGTAACAAGACCATGAACTTTTGATTTCTCGTTTAAAACAGTGGGTGGGTATTGGGGGCGGAGCCCTGGAGTGGTTCAGGTCATACTTGGCTGATCGAACCTTCTGTGTCAGCCTTGGTGAATCTGTGTCCTCCTCTGCCCTCCTCTCATGTGGGGTCCCACAGGGCTCAGTCTTACACCCTCTTCTTTTCTCTCTCTACCTGCTTCCACTTGGGTCCATACTTTGGAAGCATGGCATTGCCTTCCACTGTTATGCAGATGACAGTCAGATATATGTCCCTCTCAAAAAGAAGGATGAATCCGCTGTAAAACCTTTACTCAGGTGTCTTGACAACATAAAGGCTTGGATGGCTATACATTTTTTAAAGTTTAATGAGAAAAAGACAGAGGTGATGGTTTTTGGTGGCACCACCGGGCCCCCCCGCCTTGTAGATGTGGGTCCCTTGGGCCAGTATATTAGGCCAACCATCACAAACCTTGGCATTAAAGTGGATGCTGAACTCAACTTCGACTGTCAGATCACTTCAGTTATTAAATCCAGTTTTTTCCAGTTGAGGCATCTGGCCAAAATTACACCAGTTCTTTCGAGGCAGCCCTTTGAAATAGTCATTCATGCTTTTGTGACCACCAGGCTGGATTACTGCAATGCACTTTATGTGGGGGCTAGTGGTTCCTCTTTCGCCCTTCTTCAGATAGTGCAAAATGCTGCTGCACGTCTTTTAACTGGCACACGTAAACACGAGCACATATCCTCCATTTTAGCCTCACTCCACTGGCTGCCCATACATTTTAAGATCCGTTTTAAAATTCTTTAATTTACTTTTAAATCTCTAAATGGCCCTACCTCTCTGAGCTGCTGCAGCTTTATATACCCCCCCGCTCTCTCAGGTCAGCTGACCAACTGCTCCTGAGTGTACCAAAAACTACACACAAGTTCATGGGTGAGCATGCCTTTGCTGCAGCAGCTCCTAAACTATGGAACGATCTGCCTCTGCATATCAGACAGGCCTCCTCTGTCTGTTTTTAAATCCCCTCTTAAAATCCATCTTTTCTCCTTGGCCTTTGAAACCATGTGAGATGTTTGAATGTATTACTTTTATTCTGTTTTATTTTGTATTGGTTTATTGTTCTTATTTTTTGTTGTTTTTAAATTGTACAGCTTTTTATTTATTTTTTATTTATTTTTGTATTTTATTCTTTTATTTCGGTTTTAATTATTCTTCTGTACAGCACTTTGTTCCACTGCGATTGTTTTTGAAGTGCTTTACAAATAAAGTTGGATTGGCTCTATGTGACAGAACAGCACATTATTTAATATTATGTTGCATCAAATTTCCAAAATTTATCAATTTCAGAAGAAAAAACAAATATCATGCTTTAGGAAACATTTTAGGCCTAACGCAAGATGTGTTACTCACAGGTCAAATTTAGCGTCACCGTCTCCTGTGTGCTCGTGTTGCCTCTGAAGTTGACCTTACAGGTGACCTCAGTGCTGTGGTGTTTGGCTGAAGGGGTAAAGGTCAAAGAGGAGTTGCGTCCATGAGTGGTGGTGATGTTTCCTGTGATGTAAGAGTCATCCTCTGCAGATCGTCTCCATGTCCAGGTGATGATTGGATCAGATCCAGAGCAGAGACCAGGAGCGGTGCAGGTCAGTGTGGTCTGTTGTCCCTCAGTCAGAGCAGGAACCTCCACTGTGGGCTTCTGGGTCAGGGCTGATGGGTGACAAGCAAACAACAGCATGAAGATACAGAACTGGAGTGGAGCAGGAGGACAAACCTAGAGGTGTCAGTCACATGATTTGCAAAATATAACATAGAATAGAATAGAACAGAATAGAATAGCCTTTATTGTCACTGTTTGTACAATGAAATTAGGATCTTAGTTGTTGCATTAAAACTTTGAGCAGATTCAGTATACTGTGTTATTGTAGCATACACAGCAAATTTGTGGAGTAAAATAATCTGGGGTTGGGTAAAAAAAGAGTGAAAGAGTTAAATTTCTGGAGTTCATTCTGTAAGTTTAACTCCAGCTTGTGTCTTTGATGGTGTCATTTTTCGGGGTACATTTACCAGGTGTTGAGGAGCATGATTGAACATTATAATGGGTGTTGATTTCTGGACAGAGCAACAGAGAAGACCAGTGTGCTCATGGACGTCATATGAGGCGTCGTATAAGTACCATTTTACTTCTGAAACAAGGCTATTTATTAGGCTGGAAGGAACTTTTCTGTCAGCTCTGTCAGTATCATAATGTATATATTTCTGTTCGGACCAGCTTGCTAACCAGCTGCTAAAATTAGCTCTTGCTGCAAACTTATATCGTCGAACATGCTAATTTTAGCTGGACGGCTTCTTGCATTGTAGTCTGAGGTAATTCATACAAGAGTTGAGAGCAAACCTATTGAACAAACAGTGCATGTCATGATGCAGTCCTGCGTTGCCACAGACCCCTCCCTCAGACTCATTATCAGCTTCACCTGCTGGCACCTGTCACACCTGGAGCACATCTGCATTAGGAGCCCGTAGAAGCAGCTCCTCTGCTCTGGTACGGTGCCAGATCATTGCTGCTGCTGTCACTGCTTCATGCCTCCATAGACGTTCATCCCATTTCACTTCAGAGTCATAACCCGGACACCCGGAAAGTACTTCATGCAAGAGCACTTTATAAGCATCTATATAGCATGTGTTTGAGCACACTTTAATAAAAAACAAAAAACAAGTCATTATATGGTGTTTTTTGAGAGTTTCAGAGTTCACATAAAATGAATTCCAGGTGAGAGTTGTGTTTTAGTCTGCAGGAGATTAGTTTTTTTAACTCCCAGAAGAGTTAAATTTTAACTCCTGAAAAGAGTTAAAAGATCAACTGTCTGAAAACAGTTACTTTAACCCTGCTCTAGAGTGTTTTTTAATGGCCTCAGATGTACACTTAAATTGAGTTGATTTCAACTCGCATGGAGTTTATTCCAAAGACCAGAATTTGCTGTGTACAAATACAATAATAAATTCAGTGAGTTTTTATTTGCTGATGCTCATCTTACCTTTAACAGAGACAGACGCTCTGGGACTAAATGTGAACCCGTCATACCGCTGGTTAATCAAACCATTCACTCTGAACTGATATGATCCAGAATCCGACTGGTCCAGGTCACTGATGTCGATGCTGCAGTTTCCCTTATAGAGGTTAGGCTCCAACAGTGATACTCGACCTCTGAAGCCTGGCTGAATTTTGTTTTGGTTCGAGGAGTGGAATATTATGTCAGATTCACCACATCTTCTTTTAGACTGATCACATTTATACCAAACTGCATCTGTGATAGACTCAAAGACAGTAGAGAAAGAGCAGTGAATGACAGTACAGAGTCCAGCCTCTGCTGTTATTTCTTCTTCACTGAGTGAAATACAGAATCCATATAGACAGACTGGTGTGGTCATCCCAGATGTACCTGTCAATACAAGAACAAAGACACATGACATTTACATTACATTTAATAATAATAATAATAACAATAATAATAATAATAATAATAATTGTTAGAAAAATTAGGCTATTAGACTATATCCTGTAAATACCAGGTGTCCAGAGGACAAGTCATGGATGGGTTATGATGACATTTTGCAAGAATGCCGGGACATATCCACTCTGGATGTGTCTACCATTTCTTTGCTATCTGCTTGTTTTTTTTCCAGTTTGGGACCAAAACGTACTTGTTGTGCATCCAGTTTGGGTCCAGAGCGGGCTGCTGCCCTTGAGGAGATCAGGCCATGGGGCAGGTGGGGGAAGAGTACAAACGCAGTCACTGAACTATGGATGGAACGGTTCACAAAACCCACGGCTCAGTTCAAATAACGGTTTTGTGGTCACGGTTTTCGGTTCGGTTCGGTTTACACTGAATACCATATATCCCAATAATCCACCATTAACAGTTTTTTTATGAATTATGTCATGTATTGTCATGTGAAACCTAACAGAATGAGGCACATTACCATTTCATACATCATTAAAGCTGGTGAGACATAGCTAGTTTCAACATGCATTTCCTTTATTTGCAAAAATGGTTATCTTTAACAAATTCCAGACTAAAATAGTATTAGAGTGGAGCCATTTTGAACTTACAAAATATAAATCATAAGCAACATTGGCCTGCTGTGGTTCTTACAAAAATATCTTAAAATTTTTAAAAAATAAAATGTAAGAATGGCTCTTAAAGCCCTGACCCTTGAATTAGTGCAAACAAAAAATGTAACTGTACTTTCTTTATAAGCACATTATATGATCAACATAAAGTAAAGCAAAAGCTTTATCACCACTAGAGAGTTTTCTTTGTTTTAAATAAAAACAAAAACAATGTAAACATGTTTCAATTCCCAGATAATCAGTTCTTAATGGAAAGATCCATTTTTCCACCTGATATTAAAGTGCAGTGTTTGAAATACAATCAAAGAAATAAGGCTGGATTTCTTACCAAATGTAAAGTGTCACTGTGTTATCTAAAATAACAAAATAAATAATCCAAAATTCTCAAGCCAATGCCTCGATATTTTCAAATAAACCAAACCAATACACACTTGCACTGATTCTAAATAACACTGCTCTGCTCATATCATCATATTCTTCTGCAAGAAGATCAGTTTGTCCACATTTTCTGCCAAGAGACGAGATCTACTAGCAGTGACAAGGTCGCCTGCCGTGGAGAACACTCTCTCGCTTTGCACAGATGTACCTGAGACAGCAAGGTAACATCGTGCCAACTTAGCAATGTGAGGATACTTATGCTCATTGCTTCTCCACCATGCAAGTGGATCTGCATCCACAGCAGTGGCTATTTCTCATAGACTGCAAGGGAGGCCCGGCTTCCCCTAAAATTACGAAAATTAAATGGTTAAATATGTACAGTTGTGTTGACATTTTATTGGCTATAAATGTGTTAGAACACGTTCACCTTAAAGATGAGTTCGTTAAAATCAGCTTTATCACAAATCAACGACGCGATGTTGTTCACTTCTCATCCATTCCCGTTGCACTGTTTTCTCATTCGATCTCTGCTCAGTGCATTTGTCCGTAGACTGCGGGCGTCTCTGGGCTTCAATGGGACTGAGTGGAACAGTTTTTTTCATTGCCTGAAAACTGGACGGTAATTGGATAAATGCCACGATGTTGTCCCACCCCTGGACGCCGGGCGTCTCTGGGGGTGAATGGAGCTGTGGGCGGAGCTCGGCCGGGCTGGACGCCAGAATCCCACGTGCTGATTGGAGGATCAGTCGAAAGGCTGAATCCCGTTTGATTGACAGCTGTTTTCAGATCTACTCCTTCACTGACAGTTCAATTTAATACCGTCGCACATTCTGCTGTGAAAGAGAGAGAGAAACCACTATGACATTACTCGTTCATTTCTTGCACTGTAAATAAAACACACTCATTGTACTTCCTTGTTTCAATTTAACATAATTTCACTGTTTTCTTGTTTCAGTTACATAATTTAATCATTTCTTGTTCGAGTTTAATATCGTTTTGTAGATAGTTAAATCAATCAAACTGTCGGCAAGGTTGGAGTGACAGGAGCATCTCTTGTTTAAAAAGGCTGAAGTCTTACACCTGCAACACAATGGGCCAAGGCAATCTAAGCCGAGAGGACACTGGTCCAGTCCCTGGAAAAGACGCCTACTTGGTACGATAAGGTCACTGAGCATTTTCTTAAAAAGGAATGGAGGGCCGAATGTATGTTTAAATAACTTGACTTTTTTTTTTTTTTTGATGTAAGCCGACAATGAGCTTCCCCTGTCTGAAAGACGAGCAGCCACCACTGATCCACAGGAATGCAGTCTGTGACCTTGTATGCCGCAACTTCCTCCTCATGCGGGAAAAAGGCTTGCTGGTGTTCTCCCTTGTAAGGAGCTCTCCAAATAGCTCTGCCATGGCAGATTTTTTACAGGGAGGAGATGACACCTCTGAAGCCTCCGACTCTGCAGCTGAGGATGAACTGGCCACCTGGGCTTCTCTGGGTTGACCCTTAATGGTAAGATGACAAACAGCACAATAATTTTAAACATATTTATAACAAAAACTTTCATAGCAGCAAGGACACTAAAATAACTCTCTGCAGGACAGTAGCGTTTTGTTTAGTTTAAAATATAGATAAATAAATATAGATAAATGCTAAAGTTGATATAATACATTAAATTTAACTATAATTAAATAAAATCACAATACCTGCTCTTCAATCCTGCTCCATGATCTCTCTGGTGACATCACTGCAGATTTTCACAACAGAGGTTGTTTCCAAGTAGGGCAGGGACTTAAATCTAGGATCTAAGACTGTGGCTTTGTGCAGATAGTCCTGAAGATTAGGTTCTCCATATCTGCTGCCCAGGTCTTTAGTGATGGCTGCCTTAGCATCTTTGATGATGGAGCTGTCCTCTTCGCTTGGTGTCATGGATTTTACTATCATCCTCTGCAGAGGGATGATCATGGACACTGAGGGGGATGTTTCTGTGCTCATGAGGGTTGCAACATTCTTCAGAGGTTTGAGAATCTTTAGTAGGTCTTCTGCCAGGTTTGTCTCACTGTCAGTCAAAACAGCTATGTCTTTGACATTCTTCTTCACATCCTTGTCCATTAGGGCAGAATAGATAGCATCCTGCTGTTCCAAATAATGCTCCAGCATGTCATAAGTTGTGTTCCAATGTGTGGTGACATCATGTATGAGTTTGTGAACTGGCAAATCCAGCATCCCCTGTTTGTTTTTTAGGATATGGTTGGCTCTTGTGCTTCGATGGAAAAATGTAATCACCTTCCTAATCTTCCCCAGGAGCCGAGATACCTGACTTATTGAGACTGCATTCTTGGCTGCAAGATTTACAGTATGTGCAAAGCAGCCAATTTGTGGCCCCAATGCAGCTGTTGCATTGACTACATTCACTATATTTTTTGCATTGTCTGTAGTAATGGGTATTGTGCTGCTGCCTCTCTCTAACTTCCATTCTGTTACAGCCTCAGTCTGTGCTTGAGAGAGAGATGCTCGCTTGTATGGCTCTCATAAAGGGGGCGGGTCTGCAACACGGAGCTTTTCATTTCCCACTCTGAACTAATGGAATGGACAGTCAACGTTAGGAAACTTTCCGTGGTCCTGGAGGTCCATCCGTCTCCTACATAGGCTACAAGAGCTACAGAGGCTGTGTTAGACAACTCGTTTTCAATTGCTCTACGCATCTCTTCATAAAGTGCTGGAATTACCGTGTCACTGAAGTGTTTGCGGGTGGGGATATTATATCGTGGCTCCAGTGATCTTATCATATGCTGAAATCCTGCACCCTCCACCACGGCATAAGGCTGCATATCTTTAGCAATGAAACCTCCCAGTGCTTTCGTTAGAGTTTTTGCCCTGTCCGAGTGATCATTGTAAGGCTGTCTGTAAGCTGCGTGAAGTGAAAGTTGTACTTTACCCAACTCTCTCCTTCTTACACTGTCAACTGACATACTAGGGTGATGTCTCCTCAAGTGAGCCGACATGTTTGACGTGTTCCTGTTTGCATAAAGTACAAGTGTTGCACAGTGCTTGCACACTGTCCCATTTTGTCCACCACTTTGTTACCGCCATCGTCATAGCTAACAGGAAATCCAAAGTGCTCCCAGACAAGAGACCGATATGATGCCACAGGCGTATCCTCTATCGCTGACCTTTTACCCCTGTCTACTCCGCTCGCCATGTCTACAGTCCACTACTGCCGTGCATTGCGCATGTGTATGATGGGAACTATATACACGCTAGAAACTGAGAAGTAAAACAAAGAAAAAAGATAAACATACGAACCGAACACTGCACGCGAACCGACCCGAGTCAAGTGAACGGAATGGTTCAGTATTTTTTTCACAAACCGTTCCATCTCTACACTGAACCCATGCATCACTGTGTTTTGAATACCCAAGCCAATGGTGAACTTGATCAACGTCATAATATTTGTACACTTGGTCCAATGATTGTAATATTCATGTTCTTTCATAAGATCTTACACTTCCTGTTGATAGTCAGTCATCTGCTGCATCTCACTGTATGTACTTGACTCCTTGCAAGTAAAATCTTCTGATTCCAGAATCCAGTGACTCCGTCTTTTGTCTCAGAGTGTATCACAGAATTTTTCTATCAATAATAATAATAGCTTTATTTGTATAGCACCTTTAAAAACAAAGTTTACAAAGTGCTTTTACAGAGGGCACAACAGTAGGATACAAGAAGCAAGTAAAACCACTAAAACAGAAGCAACACAATAAGAAAGTTGTGTACAACAAATGCAAAAAAAAATATGGTCCTTACAATAAATCAAGTGAATCGGAGTAAAGAAGGCAGGGATAACGTAACATGATGCTGTTAAATCAATGCAAAAATGAATAAAAGAGATAAAACAACATCATGTATGAGAATATAAACTAGTAACAGGATAAAATCAGGATAAAATCACATTTAAAAAAGTTAAAATTAAAAATTAAAAAGGGACAGACATCACATAAAAGCAAGTCTATAAAAATGTGTTTTAAGAAGTGATTTAAAAGATGTCACTGATTCTGCAGCCTTATCTCCTCGGGCAGGCCGTTCCAAAGTTGAGGGGCCCTGATGGAAAAGGCCCGGTCACCTTTCGATTTAAGCCTCGACTTTGGAACAGCCAGGAGCCTTCTGCCCGAGGATCTAAGGCTGCGTACTGGCTCATAGTCAACTAGCATCTCATCTATATAGCTAGGGGCCAGACCCATTCAGGCTTTAAAAGTGATCAGTAAAATCTTAAAATGAATTCTAAAACATACAGGGAGCCAGTGGAGGGATGCAAGGATAGGGGTAGTGTGATGTCACCTGATAAAACCAGTGAGAAGCCTAGCTGCTGCGTTCTGGACCAGTTGGAGGCGGGACAATGATTTTTGGCTGATGCCGGACAGAAGTGAGTTACAGTAGTCGAGTCTGGTGAATATGAATGAATGGATGACTGTGTCCAGGTCGGAGTGTGGGACAACTGGTTGGCTGTTTGAAATGGTTCTTAGATGTAAAAAACGGGACTGGATAACTTTATTGATGTGAGGTTGGAATGTGAGGTTTTAATCAAATATCACCCCAAGATTTCTTGCAGTGGGTGTGATGTTTGAGGAGAGAGGACTGAAGACTGAGGCTATTTTTTAAGGCAATGGTGGAATTAGGTGGACTGAACAGTATGACTTCTGATTTGGAGATGTTTAATTGAAGGAAGTTGTGGGCCATCCAACGGTTTACGTCATAGAGGCTGTCAGACACAGCAGCTAGGCTTCTCAGGTCATTTGGTCTCAGGGGCAGGCATATCTGTGTGTCGTCCGTGTAGCAATGGAAAGAGACACTGTGGCGTTTAAAAATCTCACCGAGTGGGAGCATATAAATAGAAAATAAAACTATTAAATGATAGTAAATGACAAATAAAGGTCATTACTTTTAATAATCATTATTTTATCATCCAAAAATAACAAGACATTAATTAGTGAAGGTAATTAATGTTTAATTATTTAGTTTTGGTTAGAATGGGTTTTTTGTTCAGATTCAGACTTGGCTTATGGACTCAGATGGTCTTGTTTGACTAAAACCTGTGGACCTATTTTAGAAGGTCAGAATAACAGATGATCCTGCTTTTAAAGATCCAAGTCCAGAAGGAAGACACTGTTTATCTGAGTCAGAATTGTATATTTTTTCACCAAAATGCTGACATTTTTGGCTTTCTTTGGTTTGAATTCTGCACAAAGATGTTCAGATACATTTACATCTTTTAACTGCAAATGTTAGAATTTAATGTCTGCGTCATTGAAAAAGTTCCATTCTAGAAGCGTACCTGTGTCAGCGCTGCTGCCTGTCACTGAGCAGAGCAGAGTCACCCAGATGAGAACAAACATCCTGATCTGACCTTTGAGACGGACGCCTCTCCTTCCACAGCCTGCACATTAAAAAGAACAGTGAACATTCAGGAAGTTCAGTTTGAAGACATCGAAACAAAGGAAACTACACGGCTGACATCACAGATCTTATAATGCAGGATGTTGCATGTTGGATTTTCCCTGGTTGCAATAGAGACTCACATTTTATGGTAAAAGAAATTACTACATCTGTTTGAACCAGTGGCGGCTGCTTGTCTTTCAGACAGGGGAAGCTCATTGTCGACTTACATAAAAAAACAAAAATAATAATAATAATAATATTCGTCAAGTTATTTAAACATACATTCGGCCCTCCGTTCCTTTTAAAGAAAATGCTCAGTGACCTTATCGTACCAAGTAGGCGTCTTTTCCAGGGACTGGACCAGTGTCCTCTGAATGTCCAGCAGAGCTGGGCTGCTTAGATTGCCTTGGCCCACTGTGTTGTTGGTGTAAGACTTCAGCCTTTTTAAACAAGAGATGCTCCTTTCACTCCAACCTAGCCAATCGTTTGATTGATTTAACTATCTACAAAACGATATTCAACTCGAACAAGAAATGATTAAATTATGTAACTGAAACAAGAAAACGCTGAAATTATGTTGAAACAAGGAAGTACAATGAGTGTGTTTTATTTACAGTGCAAGAAATGAACGAGTAATTTCATAGTGGTTTCTCTCTTGATTTCACAGCAGAATGTGCGTCGGTATTAAACTGAACTCTGTCAGTGAAGGAGTAGATCTGAAAATAGCTGTCAATCAAACGGGATTCAGCCTTTCGACTGATCCTCCAATCAGCACGTGGGATTCTGGCGTCCAGCCCGGCCGAGCTCCGCCCACAGCTCCATTCACCCCCAGAGACGCCCGGTGTCCGGGACCGGGACAACATTGTGGCATTTATCCAATTACCAACCAGTTTTGAGGCAATGAAAAAAACTGTTCCACTCAGTCCCATTGAAGCCCAGAGACGCCCGCAGTCTACGGACAAATGCACTGAGCAGAGATGTATGAGAAAACAGCGCAACAGGAATGTATGAGAAGTGAACAACATCCAGTCTGTTGATTTGTGATAAAGCTGATTCTGAACGAACTCATCCTTGAGATGAACGTGTTCTAACACATTTGTAGTCAATAAAATGTCAACACAACCGGACATTTTTAACCATTTAATTTTCGTAATTTTAGGGGAAGCCGGGCTTCCCTTGCAGTCTGTGAGAAATCGCCACTGGTTTGAACAGAGCTACCAAACACTAATATACAACTAAATTATATATACAACTTTATATAATATACAACTGTAACTACCAAATACTAATATACAACTACAGTATATATACAACTGTATATAATATTATTAGGGCTAGGCAAGTTAACGCATTATTATCGCGTTAATGCATTCATTAAATAGCGCTGACAATTTTTTTTTATCTCACATTAATGCAGTTTTATTATTATTCTGCCTTTCAAGCAAGTCTTAGTTCATTTATACATACGGACACTTATTTTGAAACTTGTGCTTTTATTTTGGCGCTCCACACGCACTGTAGAACCAAGCGCAGGTGCTGTGTGTGGACTGTGCATGTAGCTGAGAGAGGAGAAGAGTGAGCGAACTTTCCGAGTAATGCTGAATCAAACTTTGTTTAACTCCTGCAGTTCAACGCCTGTATGTTTCAATCATTCTGTTGTTTGCTAAATAATTTCACATGCAAACGTGCCATTAGAAACATGTTTATGATGTTATTTTGGATGTGTTTATTACAATGTGTTATTAACATGTTTAAGCTAATTCGTTTATGCTAGCAGTCGGAGATGGGTTGCTAATTCTTTATGCAGGCTCATGTTAAGTTTATGTAAATTCATTGGTTGTGTTTAATATGCCAGCCTTTGAACTAACCTTGACTTATTTACGATGTGATTGTTATATTAGCAGTCAATTTAAGTTTATAATAATTACATCTATGCATTCTCCGTGAATATGCATATCATTAATAGACATAACTAATTGATTTATTTTGTCTTTATTTTATAGTTTCACTCTGTCAATCTGCATGATGTCATGTATGTACATTAAAGCTGCAAACTTCACAGAGAACATATCTTGCATCGTCAATTCAGAGTTTAGCTCGCTGTCTAGCTCAGACTAAGTACAGACGTCTTAGCGAGGACAGTACAATTATAACTCCTATTCTTCTGCCCTTGCTTGTGTGTGTGTAGCGATTAGCTTGGCAGATAGACAACAGGTTTACCAAGAAAAGCCGGACGCCCAGAACTTCTGTCCAAATCTTTTACTTGAGACTCACGGTAAAACTGCAACATACATACAAAATATGTCTCAGTTCTGTTCATTGCCTTAGTACATTTACATGGCATTATACATTTAAATGAATGGGAAAAAGACCACTAGCTCAATGCTAACTTGAATGGGAAAATCCATAGACATGCTAACGATTAGCATTTACAGATTAATTTAAGATTTACGTCTTTTTATCCAGTAACAAAGGTTGATATCAGAGATATTTGATACTATTCATTCTTACAACAACTGAACATAAAATATTCACAGGCAAACGTTTTTCGGGCCATACAAACAGTGAAAGAAACGTGTCTGTTACTTCCTTCTTATGTCTGAACTGACTACGGTAACACCGAAAGGACAAAACATACGTTAGTGCAACTTATTGTGACCAGTAGAGGGCCCCCTTTGCTTGCTTTGAACAACTGAATATCACATATTATTGGGCTTATTAGTATTAGTACTTATTAGTGGGCTTAAGACTCCTGTCAGTCACTCACAAGTGGAAATAAACTGGTGGGGACATAAACATGGAGAAAAGTACCAGTCTGTTCCATGGACATTTTTAGTTTAAATGTCTTCAGATGGTGGGGTTGAGAAGGACAAAGTTGTTTGTAAGCACTGTAATGTGGAATTATTTTTATCACTGGAGTATTTCAAGTCTGAAATATCACTGAAAGGCAATACACGCTGTTGATGCCGGCAACCCCCCGCCCCCCAATATAAGTATTCGATTAATCACAGTTAATCGCAGAAATCCACGCGATTAATTGCAATTAAAAATTTTAATCGCTGCCCAGCACTAAACATAATATAATATAATGTAATATAATATAATATAATATAACATAATATAATATAATATAATACAACTGGACACTGTATGTAAAACTATTGCCCATTAAGTTGAAATAATATGGTTTTCAGACACATTCCTCTTTTTATTTCTATTTATACACATCAAGAATCACCTTTGACCAGGTGCAATGATTACATCCTGAGCTCCAGTTACACTTAATTTATCAAGAATAAATCACATTTTCACAATCAAGAACAGAAAAAATATTTCAATCCAAATGGACACTTGTGTAAATATAGACAACTGTATATAATTACTAAGAACAACATCAGAGATCTATGTCCAAAAGTGTAGTGTGCAGTCCTAGGAACAGCTAAGGTCATATACAGTACAGGCCAAAAGTTTGGACACACCTTCTCATTCTTCACATTTTCTTTATTTTCATGACTATTTACATTGTAGATTCTAACTGAAGGCATCAAAACTATGAATGAACACATGTGGAATTATGTACTTACCAAAAAAGTGTGAAATAACTGACAACATCTCTTATATTCTAGTTTCTTCAAAGTAGCCACCCTTAGCTCTGATGACTGCCTTGCACATCCTTGGCATTCTCTTGATGAGCTTCCAGAGGTAGTCACCTGAAATGGTTTTCACTTCATAGCTGTGCCTTGTCAGGGTTACTTCGTGGAATTTCTTGCCTTATTGATGGGGTTGGGACCATCAGTTGTGTTGTGCAGAAGTCAGGTAGATGCACAGCTGACAGCCCTATTGGACAACTGTTAGAATACATATTATGGCGAGAACCAATCAGCTAAGTAAAGACAAACGAATGGCCATCATTACTTTAAGAAATGAAGGTCAGTCAGTCCGGAAAATTGCAAAAACTTTGAATGTGTCCCCAAGTGCAGTCGCAAAAACCATCAAGCGCTCCAACGAAACTGGGTCACATGAGGACCGCCCCAGGAAAGGAAGACCAAGAGTCACCTCTGATGCTGAAGATAAGTTCATGCAAGTCACCAGCCTCAGAAATCGCAAATTAACAGCAGCTCAGATTACAGACCAGATGAATACCACACAGAGCTCTAGCAGCAGACACATCTCTACAACAACTGTTAAGAGGAGACTGCGTGAATCAGGCCTTCATGGTCAAATAGCTGCTAGGAAACCACTGCTCAGGAGAGGCAACAAACACAAGAGATTTATTTGGGCCAAGAAACACAAGGAATGGACATTAGACCAGTGGAAATCTGTGCTTTGGTCTGATGAGTCCAAATTTCAGATCTTTGGATCCAACCGCCATGTCTTTGTGCGACGCAAAAAAGGTGAACGGATGGATGCTACACGCCTGGTTCCCACCGTGAAGCATGGAGGGGGAGGTGTGATGGTGTGGGGGTGCTTTGCTGGTGACACTGTTGGGGATTTATTCAAGATTAAAGGCAACCTGAAGCAGCATGGCTACCACAGCATCCTGCAGCGACATGCCATTCCATCCGGTCTGCGTTTAGTTGGACCATCATTTATGTTTCAACAGGACAATGACCCCAAACACACCTCCAGGCTGTGTAAGGGATATCTGACCAAGGAGGAGAGTGATGGAGTGCTGCGCCAGATGACCTGGCCTCCACAGTCACCGGACTTGAACCCAACCGAGATGGTTTGGTTGAGCTGGACCGCAGAGTGAAGGCAAAAGGGCCAACAAGTGCTAAGTATCTCTGGGAACTTCTTCAAGACTGTTGGGAAACCATTTCAGGTGACTACCTCTGGAAGCTCATCAAGAGAATGCCAAGAGTGTGCAAAACAGTCATCAGAGCTAAGGGTGGCTACTTTGAAGAAACTAGAATATAAGAGATGTTTTCAGTTATTTCACACTTTTTTGGTAAGTACATAATTCCACATGTGTTCATTCATAGTTTTGATCCCTTCAGTGAGGATCTACAATGTAAATAGTCATGAAAATAAAGAAAATGCGAAGAATGAGAAGGTGTGACCAAACTTTTGGCCTGTACTGTATATATATATATATATATATATATATATATATACACAGGGTGGGGAAGCAAAACTTACAATGAACATTTACTTGTTTTTTCTCAGCAGACACTACGTCAGTTGTTTTGAAACCAAACATATATTGATGTCATAATCATACCTAACACTATTATCCATACCTTTTCAGAACCTTTTGCCCTTATGAGTAATCAGGAAAGCAAACGTCAAAGAGTGTGTGATTTGCTGAATGCACTCGTCACACCAAAGGAGATTTCAAAAATAGTTGGAGTGTCCATAAAGACTGTTTATAATGGAAAGAAGAGAATGACTATGAGCAAAACTATTACGAGAAAGTCTGGAAGATACTATTAAAGAAGAATGGGAGAAGTTGTCACCCAAATATATGAGGAATACTTGCGCAAGTTTCAGGAAGCGTGTGAAGGCAGTTATTGAGAAAGAAGGAGGACACATAGAATAAAAACATTTTCTATTATGTCAATTTTCTTGTGGCAAATAAATTCTCATGACTTTCAATAAACTAATTGGTCATACACTGTCTTTCAGTCCCTGCCTCAAAATATTGTAAATTTTGCTTCCCCACCCTGTATACATGTATACACCTTCATGAGTCTGATGAAGGGCCTCGGCCCAAAACGTCACTAAATAAATGGTTTGGGAGCTCACAGGTTGTGCGGACCTTCCTCTATTTTTTCACTTTATGCAAACGGAACACATCAAACATGTCGGCTCACTTGCGGAGACATCACCTTAGTATGTCAGTTGACAGTACAAGAAGGACAGAGTCGGGTAAAGTACAACTTTCACTTCACGCAGCTTACAGACAGCCTTACAATGATTGCTCGGACAGGGCAAAAACTCTAACGAAAGCACTGGGGTGTTTCATTGGTAAACATATGCAGCCTTATGCCGTGGTGGAGGGTGCAGGATTTCAGCATATGATAAAAGCACTGAAGCCACGATATAATATCCCCACCCACAGACACTTCAGTGACACGGTTATTCCTGCACTTTATGAAGAGACGCGTAGAGCAATGGAAAACCAGTCGTCTACCACAGCCTCTGTAGCGCTTACTACTGACAGATGGACCTGCAGGGCTATGGAAAGTTTCCTAACGCTGACTGTCCATTATGTGAGTTCAGAGAGGGAAATGAAAAGCTCCGTGTTGCAGACCTGCCCCCTTTATGACAGCCATATAAGTGAGCATCTGTCTGAAGCACTGACTGAGGCTGTGACAGAATGGAAGTTACAGAGGGACAGCAGCACAATACCTGTTACTACAGACAATGCAAAAAATAGAGTGAATAAGAGCCATTTTACATTTTATTTTTTAAAATTTTAAAATATTTTTGTAAGAACCACAACAGGTCAATGTTGCTTAGGATTTACATTTTTGTAAGTTTGAAATGACTCCACTCTAATGACTATTTTAGTCTGGAATTTGCTAAAGATAACTGTTTTTGCCAATAGAGGAAATGCATGTTGAAACTAGCAATGTCTCACCAGCTTTAATGATGTATGAAATGGTAATGTGCCTCCTTCTGTTAGGTTTTACACAACAATACATGACATAATTCATAAAAAAAAACTGTTAATGGTGGATTATTGGGATATATGGTATTCAGTGTACACCAAACCGAAAACCGTGACCACAAAACCGTTATTTGAACCAAACCGTGGATTTTGTGAACCGTTCCATCCCTAATATACACACACACACACACACACACACACACACACACTCACACACACACACACTCACACAACTGTATAAGATGCACTGCCAAACAGCAATGAAACAAATCAACAAAACAATAAAACCTGAAAGAAAAAGAAGAATTACAAGAACAAGCAGGTTACAGATTCAGTGTGAATAAATGGACTTTCAGTCCCAGTTGACATAAGTGGCTCCTTCAACATAAATAAATTATTTGATTAAATTCTGTTTTATACAGATGTCTGTATTTAAAGGTAACAGGCTCAGCCTGATGAGTTGAGTCTGTCAGCTGTGAGCCTGTGATGAATATTATTGTTAGTGATGTAGTTGTGATACGCTGTTTACACAGCATCCAGACGATAAAAACCAGAGGGTAGTCAGGAGAATGAAAACCTCCTCCAAGGCCCCACAGTTGGTCAAGTACATTCCATGTCTGTGATGTTAGAACAAGTTCAGAATAAACAGGTGTCATCCCTTATTGTGGATCTGTTCCTAAACTCAACGGCTGAAGTTGGCCTGTAGCCTGCCCTTCCAGAAAGATTAATGACAAACAGTACAGCAGTTTAACACAGTCACTCCTACACATTCATACTGCTAAGATGTCACATCATGACACAAATGATAGGTGTCATGAGATAGTCTGGATAAGATGTGTAGATAATGACATGTGATGGTTTGATCAGGTTTCAACATAAAAACTATTTGGTTAGTGTTAAAAAAAAAAAAGGGTCAGGTCAATATAAGGAAGATAAGAGAGAAAAAGTAATAGTAAAGTGCACAAAGGAGGACATGAAACCTAATTTGTTAAGTAAATTAAACTCTTTCTCTGAATTAACAGTTTGTGTATCAAAAACTAAACGGGAATCCAGGGTCTTGAAAACAGACAGTGACAGCAGTGTGTAACAACTGTCTGACAGACAAACCTACAAATTCTGTAAATTAAATTACTTCTGTGGTCAACGTTGTCACTGTTACTGTAATAAAAACATACGATTAAACAGGAACAGTTAGGACACAGTAACTATTTACAGCATTTCATCATTTACTGACACACTGATTTTGATCCTAATCTTTTTACTCCAGAGCATTCTATGATGACCAGCAAAACCAGGAATGTGTAAAATATATACCATTATTTAAAAAAAAAAACAAAAAAAACAAAAACAGACAAATACCTCTGTACTTTTTTTTTTTTTTATTAATTTCTAAAGCACTGTTTTCAAATTACCATATCATGTTTTACGTCTTTCTTTTCTGTTCTCCCTGCTCTTTGTTTAGTTTTTTTTTCCTTGAAATGACTTTTTTTCTCTTTGTTCTTCTTGTCATGTCGGCATCCAGACATTGTCTGGTTTTGTCTGTCTTTTATGTTGTCTGTCAATTTTGTTATCTGTCACTTCCTGTTTTATTTTGTTACGTTTCCCTCATGTGTCATGTCTGGTGTCTTTACTTCCCTTCCCTGATTGTTTCACCTGCTCTGATTACCTGACTCCTCCCTGATTGTCTCCACCTGTGTCCAATTGTCTTCCTGCCCTCTTGTGTATTTAAACCCTGTGTCTTCCCCTGTTTGTTTGTCAGTTTGTGTTCTACACTCGTTGTGCTCACTTACCAGCGTTTTGGATCCTGTCAGTCTGTCTACCTGTTTTGACTCGTTTCGTCCCTCGACCACCGATTCAGCCCGTTCCTGTTCTGCCTGCTCGTCAACGACCTAGTTCGTTTACCCGACTCCGATTCTGCCTACTCCCTTTGTTACCTCAGCCTCCATCGATTACCTGTGCTTCGACCACTCGCCTGGATTACTGACCGTGAGTTTTGCCTGTCCCCCATGTACCGTTGCCTTATTGTTTGCTTCCCTGTGTATCACCTGGCTTGTTTTTTTGACCTCCCTCTGTTTGCCCCTAGTTGGGATTCCGTTGGGGTTTTCCTGGCTCGGCCACGCTGGTCGCCAGCCGTTTCCACCCGCAGCCCAGACGTCAATCCCCGGACTCAGTGGCTTCACAGAATTATTATTCCTTCTGTGTTGTATTTTTCCATTTGTTAAAGTGTTAAATAAAAACACTCGACTTCACTTCTGTTCAGTGGTCTTGCTTTTGGGTTCAGCTGTTGTACTTAGCCTGTTACACTTCTCTTTTTGTGCAACAGCAGTTTGAGGAACTTGGACTGAAACCTACAGACCATTATTCTCCTCTACTCAAACGAATCAGCTTTAGCGTAGAGCGCAAGTTTCAAATTTTGCATCAGAAATGTGCACCATCAATAATCAATGATGCAGTAAAAGGAATTACTTCTTATGCAGAATACTAAATATTTATTCTCTCGTCACTGAAGTGAATGAAAATAACTTAAGGTTGAAATCGATATGGTCTCCACTCATTCTGTTTCCTCTTTTTGACCAAATGCAGCCAGTAAAAAGGACTTCTCCATTTATGGGTTTATATTTTAATGTGAAGTGTAAAATACTGTTTATGAAAGTGTTTTAAGAAACTAATATTGTCACTGTATGTAGAGCATAGATGTACTGTATATATGCAGGTCTTGGATGAAAAAGGTCATCCTTAGTGCAGTTAAAAGGACCTTAGTACAGACCATGGACCAGCGCAAGTACATCAAGTTTCAGTACACTTGTTGAGTAAGAGTTAACTATTAAAACCCATTCCACTACCTGTTGTTATGACTAGGGCTGTCAAAATTAATACATTATCACGAATTAATCCATCATCACGATTAATCTGATTAAAAGTGTTAACGCAATTAACCCATCTATAGTGCAGAATGACTCTGAACGTCTCTGCCAATGCATTTCAGGCAGTTTGTCCAAGTAGAGTTAGTGTTGTACATGTGCAAATGGGCAGTTGATCCGGTAGTGACAGGCAGCAGAACCAACCCATACAGATGGAAGACACTGAACAGCACATTGGCCCTCTGGATGGAAATATGAGGACAAAAAAAACAAGATGGAACAGTTGTTTCCAGTTGTTTTGTTGAAACTGTTGAAGGTGTTTAATAAACACGTTAAATGCATATACAGTTTATTCCCTTCTTACTTGAGTCTGTTTGCTCATGCAAAATAAAATGCAATATAGATTAAAAATGAATACTTAATTGTGATTAAGTGAAATTAATCCACAGCAACCCTGTGATTAATGTGATTAAAACTTTCAATCGTTTGACAGCACTAGTTATGATTAATGGTTACCTTTTTCCTTTTTTTCTAGTACATTCATTCATATTCAATTCAGGTGGCTGAATCTATTCTTCCCATGAATTAAGTCATTTCCACCATAAACTAATGACACAAAGAAGTTAGTAAAAATGAACCACAAGGCAGAAAAAGATGTGTTTGATGCAAAAGATGTGTTTGATGCTTAAAATTTCCTGGGGGTAACCTGCAGTATTCATTTTTTCAGAATCTACACTCCAAAAGATCTTGTTTTAGATCCACAGACCAGGTTTTATGCCTGGTGTTGCTCAGCCTTTGGATTAGAGACCCATCTGTCCTTCATAGGCCCACATTAGGAGACCTGCATAACAGTTTAATAGGTAAACACTCACCCACACACTCCTCACCCACAGCTCCACACCTGTCCTGGACTGGAACTGGTCACTCACTGACAGACAGGAAAAAGGCAAGATGCTCTTCCTGTAGGCGCAAAGGGTACCTGTAGTGAATTACTAGCGGTTCTGTTCAGTAGCTTGTGTTATAGCTCATTGTGAAGTAAGTGTGAGTACTAAGTCACTGCTCCGTCAGTCACTCATGTTTGCTCCTTCATGGGCTGTTCCAGCACCTGTAGTGACCCAGACTCATTTTGTCTGATTACCTGGACTGTGATGGTCTGGTCACTGACCCCGTGCAGCAGATGCCAGTTTAAGATGACACATTATCGGCCAGTACTGGGTTGTCCCTCTAGGACAATGGTGGAGTGCAAAGCTCACGGTTGCACAAACAACAAACATGAATGCATGGTTTCCACTCAATCTCTCTCACTGACTGCTGCTTGTTTACTCGCACTCATCACCCAGAAACAACAATGGTACATCACTTCTGGTCGGCAGTGGCTGCTCCTTATAGGTTCTGCCCCATAATTGAAATAAAAAGGTCCAGTGTGGTGCATTTATGGAGATTTTTTTACTGAATTTCTACCTCTCTTGCTTATAAGTCTTAGGAACCAAGCAGTAAGACAACCAGAAGACAGGACTAAAGTTTCACTTGTGGGTTTTTATTTACCCAAAATTATTTAAAAAAGGATTACAAATGATAGTTTTAACAATTAAATATTTAAAAGCGGTCAACATAACAGAACTGTGCTCAAAAATAATAGCAACTAAGGCTGAGAACACAAACTGAGGTATCAAACAAACTGACCTCACAAAATCAGACAAAGGGGAAAAGAAAAAATGGATTGGCCAAACATTAAACAAGCAAGGGGAAAACAAAATGGACACTAATGATAACTAAATACAACTGAAGCCCCAATAACATTAAATCCCCCCATGCCAACACAGCCCATGGTTCCTTCTGATGAGGTGGCTGCGGTATATAACTCTGCTCCACCCTTAGCCACACCTTTTCCCCACATCAGGATGGTGCCAGGACACTCTACACGGTAACTCAAACAAAAGAACCAAGGATTAATATAACAAAACAAATCATTTAATTGTCACCCTACACTGTTAATATATGTGCACCTATATTACAATGCAAGATTAAAAAATAGAGAAATACAAAATAAACTAAACTGTGTATGTTAAATGACTAACTGCAACTGAAAACCATGTGCTGCTAACCAAACTTATAAAAATAATATGATATGAAACTAATAAGGGGATGGTTTGTTTGTGAAGATGTTACCCTGTGTGGCTCTGTCCATCACAATAAGTAATACACAAAACACAATTAATGTCTTAAAGGTGGGGTGCAAGAGGTTTTCCTGGAGCATTTCTTACTATATGGGTTAAAATCTCCTTCACACCCTGTATTGCGGCATATAAGCTTAAAAAACAATCCAAACGCCGCGGCAGGCTAAGACATAAGGGTTTACACTGAAGATGCGTCAGACTCACCTTTATAAACGTTCATGAGGTTTATTATCCATATTACAAGCATAGGAAACAAGCACTTACTTCAGTCGTCGTATATTCAATGCTGTGCAAAGATACTGTACCCTCATGGCCAGTTACAAAGACAATAGTGACGGTGATAACGATGATAATGATGGTCAAAAGAAAGTTTCTCCCCAGGCTCACCCCGCCGCCATGATCCAGGCCACTTACACACCCAGGTGAGCACAGAGACTTAAAAGACAACACCACACCCACAGTGCCACTCGTAAACAGGTGCTAATATCATGACGTCACACAAATAAGAGAAAAACAGAAAAAAAAAACAAAACACAGTGCTTATGGCTCCTACACCTTGACCAACCAATTAATTAAATGCCCTAACACAAAAATAAAACATTTTAGTCACCTGTGGAATGGACAAGACTGAAAAAACACCATCCAATCATTTTAAGCGACCCATCGAAATGATTGAACGGTGATATGTCTATCAAGCTCAACTCCCATTTGTCCCTCCCCCCTCTGCATGTACCCCTCTTCATGCATGAATCGTGCGTTCTCAGAGGCTTGGAGCACTTGTACAAGAAACGAAGCAAGAGCCAGAGCGTGGCTACATTAGCTATATTAGCATGGAAAATTCAGTGGCAAACTGTTTAATTACTAACATAAATCACTACGAAATGTAACGTTAGCCAGATAGGTATGAACTTGGGCTGTTCTGTAAGAGCGGGGGGGGTGTTGGAGGAGACTGAATGAGGTATGCATGGATAGAGTCCGAACTGTTATGTAGTCTGATGGCTGTGCTCCTTCTTGAACTGGGGCTGTAAAAGTCTGGTGCTGAAGGAGCTGCTCAGGGCCTCAGTGTGGTGCAGGGGTTGTCCATGATGGATGTTAGCTTGGCCGACACCCTTCTGTCCACCACCTCCTCGATGGAGTCCAGCAAACAGCCTAGGACAGAGCCGGCTCTCTGAACCGGTTTCTTCAGTCTCTTCCTGTCTCTGTCCATACTGCCCACTCCCCAGCACATGAAACCAAATAGAACTGCAGAGGCCACCACAGTATCATAAAAGCCCCACCCACTCTGAAGAACCTCAGTCTCCTCAGGAGGTGGAGGTGACTCTGGTCCTTCTTTAACAGGGGGTCTGTGTTGTCAGTCCAGTCCAGCTTACTGTTGAGGTGAACACCCAGATACTTAATAGAGTCCACTATCCCAATGTCCAAGCCCCGGATGTTCACCTGTGTGTTGTGGGGGGGACCTGCGGAAGTCAATCACAATCTTTTTGGTTTTGCTGGTGTTCAGGAACAGCTGGTTCTGCCCACACCAGTCTAAGAAGTCTGTGATGACCCCCTGTTTGTTCCCTTCAGACACACAGCCAATGATGGGGGCGTAGACAGTTGTGTGAGGGGCAGAGGTGATGGTGGGATCAGCAGAGGGGGGCTGGTGTTCTGGAGGGGTGAGAGGAGGGACATGAGAGGGTGGGGGCCGGAGTCAGGACAGAGTCAAACCTGTTGAAATACAAATTCAGCTCATTTAGTGAAGTTCAAGAAAAAACAGAAAAATACAGAGATATAGTAAAAAATTCAAAAGAAAGGAAATCACAAAAGAGAACTGCTCCAACTCATGACCACTCATGTGACGCCATCTTGGAATAAATAACATAATATGATTATGAACTCTTTACCACGAATCAGTAGTCATTGTCAGTCCTAATAGTGTGTCCAGTCGTACCTCTTCAGTCCACAGAAGCTGACACTCGTTGGGCAATAACATCATAATCAGGTGAAATGTCTCTTTTTCTCAGAGACACATAAGTTTGGTCTTCTTGATTTTGCTTCAGCTTTTTTCTTGAGATCCTTTGGAGAAAAATAAGGGGTCAATATGTGTTGGTAGTCTGCACTGTGGGATCTGCAGTATAGAATGGAGCTGTAGTAACATACCAAAGGAATAAGAGGCAGATGATGACAAGGATGTTCACAATTAGAGAAACAACAGTGATGGTCAAAAGAATCGCTGAAAAGCCTCCATTCTCCTGCGCAAAACCTGAACAGCACAATATAGACAATACAGCAAACAGTTGAAAAGTATTACCACATATTTACAAATGCTTCTTCCTTCCATACACTTTGGTTAATCTACTGTTAAAACAGTCATGTTGATGTTATATAACAGCATTTCAACACTAAAGACCCTCTCAGTCCCCATCATCCATGATAACAGACTGTTCACTGATCACCATGTACAGACTCATTGGACTTTTTCTGTGATGACCCTTACCTTCTCCAGTACCTTTTTTTGGCTCCAAACTCAACACAAACTATGATTTATCTGAGCATTTGTGCCAGTTTATGGTTGTTTTTATGTTGTGGTTTATCTTAGATGTTTGTTGATATTGTGCATATATTTTATCAAATGAAGGTTAAACAGAATTTAAAAAAAAAAAATGGAGGAAGAAAGCATGTGTTTAGAAAAAATATCCTTTTGATGTAGACAAGGCGTAAGTCTTATGTCTGTGGAAGATGCCAATGTGTTCTAGAAAAGCCCTGAATGGAAGAAGCCAAACACAGGCTCTAATGAGGACCTTCTGTGGTTTCAGCAGTTTGTATATGGGAGGGTGAAGGGTATTCAGTTGGATTCAATCTGAGACGTCACCACTGGACAACACTAAATATTCCACACTGAACCTTTCAATCAAACATATGCTGTTATAATTGTAGTTAATGTCTGTAACTGGTCTTTGTGTGCTGTGTGTGTGTTTTGAAGATACTTTTCTCTGATGTTCTGATGATGAGGTTCTCCACTGCTTCTCCGTATTCATTGGTGCTGACACACTGGACATCTGTGCTGCTGAGCTCTTTCACTTTTACAGTGATGGTGCGGTTGATTGTGTACTTTGACACAGTGTAAGTGCCTGAGTATTCAGTGTGTTTGTCCAACAGAGGCCATGTAATGGTGGGTAAAGGAAGCCCCTCACTGACACACACACAGGTCAGGACCTCAGACCGACTTACACAACCAGAACTCTTTTGGATCTCTGGGAGAACTGCAAACAGAGAAATGAATCCCAACATCACTGCAAACATCCAGAATATTCACAATCATCACAAACTTCCATGACAGTCTACTTACGAAACACAGTTATGTCGACATATGCTGTAGAAGTCTTGCCCTGGTATTGTCCTGTACACATGTACTGTCCAGAATCATCTGCTGTCATATCATGGATAACAAGTGTGGCTGATCCAGTGTCATTCTGCAGGTTTGTGTTGGTTCCACTGGGACCAAGTTTAGCCCAAATGATGACGGATGGAGGAAAACTGTCAAAACTGCAGGTCAGATTCAGAACATCACCCCTCTTCACTCTTCTGTCTCCAGTTATTACAGGTTCCCTCATGTCTATGAAGCAAATTTAAAGCAAAAATTAAAGTCAAATACTGAAATGCAGGAAATAAAAATAAGTTTATACATGTAAATATTATTAGTACAGTTAGCAGTTCTTGTGGTTGTATATTCTTGATCTGTGGATCAGCAGACCGGACACTTTATTTGCGGGGCAAGTGAAATAATTCCACAAAAGCAGGTTGAAAAAAAAAAAACTCGACCCGTGCATTGTCCTTGAAACATGGAAATTTACCATAAATGTTGAAGATCTAGAGATAAAAACATGTATTTTTACTATGTGAATATGATACCCTCTTGCAGGGCTCATGAAGGTATACAGTAGGGCATTAACAAAAAAGTCGGTTTGTCGACACGTCTGTGGCACAAGTCAACGTTACTTTGGAAAGTTGACTAGTCATGTGTTATTCTCTCTCTCCCTTCCATCACCTGACAGCACGTGAGCCTTCATTCAACTCATGTCGATACTCTCATCTTTCTACATAAAAACATGGAGCACAAGGTAGTGATGTGTGGCTCAGCGGACCTGGGTCAGGTTGGTGCGGGTCCAAAAAATGACACTTTATTTGCGGGGCAAGTGAAATAATTCCACAAAAGCAGGTTGAAAACAAAAACTCGATCCGTGCATCAGTAGTGCAAGGCCAAGACCGAAGGAAGAAGACGACTCAGAGGAGGATTATTAAACTGACTGTGATCTAGAAAAACTATGGTCTCAGTAATGTTCTGTGAACCATGAAAGCACCACCAATACTGAGTAATAGTTTGGACAGCCAGTGTGTTTGAATTATTCTGTTCATTTATTTCATTCAGACTCTTTTCTCTAACATGCTGTGCATCTCGGCTGCTGCTGTCTGAACCTTTTCCTACTTTACGTCGTCCACAGCGTCCACTACACAGCCCCATGTGCAGGCAGAGCAGCAGCTCCACTGACCGCTGCTGTCACTGTCCTGTTCCACTGACAGACTGAGGAGGGCTTTCAGACCCCACACCATCCAGTAACTGTAGTCAAGGGGGGAGAAGTTGAGTTTAAGTGGCTGTAGTTAATACAAACACTCCTCATGTTCCTGGATTATACCACACACACACATACACACTGTTCACAATGCACTATATCCTTTGCACAGACTCTCTTAACACAACAGTCTCCTTTGCACTGACTCTTTGTGGAAATTTAAAACTGTGCTTTTACTATTGTAATACTGTTGTAATACTAGTACTACTGAGTTATTTGATCTTAAAATCACCTTATTTTCACTGGTATATCACCTGATACAATAACCTATGACGTTGATATTACAGGAACGCTGTAAAACGCCAGAAAAACCAATTTGTGGACATTTAAGACCTCATTATTTGTGATTTTCTGGGTTAAAATAAGCGTTTTTGGCATTTTTTGATGGGCCCTTCATACTTTGCGGTGGGGGGTCAAATAACACCGTGATCTGAAGAGAAAAAGGATTTTTGAGACGCCCTATAGAGTATCTATCTATCTATCTATCTATCTATCTATCTATCTATCTATCTATCTATCTATCTATCTATCTATCTATCTATCTATCTATCTATCTATCTATCTATCTATCTATCTATCGAGCAGATTTCAAGACAGTTCAAGGTGTTAGCCTGTTTTCTTTTGGTTAAATGTCTGAGAAGGACAGTCGATGCTTGTGTCTTGCCAGTTTTTTATTCTGCTCTTTACTGTACGTTGTTAATGTTACAGTAAATGTTAATACACATTGCTCATGTGAAGCCTGCTACCGGACGTTAGTCTGGTTTTGTCTGTCTTTTATGTTTGTCTGTCACTTCCTGTTTTATTTTGTTAAGTTTTCCTCATGTGTCTTGTCTGTTGTCTTTACTTCCCTTCCTGGTTCGTGTTCACCTTTTCCCTGATTACCTGACTCCGCCCTGATGTGTTCCACCTGTGTCTCATTGTCTTCCCTCCCTTTTGTGTATTTATACCCTGTCTTTTGCCCTGGTCAGACGCCAGTTCGTATTCTCTCGCAGTCTACTTACCAGTGTTTTGATCCTGTCTGTTCGTTTGCCTACCTGTGTTTCGACCCGTTTTGTCATCCTGTTTTTGCCTGTTTTTGCCTGCTCCCTGTCGGTTTTGTCTGCCTCCATCTGCCTTCCTGGATTTTGACTTCTTTGCCTGGTTTTTGGTACGTGAGCTTGCTTTTCCCTTATGTCCTGTTGCCTGTCTGTTTGCTCTCCCGTGTTTGACCTGTTTCCGTCCCTGACCTTCCTCTGCTTCTCCCTAGTCGGCGTGCCGACTCCAAACCCGGAGCCTAACCGTGGGTTCGTGTCCCTCGCCCGGAGGACGAATCCCTTGAGGACTTCCTTGGTTGCTGTCCTCAAGATCCTGTTCATTATCACAGCCTCTATTTTTGTATTACCTGAACATAATAAACTCTGTAAACTTTTACAGCCGCCTCCTAGTTCTGCATTTGGGTTCTGGGTCCGTACTAGCAGCATCACAGTTCATTGTTGAACGGCTATGTGTCTGTGTTGTTCCTCTGCTGTCAATGTGATGATGTCGTCATACGACTAGTCGAGTCGACTTTGACTTTCTTGACAAATAAGTCGATCTGAAAAAATCTTAAGTCACTAATGCCCTAATATACAGTATATCACCAATAATAATTCTAAACAAGGTCTCCCCGCTCAAAGGTTTTAGGTAATATTTCTTAATCAGCTACTCTGAAGGAAAACGCATTCTAAAAACAGCTGATGTACTTACATATCACTTTAACATCCACTTTTCCCATCAGAGTGTTGTTGATGTATTCTACTGTACAGATGTACTGTCCAGAATGTTCTGCTGTCACATTATAAATGATAACAGTGGCTGATCCTGTGTCCACCTGGATGGTAGTTTCAGTCCTGTTCAGTAGCTCAGTGTCGTTCTGGAGATTGACTTCTATTACATTTTGCACGTTTTTGCCAAATGGTTTTTGCCACATGACAAGTGCTGGAGGGAAACTGTCGATGCTGCATGTCAGATTCAGAGTGTCCCTTTCCTTTACACTTATATTCTCAGTCATTTTCATTTCCTTCACATCTATGAGACAGAACAGCACATTATTAAATGTTATGTTGCATCAACTTTCCAAAATGTATCAGTTTCAGAGAAAAAACAAATAACATGCCTTAGTCAACATTTTAGGCCTAACATACGAGGTGTTACTCACAGGTCACATTCAGCGTCACCGTCTCCTGTGTGCTCTTGTTGCCTCTGAAGTTGACCTTACAGGTGACCTCAGTGCTGTGGTGTTTGGCTGAAGGGGTAAAGGTCAAAGAGGAGTTGCGTCCATGAGTGGTGGTGATGTTTCCTGTGATGTAAGAGTCATCCTCTGCAGATCGTCTCCATGTCCAGGTGATGATTGGATCAGATCCAGAGCAGAGACCAGGAGCGGTGCAGGTCAGTGTGGTCTGTTGTCCCTCAGTCAGAGCAGGAACCTCCACTGTGGGCTTCTGGGTCAGGGCTGATGGGTGACAAGCAAACAACAGCATGAAGATACAGAACTGGAGTGGAGCAGGAGGACAAACCTAGAGGTGTCAGTCACATGATTTGCAAAATATAACATAGAATAGAATAGAATAGCCTTTATTGTCATTGTGTGTACAATGAAATTAGGATCTTAGTTGTTGCATTAAAACTGTGAGCAGATTAAATATACTGAGTTATTGTAGCGCACAAATACAATAATAATATTTGAATAAAATATTCAGTGAGTTTTTATTTGCTGATGCTCATCTCACCTTTAACAGAGACAGACGCTCTGGTACTAAATGTGAACCTTTCATACCGCTGGTTAAGCCAACCAGTCACTTTGAATTGATATGATCCAGAATCAGACTGGTCCAGGTCATTGATGACGATGCTGCAGTTTCCCCGATAGAGGTTAGGTTCCAACAGTGATACTCGACCTCTGAAGCCTGGCTGAATTTCGTTTTGGTTCCGGGAGTGAAAGATGATGTCAGAATAATCACATTTTATTTTAGACTCATCACATTTATGCCAAACTGCACTTGCAATAGGGCTAAAAGCAGTAGTGAAAGAGCAGTGAATGACAGTACAGAGTCCAGCCTCTGCTTTTATTTCTCCTCTACCGAGAGAAATACAGAATCCATATAGACAGACTGGTGTGGTCATCCCTGCATCTGTTAATACAAGAACAAAGACACATGACATTTACATTACATTTGTCTAGTAAATGACAAATAAAGGTCATTACTATTAATTCATTATTTTATCATCCAAAAATAATAACACAGTAAAGAGTGAAGGCAGTTAATGTTTAACTATTTGGTTTTGGTCAGAAGGGGTTTTTTCTTCAGATTCAGTCTTGTCTTATGGACTCAGATGGTCTTGTTTGACTAAAACCTGTGGACCTATTTTGGAAGGTCAGAATAACAGATGATCCTGCTTTTAAAGATCCAAGTCCAGAAGGAAGACACTGTCTATCAGAGTCAGAATTGTATGTTTTTTCTCCAAAATACTGACATTTTCAGCTTTCTTTGGTTTGAATTCTGTACCAAGATGTTCAGATACATTTACATCTTTTAACTGCAAATGTTAGAATTTAATGTGTGCGTCACTGAAAAAGTTCCATTCTAGAAGCGTACCTGTGTCAGCGCTGCTGCCTGTCACTGAGCAGAGCAGAGTCACCCAGATGAGAACAAACATCCTGATCTGACCTTTGAGACGGACGCCTCTCCTTCCACAGCCTGCACATTAAAAAGATAGTCAATTTACAACTGTAACTTCTAGGTCTGTAACAATACACATACCAAACCGAACCGTTTCGGTACACACCTGTTCAGTTCGGTACACAGCTGTACCGAAATGACATAGTATGTTGAAAACAAGAAAAAGTAACTAAAGACGTCGGTCGATGCGTAACTTTAAATCCATGCAACTTCCATACGGACATATTGAAGGAGTGCACATTGACCCGAAATACGAAATAGCAGCTGATATGAGGTTAAAAAAAAAAAACAACAAATATGATGTCAACCTGGAAGGAAGAGACTGAAGACCCTCTGCCATCATTACAGTTCTGTTTGGGATCACATCAGGTCCCGGTGAAAGACAACAACGAGGAAAGAGACGATAAGATGAACATTATTTGTTCTATGTCCGGTAGTTCTCAAACACTTACACCTGTTCTCTCTGTCTTTCTGTTTCTCTCTCTCTCTCTCTCTCTCTCTCTCTCACACACACACACACGCTGTATAATTGAGGAACAGAACCCGGGAGTTGGACGTTGAAAGTATGTAAAGTTTTATTTTCGCTTCATGCCAGCGTTAGTTACGTTAGTTATGGACCGCACCCCCACATATAAAACTGCGCCCCGCCGCTCCCCTCGCTCTGACAAAAAGAAAAAAAAACATCCCCCCTTATGTGTTTTTGACAAATCGCACTCTACACCTCCACACACACATACACAAAGTGTCCTAAACAGTTTGTTCGCTGTCGTAAAATAATTTTGTTGTCAATGTTTCTCTTAAATTTGTTAAGAGAATGCGAGTTTGCCCTCTTCTTAATGTTGCACTTCATGTGGAATTTTTTTGTTATTTTTATGCAGAATGTGAACTGACAGAACTGTGATTTGATTCAAAACTACCTTTCAGAGAAAAGAGCAATACTAATGTTTAAAATACTTTTAGTAATATTTTATTTATTTTATTTTCTATTTGATTATAGCAGCAGAATTATATTATTCCTGTTTTTGTATATTCTATTGTCTCCAAAAATTGGGGGAAAAATGTTTAAAAAAATTCATAAATGCATTAAAGATATTTTGAGGGGTTTTCTGTCCTCCAGTACCGAACTGAAAAAACTGAACCGTGGCTTTAAAAACTGAAAACGTCCCGAACTGAAAATTTTGTGTACTGTTACAGGCCTAATCTCTATCTATCTATCTATCTATCTATCTATCTATCTATACATACATACATACATACATACATACATACATATTAGGCCTGTAACGGTACACGTACCGAACCGAACCGTTTCGGTACACACCTGTTCAGTTCGGTACACAGCTGTACCGAAACGGCACAGTATTGAGAAAAAGAAAAAGGAACAAAAGACATTGTTTGATGCGGAACTTTAAATACGCGCAAGTTTCACACGGACATATTTAAGGACGCATACATTGACCCGAAATATGAAATAGCAGCTGATATAAGGTTAAAAAAAAAATATATATATATATGATGAGAACCTGGAAGGAAGAGATTGGAGACCCTCCACCATCAGTACAGTCCGGTTTGGATCACTTCAGGTCCCGGTGAAAGACAACAACCAGGAAAGAGACGGAGATAAGACGAACAGCTGTGTGGCCCCTGGGAACTACGGTAGTTCTAAAACACACTAGTCTGTCTGTCTGTCTGTCACGCACGCTGTATACCAGAGGAATAGAACTCGGAGTTGGACGTTGAAAGTATATAGAAATAAAGTTTCACTTTCGTTTCACGCCAGCGTTAGTTACGTTAGTTATGGACCGGACCGGACCGCGCCCCCCCACCCTCCCCCACGCGCCCCCCCCGGCTCCGACCAAAAAAAAAAAACAACCAACCAAACAAACAAACAAACAAACCATCCCCCAGACAAATCGTACCTTGCGTGTGCGCACACACGAGTACACACAGTGTCCTAAACAGTTTGTTCTCTGTCCTAAAATAAATCATTTGGTTCAGTTTGTTGTCAGTGTTTCTCTTCAGTTTGTTCAAACAGAATACCAGTTTACCCTCCTGTTAATGTTGAACTACATGCAGAATTTTTTTGTTGATATTTTTCTGCAGAATGTGAACTGACAGAACTGGGATTAGATTTTTGTTGTTTGTTCAAAACTACCTTTCAGGGAAAAGTGCAATACTAATGTTTCAAATACATTTAGTAATATTAATAATTTATTTTATTTTCTATTTGATTTATAGCAGCAGAATTATATTATTCCTGTTTTTCTATATTCTATTGTGTCCAAAAATTGGGGGAAAAATGTTCAAAAATTCAAATGTATTAAAGACATTTTGAGGGGTTTTCTTTCTTCCCGTACCGAACCGAAAAAAAAACGAACCGTGGCTTTGAAAACCGAAAACGTACCGAACCGAAAATTTTGTGTACCGTTACAGGCCTAATACATATATATATATATATATATATATATATATATATATATATATATATATATACAGTCTACTCTCATTAAACCGCCCGCCGTTATACCGCCATTTCTGACTATCGCCATCTGCCAGCCCAGTTCCATGCACAAACAACACTTATACCATTGATTTCCTGACCGTTATACCGCCAGCGTGATTGCCATCGAGTACACATAAATTTTAACAATGCACTGAAACAAACGCGCCAGACGCTGATCGCGACAAGCTACGAGTAGGTCTACGGAACGGCCACCGTTCATTTATCGCAGAACACTCAGTAGGTCAGGATGTCGGGAAGAGGACGTGGGATTAAGCCAAAGCCTCAAGATGATGGGGTGTCATTTCCCGGCACGGTATAATAATGCTTAAAATGTTTCCCCACTTTAAATGATCCCTTACAACATAACAGAATCAAGATTTATTTAGAAACGCAATTAGAACGGGTTAACGGAGGCAGCATAGACATCATATAGTAAAGACATGCACATTATGGACACAACCCGTTGTAACGCCATTTTCGCTATACCGCCAATTTGGCCGTGAACGGAAGTTGGCGGTATAACGAGAGTAGACTGTATATATATATATAGATATAGATATATAGATATAGATATATATTTTAGGGATGGGAGGATTATCCGATGCGTATCGATGTGCCGACACGCGCGTGCACGATCTGAGTGCACCGGTAGACAAGCTGCGAGTGAATGAAAAGTTTGGGATGATATCGCGATGCATCTGCTATTGAATGTTTGTATCAATAAAATTCAATCTGCTCAATAGAACATATTTTTACTCTCATTTAAAAGTGTTACTCTTTATTTGGGTGAAGTTTTTCTTTTCTTCAGACCCACGTTAACGTGCGCTGTGGATTCGCAGATGTGTACACTGTACATGACAGCAGGCCTGGACTGGCTAATCGGGAGGACGGTATAATATTTAGGCCGTGAGGGCCGGAGTTCACTTTAAATATATATTTAATTTTTTTTTTTTTTTTTGGGGGGGGGGGGGGCAGTGTTCAGTCATAGCACTGGGTTGATCACATAATCTGCAGCTGCTGTTCCTGGGCCACCACCCCCTCTACCAGCAAGCTGTTGTTTTTCTTCCTGTTTTTTGCAGACGCACTGTGACGTCATATGTCCTTGCATACAGTTAGTAGCTCTGTACTGTATCTGTGGAGCATATACGATCTGTGCTCTGTAGGCTGTGGATGGTCAGCTGTGTTTACTGTTTGAAACATGGATAATAGAAAGAGTAAGGGTGGTGTGGAGAAGCAAGAATTAAAAAGAGGAAAACTCTAGAAGCAAACGCAGCCAAATGTGCCAAAATCTGCAACTTTTTCACAAAAACGACCTCCCGGTTGGAAACAACTAATGAGGACGATGAACCGGGTAAACCACCTTTCAAGTTAGTTAATTATCGAGTCAGTGAATTGTGTGGCATTGTGGTGTGGAACATAACGTTATGTAATTTAAATAATAGTATGATGCGACGCCACATAACTGGGAAACTTTGTCTTGTAGCTCCTCAGAGTCAGAAAGCAGATCCAGCAGCAGACACCAGACATGAGCCCACAAGTCCAGAGTGGGCAGGTAGGACTGCTCAGACAGGGAAGATTATTAGAATAAATAGGCTACAGTGAAGAGTATGGTGTAGGTCTGTTCAGTATGAAAGGTGCTCTGAGATGCTCCAGGATTCAGCACTACATGAATGAAACTGACACCAAGGCTTTGAAAATAGAAGATTTGTGCTGAGAATTATGAGCATTTTTAAAATGTGCTTTAGTGTCAGAAGCAGAGCCAGGAGCCAGTAGTGATGAGGGGATTGTTCCTGTCAGGATGGAAGGAAAAGGTGAGCTGTTGGAACAGACTGTGTGAACAAGCATTAGTTCCAGTAAAACCACTTTCTAGACCCAAACCATAGTACTGACCTATTTTATTTTTTATTATTAAAAGTGAGACAGTAAATACACAAAGCCCAAAACTGAAAGGCAATAGCATGAAGTAATATCAAATAAACCTGCATATTTAGCCAATGTAAATATCTTAATTGGTTAAGTAAGTCCAAATGTCTGTAGATATTATTTTTTATTGTGATCCAGGTGCAGGTGAGTCTAGAGAAACTGGAGGAAGTGTGAAAGTGAGAGCAGAGTCTACTGATGACAGAGGAGCAGCTCAGCAGTACAACCCTGAACCACTAGGCACAAATGAGACAGATGAAGAGGAGTCTGTTGTTAGCTTTGATTACTTTGGTCGCCCTCAGTCACAGGATATACAGACGTTTTTTTTCTTATCATCCTCATCAAGCCCCTAATATCACTATACCAAAAGTTTTTTAATAGCAAAGTTGGAACAAACTGCAAATGGCTGACTTATTGTGAAAAAAATCAGTCTCTCTACTGCTCTGTTTGTCTCAGGCTTTGCAGAACAGTGTGTAGACCTAACATGTAAGGTTATAATTACATGACTTTAATAATAATTGGTCGTGATCTAAAGTGGGCCGGTCTGAGGTATGAAACTCCAGGGCTGAAAATGAGTCTCAGTCCAGCCCTGCGTGACAGTCTGAGCTCCGCTCATGCACTGTGGCACGAGCGCCGCAGATGAATACTGTACTGTCTGTATGTATGTGAATCTGACATAGAAGGAGGTGACCACATGTGGTTAATGAACGTCAGCTTTTTCACTAGATCAGCTGTACTGAATACTGCCGTACAAACCACAGATACTTCCTTAAACTGTCAAACACACATCTAACAGTACATCCCATAATACCTTGCGCAGGTGTCTCTTAAAGTGACAGAACCTTTTTCTGTTTTACCTACATTACAAATCCATTACATTACAAATTGATTCGGTGAGGAAGCAAGAAGTTGAGTGTTAGAAATATGCAAAGAAACGACTTTGGAAACAAAGTCCTAACTTTTTCACCTGACTGTATGTGAGGCACATGTTCTGAAACTGAACTAAAGACACTTTGTGAAAAGCCATGTTTTTATTTGATAAATAAATAATCAAACTTATTGATTTTCACTGCATTTTTTCCCAGAATGAATGTGTTCAATCAGAATGTGCTTAATCACTCTGTATCGTGATTTAGGTGTGAATCGCATCGCGAGGTGCCATACACGTATATATAATATATTGAATCAGAGATGCTGGATCAAGATGCGTATTGCATCAGCCTTACAACTAAGTTTCCCAACCCTAATATATATATATATATATATATATATATATATATATATATATATATATATATATATACACACACACACACACACAAAACACGCACACACACACACATATATATATATATATATATATATATATATATATATATATATATATATATATATATATATATATATATATATACACACACACACACACACACACATATATATATATATATATATATATATATATATATATATATATATATATATATATATATATATATACATGTATATATATATATACATGTATATATATGTATATATATACGGAAAGCCCAAAGTCCTCTTTTCAGATGGAAGTAAATTTTTCATGTCATTTGGAAATCAAGGTCCCAGAGTCTGGGGGAAGAGTGGAGAGGCACAGAATCCACATTGCTTGAAGTCCAGTGTGAAGTTTCCACAGTCAGTGTTGATTTGGTCTGTCATGGCATCTGCTGGTGTTGGTCCACTGTGTTTTCTGAAGTCTACAGTTAACACACCCATCTACCAGGACATTTTTTCACCTGCCCACACTGTCAAAGGAACCAAAGGCTGGTTCAGTGACCATGGTGTTACTGTGACTGATGGACCAGTAAACTCACCTGACCTGAACCCCAGAGAGAATCTACGGAGGATTGTCCAGAGGAAGATCAGAGTCACCAGATCCAACAATGCAGATGACCTGAAGGTCGTTATAGTCCTGTTTGGGATCACATCAGGTCCCGGTGAAAGAGACGTTGATAAGACAAATGTTGTTTGCTGCCTATGAACTATGGTAGTTCTAAAACACTTACACCTGCTCTCTCTCCCTCTCTCGCTCTCTGTCTGTCTCTCTCTCTCACACAGGCAGTATAATGGAGGAATAGAACCCAGGAGTTGGACGTATGGATGAAAGTATATAAAGTTTCACTTTGGTTTCACACACACACACACCCTGGCTCTGACAAAAAAACAACAAAAACCCCCATCCCCCTCTTCTGAGTTTTTGACAAATCGCACCCTACGCCCACACACACAAATACACAAAGTGGCCTAAACATATAAATAAATAATTTGGCTAATTTTGTTGTCAATGTTGCTCTTCAGTTTGTTTAAAGAGAATACGAGTTTGCCCTCTTCTTAATGTTGCACTTCATGTGGAATGTTTTTTTTTTGTTATTTTTCTGCAGAATGTGAACCGACAGAACTATGATTTGATTTTTGTTGTTTGTTTCAAACTACCTTTCAGGGAAAAGTGCAATACTAATGCCTAAAATACAATTAGTAATATTTTATTTATTTTATTCTCTATTTAATTTATAGCAGCAGAAGTATATTGTTCCTGTTTTTCTATATTCTGTTGTCTCCATAAATTGTGGTAAAAATGTTCCAAAATTCTTCAATGCATTAAAGACATTTTGACGGGTTTTCTTTCTTCTCGTACTGAACTGAAAAAAAAAACCAAAAAAAAATGAACCGTGGCTTTAAAAACCGAAAACGTACTGAAACAAAAATTTTGTGTACCGTTACAGGCCTAGTGTCTGTGTGTGTGTGTGTGTGTGTGTGTGTGTGTATATATATATATATATATATATATATATATATATATATATATATATGTATATATATATATATGTATATATATATATATATATATATATATATATATATATATATATATATATATATATATATATATATATATAGAACTTTCTCAAAACAATAAAACCTGAAAAAAAAAGAAGAATCACTGAAACAGGCAGGTTATTGGTTCAGTGTGAATAAATGGACTATTCAGTCCCTGCAGACATAAGTGGCTCCTTCAACATAAATAAATTATTTGATTAAATTCTGTTTTATACAGATGTCTGTATTTAAAGGTAACAGGCTCAGCCTGATGAGTTGAGTCTGTCAGCTGTGAGCCTGTGATGAGTATTATTGTCAGTGATGTAGTTGTGATACGCTGTTTACACAGCATCCAGACGATAAAAACCAGAGGGTAGTCAGGAGAATGAAAACCTCCTCCAAGGCCCCACAGTTGGTCAAGTACATTCCATGTCTGTGATGTTAGAACAAGTTCAGAATAAACAGGTGTCATCCCTTATTGTGGATCTGTTCCTAAACTGAACGGCTGAAGTTGGCCCGTAGCCTGCCCTTCCAGAAAGATTAATGACAAACAGTACAGCAGTTTAACACAATCACTCCTACACATTCATACTGCTAAGATGTCACATCATGACACAAATGATAGGTGTCATGAGATAGTCTGGATAAGATGTGTAGATAATGACATGTGATGTTTGATCAGGTTTCAACATAAAAACTATTTGGTTAGTGTTAGAAAAAAAGGGTCAGGTCAATATAAGGAAGTGTTAGAATCAATCATTATTTCATTAACATTTAATTAGCATTTAATCAAAATGTAATCATTTTAAAAGATACCTCATATTATTTTACTTTAGATAGTTAAAGTCTTAAGTTTAATCACATTTTAGTAGTAGTTAATGTTTTAAGATGACTCCTTTGTTTCACTAGTGAGTGGTACACAGTAAATTCTGGTCTTTGGAATAAACTCCATGCGAGTTAAAATCAACTCGATTTAAGTGTACATGTGAGACCATGGAATACACTCCAGAGCAGGGTTAAAGTAACTCTTTTCAGAGAGCTGATCTTTTAACTCTTTTCAGGAGTTAAAATTTAACTCTCCTGGGAGTTACAAAAACTAATCTCCTGCAGACTAAAACACAACTCTCACCTGGAATTCATTTTATGTGAACTCTGAAACTCTCAAAAAACACCATATAATGACTTGTTTTTTTTTTTTTAAGTGTGCTCAAACACATGCTATATAGATGCTTAAAAAGTGCTCTTGCATGAAGTGTTTTCTGGGTGTCTGGGTTATGGCTCTGAAGTGAAATGGGATGAACGTCTATGGAGGCATGAAGCAGTAACAGCAGCAGCAATGATCTGGCACCGTACCAGAGCAGAGGAGCCGCTTCTACGGGCTCCTAATGCAGATCTGCTCCAGGTGTGACAGGTGCCAGCAGGTGAAGCTGATAATGAGTCTGAGGGAGGGGTCTGTGGCAACGCAGGACTGCATCATGACATGCACTGTTTGTTCAATAGTTTTGCTCTCAACTCTTGTATGAATTGTATGAATTACCTCAGACTACAATGCAAGAAGCCGTCCAGCTAAAATTAGCATGTTTGACGTTCTAAGTTTGCAGCAAGAGCTAATTTTAGCAGCTGGTTAGCAAGCTGGTTCAAACAGAAATATACACATTATGATACTGACAGAGCTGACAGAAAAGTTCCTTCCAGCCTAATAAATAGCCTTGTTTCAGAAGTAAAATGGTACTTATGCAACGCCTCATATGACGTCCATGAGCACACTGGTCTTCTCTGTTGCTCTGTCCAGAAATCAACACCCATTATGGTGTTCAGTCATGCTCCTCAACACCTGGTAAATGTACACCGAAAAATGACACCATCAAAGACACAAGCTGGAGTTAAACTTACAGAATGAACTCCAGAAATTTAACTCTTTCACTCTTTTTTACCTAACTCCAGATTATTTTACTCCACAAATTTCTTGTGATAGCACATCTTGGTCCACATACTAAAGTGGCAGACTTATGAACACAGGACTTAGGTTTTACCTCAGCTACACTTTTGAATACACATTCACACATAGGATCGTAAACGATAGGAGGTAAGATGTAAACATGGTCAGAATAGGGTCAAACATCTGCTTGACCAAAGAGTCAGGCAGTACCGGTCCATTTTTTGTGACACAACCTACCTAGTACAAGAGCAGCTTTGCAAAGACATAAAATATGTTGCTTAGATAAGGGGGGGGGGACTAGGATATGTATATTTTAATTGTCGTCAAAACAGGTTATATGGCAGAGTCTTAAGGAGCAACGTGAAGCCACCGGAGAAAACCCAACCCACTGAATGGAATAAACAATGAGAAGATGAGATCAACCTACACGTCTAGATAACCATTATCTACTATAAAACACTGGGTCTGGAAAAGAATAGGGAGTCAGACTTTGCGAACTGGCAAAGTATATTGTTGTCAGGCAAATAAAGAGATCCAGGGCTCTGTACAACTAATCAGTTGCTACTTTGTAAATAAATAGTTAACTGAGACCACCTGAGCTCACTGTTATTCTTTATAAACGAACATGCAGGAGAATACAGACACATAGAAGGCAATGAAGATAAAATGTGATTCTCCAACAGAAGACAAAGAGAGAAAAAGTAATAATAAAGTGCACAAAGGAGGAAATGAAACATAAGTTGTTTACGTAAATGAAACTGTATCTCAACAGTGACAGCAGTGTGTAACAACTGTCTGACAGACAAACCTACAAATTCTGTAAATTAAATTACTTCTGTAGTCAATGTTGTCACTGTTACTGTAATAAAAACCTACAATTAAACAGGAACAGTTATGACACAGTTACTATTTACAGCACTTCATCATTTACTGATGCACAGATTTTGATCCTAATCTTTTTACTACGATCACTTGACCAGCAAAACCAGGAATGTGTAAAATATATACCATTAATTAAAAAAAACATAAATAGACAAATACCTCTGTATTTTTTTTTTTTAAATTTCTAAAGCACTATTTTCAAGTTACCATATCATGTGTTACCTCTTTCTTTTCTGTTCTCCCTGCTCTTTGCTGAGTGTTTCTTCCTTGAAATGACTTTTGTTCTCTTTTATTCTTCTATTTTGTGCAACAGCAGTTTGAGGAAGCTGGACTGAAACCTACAGACCATTATTCTCCTCTACTCAAACGAATCAGCTTTAGCTTAGAGCACGAGTTTCACATTTTGCATCAGAAATGTGCACCATCAACAATCAATGATGCAGTAAAAGGAATTACTTCTTATGCAGCGTACTAAATATTTATTCTTTCTTGTCTCTTGTCACTGAAGTGAATGAAAATAACTTAAGGTTGAAATCGATATGGTCTCCACTCATTCTGTTTCCTCTTTTTGACCAAATGCAGCCAGTAAAAAGGACTTCTCCATTTATGGGTTTATATTTTAATGTGAAGTGTGAAATACTGTTTATGAAGGTGTTTTAAGAAACTAATATTGTCATTTTATTTAGAGCACAGATATACTGTATATATGCAGGTCTTGGTTGAAAAAGGTCATCCTTAGTGCAGTTAAAAGGACCTTAGTACAGACCATGGACCATCGCAAGCGTAAATACATCAAGTTTGAGTACACTTGTTGAGTAAAAGTAGACTATTAAAACCCATTCCACTACCTGTTGTTATGACTAGGGCTGTCAAAATTAATACATTATCACGAATTAATCCATCATCACGATTAGTCTGATTAAAAGTGTTAATGCAATTAACCCATCTGCAGTGCAGAATGACTCTGAACGTCTCTGCCAACACATTTCAGGCAGTTTGTCCAAGTAGAGTTAGTGTTGTACATGTGCAAATGGGCAGTTGATCCGGTAGTGACAGGCAGCAGAACCAACCCATACAGATGGAAGACACTGAACAGCACATTGGCCCTCTGGATGGAAATATGAGGACAAAAAAAACCAAGATGGAACAGTTGTTTCCAGTTGTTTTGTTGAAACTGTTGAAGGTGTTTAATAAACACGTTAAATGCATATACAGTTTATTCCCTTCTTACTTGGGTCTTTTTGCTCACACAAAATAAAACACAATTAATATAGACTAAAAATGAAGGGTACGTAATTGTGATTAAGTGAAATTAATCCACAGCAACCCTGTGATTAATTAGATTAAAAGTTTTAATCGTTTTACAGCACTAGTTATGAGCAAGGTTGTAATAGTTTTGGATTTTTCATTATAGTTCAGTTTTATTTAATTTTGACATTTTTCCCCTCCAATTCAGTTAGTTTTAATTAGTTTTTAGAGCAGGTTTGATAGTTTTTATTAGTTTTCGTTCTTTTCCAAATGCTTAGTTTTAGTTTAGTTTTTTCAAATCTTTTATCTTCCTCGCCATCGTATTCAAATAAATCCCAGACAGGACTCTGCTGCTTTCTCCCAACTTTGTTCTCCATGTTGCAGACAGAGTGGGGACGAGAAGACGACTCTAAACGACAAGTGACAAGATGACGGACCATGAAGTGCCGTATGGTGCTGCCAGCTAAAATTGCTTAAGCAAAATAAATCGATTTCATATCAATCCGACATTGACAAAGACAGAAACTAAGGGAATTTTATCCTTAATTTTTTATACGTTTTAGTTTTGTAAGCACACAGTACAGTTTCAGTTTGTCATAATTTTTTCTTTTAATTATAGTTTTTATTTAATTCAGTTCACGAAAATATTTTTTCAATTCTAGTTTTCGTCATTTCGTTAGTTTTTGTGAACGATAATAACCTTGGTTATGATTAATGGTTACCTTTTTCCTTTTTTTCTAGTACATTCATTTATATTCTATTCAGGTGCCTGAATCTATTCTTCTCATGAATCAAGTCATTTCCACCATAAACGAATGACACAAATAAGTTAGTAAAATGAACCACAAGGCAGAAAAGGATGTGTTTGATGCTTAAAATTTCCTGGGGGTAACCTGCAATATTCATTTTTTCAGAATCTACACTCCAAAAGACCTTGTTTTAGATCCACAGACCAGGTTTTATGAGTGGTGTTGCTCAGCCTTTGGATTAGAGACCCATCTGTCCTTCATAGGCCCACATTAGGAGACCTGCATAACAGTTTAATAGGTAAACACTCACCCACACACTCCTCACCCACAGCTCCACACCTGTCCTGGACTGGAACTGGTCACTCACTGACAGACAGGAAAAACATGAGATGCTCTTCCTGTAGGCTTAAAGGGTACCGTAGTGAATTTTCATTGGGAGCTATTTCAAAAGATCATGTATAATACTAGCGGTTCTGTTCAGTGGCTTGTGTTACAGCTCGTTGTGAAGTAAGTGTGAGTACTAAGTCACTGCTCCGTCAGTCATTCATGTTTGCTCCTTCATGGGCTGTTCCAGCACCTGTGGTGACGCAGACTCATTTTCTCCGATTACCTGGACTGTGATGGTCTGGTCACTGACCCCGTGCAGCAGACACCAGTTTAAGATGACACATTACTGGCCAGTACTGGGTTGTGTCTCTAGGACAATGGTACAGAGCAGAACTTACGGCTGCACAAACAACAAGCGCAAACATGGGCTTTAACTCAATCTCTCTCACTAACTGCTGCTTGTTTACTTGCACTCATCCCCCAGAAACAACAATGGTACATCGCTTCTGGCTGGCAGTGGCTGCTCCCCATAGGTTCTGCCCCGTGATTCACATAATAAAAAGTTTCAGTGTGGTGCATTTATGGAGATTTTTTTAAATGAATTTCTGCCTCTTTTGTTTATAAGTAATACACAAAACACAATTAATGTCTTAAATATGACCAGTACAGGGACACTTTGGGGGGGGGGGGGGGGGGGAGGTAGACAATTGTGTGAGGGGCAGAGGTGATGGTGGGATCAACAGAGGGGGGCTGGTGTTCTGCACTGTAAAAAAGAAAAAGTTGAGAAAACGTAAAATATCAAGGCAATGTGATGCAAGAGATTTTTGAGTTTCTCATTGTCCCAACTTTCTTTTCAAAGTTATGAAAGTTGATTCAACTATTAATCACTTGTTGTTACAACTTAAAACTGAGTTAAAACAAATATTTGTTTTATATTATCAGTACAAAAAAAACTTGACTTAGCTAGTTAAACAAACACATTTCTGCTTTATCAAAACATCAAGTTTCAAGTTAAGACAACTCACAACATTACCCATTCTAAAAACCTTGCTTTCTTTTGTCAGAGGAATATACAATTATTACAGATGAGAGGTATGCCTTCCTTTAGGACACAGGTAGGAAAATCCAGTCCTTGAGGGCTGGTATCCTGCTTGTTTTAGAGGTTTCTCTCTTCTAGGTGTGCTGAAAGAGGGAAATCTCTAGAACATGCAGGACACCAGCCCTGAAGGACTGGATGTGAATAGTCCTGCTTTAGAAGAAGCCAAATCTTAATGAGGAGTTGGGATTTCCACACTAGTCTGAGCAAAGCCCCTCTGACTCAGGGTGTTCTCAGATGGTTGCTCCAGGAACAGGTGTTCTGGGTGTTGGGACCTTTGACCCCATTGGTGGAAGAGGCTTTGGCACACCTGTGTGGCCTGATTGCTGTATGACGTTCTAAGTAGGTACCATGACAGAGGGGAATGGGTAAGGCTGTTTCATGACCCCCCCTGCCTGGGCTGACTGACAAGCTCTTTGAGTTGAAGAGCAAAATAAGTGGACATAACTAAATGGAGTTGTAGTGTTTTCCAGTGTATACAAATAAAGGAAAATGTATGTTGTTGTAATTATATTTGAAAAATTCTCAATAAATAAATGGTGAAAAAATCAAAGCACAACTGAATGTTATCTGAAATCTTATTTATTTTGTGCCAAGAGCTCCCTTCTTAGACTGGTGCAGTTTCAGCACACTGTAAAAACCATGTTTCCCTCTTCCAGCACCCCTGACAGTCCTTATCAGGCTTCTGCAGAGCTGGATGACAGGATTATCATTTGAATCAGGTGTGTTGGAAGAGGGATCCATCTAAAACATGCAGGATAGTGGCTCTCCAGGACCAGGGTTGGTGACCCCTGGTCTAGTTCAAACTTGTTCATGTAGTAGGTGGCAAATGCTAAATGTATATATATTTTTTTATTATTGAAACAGACACCCCCCCCCCCCCCCCCCCCCCCAATCTTTTTTTTTTTTGTGTTAACTATTTAAAATAATCCGAGTAAAATTACAGTTTTGACATTGGGTCAGTACTGTAATACGTCAATAGATGGCGCTGTAACCCCACTGTGGATTCGCGAGGGAGACTTTGGATATGTGTTCCGCTCATGCGCAGTTCAATATTAAATGAGCGGTGACTGGAACAACATGCAAACTTTTGGTTCTCTCTCTTATTAATCCACAGGTATGTTCAAACTAGTTTTTCCATGGTCATCTTCACTGAATATGTAATGTTAGTGTTTCGTAGCATGTTCGGTAGAGTTTTAATAAGGTTTTGAGATGTATTTCGAGTACAGAGGGGTTATTTTTGTCAGTCTGTGTCCCGGTCGTGACCACCATCTTGTACAATTACCTCCGTGAGTTTCTGTTAGCCACAGTGTTTTTGTAAGGGTAATTTACAGATATTACCTTGAGGTAACATAAGGAAACGTTTTGTAAACATTGTTTGTGAGTTAAAGCCAGTTAGCCGTGAGTAAATGATTTGCCGTATGCAAGTTAGTTTCACTTTCAGCCGCTCTTTAACTGACCATTGTCGGCCATCTTATCAGACAGTTAAGTATGAGTGTAACATTCAGTCACTCGTCATCCCGTTGTTGTCACGCCATTTTGTCAGACATTTAAGTGCAAGTTAAAGACAGTGTTGTGTAAATGTTGCAGACAGACTTTGTAATCATCATATCCACATAGTACGAGTGTTATTGTATTGTATTTGTTGAAATGGGAGTGAACGTAAGTATTTGAGTTCAGTAAATGTACGTTTTGGGTAATTTTATTTCTGTGCAGTTTCATATTATAATTGAGTCAATTCTTGTTTAAGTGGAATATAATTTAAATTATTTTGAGCTCATGTGCACTTAATTTACTTTAGGTTTGACATGGTTTATTGCTTAATTAGTTTTTTTACATTGATTTTGTTTGTGTAATATACTTTTGTATAAATGTGGATAGTGAACTTTAAACCAAAAAAGCTTTTAAATAGCTGACATGATGAAAATGTAACTGAATTTTATGAAGTTTTTTTCAAATATTAAATGAGCGGTGACTGGAACAACACGCTAACTTTTGGTTCTCTCTCTTTTTAATCCACAGTCCACACACTCTCATTTTATTGGCTACACAGTGCACCCTTGCCTGTGTAACCTTTGCTGCCGGTCCAGATTTCCCCAAGGTCTGGTGCCAGTAACATTCAGACCATGTGTGCATGCGCACGTCAGTCATCTATGGGGTTTTCCACTGGTTCTCAACTTGACTCAAAAAATCTACTCAAAAGTTGATCATCTTTGTTGTGCTGTTTAGAAAATCTTAGTTAGGACACCAATGAGAGAAATTTACTGGGCAGTCAAGTTTTTGTAGGTTGTAAATGGAAAGCTTTATTTCTGAGTCAGTTCAATTTGAAAACATTAATGAAATCAACAATTATTAGTTATCATTTTTACAGTGTGGAGGGGTGAGAGGAGGGACATGAGAGGGTGGGGGCCGGAGTCAGGACAGAGTCAAACCTGTTGAAACACAAATTCAGCTCATTTAGTGAAGTTCAAGAAAAAACAGAAAAATACAGACATCTAGTAAAAAATACAAAAGAAAGGAAATCACAAAAGAGAACTGCTCCAACTCATGACCACTCATGTGACGCCATCTTGGAATAAATAATATAATATGATTATGAACTCTTTCCCATGAACCAATAGTCATTATCAGTCCTAATAGTGTGTCCAGTCGTACCTCTTCAGTCCACAGAAGCTGACACTCGCCGGGTGATAACTTCATAATCAGAAGAAATGTCTCTTATATTTACAGTCAAATAAGTTTGGTCTTCTTGATTTTGCTTCATCTTTTTTCTTGAGTTCCTTTGGAGAAAAATAAGGGGTCAGCATGTGTTGGTAGTCTGCACTGTGGGATCTGCAGTATAGAATGGAGCTGTAGTAACATACCAAAGGAATATGAGGCAGACGATGAGAAGGATGTTCACAATTAGAGAAACAACAGTGACGGTCAAAGGAATCGCTGAAAAGCCTCCATTCTCCTGCGCAAAACCTGAACAGCACAATATAGACAATACAGCAAACAGTTGAAAAGTATTACCACACTTCCATTATTGACAAATGCTTTTCCTTCCATACATTTAATTAATTAAGTGTATGGAAGGTTAATCTACTGTGAAAACAGTAATGTTGATGTTATATAACAGCATTTCAACGCTAAAGACCCTTTCAGGTCCCATCATCCATGATAACAGACTGTGAAGACTCATTTGACTTTTTCTGTGATGATCCTTTGTCTTGGACTGAGTATAAATTCACTAGGTTCATTGTCTCCCACTCACGTTTGACTACATAACTTCTATTTTCTACGATTTTAATTGTGTTTATACATGCGCAGACGTAAAAGAATGAAATAGATCAGATTACCCTGTTTACATGCAGGAAGACATTGGAGTATTGAGGAGAACTCCAGGTGTGTTAATCTGATTTCTTGTAATCAGATTACTGTTGTTATTTGATAGAACAGATCAGATTATCCTGTTTACATGGTCACTAATAATCTGATAACTTCAGAAATCGGATAACGATCAAAGTGTTGGTGTGAATGTAAACAGGCTCTATATCGGAGGTGAAGGAGTATTCAGTGGGATTGAATCTGAAATTTCACCACTGGACAACACTAAATATTTCACACTCAACCTTTCCATCAAACATATCAACATATCATATCTTTGTTTGTTAATACTGTAGAAGCAAAACAATTGGTTGAATTCATACCAAATTAGGTTTATAGATTACCAGTGACCCAGACTAGATCTCAATACATTTTGGGAAAAGTAGGTCAAAGTTTCAATTTTTTATGAATTTTTAAAATCTTTTTTTTTTTTTTTCCATTTACTTATAAATGGAGAAATTTCAAATGTCTGTAGCAGCAAAACTATTGGTTGAATTCATACCAAATTGGGTTGATAGATTGCCAGTGACCCAGAATAGATGTCATTACATTTTGGCAAAAGTGGGTCAAAGTAAAAAGTGTTTATGGATTTTTTAAATCTTTTTTTTCTCCCATTTGTTTATAATGGGTGAAATTTCACATGGCTATAAAAACAGCAATTTGTTTCAATTTACTTCAGACTTGGCGCATATATAGAGGCAATTGATATGCTAACATTAGCACACGTATAGACATGATGACATCAGCTGGATCCATGCCAAAATAAGCTATAAAACATGCGAGGGGCGGGGTTTGTTGTGCCTGGCACCACTTGTTATTGCAGATTTTTTTCTTTTGTTTTTTTGTTTTTTTTCCATTTTTATTCATTCATTCCACTCTAAATGATTGGAAAGGAGCAGGATGAAGAAAACTTATCAAACCTGCCCCTTTCTTGAAACATCTGCTTCCATCAGATAGGTTGCCATCACAGCTATTACAGTAAACAGATTACGCAATAGTCAGTACAAATAAAACAAAACCAACATCCATAAATTATTTCATTACATGCTTTTATAAGCTTCTCTATTCTTTCCTTATATAACCTCTTAAACTGAAAATATTTGTACAGCTCTTCTCTTCCATTGCCAAAGAATTCCACATTCTGACACCCACAACAGAAATACACATTTGCTTTACATTAGTCCGAACCCTTTCCTGTTTAAAGGTCCCGTATTATGCAAATCTCACTTTGTGACAGTTTTCTTATAGTAGTGTGTGTTGCAGTATCCTCATTATGAGGTTGGAATTTGAAAACGGTCTGTTTCCTCCCTGCCTAGCTACACCACAGTTGGTGAAAATGCCTGCTCAAACGGCCGAGTTTGAGTTGGCTCCGTTTATGACGACATAAGCGGATTTAACTCCTCCCCCTGACTGTGCCCCCACCCTGGCAAAGCGAGCCCCGCCCTGGCAAAGTACCTCTTGGACAACAAACATGGCGAAGGCGAGACACGCAAATTGTGGTGTTGTTGGCTGCACACACCAACACGATAGTTTATTTTTGCTCCCCACTTCCGAGCCTCTCCATAAAAAGTGGCTGGATTATATCTTTGATGCTCATGGACCAAACAACATTCCCAAACGCTTGAATGTGTGTGCCCGGCATTTCACAGACGAGTGTTTTTTTAACATAGGCCCATACAGCTCCGGCTTAGCACAAAGACTCCGAATCAAGAAGGACGCAGTACCAACGCTTCGTGACCCAAGTACAAGTGTGGGAGATGTAAGTTCTTATCATTTTTTGTATCTTTACTGCATAACCCTACATTACGGATAAGCGGGTGGTTGTTAATGTGTACGTCTAACGTTAGCATGGCAGCTAACATAGCTCGGTTACTGCTGCTAACGTTTGCGTCCCCGTTAACATGCAAGAGCTGGTAATATCAAGAGACATCCAACAGAACTACTTTGAACACGGGCCTTTTGTGGTTGGCATCAGTATAGTTAGCATCAAGCTTGTTAGTAGCTGCCTGCATTAGTGGCGGCAGGCGTCTTTCCGTGTCAGGTCCACGAACCCGACACAACACCGCCGTTTTCCGTCGGGGCTCAATCACGCCTCAAGGCAAAGAAAGCCAGTGTTTGGAAAGACGTTCTGTCTGAGACATGTGTATTGTAGACGAGAGAGCCATGGCTTCAGTCAACATTAGCGCGTAGTACCGTTAGCGGAAGCCGCGTCCTCTCCCAGAGAGGGGAGGGGGAGTGGGCGTGGACAGATGCGTTCATTTGCATACTCGGAAGCAGGCCCATAAACAGCCTGTTCTGAGGAGGGCTGGTGAGAGCGACTTTTTCGACCGCTGAAACTCCGAAAAAAGGATGATTTTGGGGCGAACAAACTAAAATACTATGTTTTTGGGCTTCTGAGACCTATATGACGTGACTGAAAAATAGCATAATACGGGACCTTTAAAATGAAACCTCCTATGTTCTTCATCCTGTGATACGGAAACAAATAATCTCTGCAAATTTGCAGCAAAAGTCTGTTTCTTGCTCTAAACACAATCAGCAATATCCTTAATTCAGCTAACTCTTTAAACCTAAACAATCCTGATTTAATAAACAACTCATTTGTATGTTCCCTGAAATTAACATTATACATGATTCTTATTGCTCTTTTCTGTCAAAAATCAATGGCTTTGTGTTACTTATATGTGTTGCCCCATACTTCAGTACAATAAATCAGATATGGCAGAATAAGTGAACAATATGAAATTCTCATTGCTTTATAATCCAACACATATTTTGCTTTACTCAATACAGAAATATTTTTAGACACCTTTTTTTTTTTTTTTTTTTACATAAGCATTATGTGGCTTCCATGTTAATTTATCGTCCACTATTACACCCAAAAAAACGAATTTCTGAAACCTTCTCAATCGTATCCCCATTAATAGACAAAGAAACATGTTCTTCCTTTTTTCTATTTGTGAACACCATAAACTTAGTTTTATTCCAATTCACAGATAATTTGTTCATATCAAACCATTTTTTGAGTTGAACCATCTCATTCTCTATTTTCTGTACTAACGTTTTTAAATCATCTCCTGAACAAAGAAAGCTTGTATCATCTGTGAACAAAATAAACTGCATTATCTTTGATATATCACATATATCATTAATATATAAAATAAACAATTTTGGCCCCAGAACAGAGCCTTGTGGAACTCCACATTCAATTTTAAAACAATTAGACAATTTCCCAGCAAACTGTACATACTGTTGTCTGTTGTGTAAATAACTTGTTAACCAATCTAAAACAACTCCTCTCATACCATATGAAAATAATTTTGAAATTAAAATGTTGTGATTGAACATATCAGATGCTTTTTTTAAATCAAGAAATACTCCTATTGTATATTTCTTATTATCTATTGCATCAGTGATTTCTTCTATTATGTTCATGTCAGTAACTGGTTTTCTGTGTGTTTTGAAAGTACTTTTCTCTGATGTTCTGATGATGAGGTTCTTCTTTACTTTCCCAAGGTCGTTGGTGCTGACACACTGGACATCTGTGCTGCTGAGCTCTTTTACAGGTAGGATGACGGTGCTGTTGGTGGTGTACTTTGACACAGTGTACGCCAGCGAGTAGTTACTGTGTTTGTCCAATAACGGCCATCTGATGGTGGGTAAAGGAATGCTCTGACTGATGCACACACAGGTCAGGACCTCTGACTGATTTATACAACCAGAGCTGTTTAGGATCACTGGGGGCCCTGAAAACACAGACATGAATCCCAACGTTACTGCAAATATGTAAACTTTTACAGAACTCAACTTATAATCACAGTAATATCAACATATAACAAGGTTGAAACTTTGAGTATCATTATTGTGACATTATTATGAAAAAAATATTGTGGAAAAAATGTATACCTTTCATGCAGTGTCCTGTGTTGAATTTATTGGAAAAATTGTGTAGTTTCAGAATATAACATCAAAAAATGTGTATGACTTGTCCTCGTGTGACTTTTTGCATGATGTTTGCTGAAAAGTGGGCAAAAATTACCCTTTTTCAGTGACAAATAATTTGAAAACCCATATTAATCCTGTCGCTGCTTTCAAATTTTCATTGAACTTGCTTCCTCTGAACCTTAGAAGAAGAGCTTATGGTCTGCCCTTTTGAATGAGAATCAGTTTCAGTGATTTCAGTTCAAAGTCAATGACGTCATATCAGCCAGTTCCTCAGAAGACGTCCTGTGACAATTTTGTTTGGATTTTTTGGCTTCTAGGTAAGAATTTGATTTATAATTCTTTATGTAGAGTTGATATGATCATAAATCTGTATGTATTATACACCATTCTCTTTCTTTTTCCATTGTGAATAAAGCATTACCCAACAATTAAGTATATTCTAATATTAGATAAGTCAAATCATTACTTTTACTAACCCTACCCCCATCAGTTTTTAGTTTGTAAAAAAAAATACATACCACTGTAAAAAAAAAAAAAAAAACTTGCATTCACTCAGTTTTTAATATCTAGCCTCCAAAATTTAGTCAGTTATGCCCACCTACATGGGCTACAATTAGTTTATATTATTTAGGCCCATTTACTTTTCTAAAGTGAGATCAAGTTTTTTTTTTACAACCAAATTTTCATATTTGTTTTTGAAACTGCCCACCAATTTGTTAGATTTTGACTTGCTCTGTCAATGATGAAGCCAATTTAACCAGAGATTTTGCATAAATGATTTCAGATTCAAATTCCTTAGAAAATTTGACCCTAAACTGATATATTTTCAGTCCATAACCAAGAACTTGAATTTTTGCCCTTAATGTCACTAAAATCCAACTCAAACCTTGAACCTTGTCATATGTCCTTAAAGTGTGTGGTCCCAGTGCAGATAAGAGATGAGGCTGATCCACTGTCATCCTACAGACTGAAACTGAAGGTTTTTCATATTCATAAAAGGAATCAGACAAATTCAATAAGACCACCCATGTTCAAGGGTCAGAGGGGTTGTATGAGGCATTCATCTGTAGTAGAATGTGGATGGTCCAGTTCCATCCTGCAGAAGCAAACAGGAGCAGCAACATGGAATTTAACAGACTCATGAGTCTGAGTCTTGCTGTTCAACTCTGAAATCTGTCCTGACATACAGTCGTGGAAAAAAATTATAAGACCACCCTTGTTTTCTTCAGTTTCTTGTTCATTTTATTGCCTGGTAGAACTAAAAGTACATTTGAGTTCTATGAAAAGCGCTGTACAAATAAAATACATTATTATTATTATTATTATTTGTTTGGACAAATGTAATGATAACAACAAAAATAGCTCATAAGAGTTTCATTTCAGAGCAGATATTTAACCATTTTCCATGTTTTCTTGATAATAAATAAGTTCTTCCATCAACAGCTATGGCATTTAGGCATTCCATGTTTTCTTTTCTGTCTGTTTTAGTCACATGACACACACGAGTTAGTATTTGATTGCATAACCACTGTTTTTTTTTTGTTTGTTTTTTTGATGACTTTTGATAGTCTAATATATTTTCCACGACTATATAATGATTTTCACTGTTATTACAATATTACAAAGGACACTTCATGTGTTTTCTGATAGTTATGCAGTGAAGAAACAATGAAAGTTGTTTAACAGTGGAGTTTTCTATCCTGTCTTTAGACGTAGATGATCATTTAGTTGTGTTAATGGTGAAGACCTGTGCCAGCCTCCTTTCTTCTACACAGAAATGTGATGACAAAAATGAAAAAGACAATTGATAAAGATGTGGACTGATATGCAGAATCCATAACAGCACTGGCTTTACTAAATCTTATCTGTTCCCATTCGTACAATATAAAAGTTAGTTGTAGTAACTGATCCGGTCTCAGTCTGGATGGTGGTTTCAGTCCATTCTGCAGGTCTGGGTCTTACTTAAATATGTATTCAGCCTCAAAGTATTATTATTATTATTATTACTACTACTACTACTACTAATAATAATAATAATAATAATAATAATGTTAGTAGTAGTAGTATTATTATATTGTTAGACTTTTTGCCCTATCTTTATGCTGCATGTACAAGTTTATTTTGCCTTAATCAATATAGTTTCATCTTCTCTTCTGTTCTCTTTTCTTCTCTTTTCTCTTCTTTTCTTCTCTTCTCTTTTCTTTTCTCTTCTCTTTTCTTGTCTCTTCTCTTTTCTTTTCTCTTTTATTTTCTCTTCTTCTCTTCTTTCTTTTCTCTTGTCTTGTCTTTTCTTTTCTCTTCTTTTTACATTCATATTCCCAATTTCTTTTTTGAAAGAGACATTACATGTTAGAACATTTGACAGTTTGGTTTCAGAAAAACGTGAGAACATGTCTTCAGAGACACCATACGAGGTGTTACTCACAGGTCACATTCAGCGTCACCGTCTCCTGTGTGCTCTTGTTGCCTCTGAAGTTGACCTTACAGGTGACCTCAGTGCTGTGGTATTTGGCTGAAGGGGTAAAGGTCAAAGAGGAGTTGTGTCCATGAGTGGTGGTGATGTTTCCTGTGATGTAAGAGTCATCCTCTGCAGATCGTCTCCATGTCCAGGTGATGTTTGGATCAGATTCAGAGCAGAGACCAGGAGCGGTGCAGGTCAGTGTGGTCTGTTGTCCCTCAGTCAGAGCAGGAACCTCCACTGTGGGCTTCTGGGTCAGGGCTGATGGGTGACAGTAGTTACGTTAGGTCAGAGGATGGACATCCTGATGGTCATTGATCACATAAAAAAGTAACCATCAGTTGTTCTGTAACAGTAGAGGAATGAAGATCTGTGTACCTTTAACAGAGACAGACGCTTTGGGTTTAAATGTGAACTCATAAGGCCCCTTGTTCCTCGAACCATTAACTCTTAACTGATATGTTCCAGAATCAGACTGGTCCAGGTCATTGATGATGATGCTGCAGTTTCTTTGATTGAGATCAGGCTCCAACAGTGATACTCGACCTCTGAAGTGGAGTTGAACTTTGTTTTTCTTAGAGTGAAATATTTCACGACACGCAATTTCAGACTGATTACATTTGTACCATGCTGCACTTGAGACCTCGAAATCAGGGGCAAAGGTGAAAGAGCAGTGAATGACAGCACAGAGTCCAGCATCTGCTGTTATTTCTCCTTCACTGAGTGAAATACAGAATCCAAAGAAACACTGCAGTTCTGTCATTGCAGATGCACCTGTTAATCCACAGAGGATAAAGAATGCACAGACCATTAAATATTAATAACTGTTGAATAAGGGAGACTGTACCTTTATTTAAACAGTGTCAAGAGGGAATTTCAGAGGATTTACAAGACTATGCAACAAATTTTAATTTTTACTTTATTTTTTTCAATTTATTCACTCCTATTAACCCATAAAGACCCAAACAGCCACTCGTGACCAAAACCATCTACTGATCTAAACTGTTTAATCCCTGTTGATCTGCTAATCCTATCAATACATGTCGATAAGTGTTGTAAATACATTTTGTCATCTTTTCATGGTCATCAGATATGACCCATTTGGATGTTTAGAGGCTCCGTAGTTACCATGGAAACACTGTTATCTTCTACAACATTGATTCACCAGTAAAACCCATGGAGTTGGATCAATGACAGTGGATGGACACACTGGGTTTATGTTTAGTTAATGAGAGATTGGACTGAAAAAGACAATTGTCCTTCAGTTTTCTGTTTCTGATGTAATAACCCTCAACTTTAATCTGAGCTTTAACGAACATTTACATGATCAGTGAATTAAACATAGAAAAATACATGATTTACACTGAATAAAATGCAAAATAAGGAGGATATTACTACAATAACTGGTGATAAATCACTTAAGAAAAGTTAAATATAAAGAAAAATTCATTTGGGAACTGACACTAAAGTAACAGTGGGTCTTTATGAGTTAATGATAAAATTTTGGATTCAGAACATAAATACTTGTCAATTTCAGTTTCATTTTAAAATATTAAATCAAATCAAATGTTATTTATATAGTACCAAATCATAACAAAAGTTACCTCCTGACATTTTACATTTAGAGCTTATTTCTTCATAAACCAAAGGAGGATTATGATGAAAACGAGTGTCAGCTTTTATTGTGTTTTGTGTGTGTGTAACATAATGACTTATTACATAAAAATGCCTACCTGGGTCAGCACTGCTGGCTGTCACCAAGCAGAGCAGAATCGACCAGATGAGAACAAACATCTTGACCCTGATGTTAAAGAAGGTCGCCTGCTCGTCCTCAGTAACAATAAAACCCTGAGAAATGTGCAACAAATTTTGACCAAACAGTAGGGCACAGGTGTCAAACATGCGGCCCGGGGGCCAAATCCGGCCTGCCAAGGGGTCCAGTCCGGCACTTGGAATGAATTTGTGAAATGCAAAAATTACACTGATATTAACAATCCTTTTAGTTCAGGTTCCTCATTCAGACCAATTCAATTTCAAGTGGGCAGGACCAGTAAAATACTATCATAATAACAAATAAATAATGACAACTCCAAGTGTTTCTCTTTGTGAATGTAAATATTTTCATGTATTTACACTAAAACAAAGTATAATTTCACAAAAAATTTGAATAACCTGAACAAATATGAACAACCTGAAATGTCTTAAGAGAAGTAAGTACAATTTAAACAATATTCTGCCTGTTACTAAATGGTTTGTGTGTTTGTAGATCCACTGTGATCTGTAAGTTATAATGTACATGTGTAAATCATAAACCGAGGCTTAATATTGTTAAAATTACACTATTTTTTTCAGTTTGTTCATGTTATTCACATCTTTTGAAAGGATAGTTTGTAAATGTAAATCTTTGTATAATGTAAATTTACTTTTTTTGCTCTAAGACATAGAGAAAAGTTTGGAGTCGACATTATTTATATACTATTATGTTAAATTGTTATATATGTTTTATTATTTTACTGGTTTGGCCCACTTCAGATCAAATTTAGCTGAATGTGGCCCCTGAACTAAAATGAGTTTGACACCCCTGCAGTAGGGGATGGATCTAAATGCATGTTATTCTGTAGAATATATTCCAGATAAGATATAGGAAGTAGTGAGTTGCTTTTCATAGAGATGTGGCTATTCTAACATCGTCTACTGCTTATACACAACATAAGCCTTGTACGTACAGTATGTCATCTCTACAGTATTCTGTTAGATTAATGCTATATAGTGTCGTTCTGTAAACTGATACAATCCTACACAACTTTACAGTACTAAATTTACTACAAAAAGCAGAAGTGGAAACAAGTGAAATGTCTGTGGAGTGAGTCTGCAAGTTTAAGATGACACAGACAGGAAAGCACTGACAAGGAGAGGTTTGCTCCATAAGTATCCACAGAGCCCTCTGCTGGACAACAGCTGTACTGTTTATCCAGCTCCACTATAAACAGGCTGAAATAGAGCGGTACTGGAGAATCAGTTTGGTACAATCACTTCTGGAATAAAGACATGGATGGGTCCATGATTTAAAGCAGGGGTGTCAAACTCATTTCAAATCAGGGGCCACATACAGCCTAATATTTTATAAAGTGGGCCAGACCAGTAAAATAATATAAATAATGGGATAACAACTTATAAATAATGTCAACTCCAAAGTTTGCTCTATGTTTTTGAGTGAAAAGAAGTTATTCCGTATGAAAATGTTTACATCTATGAACAGTACTTGAACATAGGGATGTAACAATTACCGGTATAACGATAAACCACGGTAAAATTACAGATGGTTAGTATTACCTTTTAAATTCTAATTATCATGATAACCGTGTTTGATTACCACACTTTTAGGGGAGAAAACACCTATGTAAATATCTGCTTTTATGTCAAATATTTGAGTATAGTTTTAATTTATAACAAATTTTAATTTTATTTTTCCTAATATTTGGAACCAATATTCACTTTTAAAGTCTTTGAAAAAGTTTATTAAACATCTGTGTGTTATTTATGCAATAAATTATTTACATTTTTCAAATTGGAATTTATATATTTTTTGTGTTTTCTGGCCTTTTGTGTTGATATAGTAGGTTAAAGTGAAAAAATAATAGGCAAATGATATAGATGAAGTTGTGCTGAAAAAAAAAGATACCAAACATGGGCATAGTAAACATTTGTTTATATAGTATATAAAGGCAAAATCAAAGGTACTGACAAACAGCCAAAAAAGGCTCAGACCACTAAGGGTTAATATCTGAATGTTTCTGGCAACAGAAAGTGCCTATTATTTTATTTATTTATTTATTTTTTAAAATACAACTTGGTTAAATTATTTCAGTGTGTGTATCAGTACTTTTTGAACATTTTGAACACAATTTCAATAATACCGTGATAATAATGATAACCGTGATAATTTTGGTCACAATAACCGTGATATGAAATTTTCATATTGTTACTTCCCTACTTGAACATAACATGAACAAATATGAACCTGAAAATTCTTTTAAAAATAAGAGCAATTTTAACAATATTACACCTTAGTTTATAATTTAGACATGTGCATTATAACTTACAGATCACAATGGATCTACAAATACACAAAACAATAAGTAACAGGCAGAATATTGGTAAAATTAGAGTACTGTTAAGACATTTCAGGTTGTTCACATTTTTTGAAAAGGCTAGTCTGTAAATGTAAACATGTTTGTGTAATTTTGACTTTTTTTAAAACTGAAACAAAGAGGAAAAAAATTGCATTTGTCATTATTTATAGGTTATTATGATAGTATTTTACTGGTCTGACCCACTTTAGATTGAATTGACCTAAAATCATTTTAATATCTTAAGTGTAATTTCACTGTAACTTTTGCATTTCACAGATTCATTCCAGGGGCTGGATTGGACCGTTTGGCGGGCCGGTTTTGGCCCCCGGGCCACATGTTTGACACCTGTGATTTAAAGAAATAAAGTCACACTACATAAGTGGATACATTTTTCCCCAAAACACAATCTAAAGTGTAAATTTACAGCAAATTTCTGTTGTGAGTAGTATTATGTTGTACATTTTAAGAGGAATTCAGTGAAGACTGTACAGTCATTCATTCATTTTCTGAACCTGCTTTATCCTCACTAGGGTCAGGGGGGTTGCTAGAGCCTATCCCAGCTATTTATGGGCGAAAGTGGGGTACACCCTGGACATATCACCAGTTCAACCGATCAGTGCATGTCTGTGGATGGTGGGAGGAAGCTGGAGTACGTGTAGAGGACCCACGCAGACACAGGGACAACATGACTGTGCATTTATTTATCTCTAACTATACTCTGTAATATAAAACAAAAAACAAAGTCTGTATGTGCATTCATTATAAAATCTAGTAAACACAACCTTTAGTAGAACAGCTCCAAAAGATCTTAATACTTCAAAATCTATTATTTGTACCAGTGCCTGGCTGGTGTTTAACGCAGTATTCATAATCCATTAGACTGGCCAAACCATTGGTTTAAACTTAACATTTGTTCATTTAATATTATTTAGGAAAAATCATAATAAAAAGCATAATTCCTACCTCTAGAAATCAAAGGTAAAAATGTATGAACTGGTGTTTTACCTCTTCTTCTTCTTCTTCTTCACAGTCCTCCTATTGCCTGACAATAATGTGGTAACATTGCCAGTTCTGACTAAATTAGGTTTCCGCCTTTTATGTTGTAAGGATCTTACATAAGGGTGATTTTTCTTTTTTTTTTACTCAGCTCAAGGTGAACAAACTCCATCATCTTTAATAATCCACTGAGCTTTTTTTTTTTTTTTTTAATTTCCTTGTGACTTATTCTTCGTATTCTTTCATATTTAAAACCTTGACATTGTTTTTTTTTCTCCTTAATGTTGTAAATGACCAGTGTTAACAACTTTATCATGCTACCTTAGAGCAACATGTAACTTCCCGATTTAAAATGTAAACACTGGTCTTTCTAAATATTGCTTGCAGAAATGAGGAAATGTGTGAAGAAGAAGAAATGCTAGTGTCAAAATGAGTGTCAAAAGTCCTTCATTCAGAATGTAGTTCAAACACCAGAACAATAAAAATGGTAGAATGGTCCACTTTTTAAAAATAACACATTACCATACTGTAATTAATGATGAATTTGTGTTTATTTTTAACGTTGTAGCTGATGGGGCTCATTTAAACAACTGTATATACGTCAGGCTTAGAGCACATTAGAATGAATTAGCTGATATTTAATTTATATTCCAATAAAGATTTACAAAGTAGACCTCTGAAAAGACTGACAGTCCACTCTTCTTATTCCACAATAATATTAAACCTCAAACAAAAGCAGAGATTATCATTGTTTGAATCAAGCTGTGGAAGAGCCAGGACTGAAACCATCGACTGTATATGATCACAGGATGGGGGAGCTGTGGCAGTACCCTTTGGACATTTTGAAGTCGGTTGTGTGATTTTTCTTTTTTTTTCTTTTTTTTTTTTTTTAGAAGTGACCATATTTGGACAAAAGGGGTGGAACTATGGGTGCATGATGGTCAGAGGTGGTGAGCTAATGCTAAACACTAACTTGGTAAAACAATGGACTTCGTTAAACATTGTGCACCAAAGTCATTTTGTTAGTATAACCTCTTAACCACAACTGTCTGTCTGTAAAAATTGGTTTCATTAAATAAACCAAAACATACGCCTCAAGATATTTGAAATAGAGATAATAGTCGCTTTTCCATTGGACGTATGCGCAAAACTTTACCAATATTTACTAAATGAAAAACCAGAAGTGCCTAATGTCCGTTTTTCCATTAAATCACAAATGTGATTTGTTTATTTATTATTGCGAGATGACATGAGAAGTCATCCCATAAACATGGCGATGAACGTAAATATCGTGTTGGTTTACAGATATATTCATTATTATTATATATTACCCCTCTATCTCATACTAAATTAAAAATGATTCAGTTTCCTGGTGTGTCCACACATTCCGCACCATGTTTCTTTTAAAACTTTCCTTCTTCGCTTGTTGTAACGTCCGTCAACATCTGTTTTTTTATTTAGGTGACTCTAGTGTGGAAAAAGGTCTTTCCATTGCAGTTTTGTGTGATATACCAATTGCGCTACGCCACTTCTTACCAGCGCAAAAACTTTTAAACGAAAAACAAGAGTTTTGGCTAAATTGTCCTTTTTTCCTTTAGGTAAATTTTTATGCGCACATTATATTCATGCAATTTTAGGGTCAATGGAAAAGGAACTAATGAGTTAACTTTTATTGAATGATTGTGTGTATATTCTGGACACACAGCGCCTCCGTTTTGATGACATGTTGTGTTTACAATGGATATATCATTTTAAACACCATTCTGTAAAACTTGTTTTTAATTTTAATGAACATGAAGTTAGAAAAGCTTTGTGTTCATTTTTTGCTTAAATGTTATTTTGAAAAATGCATTTATTTATTTATATTTATTTATAGGTACCTACATGCATTTGTAAAAATTTACATTCTCATAATTCCAGTGACCACTTTAACCTGCTCTGTGGAGGTTTAGTGGTTTAAAGTTTACACACTTAACCCATAAAGACGCAAACAACCACTGGCAACCAAAATCATTTACCGATATAAAATATTTAATAACTTCTAATCCACTAATCCAATCAATCCATGAAAATACCTGAGTAAAATACAGCTTATCATCTTTTCATGGTCATCAGATATGACCCATTTGGATATTCAGAGACTCCGTAGTTACCGCGGAAACACCATCATCTTCTACAATATTGATTCACCAGTAAAACCCATTGAGTTGGACCAATGACAGTGGACGGACGCACTGGGTTTATGGTCAGTTAATGAGAGATTTTGTTGAAAAAGTCTCTGTTTCTGACATTGACAATTAACTTTAATCTGAGCTTTTATGAGCATCTACGTGATCAGTAAATTAATTATGGGAAAACATTTGATTTTTATTGAAGAAACGCAAAATACAGATGATAGACAGACAGACAGACAGACAGATAGATACTTTATTAACCCATAAAGACCCAGTGCTACTTTTGTGGCAGTTCACAGATGAATTTTTCTCTTTATCTTAACCTTTCTTAAGTGATTTATCACCATTTATTATAATATTAGGCTCTGTATTTGTGCTTCTTTTTGTGATAATTGTGTATTTTTCTATATTTAATTCACTGATTATGTAGATGTTCATAAAAGCTCAGATTAAAGCTGAGGGTTATTATATCAAAAACAGAGAAAACTGAAGACAAAATGACTTTTTCAACAAAATCTATCATTAACTGAATATAAACCCAGCGTCTCCATCCACTGTCACTGATCCAACTCCATGAGTTTTACTGGTGAATCAATGTTATGGAAGATGAAGGTGTTTCCATGTTCACTACGGAGCCTCTGAACGTCCAAATGGGTCATATCTGATGACCATGAGAAAATGACAAACTGTATTTTAGACCAATTATTGACATGTATTGATAGGAATAGTGGATCAACAGGTATTAAACAGTTTATATAAGTAGATGGTTTGTGACACCGGTGGCTTTTTGGGTCTTTATGGGTTAATCATATTTATAATTTATTAATTATTTATTAATCATAAATGGTGCTAAATCACATAAGAAAGGTTGGATGGAGAGAAAAATATATTTGGGACCTGACACAAAAGTAGCAGTGGGTCTTTATGGGTTAAACACCTAAGGACTGTTTAGTTAATTAATAAGAAGACTCAATAAACACTGGAAAAGAAACAGGGGCGTTACTAGATGGGTGGCCAGGGGTTGCCATGGCTACCCCCTGAATCCCACTGGCCACCCCTACAGCAGACCATACCCTAATTTGTAGTAAGTCCAACCCATCAACCCTTCCATTCATACAAGGGACAGACCCAGATCTACTGATGCAGCGTCTGTTTGACTCCCTGGGAACTGATTTCTGATCAGTAGTGATGGAGAAACTGAAGCTTTCTGAACCACTGAATCAATCTGAAGCAATTGTGTTGAAAAGGTTCAGTGTTTTGAAGCATTTGAAACAATTAAATGTGATGACATCTGCTGGATAAAATTACACATTGCAGTCACATTAAACAAAGGGCACAGGGTTGTGAAACAGTAAAGCACTGATGTGTTGAACAATAAAGGATCGACAGTATGTGTATTCTGAAATGCTTAATTTTTTTCTTTTATAGAAAATAATCATATACTTGTGTGATTGTGCCATCATATAATACTGCATGTTTTAGATATGTTTTTGTAAGAGTGATACAAATACAAAACTAGAAGCACTTGGAAAGCGCAGACCTCCGCCAAGGCTGATCAGTGGCCCCCCCTGTGGGCCCCCCCACGCCAAGGAGGTTATGTTTTTGCCAGGGTTTGTTTGTTGTTTGTCTGTCTGTCTGTTTGTCTGTCTGTTAGTGTGCAACATAACTCAAAAAGTTATGGACAGATTTTGATGAAATTTTCAGGGTTTGTTGGAAATGGGCCCCCCCGTGGGCCCCCCACCCCCGATCACCACCAAAATTTAATCATTTCTTCCTTATCCCATTTTCAACAAACCCTGAAAATTTCATCAAAATCTGTCCATAACTTTTTGAGTTATGTTGCACACTAACGGACAGACAAACAGACAAACAAACCCTGGCAAAAACATAACCTCCTTGGCGGAGGTAAATATATTTACAAAATAAAAAAAGTGAAATGCTTGTGCAACTAGTGACTGATGACAGTTTGTGTATGCAGGTTTATAAACCAGTGTGTGCAGTGTGTGAAAGACTTTGTCCCAGTGCAAGTTAATCTAATGTTCTACTAATCTGACCTTAAACCTCACTCTCCCTTGTTCAGATCAATGAAACTATGTAATCCAAGCAAAACTCTCTTCTTCTTAAAAAACCACAACCTTTTGACAGATTGTGTCCTTTTATCAGGTTTTTGAATTTGACAACCCCGTCCTTCATTCAAAGCTGGAGTGACACATCAAGGTTCTAATAGTTTTGGATTTTTCATTATAGTTTAGTTTTATTTAGTTTTGACTTTTTTTTTCTCTAATTCAGTTCATTTTAATAAGTTTTTAGAGTAGGTTTGCTCATTTTTATTAGTTTTTGTTTTTTAAATATCATATGGTGCCAGCAGCTAAAATTGTTTGAGGGAAATAAATCGATTTCATATCAATCCGACATTGACAAAGATGAAAACGAATTTTATCCATAATTTTTAATCTTTTTGGTTAGTTTTGTAAGCACACAATACAGTTTCAGTTAGTTATTGTTTTTTTTTCTTTTAATTATAGTTTTTATTTATTTCAGTTCAGTTTTTACGCTTCCGTAAAATTCTAGTTTTCGTCATTTCGTTAACGATGATAACCTTGTGACACATCACCGGTGATAGCCAATACACGTGTGATGAAACAAAGCTTCGTTTGGGGAGTCACGTGATTATTTCGCCTGATGAAGCGAGGCATCGAAACATCTTGTTGCGATACTTCTGTATTGAAAGCTCAGCACGGAGTTGAGCGTTTGCTTCGAGCTTCTTAACATCACTACTGATCAGTCCAGGTTTGATTGATGAGAGCTGTGGAGCTGCCTGGAAGTGGAGGGTAATTGCCATGTCACAGCACTTACAGGGTGGGGAAGCAAAATTTACAAGAACATTTAGTTGTTTTTTCTCAGCAGGCACTACGTCAATTGTTTTGAAACAAAACATATATTGATGTCATAATCATACCTAACACTATTATCCATACCTTTTCAGAAACTTTTGCCCATATGAGTAATCAGGAAAGCAAACGTCAAAGAGTGTGTGATTTGCTGAATGTACTCGTCACATCAAAGGAGATTTCAAAAATAGTTGGAGTGTCCATAAAGACTGTTTATAATGGAAAGAAGAGAATGACTTTGAGCAAAACTATTACGAGAAAGTCTGGAAGATACTATTAAAGAAAAATGGGAGAAGTTGTCACCCGAATATTTGAGGAACACTTGCACAAGTTTCAGGAAGCGTGTGAAGACAGTTATTGAGAAAGAAGGAGGACACAGAATAAAAACATTTTCTATTATGTAAATTTTCTTGTGGCAAATAAATTCTCATGACTTTCAATAAACTAATTGGTCATACACTGTCTTTCAATCCCTGCCTCAAAATATTGTAAATTTTGCTTCCCCACCCTGTAGGTAAAATATGAACGTGAACAACCTGCCTCCCTCCAAAGTCCTGCCCGCTTCCCCCTGCCTGACCTCTGGCACTTTTTTTAAATCCCTTCTTAAAACCCTTCTTTTCTCCTTGGCTTTTGAAACCATGTGAGATGTTTGAAGGTATTGTCTTTATTCTATTGTTTTTATTTGGTAGTGGTTTATTGTTCTTATTTATCTATTTTGTTGTTTTTAATTGCATGGCTTTTTAATCTATTCTTGTATTTTATTATTTTATTTGGGTTTAATTTATTCTTCCGTATAGCACTTTTTTCCTTTTTTGTACAGTTTCTATGTTTTTTAATCAATTCTGTATTTTATTCTTCTATTTTGGTTTTAATTATTCTTCTGTACAGCCCTTTGGTCCACTGCAGTTGTTTTAAAGTGCTTTACAAATAAAGTTGGATCGGATTGGACTTCCCTCCTCCCCTGACGCACATGGTGGGAAACAGAGGTGTCACGGTCCGGACCCCTCCCTCAACAATCTGACACTATCATTCACCTGCTGCACAGCTGCGACTCCTTTATCATTAGCAGACCCTGTGTTTAAGGGTCTGGTCTGTGTGTGCAGAGCTGGATCGTTGTCTTCAGTGCACCTCATCACCTACAAAAACCCAGACTTTATCACCTATCACCATCCTTCATTCACCGGACTCTGACTACTGCAATCTGTTTTTTCTGTTTGTTCCCCTTGGTTGTTGTTTCTGTTAATAAATCTGTTTTTTTTTCTCCCTCGGCACTGTGTATTTGACAAGGTTCTAATAGTTTTGGATTTTTCATTCTAGTTTAGTTTTATTTAGTTTTGACTTTTTTTTTCTCAGATTCAGTTAGTTTTAATTCATTTTTAGAGCAGGTTAGCCAGTTTTTATTAGTTTTCATTTTTTTTCTAAATGCTTAGTTTTAGTTTAGTTTTAGTATTAATTTTAGTTTTGTCATATCTTTTCTCTTCTCCGTCATATTCAGATAAATCCCATACAGGACTCTGCTGCTTTCTCCCAATTTTAGTCTCCATGTTTCCAGGTACCAGAGGGGACCAGAAGACAACTGGAAACCACAAGTGATGGACCATCAAGAGTCATATGGTGACAGCAGAGATAACTGCTAGAGTGAAATAAATCAATTTCATATCAATCCAACATTGACAAAGACAAAAACGAAGGGAATTTTATCTGTAATTTTTACATCTTTTAGTTAGTTTTGTAAACACACAATACAGTTTCAGTTATCGTTTTTTTCTTTTAATTATAGTTTTTATTTGTTTCAGTTAACAAAAATGGTTTTACAATTCTAGTTTTCATCATTTCGTTAGTTTTCGTTAATGACAATAACCTTGATATTTGAGTGAAATGGGTCAATGGAATCAGATTCCACAATTGATGTGGGACACGGCAACAGGTGACAGACACGAAGCCTGGCCAATCATTATATTCGGACTGAATAAAATGATTGGTCAGACTGTTACCAGAAATATATGAGAATTACCCACCCACACTGACAACATGCAAACTTCACACAGAAAGGTCCCACCCCCATCGACTGGTGTTGGAATTAAACCCAGGACCTTCTTACTATGAAGGACAAATGCTACCCACTGACCCCCATGTTGCCATGTCGTGGGTACCTCTATTTTACTTGTTGGAGGTGAAACTGGAATATCAATTATTGTCATTATTCTATATTGTTGGTGAGAGTTTAAAGTTAACATAATATTACTAAAGTACAAACTTTATTTGGAGGTTTGTTTGGTTTATGTCGATAATTTACAGATGTAATTGAATTTATGTATGCATTATAATTAGGGATGCACCGATATTGTATCGGGTCCGATACTCAGCGTATGCACTTGTACTCGTACTCGTAAAAATACTCTGATACAACTGCACTGATACCACTTATGGCAGTGTGACATTCCCAGTTAGGTGCAGCAGGTACGCGGCAGAGGAGTAATGTCAGCAGTGTGGAGATTTTTCAAAATAAATGACTGTGACAAAAGTAACACTGACTGCAGGTAATGTTAAAGGTGCGGGAGACTTTCATGACCAATTTTTCATCAAATCTGTAAAACCTCAGCCATAGCCTAAATATCACGAATCTGTAAGTCTTTCTGTGATCACTCACCTGAATATCTTGCATTACGGTGAACAATTTTGAAGTGCCATTCACCATAAACAGACCATGTGTTGACAAACAGAGCCAGGGGGCAACTCGGACATCTTCGGAATTTTGTCGCGATGTGCATTGTGGGAAACGCCGGTTCGTTCCGCTGTCTGGCAGCAACAGCTGGAACAGACATGACACGGAAACGGCAGGAGCTCCCTTCCCTCTATGCATATTCCTCCAGCCGTTTCCAAGTTTCAGCCATTTCCGCGTTGTGTTTTTTTTCATCCATATAATATCATATGGTCGTGCTGCTGCTGTCAGGCGAGCATTCGCTTCCCACAATGCACGTCGCAACAAAATTCTGATGATGCCCGAGTTACCTCCCGACTCTGTTTGTAAACACATGGTTTGTTTATGGTGGATGGCACTTCAAAATTGTTCACCGTAATGCAAGAGATTCAGGCCCCCCTGGGCCACGCCCCTCTAAGTCAGACTGAGTGGCAAAAACCAACCTGCTTAACATGACGGAGTATAGCAGTAAACACAGCGAGACTGGGAAAAATGTGAAATATGAAATGAAATTAAGGACAATTGGACTGGACATGGATCTGTACGAGCTACCAAAGAACAAGTGATCCACGAACTTCGACATGTGGTCAGAAATCGTGTAACCTGACATCCAGGGTGTAGGGGATCATCGCTATTTTTACCTGAAACAAATATACATGGTTTCATCATTACTGACAACCAGGGGTAAAACTGACTATATGTAAAGTGTCATGAGATAACTTTTGTTATGATTTGGTGCTATATAAATAAAATCTGATAAATTTGAATTGAAAACTAGGCAGAGAACCAGCTGATCCACAGTTCATTTACAGTAGATCGTGTACTGACCCCAGTGAATAAATGCAGGATCTACTGGTACTGAGGAGATTTACGTCTAATTAATATCAAGTACTTTATACAACACAGATACTACTGCTGTGGACCAGCAGGGTACGACTTTATTCTGGTAAATTTTGATATTTTTCCCACCTGTTTTTAAATTACGACATTATTCTTGTAATATTATGGCTTTATTGTCAGAATATGACAACTTTAATCTCATAAATGAATGACGTTTTTATTTTTTTTATAACTACGACTTTATTCTCATAGCACTGTGATTCTTTTTGTATTCGACTTTATCATAAAATTAGGGTTTTATATCAATATTTTATGACTTTATACTCGTAGTGACAAGTGTTTTTGTTTTCTTATGTGGCCCTAATACGCTGTTGTAGCTTTATTCTCCAGTTCCCCCGTATTTGAAAAACTAGGTTTGCCTCAGTTTAAGTTAGTTTACTAATCATGTAGGAGCACAAGATTCAGAATCACAAAATGAAGACAAAAACCATGAAAGATCTGATCTGATCATGAAACCAAGAGCTTTACTGTGAAGTAACGTTAGCCAAAACAAGACATTTAAGGTCTGATTTTACCCAAAAATACAGCATATTTTAATGTTACCTGACACAAAATGGGATCCACAACTCTAGGTTTGGTTTCCTGGATTTGTGGATCCATCTACTTCTCTTTTCTTTGTCTTTCAGTGCCTGTAAAACGATATCTCCGACTTCTTTTCAAACCTGTTTATACAATCAATCGCACAACAGCTCTTCCCCATTGTTTATTAAATATTGTTCTTCAGTTTAGACGGTACTGAAGGCAACGCTGTCACTCATCTCCCTCTTTCTGCCACTCAGTGGGCAGAACCGCGGTGACTTCCGCTAGCAGTGACATCACGTGCATACCCTCTATAATCACAGATTCCCAAAGAACAGTGATGGGTGGCAGTCAACTAGAAAACTGAGTCGAATTTTAGTTGCATATTAATACTGTTCAGATTGTAATATCAGCTTCAGTTTTATGGCAGTGATGTGTACAACGCCATTCATTATTGACTGAATATTACAATGGATGTTTTTAAACGTAATTATGGTTCAGTTGTCCATTGGTTAAAGCGACGTGACGCATCTGTATTACACATTTTGAAAACCTGTGACAGAGGTGAGTCTTTTTCTTTGGTTACATATGTGACAGTATATCTGAACAGTTTACAGTGATGACAGTGAGGAAAGAAAAAAAACCTGAACTTTTCTGAATGACTTCAATGCAGGCCCGGACTGGCTAATCGGGAGGACCAGGACAATTCCCGGTGGGCCGGTATAATATATAGGCCGCGAGGGTCCGGAATTCACTTTAAATATGTATTTAATATTTTATTTATTTATTTATTTTTTGGGGACCGGTGTTGAGTCATAGCACTGAGTTGATCACGTAATTAATCTGCAGCCGCTGTTCCTGGGCCCCACCCCCTCTACTGGCAAACTGTTTGTTTTCTTCCTCTTTTTTTGCAGACGCACCGTGACCTGACGTAACGTCCTTGCATACTGTTAGTAGCTCTGTACTGTATCTGTGGAGCATATATGATCTGTGCTCTGTAGGCTGTGGATGGTCAGCTGTGTTTGCTGTTTGAAATATGGAGAATAGAAAGAGCAAGGGTGGTGTGGAGAAGGAAAGTATGAAAAAGAGGAAAGCTCTGGAAGCAAATGCAGCCAAATTTGACAAAATCTGCAACTTTTTCACAAAAACGACCTCCCGGTTGGAAACAACTAATGAGGACGATGAAACGGGTAAACCACCTTTCAAATTAGTTAATTATCGAGTCAGTGAATTGTGTGGCATTGTGGCGTGGAACATAACGTTATGCAATTTAAATAATAGTATGATGCAAGGCCACATAACTGGGAAACTTTGTCTTGTAGCTCCTCAGAGTCAGAAAGCAGATCCAGCAGCAGACACCAGCCATGAGCCCACAAGTCCAGAGTGGGCAGGTAGGACTGCTCAGAGAGGGAAGATTATTAGAATAAATAGGCTCCAATGAAGAGTATGGTGTAGGCCTGTTCAGTATGAAAGGTGCTCTGAGATGCTCCATGATTCAGAACTACATGAATGAAACTGACACCAAGGCTTTGCAAAATAGAAGATTTGTGCTGAGAATTCTGAGCATTTTTAAACTGTGCTTTAGTGTCAGAAGCAGAGCCAGGAGCCAGTAGTGATGAGGGGATTGTTCCTGTCAGTATGGAAGGAAAAGGTGAGCTGTTGGAACAGACTGTGTGAACAAGCATTAGTTCCAGTAAAACCACTTTCTAGACCCAAACCACAGTACTGGCCTATTTTATTTTTTATCATTTAAAGTGAGACAGTAAATACACAAAGCCCCCAACTGAGAGCAATAGCATAAAGTAATATTAAATAAACCTGCATATTTTGTTAATGTAAATATCTTAATTGGTTAAGTAAGTCAAAATGTCTGTAGATATTACTTTTTTATTATGATGCAGATGCAGGTGAGTCTAGGGAAACTGGAGAGCAGGGAGAGCAGAGTCTACTGATGACAGAGGAGCAGCTCAGCAGCACAACCCTGAACCACTAGTCACAAATGAGACAGATGAAGATAACATGTAAGGTTAGAATTACATGATTTTAATAATAATCGGTCGTGATCTAAAGTGGGCTGGTCTGAGGTATGAAACTCCAGAGCTGAAAATGAGTCTCAGTCCGGCCCTGCTTCAATGAGTAACAAACCTGGTTTGCTTGTCTTCCAGATGTACAACCACAGAAAATCGCCATTTCTATCAGTTTCCTCGAGCCAGGACCTCTTGAACTTATTTTTGATTCCTGTCTCACACTTCAGCTCGTCCTAACGCTGAAGGACGATGAATTCTGACATGATTTCACAGAAAATTTAGACGAAATACATTGGCGGTAAAATACTCAAAGCGAATCCGCCCTCTTGTCTCCAGAGACGCAAAAAGGACCAAGTATCATCAACGGACCAATCAGAGCCATCAATACAAGTTGCGCATTGTAAACGAGCATCTCATTGGTTGAGACGAATGCAGAAGAAAGCAAAATGGCTGCGCCATGAGACGGACCCAAGTAAATGTAATTTACACTTTTCGGAGCGATTTATGCGTAATTTTCCGGCTGAAATGTTGCCAAACCAGACGGAAATGTTCCGGACACATTTAATTTACCGGAACATATGCTCAGTTTTCGGAAAAAAATGGATTTACAGCAAAAACCGGAACACTTTCATCACTGAGTTTAACTGATCTGGACATTATTAACCCATAAAGAGCCAAAGACTTGCAATTAAAAGCATCTACTGATCTAAAATATCACTGGACTACAAATAAAATGCTTAAAGTAGTGAAATTTTACCATGTGTGAGTCACTGATAAAGAAAAATCCAGTCCTAAATGCTGGTAGGCTGAAGTTTCCAAGATACAGTCTTGGGTCAAAATGTGAAATTCGAGAATTAACGACAGAATGGGTTAAATTCACAAGAAAAAATATTTATCTCAGAGCTACCAGATCTACTTCAAACACTGTCTGCACATGACAATACATTCACTTTACAGGTTCTATCTAGTGGGACATTTATAAATCTAATGTATAAATGTACATAAACCAATATATATGTGTAATAACACTTCATCATATATGTTGAAAACATCAGCAAACCAGCACTGTTGTCATTTATTTTCCAATTAATCTTATTAAAATACATAACATTTAGCACATTTAATCTCTGAGGCAGATCATTTCTAAAAAAGAAAAAAAAATTGTAGATTGGTGTATTTAATAATTTCTAATCCACTAATCCTATCAATATATGTAAATAATTGGTGTAAAATACAATTTGTCATCTTTTCATGGTCATCAGATATTACCCATTTGAACGTTCAGAGGCTCCGTAGTTACCGTGGAAACACTGTGATCTTCTACAACATTGATTCACCAGTAAAACCCATGGAGTTGGATCAATGACAGTGGATGGACACACTGGGTTAATGTTCAGTTAATGACAGATTGGACTGAAAAAGACACTTTTTCTGCGGTTTTCTCTGTTTCTGATATAATAACCCTCAACTTTAATCTGAGCTTTTATGAACATCTATATCATCAGTAGATTAAATATTGGAAAATACCTGATTAACACTGAAAAGAAACCAAAGAAAATACAGAGGATAATGTTATAATAAATGGTGTTCAATCACTTAATAAAAGTTATATGTAGAGACAAAAAAAAAAAAACTGAAACTGCCACAAAAGTAGCACTGGGTTAAAAACACTTTCTGCATCAATACAAAACTGTAGATAAGTCACAACAGGGTGTGTTTTACTGCTCACACTGAACAGATGAACCTATAGCAGTGCATTTTTATGTAGCGATTATTTGTATTATTGTTTGTAAAGTCTCGTGTCAATGCGTTGCTTCTTACAAAGACGCTGTATTATTCACTAAGTGTTAAGTTCTTGGTCAGATGTCACAGTCTGTACATATTTGAAGACTTCCTTTTCTCACTCTGAACTGTTACTTGCATTAAACCTCAGACCGATTAACCCGTAAAGACCCAAACAGCCACCGCTGACCAAAAGCATCTACTGATCTAAAATGTTTAATCCCTGTTGATCCATTAATCCTATCAATATATGTAAATAATTGGTGTAAAATGCAGTTTGTTTTCTTTCAGTCATCATCAGATATGACCCATTTGGACGTTCAGAGGCTCCGTAGTGAACGTGGAAACACCATCATCTTCTACAACATTGAGCCTGTTTACATTCACACCAATACTCCGATCATTATCTGATTTCTGGAGTTATCAGATTATTAGTGATCATGTAAACAGGATAATCTGATAGGCTTTATCCGATTTATAACGGCAGTTATCTGATGATGAGAAATCGGATAAACACACCTAGATTTCTTCCCAATACTCTAATGTTTTCATGCATGAATACAGGTTAATCTGATTTATTTGGTTTGTTTTTTCTGTGCATGTGTAAAAAAAAACAAAAACCCAAACCAAACCATATAATGGAAGTTACGCAGCGACAACGTGAAAAAGGTAAACAAACAATGAAATGAAATGAAGGACAGCAGCAACATGTGACCTATTTTGTCGTCTTATTAGCTCCCTCATTAGGACAGTTAACGCTGACACCGTAGGCCACAGGTGTCAAACATGTGCCCCGGAGGCCAAATCTGGCCCGCCAAAGGGTCCAGTCCAGCCTGTAGGATGAATTTGTGAAATGCAAAAATTACACTGAAGAAATTATCAATCAGTGGTGTAAAAATCATTTTAATTCAGGTTCCACATACAGACCAATTAAATCTCAATTAGGTCAGACCAGTAAAATAATAACCTATAAGTAATGGCAACTGATCTTTGTTTTCGTGCAAAAAAAAGTAAAGTTACATGAAAGTGTTTTCATTAACAAACAAAAAATGTGAATAACCTGAACAAATATGAACAGCTTGAAATGTCTTAAGAGATGTAAATGCAATTATACCAGTATTCTGCCTGTTTCTAAATGTTTTATTTATTTATAATTGTCACGTAAGTTGTAATGCACATGTGTAAATGATAAAGTGAGGCAGAATATTGTTAAAATTGCCCTTGTTTTTCCTAAGATTTTTCAAGTTATTCATGTTTTTCAGATTTTTAAGGAAACACTGTGGATGTAAACATTATCCTAATGTAATTTCACTGTTTTCACTGTTATTATTTTACTGGTCCAACCCACTTGAGATTATATTGGGGTGAATGTGGCCCCTGAACTAGAATGAGTTTGACACCCCTGCCGCAGGCGTTACCATGGGCAACAAGACAAGACCGGATGTTTTGAAAATGACAGGAAGTGTACGTCTTACGTCATAATGTACATAGGTACTCCGAAAGAAATCAAATAATGGACTGAAACATGTAAACCAGGGTTTTTTTGATTATTGCATTTGCATGTAAACACGTCGCATCTGATTACGGCACTTATCGGTTTACTCCCAGTTATCGGATTTGTATGATCATGTAAACAGGCTCAGTGATTCACCAGTAAAACCCATGGAGTTTGATCAAAGACAGTGGATGGACACAGATGTTTTATGTTCAGTTAATGACAGATTATATGGAAACCTTCACTTTTTCTTCAGTTTTCTCTGTTTTGATTTAAAAAAAAAAAAAACTTTGAATTTACTCTGAGCATTAATGAACATCTACATGATCTGTAAATTAAATATAGGAAAATACCTGATTTACACTGAAAAATGTAAAATACCAAAGATAATATCATAACAAATGGTGATAAATCACTTAAGAAAGATGAAATACAGAGAAAAATTCATTTGGCCATAAAAGTAGTGCTGGGTCATTATGGGTTAAAATGAACATGTTCTTTAAAACGCAGAGTTGTTGATAGAAACCCCCCCTTTTTTTTTTTTTAGTTTTTTCTATGAATGATCAACTGTTTCCGTTTTGTGTTTTTCTTTTATTTTTGTTTGCATGGAACTGAAGACAGATGGTTTTGCTTGAGGCGTGAAACACTTGTTTAAAACAAAAGAGCAAGCAAACTACATCATGGCAGAAATCCTACTGTCATTATGTAACAGTGCTAATTTGCAGAAAGATTGCAAAACCCTGATCTGAATTATTGTGTCAATCATACAATATATGTAGAAAAAAAACAAACAAAACTCTCCATTGTAATAATTATGATCACCACAAAGTATAGGACATACAAACTGGCTTCACAACACACTGTGACAAAAGATTAGGAAAGACATATTTTTACTTTTTAAAAAAAATTATAACAAAAATCCCCAAGAGGTGCTCAAAGACAGGAACTGGACACATACGGGCAAACGTAATTATGCAAACCAGCATAATTAAAAACTTCCATTATAACCCAAGAGGAACAGTGTCTTAATAAAAGCCAGATAGGAGGGAACTGTTTACACGCACAGAGAACTGATAACAGAACAACACTGAAGCAGATGTTTTGGACACACGGACATTTTTAAATTAGATCTTTTTTTTTTTTTCATATTATCAGCACTATTAAATTCGGACATTTTCGGTTGAATTAATCTGTTTTCATCTCATTTATCTCCCAGTTAAAGTTTGGGTGGAAACAAAAAAAAAAAAAAAAAGAGAAATTTGCTCCAACTAAACAATAAAATGTACATATTTAGATTTCATTCACATGGTTTTAAAAGTTCACAATGTAAGATTTGAGTGTGTTCCTGTTTAGTTTGTGTTGTGCTCAGAGCTGGTCATTTATTAATGTTATCTGATTCCATGTCTCAGATAATGGAGCAGTAGAGGAGCAGAACAGAGGTACTGAAGAATTCAGGGGCAACTCAAGACCTCTACATGAAAATCAATGCAGTGGCTTTTATTATAGATGTTGGTAAGGAACAGAGCTGATGGCTTAGAAATGTGACCTAACATCAACAAACATCCCAGCACAAAACAGACTCTCACACAAACTGCTTCAGCAATGTAAAAAAAAAAAAATAATCCTAGTGATAAATTGGGTAACTTTCTGGGCAGTGCTATCAATAACTGGTTCTGTTTGTTTGCTTGGAAATTCTCCTTTGCCCTTGTCAGAGTTTAAAATCATCATGGTTACTATAAATTATTTGCCTTTGTTATAAATTAGCATTAATAGATCTACTGTGTAAGACTTACAGGGACTTAGAAGAGTCCAACTACAGACTTCAACTATAATGTTCAGTTATATTATTTTTAGTGCATAATCCCCTGAAAATATGAATTATCACATTTTTCTTATGTAAATCTTCAGAAGGAGCAGGTGCCACCATGTTTTTACGTTGAATTTGTAGTGGCATCAAGTGTTTAGTTACATGACTGTCCTACTTTGTTTTGAGTGCGAAACACAGTTAATGTCCTCTTAATTGAAAAGGCTAGAAAAGATAAAGCAAACACAAAGTTTAGTAGATTTTTTTTTTTGTCACCTTAACCCTTTGATGCAAGAATTATGAAAATCTTCATAAAGATTTTTTTTCCTGAGAGTTTTTATTCCTCTTCAGGCATGAAAAAGACAATGAGATTGATTCTTTTTTTTTTTTTTAAACTTAACCTATTTTTCATGGAGTTACAAAAATGTCCACTCATTTGGACACCATGTGTTTAATTTTTGAAGCAAAGAAACATGTATTTAAAACGCAATATTAATATCAGAAAATGATATACTCTGTGAAAACTATGAAACAAAAGCATTTTTAATGCAGCTAATCTGATGTTTTCTCATCTTTTATCATACTCTAATACTAGTTCTTACTCACTTCATGAAGATAGAATTAAAAAAAAAAACATTTGTGTTTCAGAAAACTGTTAATTACAGTCTAATAACTAGAAATTCGTTTATACTCAATCATGTCACTGCAGATCAGGTTTATCAAGAACATAAAGTTACAGTAATGGTATGAATTGCAGTGTATGGGATGGTGCATAAGCGTCCACTGTGTTGGCTGATATGGAACTAAAACAACAAAACCCATGAATATACAAGAGAATAGCTGTAGAACAGCTGTCCACTGTAGTGACCACTATGCATGAAAGGGTTCAATCAGAGGGAGGTGAGGGTAGAGTGGTGCAATATACACTTTCACCACTAGATGTCACTAAATATAATGCATTAAACTGCAATATATAGCGTTTCAAACATATATAATATAGTTGCAATGATTCTAACACTGTTTTAAGTAGGCTTTAGCTAACCAGTCCTACATGTTAAACCTTTAATCTAACTTCAAAATCAGCACAAAAAGAGACAGATTTGTGTATGTGACATTAGATTCAACTGAAGTTGTCCTCATATTCTGTTTTCTTTTACTGCTGCCTTTACAGTCTACATTCAGCCAGAGGTCTCTGCTGTATTTTGTATGACAGGTTTTCATTTTGTCCAGACATACTACTGCCTTGATGAACTTCATTATTTTTTTAATAAGGCAGCAACAATTTTATAACATCGGTTCATAAAGCCTCAGTCATACAGTGGCAGCGGATCCAAAAGTAATTTCCATCATTTTGAAGTGAATGTGAGCAGATTATTGCAAACCTCCTGCTATATGTCGACCACTGGAGGCTTCTATCATAACGATACACACTGAATAATAACATTGTATTTGTGTAGTTGATGTGCATCACACTGTGTTAGACAGCTCTGAAAAGTCAAACTGTAGCTTTTACAATTTTCAGGAAACACTTTATGAGACAAAACAGTAATTCAGTAAGAGCTTGTCATTAATAAAAAAAATACATAACTGTAAGTCAGGAGTCACAAGATTCAGTCCAACATACAACAAGGATTTCTCTTTTTATATACGCAAAAGTATAAATGGTTGACAAAACAAGGGGAAGTAGACTCACTGAAATGATTACTAGGTGGAATCTTGAGTAAAACAACAGTGTCAATGGTTGTACTTGTGTGGGTTGTAGCATTTGAAGCCCTTATCATGACAATATGTAAACCTGTAGGAGAACCACAGTGAGGTTCACTTTAAGTAATGAATGAATCCATCATAGACAGGCACCGATGCTCAGCCTGGAACAATCAATGTGTAATGTTTTTGTGGATAAATAACCCTGGAGATGTTATCAAGGTTATTACTACACTGCACATTTATAACTGATAATGCAGGCATTACAAACAGATGTGACGTCAGACTTGGCAGGAAATGTCTGATGAAAATGCACCTGGTAGGATTATGGGAGATCTAGGAGTCAGCAGCACTGGAGCTTGACTGTAGTTGAATATACTGTATACACTGACTTTTACCTTTTACTTCTCAATGTGCTCCATCAGTGAATATTAAAAATAAAAAGGAGGTTAATACAGTACTTGAGATTTATATGCTAATATGCTTACATAATGTTTGTGCTACAAATACATATTGTGTCATTTATTGACCTTTGTCACACTTGTTGGAAATACGTAATCCTCGCAGGAAAAGGACTTCCTGCCAAGTTTCAACACAGTGAGACCAAATGGATAAGAGTGTACACAACCTGCCTGACCGATTTGCCAAATATTACATTTGCTAATGTTGCAGGGCTCGTTGAAGAAAACCCCATTACCAAAAAGAGCGATATCAATAAAGGGTAGATATTTTTGGGTGATGAATTTGTCCAGAAATATGAAGTTAAGCAGAGAGTGATCAGGCTGTTACTGAACTGCTGGCTAGAATGACAAGTCATTAGTATGTTTACTTTGACATAATTTGTGCATAATGTACAGTTGACCTGTACTAAAGCATCATAATCTGCTTTGAATGGAGAATTATGGCAATTTGTCCTGTTTAAGGTTGTCTAAGTCTTCTACGTAGCGACAGTAATGTTAGCCCAATGCTATCATCAGTTAACCTTTTTTTCAGGTAATGTCCTTTTTCTGAACAGAAATAACACAGTTCCATGAGAAAAGGCTAGGAACAGCCCCAGGTTCCAGGTGGTGAACAGTGATTCCCGGCACGTAATATTCAGATGTGAAATGTCTGCTGCAGACATACATACTGCCCTTTTAATCACAAACTTTGGTCCCTCATCCCACAGGATCGCCTGAATCCATTTCCGCCTAACCGCACTGTCCACAAGAAAAGAATGAAAGGACAGATACGGCAGCTTTTGGGCAAAACAAAAGTGACCTGGAATGCTACAAAAATCTTGTTCTTCGCTTGCACCATAGTTGCCCTGATAGGCGAGGAAGTAGAATTCTGCGACGATTGTGTATTTCTGGTCAAAATTACATAAGTTGAAAAAAAGGTCTACTGTTAGCTACATCCATGTGTGAGCTAACACTAGCTTGTCTTACATATTGTTGCTTTTGTATTGGAGCTCCAGAGCAGGGATGTACTGGAGCACCTGAAAGCAAGCATAAGGATTTTCAAGCAAAAATTATGAATTTCACACATAAAAATCAGTTTTTAGGCGAGTATCACAGATGAAGACACCACAATAGTCATTAGCTTAGAAATGGACTTAGCTGTCAACAAAGAACCAGCTCAAATGATTTTGTTATGCAAACAGTTTGTGACATTTACAGCTTTACAGTTGCGTTAGCTAACTAAAATGCTCTTGTGGTTTTACACTTCACACTTTTGTCCAAATATGGTCCCCTCTGGGATCTGGGAAAGCAAAGATAGTGACGGCTAAAACTCAAGTCCTTTGGATGATTTTTCACTCTTCCTACAAGTTCTTCACAGCCTTTTCTGCTCCATTGCAATGGATATATTAGCTACCATTAGCTTAGAAATGGAGTCAGCTAATGTTGAGGACAAAGGACCAGCTCACAGTACAACACACACTCCAACACAAACTTCACATTAACACATGCAAATCTTACACATTGAACCTTTAACCCCTGATAAACTCTGGTATATGATTTTTATAGAAAATATCTTGGGATTTCATCCCTGACTATTGTTTTAAAGGAGAAATGGCACATTGTGAATCAAGCGGAGTATTGTGTAAAAAAGTTACTCCATGCATGTAAACAGAGTTTCACATAAACTTCTCAATTGAAGACCAAACATAGTTCCAGGTATTATATTCCAAGCTCATATAAAGACAAAGTTCAGCCAGACTTTTCCCTCCTGTCTTTTGACCATAACATTTTCCTGCTGGAAATATAATCATGCAGGGTCTTTGCTGTACATATAGCTTCCTTTTCCCCATCAATATACATTTTATTAATATATATTATTGACACCATCATTGTTAAGTTAGACAATTAGTGAGTTTTGATATTACACCAGGGGTCGATCAAATGATTCTGAAAGCAAAACCAGCTGGTCAGCGTCACTTTTTGCCCTTTAAACATTTGATACAACCCTGTAATAATAATAAAGTATCATCAACTTCTCATGTGAAGTGATGCTTGAATTTTCCAAAGACCTCAGAGATCAGTGTCCTGCGATCTTTCAGCACAATTTGAATACACACACACACATTTACACACACCCACATTGTCTATAACAGATATAACACTTTGGCCGCTCACCCAAGTATATTGTGCTTTAGGTCTGAATTTTTCAAGGTTAGGAGATGCAACACTTGCTTTAGAGAAATGGGGGGATTTTTGAAAGAAAAATACATTTTGTTGTGGTCAAAGTGTTGGAAAGTTCCCCCCAAAACTCCAAATACTCTACCAAAAAGATGCTGGAGCTTAGCTGTGACTGTTCAAATCAGGACATTTTCTGACAGTGTCATAGGCAGTTCAACACTTAAATTTACAAAACATTGTCACTCATTATCTGTGACAAAATCTCAATATATTTGTCATTTATTATGAAGAGGCTACTGAGTCACAGCACATATTAAATGCAATTATGTGGAAACAAAATACTGAGATGAGTTTCCATCTCTCCCCTCATTCCGCTATCTGTTTGGGTTGTAATTAGCTGAACAGAAAGAGGGCAGAGCCTTCACACTCAGCTGCAGACATAAAGACACACACATAAGATAAAGAAACAAAAAGCCCATTACTCCTTGCCCTGATGCTTCAACTGGCAGCAGACACAGTGACAAACTACAAGAGACAGATGTAGACAAATAGTGAGAAGGATGCAAGCACTGAGTGGATGTCTGTCACTTGACGTCAACAATCACACAGAGTAACAAAAGGATGGTTTCTGGTTTACATGGCGTGTTTTAGAGCCCATTTACTACAACTGAGGATGGAAAATTAAAAGAACTTTTTACATTGTCCAGAGGATTTGGCTCCGACCCAAAAGAAAGTACCAGTTTTCCCAAACCGTGGCTTGTGAAGGGGCGTCCAGTGGAGGGAGGGGCAGCATGAGGGGGGAAATATTGGTATCAAGAGGATCATACGTGACAAATCTGAAGAAATGAGAAAGGAGGAGTCATCAAACGTGAAGTTAAATCCAGTACAGGAGAGGGGAGGTTATTACAGTTTATGGGGCAGAGGATCTGTGTGATACAGGGCTTGCCACTGCGTCTCGCATAGCTGAGGGATCAGGGAAGGATTGCGATTCATTTGGCTTTGATTTCCGTGTAGTTGCCGCCGTCATCCCCCCTCCCTGTGGCCCCCTCCCTGGACCTGGCCCCGATAAACTCCAGAGCAGCATAATTCAGCTCTTGCCTCTCCAGTCCTGCCATAGAGCCCACAGGTTGGTAATCCCCGTCTTCTCCCTGCAAACAGAAGGGCCAATCAGTGCGACACAAATCACTGGCGAGGCGTATCAGACACCATACCGAGGAGATGTTAGTTGTTACTGGTTGACATACTGACAAGGAGATGTTTCCTGTTAGGTTAGCCGTTTGTGTTAAAGATGTGGCAGCCGTGCAGAAGGCAGTTTTGGAATCGAGCGGCAGTGTACAGAACATAGAAGCTGATATGCGAGCGGGGGTCGTATATGTTTGCTCACTGGATTTTCTTTTCGGGAATACGAGTTAACAATAATTTGATTTTCATTTTAAAACACAAAAATCCTTCAAATATACAGTATTTCTCTTAATCATAAAGTGAAGGCTGAAAAATAGAAATCTGTTTTTGAAAAGTAAAGCATTTAGAAAACAGAAATTGTTCGTATTCTGATATGATGTGGTGAAATGTAGTTTTGAAAGGAAAAAGCTCCAACAAGGAAGGTACTCGACTGAAAAAAAAAAAAAAAAAAGAAAGATAACTCAAAGGCACCCCAAAAGGTTTAAAAATTTAATATGTACAATTTGGGTGGGCTTGTCTCCTTACTTAAAGTTTGTGCTGAAGTCTGTTTTGTGTGGGAAGCCAGGCTTTTTTTTTTTTAACATTAACTAACTCCATTTCTAAGCTAGTGTTATACATTGTTGTTGTTGCTGTAGAAGAGCTGAAGATTTGCACTAAAGGGCTAAAGGAGAGTATAAGGACAACCCGAGTTCTCTACATAGAAATCAATGTGCAGACTGTTTTCAGGCAACTGAGAAAATGCATGCAGAGAAATGGAGTTAATAAATGCTAACAAATGACCAGCTCCAGTGGTGTAGTGGTCCCTGGAGAAGTGGGAATACTCAATTTTTGGCTGCTTCTTCTTCTTCTTTTTTTTTTTTTTTTTTTTTAAAGTCCAGAAAAACGCCATTTTAGGAACAGTGACATGTCAGACTACTCTATTTAGTTTACCCAAAAGTCTGTCAGTAGTATCTGCTCACTATTATAAAATGATCATGGCTTGATCAGGAACAGTTTGTAGGTTTTACTGGTCGCATAAAGCGGCTGCATGAATGTAAATGTATTCAATATGAGGCAAACATAGGATAACATTAGTCTTTCATAACGTTAGCCTACTCACAGTTTACCTATTGGTGACAAAACCTCTTCTCCTCTAAATGTGTAGTCATATGTCCAGTAGTTTAAAACAGTGACTCATTCTGAAACCACCTTAAAACTTACCTCAGAATTATGTATTCCATGAAAGTAGGTTCTCTTGATATGTTTCACTCATCTGAAAGACGTTTATTCTGCCTTTTTTGTTCACATTTCCAATAATCACGCATCTTTCAACAAGGCGTGCAGTGACCTGTCAATCAACTGGGGAGGAACTGGCACCTGAGGTGTCCAATCAGGTTCCAGATGTGGCCGGTGCTAATTAGCAATAGTTTCCTCGGCATGACCCGCCCTACTCTGCCTCTGATTGGCTCATCAGTCCTCATGCCAAAAGTTAACCAATCTAATCAGTGAAGGTACCAAGTACTAGCCAATTAGAGGCAGAGTAGGGCGGGACATGGCTTCACCATCCTAGGGGGAAAAAAATGGGCAATTTGGCTCAGATACTACTGAATGGTGCACATCAGAGGGATTTAGAAGTGGGTATATGCAATGCTGACTGAAAAATAAGTAGGTATATGCCGTATACCCCCATATACCCTGGACTACACCACTGACCAGCTCCCAACATAAAATAGGCTGAATCACAGACTTCACATAGGTTGATAAAAATCCTACACATTGAACTTTTCTCAGACTTGGTCATTGGGTTACTAAAGTTTTTCATAGTATTTATGACAGTAGTTAATTAGTCATCACTTAGTGAGAAAATTAATTTTAAATTTATTGGGAAAATGTTGCTTTGGTTAACTGTATAAGACTCCATCAGTTGGCTTTCCCTTCACTTTTTCATCCTAAATTATGTAAAAGAAAATTCATACTGTCATTTACTTTGGATTGGATTTGGTAGCTTTAACACTAAACTGTCTATTGATGCACTTCATTATGGGAATAATTAACACAGAAGTATTGCTGTAGCAGCTGTTCCACACTCATGAGACTGTATTTGAAAGTCACTTCCAACTTTCAAACAGCTGTTTCAATGCAATTACTATAAACTGTTAATTGCACACTTGAAACACATGGGCAGCTGGTATTACTGCAGTAAATACCCAGCTATGGTTTTCTGTAGTTGCACCTTCTTCCCTGAGACACACACTTTTATTGTCTTGCAAAACAATGTATTGTGATGTCTGATGTACTACATGTATTGCAGTCAATTACATCTTGCTCTGCTTTTTTTTTCCAACACAGCCTCATCCTCATTTGTGTTCTTGACTTGTAAATAACCATATCTGCACACTGGTCAGAGAGCATGAGAAAATAGGCTTATTTTTGAGTTTTCTAGTGATTTTAATGTTTATTCTACAAAATGTAGGATGAAAATCAAACCATTTTTTCAAAACAAATTCATTCATCCATTATTAAACATGAAAACATTCAAGATATGTGTTTGTATTTTAAAATGAAAATGATATAATGGCTCATTTGGAAAGAAAATCCAGTGGCCAAATCATACATGGACCGAGGAGATGCACTTTTCAGGCTTGTGTTTTTAATGGGGATTCGTTTAGGAACCTTACCGTAGTCTCTTCTAGAATGGAGTTAAACTTTGAGCCCAACAGCTCTGTCTTAAGCTGTGCAAGAGTTAGGGGAGAGAAAAAACAGACAGAAAAACGCAGAGAAGCGATGAAAGCAAGAGAAAACAGTGTTTGGAAAGGTCATGCTTGGAGCTACTGTTCTAAACTGGTAGTGGGTAGATTCCTTCTAAGAACAAAATGCTTGTATTACCTCGTTTTCAGAGGTCAAACTGGGGTCTCATAATTTAAGACTTGGCTCATTACACAGAACTATAACCCCGAACAGTTTGAGAATGGTCATCCAGCCCATTTACTCATCATAATCATGATCATTGGCATCAGCATTTCTCACCACTTTCTTCCTCAGATTTTGTTTGTCCTTCTTGACTGCGCTGTAGTACAAAGCTGGGTTCTCCAGGACCAGGTCCTGCCTAGGGTTGCCATTCTCTCTGGGGGACGGAGTCACATAATCAGACTCTCGACTGCCACTAACGCAGGGCGACACGCCAAGCCTGGGCATCCATTTTAAAACACCAAGCTCTGTCAGGTTACGGTGGAGGCCAACTGTGGCTGTGAGTGACGTGGTTATTTTATGGGTTTAGTTGCCGAGCTTGCACCCACTTCAGGGGTGATTTACCAAAGAAAGCTTGCAAATTTGGGGGTCCAAATATGCCTTGAGGCTAAAATGAAGCACCTTGGTTAAGAGGGCTACCTGGGTTGTGTTTAGCATAGCAGGTCAAGGATACAGAAGCAGTGAGAGCAGGGAATCGCCTGCAAAATACAAGGTTAGTCCAGCTTGCTAACCCACTCCTTAAGGCAGCCCATGTGGATCTCCAAGGATTTCAACAGGGACTTGTCCTGGCAAATGAACTGAAATCGCTCTGGAGAAAATGATTCTCACGTCCACATCAATCCCACATTCACTCATATACAAATGTGCATCTGTGTGTTTTAGAATGGATGACTAGGCTTAAGTGTTTCCTTGGATTTCAGAAAATACTTAGTGCGGACTACATCTGCCTTGCATTGGCCTCTCCGTCTGTTAGTCGTTGATACTCACTTCTTGTTGTTGTGGCCAACGTATCGTACCGCTGCTATGATGAAGGCTATGACGGCCACTCCTCCGATGGTGCCAACTATAACTGCCATCATGTACTTTTCTGAAAATACATGCAATTAAACCAAGAAAATGAAAACACAGTTATTATTGAGACATATTGGAAGAGAAAGGAAAAAATGTGGCACTTCAAACTACCTTCATATATTTACATCATAGTGTAGTTTAATACACCTTTAGCCATGTTTCAAACATGAGAACCTAAACTAGAAGGTGGAAATGCACTTTGGGGTGTGGCTTTCTGTGCTGAACTTTTACGAGCACTTGGGGCATTTTTTTTTTTTTATAAAACATAAAAAAAGTGTAGCTGTACATGCAGTTTTTCATTGTGTTTCAACCAATTACAGTGGAGTTACAGAGGAAACGGTGAAGGACTTTCTTCAGTGTGATGTTACTAAGAAAGACTCAACAATGGGTCATATTACACCCGTACACCATACATTACACCAGTCATGTATCTAGGAACAACTTGGGGTTTAGTGTCTTGCCCAAAGACACTTCAAGGGGCCAGGAATTGAACCACAAACCTAGTTTACCTGCTCAACCTCCTGAGCCAAGAACGTAGATGGACAGATGATGAATTCTAGTTTTCATTCAACCATTTATTGAATTTTCTGAATGATCAAATGCAAAAATCACCGGTGGAACCTGCTACTGTTTTTTGTTAGGACAGGAACTCATTTGTTAAATTTTTCTAAGTTTCAAGAAGATGGTGAAAACACAATCAGCGGTGAGAGTCTGTGGGTCATTTTTAGCTCCTGGGACTAGAGCTCAAAGATTAAAAGATGCGGATATTGTGGGTGAAAATGCTAATGTTGCTAGTCAGTGTGATCTTGTTTTGTTGCAGTGGCAGACTGCAACACAGTGTATTGAGCTATATCAGATTTTAGCCAAAAAGGCATCAATTATTTCAGTTTTAAAATACACATCCTGGGAAAAAAAAGACCCACACTTTAATATTTATTACCCCCACCCCCCAAAGGAAAGGCAAGGGGTATTGTTTTTGGTTCGGTTTGTTACTTTAGCAGCAAAACTATTGGTTTAATTTATACCAAATTGGGTTTTTAGATTGCCAGTGACCCAGAATAGATGTCATTACATTTTAGGAAAGGTTGGTCAAAGTTCCAATTTTTTATGATTTTTTAAAATCTTCCCATTTACTTATAATGGGCAAAAAATATGCAAGGAGCAGGGTTTGTTGTGTCTGGCACCACTTGTTTGGACTGTTTTTAACTTTGATCATGGCACACATTCATCATGTCATCCTTTCAATAACCTTATGCAGGTCACATTTATTTCCATCATCTTTTGGACACATAGTGTTGCTGAACCCAAACCTGACCAACTGAAGGAACCCCAGATCTCAACACTGACCCATAGACTTGTACTGTAGGCACCGGGCATGCTGGGTAATCACAACATTCACCATTTTTCTCACCACAATGGACCCATCACTCTGGACTCATCAGGCCAAATGAACTTTTTCAGTTGAAACACAGTTAGATCTTCTTACTCTGTATCAAACTGATGGTTGTTTAAGAAAAGAGAAGCTGCTCACTGCAGTAATTAGGGCTAAAGTAGGACTGTCCAAAGGAAGGATCTATGCGCTGAGTTAAATCCAGGCGGAGATCTTTTTTTTTGACCAAGATTGGTGTGAATATAACTTAACTTACAGGTGCAGTATCACATCTGTACATGCTCATGTGCTTAGCGGATGTGAAGTTTGTATTAGAGCCTCTGGTGTCCTAGAAGTCAGTTGCTTGATTTTTGCTACAGAAAACTGGCTCAGGTCCTCCAGTTAAAAATCAATGTTATCATGAATGGCATCAGCAGAGATAGTTGGAGAGGGTGCTAACTTCTCTAAGGTACATTACAGTGTGTTGACACCTTGCAAATGAAAAAATGTGTTTTTTTTTTAACATATGTTACATATTGTGTGCACTTAGACAAAGGAATCCAAATTGTGCCCAAAAGGACTGAAGGAAATTTACTAAGCAAAGGCATAGTGATCTAAAATACATGACTCACTCTCCTGCTGCAGCTCCAGAAGTACACTCTCTCTTCCATATGTGTTGTAGATGCTGCAGTGGACATTGACGGCAGGGCCTCCATTATCGACCCGCTCGCCTTTCTCCCGTAGTTTGATCATGCCTGTGGAGGTGTGTCCATCTGTGTGTGTGTAGAAGTTGTAACGTCCATCTGTTTCGTTGATGGTGATGTTCAGGTCAGGCAGGTAGAACTCAATGGTGGGTTCAGGGTTTCCTGTGGCCATGCAGACACACTGGACGCCTTCCCTCACCACGGTGCATTTTGACTCCTCCAAAAGGACAGGGGCATCTATCAAGGAGGGCAGCATACCAAAGAGTATCAGTGAGAGCAGAGAAACTGTACATATATGTTTTAGGCATGTTTTGTTTTCATATTGCTTTGCCACTAATCATGATAACCCACCAGTTAACATCATAAAATGAAATTTAAAAACCAGAGACACACAGTTTACCCATAAAGACTCAGTGGTATTTTGTGGTATTTCCAAAATAAATTTCTCTCTAGATTTCACCTTTTTAAGTGATTTATCACCATTTATTATAATATTATCCTCTATATTTTGCATTTTTTCAATGAAAATCACACATTTTCCTATATTTAATTTACTGATCATGTAGATGTTCTTCAAAGCTCTGATTAAAGCTGAGGGTTATTATATCAAAAACAGAAAACTGAAGAAAAAGTAATTTTCTCATCAAATATATCATTAACTGAATATAAACCCACTGTCTCCATCCACTGTCATTGATCCAACTCCATGGGTTTTACTGGTGAATCCATGTTGTAGAAGATGACGGTGTTTCCACATTCACTATGGAGCCTCTGAACGTCCAAATGGGTCATATCTGATGACCATGAAAAGATGACGAACTGAATATTACACCAATTACTTACATGGATTGATAGAATTAGTGGATCAGCAGTTATTAAACATTTTATATCAGTAGATGATTTTGGTCACCAGTATATGTTTGTGTCTTTATGCGTTAAGCACACAACACAATGAACCCGTTTACATACACACCAATACTCTGATCAATATTTGATTTCTGGAGTTATCAAATTATTCAAGGGATCGTGTAAACAGGATAATCTGTTATGTTTTATCCAATAACAGCAGTAGTCTGATTATGAGAAACTGGATTAACACACCTGGGTTTCACCCCAATACTACGATGTCTTCCTGCATGTATACAGGTTAATCTGATTTTATTTCATTTGTTAACATCTGTGCATGTGTAAAAATAATTAAATCATAGAAAATGGATGATACATAGTCAGACATGAGCTGAAAACAACAGGAAGTTTGAGTCTACCATCATTATGTATGTACGAATTCCAAAATAAATTCAATAATGGACTGGAGCATCTAAACCTGGGTTTTTAATTATTGCATTACTTGCGTGTTTACTTGTGCATGTCAATGTGACAGATCTGATTATTACAATTATCCAATTACTTCCAGTTATCAGATTTTTATGGTCATGTAAACAGGCTCAGTGGCAGCTCAGGCAGCACACTGTAACAACTACCTGGAAGTAAACTGAACTCAACTATAAACTGTACATGAACAGTGGACAGAGGCACCATGGTCTCCATTTGTTTGTTTTTCTACAGCTGATCTGAAGCCAAGAGTGTGTGATTTGGTTGTCAGCATTTTGGCTCTTTAGAACCACAGTCAGAATTCGGGCAAAAGTACAGAGCTAAATAAGCCCATTGTGGCACAATAACTAAGCTGCATTACTGAAATGGAAAAAGTAGAATGCATTAATCAACTGCATTACAAAACAATTTGTCTTGTGAAAACACCTTAAATTATTAAATACAGTGGAGCTGTCGGTTAAGAAAATAAACATATTATGACAACTGTCTGATTTGGTTGGTGAACAGACATCATCCTAAAATCTTAAAATTTAATGGCAGAATAAATTAACTATAAACCAGAACACTGGATAGAAGGTACAATGAAATATATTGAGTCTAGAATGTCCCCTGTAAAAAAAATGCTGAATGTAATTTTCAATGCAAGTCTATGGGAGTCAGGGTTTATGGAAACCAGGATCTAATGGCCCTCAGCAGTATTATACTTTGAAATAATTTCACATTGACTTAATTTTGGAGCCAAGGTCCTTATCACTTATATTTGACTCAGAACCACAGACTGTATGTAATGATTGGATAATGTGTCATCACTTACTGGTTTGAGTACTGTTGTTTGGGAGGCTTGAGTTTGGATGCATACCACCATCTTATTTATTTATTTATTCATTCATTTATTTTATTTCATTTTATTAATTAAGAAGTGCCATATTTGAAAGAGAGGATGAAGCTGGGAAAGAAGGAGGTATGAAACTCTGAACGCTAACTTTCTGTAAACCGAGACCACATAGACTACTGGTCATTTCAAATACAACCAAGTCATCTCACGTACATGATGAATGTTACTAAACAATTCTGTATGATTTCAGTAATGGCAATTTTGTGTCATGTATAAGTACACCAATTAGTTCTAGCTGGCCTAATTGGCTGGCTAGCTGATTACTATATGATGCTGCACAAAATTAATGGTAGCATTAGCTAATGTAGGTAAGTTACATTGTAATGTCACTCCTTTAATTAAACTTAAAGCCTTAACATAATTTAATTAGTTAGTTGTTTAATTAGTTCGCCTCTATGTAGCTGGGATAGGCTCCAAGTGACCCCCGTGACCCTAGTGAGGATAAAGCGGGTTCAGAAAATGAATGAATGAATAGTTGAAATGAATTGTAGATGGCAAAACTATTCTCTGCACGAGGCTGTAAACATTTTTATTTGTGCTGTATTTGTGTGCCATTTTAACATGAGTGTCTCTGACTTGTTATTGGAGCCAGACTCAAGTGCCCATTTGTGGAAGTGAAGGTTTCAGCACTTCACAGTGGCTTTTTTCAGCCCCAGAGGTCGCTACTTGAACACAACACAACACCATCTGAAAGGGAATATGTCTGATAACAGCAGATAAACATCTGCCAAACCCATGAGTAAATGCCATGTTATTAGCATGTATGCTAATGGCACTCATTCAGGTAAATATAGCCTGATGGTTTGTTGTATCCCTAAAATTTAAATATGTTTTTCAATAATCATCTCCTCCTTGGAATAACTATATTAGTGAGGCCCATTACAAGTGAGGCCTGCAGGTCTACATCACCCTCTGTTCCACACGTCCAGGTACTTGAGAGTGAAATGCAGATCAGTGAATCACTCACACTCAACAGTGATGTTCAGTGAGCTGCTGGCTCGGCCGTGCTCATTCTCAGCCAGGCAGCGGTACTGTCCGTCTCCCTGCGGTGTGATGTCTGCGATCTCCAGCACCGACAGCTCGTCAGCAGTGATGGTACCGACCAGCTCCCCGTCCTTCAGCCAGGTGAGGGTGGGTGCTGGGCTGCCCTGAGTGCTGCAGTGCAGGGCCAGGGTGGTGCCTTCTAGTACTGTCAAAGAACTGTTGACCAGTGGCTCACGGGGAGGATCTGCAAAAAACAGAGGATTTTTTTTTTTTTTGACTTCACATTTGGAAAAGTTTTCTTCATTGTTTGGCAAACGTAATGTTAACTTCATTTATGCAAAGGAAAAATTTAGCACATACTCAGGGTTCCTGTGGGGTCTTAAAAAGTCCTAAAAGTCTTGAATGTCCAAATCTGCACTTAATACCTTAAAAAAGTCTTTAAAAGGTATTTCATTTGATATGGTAGGTCTTAAGTTATGTTGCCATAAGCTTATTCATTGTATTGTATTTAAATGTCTGCTAAATGTCCGAACTGCAAATAAAGTAACATTAGTTGATTCAGTTCCACATGTTCCAACCCGACAATTTATACTGAAATTAGGAAGCAATTATCGGTAACTTTGCAGCCCCCAGTGACAAATGACAGAATGGGGGAAATCAAGATGTAAATCAACAGTTTTTCCTAAATTCTAAGAGTAACAAATTTTTTTGCCAGTATGGCCATGGAATGGGCTGTGAAATGGGCATTAAATTCTGTTGTAATTAGTCTTAAATTTAACTTGTAGAAACCTGTAGGAACCCTGATATTGTGCGATGTCAAAAAAGTGAGATTTGCTCTGTTTGTATAAATGTGTGTTTTGATTAATTCAACACCTCTTCCATCCTACACACACTTAAACTGTTCAAGAGGGAGGTTAAAACACTCATTATCTGTGCAGTAGTCGTGTGTTATTCAGTGACTAATTCTGAGCAACACAACAATGACAACATAATATATTCAATGATACATACTGGTACATAATAAACAGCTGCAGAAGAAAATCACAACATAAAACACAGGGTTTTAAATCTTTGGGAAACACTTTTTTCTTAGTTGGTGAAGTTTAAACGGTGGCAGCTTCCAAAGGCTGTGGTTTGATGGTGTCTTGTGTCACTTACTGTTGGTACAAATGAAAAAGATTTATTATACTATTAGTTTGTCATAAAGACTTGGGATGTGGTGCTGTTTTTTTGCAGAGTATTGCTCAGTACACTTCTTTATTGTTCTGCTGTCTCCTCCTTGTACCGTCAAGGCGCTGCAGCACATATGATTTATTGGTGAAGCGAGGATAGTTTGGAAAATACTCAGCCTACCAATCAATAGCAGAGGAGTGATTTGAGAAGTTCCTTCTATGTTTTTTCCTGGTCTGTGTTGGTTTCTTAATGCCTCTTTGTAACAGATGGCATGCTCTCTCTGCCATCTTACAAAGAGACGCCTTCCAAGCTTACAGGAAAAGAATAACTGAGAAAAGGGAAAAACACAATTTTTAGTGCACTATCCCTTTTATGTTCTGTATTATAAGAGCATTTAAGGTACAGTATTTGACAGTTTTGTTCAACTCTGTCACTGGTCAACAGTGATTTGGCTGCCTGTAGAAAAATGCCTAATGTTACTTTACTATCCAAAACACTGATTCGAAATCTGAAATCACATTTTCTCAAGCATGTCAGGATTTTGATACCTGAAAGAAAAATTTGCTTCAGTCTAGGGATGCACTGATACAAGTATCGAGTGTCGGCTCCGATACTCAGTGTGTGTACTCGTATTTGTACTCACAAAAGATATCCAATACAAATGCACCGATACCACTTATGGCCGTGTGACATTCACAGTTACGTGAAGCAGGTACGCGGTGGTGGAATAATGTGTGGGGAGTGTGAAGAGTGTGGAGATTTTTCAAAATAAATGACGGTGATAAAAGTAACACTGACTGCGAGTAACGTTAAAGACACAGACAGATACAGACGCAGCATTCTGTCCATACTCTGCGTACATTCCATCCATTTTCCTGGTGCTGGCAGATGCATACCTAGACGGAGAATACCACCGGGAGTACAGAGTGGTGTGGACCACCGCTAGCGAAAGTGAAAACGAAACTTATCACTCATTCATCTTTTCTCTACCTGCTGAAGCTAAGCTTTTAAACCTTACTAGCGAAAACACTGCAATATTAGTATCACATTAGTGTTGCCTCTGTCATCTCCATGTTTGTTATTACTGACTTTCTTCCTCTTCTTCTTCTCAAAAAACTTTACTTTTCTTCGTGGTATTTGTCCAGTATGGTTAATTCAGAGCAGCACCCCCTGGTGGATTAATTGAGAAACGCTCATTCCAACACATTAAATGTTAGTAGCAGCACTTTTTTCCAGTCAGACTAATGACAACAACAATAAAGCACATTTACAAAAGGAACTAACGACTGGAATGGGATTATTAAGTACTCATATCGGTACTCGGTATCGGCAAGTACTCAAATGTAAGTACTCGTACTCAGTCTGGAAAAAAGTGGTATCGGTGCATCCCTACTACAGTCCAATGTTATGCAACGCTCAAAGTCAATTTTGTCGCACCTCAGATAGAAGAACTAATTGGTGAGTCCATAATCACAAATAACAGTTTGGAATTCATTTGTGCAAGTGGTGCAACATTTTCTGTTCAACTGTGGAACAGAACCACAAATTATGATGAACTAGTTGAGAACATGACGAATTCATATGTACAGTCACTAGTCGCTTTTCCATCGACCCTCAAATTGCACAAATATAACTTGCACATAAAAATTTACCTAATGGAAAAACAGTAATTTTGCCCAAACTCTCATTTTTCAATTAAAAGTTTTTGCGCTGGAAAGGTGTTTTTTCGGGCGTAGCGCAAATGGTATATCATCCAAAACTGCAATGGAAAGACCTTTTTCCGCAACTAGAGTCACGTGAATTTAAAAAAAAAAAAGGATGTTGACACACGTTACAACAAGTGAAGAAGAAGAGTTTTAAAAGAAACATGGTGCGGTATGTGTGGACACACCAGGAAACCAAACAATTTTTTAATATAGTATGGGATAGAGGGGTAATATATAATAATGAATATATCTGTAAATCACCGTGATATTTCCTTTCATTGCCATATTTATGGAATGACTTCTTGTGTCATCTCACGATAATAAACAAATCATCCCTTTTGTGATTTAATGGATAAACCGACATTACGCACTTTTGTTTGTTTTTTAGACATTTAGTAAATATCAGTAAAGTTTTGTGCATATGTCCGATGGAAGTCACTACCGTCACATTGATTTGGTCCACCCAATTTGAGTGATGTAAGTGAAGAGCACAGTGAATGATTTCATCCAGATATGTCTGAAATGGAAACCAGGGATCAAGAGCACGTCGACCCAAACATGGCGGCAGATGACTGTTGGTCTGTACAGTCGGTAACTGGAACAACCCACAAGAACAAGAGACAGTGTCTGAAACATTTGGAAACAATTCTAAGCAGTCCTGATTGGCTCTGATATGGATGATGATTCATATTATATCAAACCACTTAAACTCAAATTATCTTCAGATTGTACACATTAAAAAGTTTTGGCATGTGGTTGGGAGATAAGAGCTTTCTGACATGTTTATGAGTGTTCATGAAAATAATCTGATTTCAGATTTGGAATCAGTATGTCCAATTTAGTCATCATTCTTATGCCTTCCAGTAGCAGATGAAAAGGTTGTCCACAATAACTATATCTGTACAGCTGCAACCGATTAATTGACTCAAAGTGATCCAAAAAAAAAAAAAACATTCAACCACAATTCTCCTGAATCAAAGCTTTGTTTCCTTCATTTCTCTGCTGTTAAACATTGGTTCCACTGTTGTGTTTCACATGGACGCTTATCGTGGCACACAAAGAAGCTTCAGTTCAAGAAAACTGCAATAGAATATTTCCCTTCAATCAATTCGAGTCGATTAATCAAATCGTGACTTCTTGCATTTGCTTCAAGCACCTAATCGATTAATCGGTTGCAGCTCTATATATTTGTAATGTTTTTTGTTGTTTTTTTGGTTGCCTTTTTTTATTACATCATTCTATCTCACCTGGATGGGGAAGTACACAGAACAATTATAATAATGACAGTAGATAATGAATATATATAGACTTTATAAAGAATATTATGGTTGATTATAGTGACCTGGAATCAAAATACATCTGAATACACCAGGGATTATATTTAAATGTGCATCACTTAATTTATTATATTATTTACTTATTTAATTATTGGAATTTAATAAGTATAAACAACTGTGATTCAGGTGCTGAGCCAGTGCAGTCAGTAACAGCAGAGGACAGTTTTCTCCAGTCTCTGTTGTAGTTTGTATTGGTCTTTGTGGATAGTTTTTTTGCAATCCTTGTGAAATAAATTGCACTATTTTGTGTTTCAGACTTCTTGTATTATTTTAGATAATCAATACCATTTCATGTTCTAATATTTAGTGTAACAAATACATACTTGTGTGTGTGTGTGTGTGTGTGTGTGTGTGTGTGTGGGGGGGGGGGGGGGGGGGGGTTGGTGGTGGTGGAATGAACCACCACCTTTGTTATTTTACAATTCTGTATTTCAATTGGTGTAGTCAGTCATTGGAACATCTATCCTCAGTCCAACATAAAAAGTTGTGACAGGAGAAAAAGATACCGACTACAACAAAATATACCCCAGGCTATAAAAAGGTTTTGTTTTGCCTGGACTAAAGAGTCATCTGTGTTCTTATTTGTTTTTGGGGAAAAGGCCTTAGCATGATTGGCTGAAGACCAAGATGAATGCGACAGTGATTGGTTGGCTAAATATGTATACTGACAAATATGGAATGGTTTACATGGGTTTGTCCTATATGTGGAACCCAGCTGGAACCTTGTTCCTTGTTCATGCTGTTTGGAGTGAACCCAGAGCTCTGCAAAGGTATTAAAGAAGGACACATGACGATATCTTGTTTCCTTGGTGATTATTTCTAACATTGTTGTTTGGTTTGGTGAATCAGCTGAACTAACCCTGTACTCTGCTGTGATTAGCTGTTTAAATATGCAGCTGTAATCGGATCATACACGTTACTGTCACCTGCATATTCTGCATATTTAACACTGGACTCTCCTTTGTGTGTGTGTGTGTGTGTGTGTGTGTGTGTGTGTGTGTGTGTGTGTGTATGTGTTTTTCCTTGACTGTTTTATTTTTGATTCTTGACTGTATAATTGATGTGTGTATTTTACCTGAACAGCTTACAATGACAATAAAGCCTATTCTATTCTATTCTATTCTATTCTATTCTATGCCATTCATTTGTTCCAACTACACTTGAATATATGCTAAACACAACTAGCATGTCACTTTAGCACACTACACATTAAGTAAAAATACACTCAGAGCAGTATGCTAAAGTGCTGCCCCCCCTCTGCTGGTAGTAATTATAATTTTTTAAAATTTAATCATATAAATACCTTAAATGTTCAGTGATTATGTTTACAATAGCCCAACAGAGGTATCCCATCATTCATTCATTCATTCATTCATTCATTCTTTCAGGCTTTATTAAGGACACAAAACTTGGTCCATAGGGTAAGATAAAACAAGAGAGAGAGAGAGAGAGAGAGAGAGAGAGAGAGAGAGAGAGAGAGAGAGAGAGAGAGAGAAAATACTCTAAATCCATATGTCGCTTATACATAAAGGCTCGATTGCCAGTGAGACCACACTTTAGATGTAAACCTTACAGAATCCAGGCTTGTATAATTGAGTTTGATGATTTAGTAACTCTGGACATGAATGAATAAATAAAATGCAATAACAGCTATAATGTCTTGGGACCCTCAGCAGTATCCTCATCTAGTCATTATAAACAACCACCTGTTTGTGCATGGATCTATTTTGTAGCTGCACCACAAGTGCAGTGTACACACAGAAGAGCAGAAGGTTCTGATCAGTGCAGTTTTTACATTAACAGAGCACATATGGAACCTACGTTTGCCTGCCCATACAGTTTATATCGCTGCCGGTAAATGTCTCTGTCATCAGTGAGGTCACTCCTAATATCATGTCCAAGATACTTGATTTCATCGGTGACATTGATAACATTTCCACTCAAGTAAACATCCGGAAATGACAGTTTTAGATCATCATATTCATGGCTGTACTTAGAACAGACATTTAAAAGGTGCTGCAGACCTGCACTGTATGGACACAATAAGGCCAAGTTATCTGCATACATCAGATGGTTACACAGATACTCTCCAACAAGACAGCCAGTTCTACAATCATTAAGTTGTACAGACAAATCATCAATGTAGCTATTATGTAACAGTGGGGACAAAATCCCACCCTGATGGACCCCATTACTGACCCTAAAAGAGTCTGAGATAGAGTTGCCCCATTTCACCTGCATGGTCTGGAAAGAGTACCAATAGATGAGTATCCTAATGAGGCAGCCAGGGACACAACGTTTGAATAACTTCTAAATAATTTTCCATGATTAATCCGGGCAAATGCCTTAGAAGCATCCACGAAGCACTTAAACAGTGTGGAGTTCTGGCTGTGATATTTATCCAGTATTTCCTTAAAGGAGTCATATGTAGGATTGTGGCCAAAACTGGTACTTGGTACTGCAATCACATTCAAAATACTGTAGAGCAGTGCTTCTCAACCTTGGGGTCGGGACCCCACATGGGGTTGCCTGGAATTTAAATGGGGTCACATGAAATTTCTAGTAATTGATAAAAATTAAAAAAAACAAAAAAACAAAAAACAACTTACTAATAAAAAATATATGGTAGGTTGACAGAGACAATCACAATCCATAAAAGACATGACAAACTCTGAAGCTGAAGCACTGTGGTACTGTTTATTGTCAAATGCTCATTGTGGTCAGTTTCAGATGCTGCAGCTCTTTCATAATTCATAGTTTCAGTTCTTGTTTGTTCAGTATTAATTGTCAGCCTTGTAAATCCAAGCTGGACTGACTGTACATATCCTGACCAAGGAAAATCAAATTCTCACTTTGTGCAGTAATCTACACCTGGCTTTTCTGCCTCCGTCCATAATAATATACATTATATAGACTAAATGTCGTCTAAAAGTAACGTTTATTTGCAACATAGTATAGCAAACTATTACATGATCAAAAACAAATAATTTTAGCAAAAATAAAAGTCTCCGTTTTGAATGTCTGGAGTCGCCAGAAATTTGTGATGTTAAAATGGGGTCACGAGCCAAAAAAGGTTGGGAACCACTGCTGTAGAGCACGGTATCCTCTCCCCCTCCCCCTAGACTACGGGTTGCCAGATCAAGCATGAGCGTCTACTACAAGGAGCTAACATGGCAAGCGACGAGTCCTACACCAGTACTTATACCGGGTCCGGTCTCTTCACCTGGTCCCGGGCCACAGTCTCTTTACTGAGTCTTGGGCCAGGAGAAGATAATGCGGCATAGGTGAAGAGACCGCGACTGCGGCCCAGGCCCAGCTCTCAGTGGCTCAGTGGCCCGGGCTGCAGTAGACCACGGGAGAGTCTGCATCAGTCTTCAAATTCTTCTCTGCTTTCAGCCGTCTCCATGTTTCCAAAGCATCTCCTATACATATCCTTGTTTTGTTTCTCACTTTGTCACAACGTATTTGGGAATAAAAAGTAGTAAATAGCAACATCAGACATTTGTGATCAGAAACGTTCCAGCTGCAGCTCTGTGGGAACTGCTGATCAGGAGATAGGTGGAGTATCAGACCAAAACACAAAATGACTACATAAACATTACTTGTGGGCCGACACTTAGCTTTTCAAATGCAAATATTCTGGCTGGACTACTACTGTCAGTGATATCAGCATTTGAAATGAACATGATTCCTTAATGTCTGGTGACAGTCAAGGCCATTTAATGATTACTTGGAACATAATTCTTACATACAGCTCCTTTAAGTGCAAAAATACAGATGTCAGTGCCATGTTCCTGCTTAAAGCCAGACTGATTAGATGTAGTATACAGATATGGCTCAAGTCTCATCATCATTTTATGAAATTTCACAACACCAGCACAACAGAAGATCACACTTTTCATTTTATGCACAATTACCATTTTAAGAAGACTAAATACCTGCTTAGTAATGTGTAATATGAAACTAGGATATGTGTTAGAGACTTACATTTGACAGCCAGGTACAGTGAAGTGTTCATCAGACCGTAGCCGTTGTCCCCGACACAAGTGTAGATTCCTTCGTGTGCAGGGGTCATGTCGTCCAAAAACAGGGAGATATTAGACGCCGTGTCCCACTGCAGCTCCTGGTCTCCAAACATCCAGGAGATCCTGGAAGGAGGGTTACTGTCCACCTCACAGTGCAGCATCACAGAGCTGCCCTCCATCACCTCAGAGGACGCGTTCACCCAGACAGAGCGAGGAGCGTCTAACAGAACAGGCAACATCAAGTATTAAAGGTCATGGGCTCATTTTTACTGGGTTTCACCAGAATTCAGTCTACATCTTTGAAAAGCGCAATATAAAATTGATGTATTACTATTATTATTACTTATAATTGGACAGCAAAATAGATTCACTTTGATTCTATCTAATACAGGGGTGTCAAACATGCGACCCATGGGCCAAAACCAGCCCACCAAAGGGTCTGATCTGACCCAAAGGATACATTTTTTACACTGAAGATATTACCAGTCAATGGTGTCGAAGTCATTTTAGTTCAGGCAGACAGACATACAGACAAATATGATCTCAAGTAAAATAGTAGCATAATAACCTATAAGTAATGACAACTTCAAATTTTTCTCTCTTTTAAATTATGAAAATATTTACATTAACAAACTATCCTTTAAAAATGAAATGTGAATAACCTGAAGTAATATGAACTCCCTGAAATGTCTAAAGAGAATTAAGTTTCATTTTAGCAATATTCTGTCTGTTACTAAATGTAAATCTAAATACTAACTGGTCCAACCCACTGGAGATCAAACTCGGGTCAATGTGGCCCCTGAAAGAAAATGGAGGAGTGGTACAGGAGTGGTAGAAAATATACTGACAGTCAATAGAAACTTTGAGGTAGAAATGTATGCATATTTCTACTTGTACGGGGGTTGTAATTATTCACTGTGGATTTATTGACGACTTAGTGCTCAGGTAGTTGAGATAATGATGAGTTGTCATGTTGTCACGATTCATTGCACATGGGTTGGTCTCTTTGCAAAAGTGGACCAAATACACATTGAGCAGTACTCAGTGGGTATGTGCACAATTTGAGGATTGGTTTTGAAGGCCTATATAAAGGCCCAAAAAAGGCCACCATTGTTAGTCCAGTGAGCGGCATCATGCCACGTCTATCACGTGAACATCGTCTCCAGGCACTGGGTATGGTGGAGGCCGGTTTGAGCTACAGTGATAGAGCCAGGCCTATGTATGGACTGTTCCCAACCCACAATCAGAAACCTGGTTGAACGCCACAACACGACAGGCTCTGCTGATGATAGACCACATCCAGGGCGAGAGAGACAACTCCCGACCAGGACCACTACTGTTGTGACTTTGTGTTTGGCAGGTGCCATTTTCTTTTGTTAAGTTTTTTGTTTTGAAACTTTAGATTTTTGTTTCTGTATACCAATATCCTAAACAAATGAGTCATATGAAAAAATTCCAGTTTAGGGTTTCAAAATGAAAATTATGTTGAAAAATATGGTCTCAAAGTTTTCACTGATTGTGAGTGTACTAAAAGACTAAATGTCATTTAAAATTAACGTTTATTTGCAACATAATATAGCCAACTATTACATGATCAAAAACAAATTAATTTTAGCAAAAAAAGAAAAGTCTTCATTTTGAATGTCTGGGGTCACCAGAAATTTGTGATGTTAAAATGGGTTCACAAGCCAAAAAACCATTGGTGTAACTTCTCAATCACAATTACAGGAAAGCAGCTTATCAGGATAAGAAACTGTTTCATTCAACCAGCAGTAGCACCAAAAGTCCTAAAGTGACCATCTGAGAAACTGTAGGTCTTGTTTTTCTTCACCAAAGTTGCCACTAGTGTCTACCTGTAGAGGTTAAACGTGGTCGTATGAGGTGTGTTCACTTACACTTGATGTCCAGAGAGATGAGCCTCTCATAGACCAGGGTGGTGTTTGGGTAGTAGACCCTGCAGCCCAACAGCTGCCCATTGTGCATGGGTCTGGGTGTGAAGGTGAGCGTGTTGGACAGCACCGCTGAGTTACTCTCCTCCAGATAATCTGTGCTGAACTCAGGGTCGGGCAGGTAGTCGGTGTACATCCATTGGATCTCTGGTGTCATGTCAGGGCAGTTATCAGGGGCGTAGCATGTCAGTTCAAGACTCTCATCGCTGACGATTTCTTCTGGGACGTCAATGTTGGGTTGTTCTAAGGAAAATGATGCTTATTAAGTTGTAGTAAAGCAGCATTTTATTTTTATGAACAAATCCTCACATAAAATTATACAAAATATCAAAGAATATGAACCAAGACGATAAAGCAAATTTAGTTTCAAGTAGCTGTGAGTAATCCGAGTCTGCAGAGTACCCACAGTAACCTGATCCAATCATGTTATGAGTTTGGTTTCTCAGGTAGGGTTTTGAGAATAATGCATGAACATGTCTGCCCCCTACCCTGTTTCTGTCTCCATCATCATGAATCATTTATCCATATAGTTGTGATAGTGTTTATTATACAGGTTACTATTATTTGTACTAACCAGCTGCAGTAGTAGTGTATCCACTGTTAACCCTCTATCAGGCAAGTGACTATTTTTGGTCATTTCCAAATACGTAACAAGACATTACATTACTCTCTCTTCTCTCTCTCCCTCTCTTTAACTCCAACTGGTCCAGGAAGACGTCCATCCTCCAAGAGCTTGAGGTCTGCTCCAGGTTTCTGCCTGTTAAAGGTGCCCCGCCACACGTATTTCATTACTTTTATGCTAATGTCCGAAATTCTACTATGGACTGTGTAACATTGTTTGTGGAAAAAAATGCCTTGGTTACCAAGTTTCAAGCCATTCTAATGTGGTATAGAAAGCCTGCTGAAAGACTCAGCTCGATTTGCACCAGTTCTCATGAATATTCAACATGCTAATCTGCTTGACTCTGATTGGCTAACAGCTAGCCAATTAGACCCTGGCTTTTCAGCTTCCTTTACCCTGCACAAGTAGAGGAATGGGGTGTAAACTGAAAATGAAACTTAATATGCTTTGAACATCCGACCCCCAGATTCTATGCTTCTCTAGTACAGCAGACCTTTCACAACTTCTAACCTATATCCACTGGGGCCCCCGGGAATGCTGGGCCCCAAGGATTTGTCATGCCCACCCCCCTTTATGGCACCCCAGCTTGCTGTATACAAAAACTGTCACTGAGCTAGATGAATTTTGTGGGTGTGGTCTAGAGCTGCAACCGATTAATCAACTCAAAGTGATCCAAAAAAATCATTCAACCACAATTCTCCTGATTCAAAGCTTTGTTTCCTTCATTTCTCTGCTGGTAAACATTGGTTCCGCTGTTGTGTTTCACACGGACGCTTATTGTGACGCACAAAGAAGCTTCAATTTAGGAAAACTGCAATAGAATATCTCCCTTCAATCAATTCAAGTCCATTAATCGAATCGGGACTTTTTGCATTGACTTCAAGCACCTGGTCGATTAATCAGTTGCAGCTCTAGTGTGGTCTCAACCGGGCAGGCTCATGAATAGTAATGAGCTCAGACAATTTCTTCTCAGTGGCAACAGCAGACAGAGGAGGTAGTGGTTCATTTTCAAATTCACTACATAACACAAACACCTATGGACCAAACATATTTCAAAAAATACAAGTAAAGATGGCTTTGTGTGCAGGGCACCTTTAAAGGAAGTTTTCCTTCCACTGTCACCAAGTGTTTGCTCCTGGAGGATTCACATGGGTTTCTATAAATTGGCTCAAGAATCTGGTTTAGACCAGCTCTAAATGTAAAGTGTCATAAGATAACGTTTGTAAGGATGTGACACTATAGGAATAAAAACTGATGATTGATTGAACATTTTTGAGGATCTTGTGTGAGTATTTGTCAAGCATCTGACAAACCGACAGACCCACTTTGTATCCGTGCTGTATCCACATGATCAGTTTTATATGATTTGGAGCAAAGGCATCCAATAGTACCTCATTAATGAAAATCATGTACATTTTATGGTTCAAAATTTACATGCATAAATATACCTTCAAATCTGAAGTTTTTTTGTGTTAAAGTCCTAGACATAAACCAGAGGACTGTCAGCCATATTTACTGCATGGTTCTAAGGGCTGATATGGCCAGGACGTGAAGGTGGAGAAGTAGAAATACGACACCATTTAACCCCCAACTCAATTTTTACCTGTGACTTACCCAAAACTTTGAGCTCAGCGAAGTCTGGGTACGTATACATATTTGCTCCTCCCAGATCTGCACGAAAGTAGTATCTCCCTGAGTGCTCTGAGCCGATGTTGTTGATGAGCAGAGTGCAGTTCCTCTGGTGCAGGTCGCCCAACAGCTTAGTGCGGCCCTTGTAACTCTCATGTACAACGTCTGTGCGTGATTTGAAAACTACAGGAGGGAAGAGCTGAGGGTAGGGCTGACCGAAGTACCAGATACCATGAATACCACGATGTGGCCTGATACCAGACGGATACATAAAGGTGCAGGGGATGACCACACAGGAGTTGGTCATGGCTGAGATGTCCCGGGGTAACCATACATTCCACTGGCAACTGACATCTGAAGGACAATCACAGACAGACTCAGTACAATATGACTACAACAACACTGGAAGGCCCAATCCCAATTCACCCCTTGGCCCTTTCCCTCCATTTTGTGCGTTCATGTGAAGGGGTAGGGGTGTACCGATTCTCGATGAGTCGGAGGGGAAGGGCTAAGGGGGAGGGCTGTTTGGTCCTGGAAACGGAGATTTTCCAGGACCACCCTACGAATGGAGGGGTACAAGAAATTTCCCATAATTCTGTTAGAATCATCGGCAATATGGAAGTAAACACAACAAAAAGTGCAGCAGTGTAACGAAAGAAAACTACAAATGTACGTACTTTCTTTGTAAATAACTTAATCATTTGATCGTCTGTTTAATGCCGTTTCAATGTGTTATATATTGCATTTCTGCGTTTTGCGATTGATAGCCACAAAAAGATGGCTAAAGCCCATGCAACAGAGACGGTCACAGCTGCTGACAGCATGGTAAATTCTTTCACAATCAAAGTTGTTGTATCTGTTCATAGCGCCATTGATAACTGCTGATGATGTAACAGGTTTCAAAGGGTTGTCTCCTTTCATAGGGCAGTATTTCAAACACTAACCCTTGCAACTGTTTCAAGGAGTAGTGCCAAGTGCAAGGGCCAAGGGGTAGGGGTGAAAATGAAAATAGGGATTGGGCCTATTTCTTTCTTTCTTTTTTTTTTTTTTTTTTTTATAACATTTGTAATGGAGAATTTACGTTTTATATTCACATGCACATATAACATTTTACAATGCTGTTTTTCTGTATTTCTTTTTTTTTTCAGAAAAGAACAAAACTATCTATTCAATTGTTTTTCTATGTATATCTCCACTGCTTTGACTTCTTTATTTCTTTTCCCCCCTTTTATTTAAAACAACGAAACAATAAATAAATAAATAAATAAAAATACAAATGACAGTAATAGTAGCTAAACTGGGATTGCTTGGGAATGCTTGTATGAAAATAAACGTTGAACTCTATAAAGTCCAGTGAAAGAAAAGTATAAGAATGTGAAATGCAGAAATGTATTACCACTGATGATCAACAGCAGTGGTAAGAGCAGCTCCAAACACCACATGGTCTCTGCTCAGTGTTGAACCATAGACCTCTGGAAAAGCAAACATCCTGTCAGTTACAGCACATGCATCATCAGAGGGAAAAAAAACTCAAATGTCTTGTTTACAGCATCACTGCTGCTGCTGTATGAGTCACAAACAGCACCTCTGAAGTATCACACAAACACTCATCTGAGAATGTGAGCTGTACCAACAGGACTAAGTCTTTGGGGCTATAAATGACTGTATAAACCCTTCTGTCGTGGTTTTATGCACATCAACCAAAATCCCCAGAATAGTCGCCTCTTCTCAGCCCACAGAACAAACATGTAGTGCTTCTTTTAAATACCATCTCTGTAGAAAAACAGCATCATACTTGACATTTTCTGAAAATAGTATCTTAGAATTGCAAACAAGCACATATTTCTCATAACTCATCAGAGTACTTTCTTCTCCTGCAACAAGGTCACTTCATCAACTAAAGATAATACTGAAATGTGTACAGAAGAAAAAGTAGCATTTTAAGAGTGAGTGGCCTTATGTGGATTAAGAATAATCTATTTACAATTCAGATTTAAGAAGAATTTTTAATATGTTACATAATTTCTTTTGTTTATTGAATTTATTTTTAATGCCTTATTGTTCTGTATATTTACATTGTCCCAACAATGTGAACACTGGTAGTTTTTCAACTGAGTACAGTGTTTGTTTGCTTTACTTAAAGTATTTGTTTGAAATCTACACTGAACACAGTTTTATTCATTCACTTCAACTTTTCTGCTAATTTGACCAATCACAGTAGTTCTCCACAAGTTTCATTAATCATAGCAGACCTGTTTCTGATTGTGAAGATATCAATTCACTTCAGAATTATTTAAACACAATTTATATTATTTTCATTTATTTTGCCCCTGCTGTTTTCACTGTGAGCCAAGCTCCAAAATGATTTTGTTTTCTGTTCTGGTCCAGCCTTTGATTTTGACATAAAACATATTTTGTTAAAATGTTCTGTTCTGAGAGTTTTCAGAAAAGCACATTTTTATTCCAAATGGAACAACTCGCCTTTGACTATTTTTATACCAACTATTTTTGCAGCTTTCACTTAAGCCTGCGATTTCACTGCAAGGAACACTTTAAACATTGTGCAGTGTTTTGTTTTTTAATTTAATCTTTTATTTTTAATTGAAATAAAATCAAGCAAGTTTGGCCACAATCTCCTAAAACTGCTGGCAAAAATCTGTTTTTGTGTAATTTAATTATATGAACTATATCCTCCTAAGACCCAAAAATGCATTTTTGTCCTCCGTAGTGGACAAGTGTTTCACTGCTGTACTTAAAAAAATACTGTCCACTGTAAAATACATTCCATTACAAAAAAAAAGAAAGAAAATGTATCTGAAAACACTGTTGCATTATGGTGCTTCCAATCAGTGCAACTATTTAATGTAAAAAAAACCAAAACTTACTTTCCTTGGTGTCAGGAGGATCTATTTATTTTCATTAGTAACATGAGACTCAAAATAAATATTTATGGAAAACAAGTATTCGTTTTCCATTTGTATTTCTGCACATCTCGATAGTTGCAAAACAGCGCAAAACTTCTATAATAACATAATAAAATATAATTACCCTTTTATTGTAATTGCAGTGGTCTGATAAGGACCAGGCATCTGAGCCTTTTCTCTGAACTGTGTTTGGGCTGTAGATGTGCAGACAGATGGGGGTTGATGGCTCTAATAAGTGATCACTGTTTAGACAGAACTCAGTTGCTCCCAGCTCCACACATGAATGTGAAAAAGTGGCTTCAATTTGTCTGTGTGAAATCATCAAAATGTATATTTAATCTTTGGATTTGGATTCAAGAGCTGCAGAAGGAAGGTGTTTCAAATCATAGCATTATTTCCCTTGATTTCAGCTGCTGCAGCATCAACCTAATCATATATAACTGTCATAAACACACATTACACCTGGTCTAGATTCAGAGGAGATAAAATGTTTGCTTCATTAAATTAGAACTGAACTGTTTTACCTCAAAAAGCTGATGGTTAGAAACAGACAGAGACTCTGTAAGATAACTCGTCAGCAGCTCCACTACAGGGTGTTCAGTCACACCCAGACAGCCTGACAGCCTTCTTCTCTGTAAAAAAAAAAAAAAAAAAAAAAAAAAAGAAAAGAAACAGAATTGACATCAGCAGCATCAGGCGATGACATCATTCCAAGCCTCGTTGTAAGTCACAGCGTCAGTCAGTCAGCACCTGTTTACCCCCCACCCTCCACCCCTCAGTGGAGTCACTCATCATGGCTGCCATACGTAACCCCCTCGGCTGAATGACCGTCAGTGTTGGCTGAGCTCTGACACAACACCAAACCCCAGTGACCACACATCCTGACATCAGCTAGAACTGTGGAGCTACTGATACAATCAGATAAGATAAGACAAGAGTGACCATGCAAACCTACGATCACTACAAATGACAATACAGCAGGATGAGTCTTTATGTGGGACTGGTTGACTTTATGACTTTTCTCTTCTTTTCCTCCTTTTTACAATAATAATGAATCATACACTGCAAAAATCCAAATCTTACCAAGTGTATTTTTGTCATTTCTAGTCAAAATATTTCATCACACTTAAAATAAGACATAATCACCTAAAGAGTAACTTTTCAGTGAGATATAAGAACTTATTTTTAGATAAGTTGAAAAACTTATTTAAAGAAATCTTACCAAGATAATTTTCACTTGTTCTATTGGCAGATTTTTTTGGTGTGAATTAAGGACAAAAATCTTGAATTAAGGAAAAAAAAATCTACCAATGGAACAAGTGAAAATTATCTTGGTAAGATTTCTTGAAATAAGATTTTCAAGATCTATTGCCTAAAAATAAGTTCTTATATCTCAGTGAAAAGTTACTCTTTAGGTGATTATGTCTTATTTTAAGTGTGATGAGATATTTTGACTAGAACTGAGAAAAATACAGTTCGTAAGATTAACATTTTTGCAGTGTAATAATACATTTTATTTGTAGGTGCCTTTATCTGCCTGGAAAATGGATCCTTAACAGTGACAGTTATAATTCACTGCTAATGTAGGATGTATGACACCAATATGAACAAAACAAAACATTTTATTTTCCAGGTTCTGGGATTTTCACAATTGCATGTGAATGAGTGAAATGTAGGGAAAAAGTTGTGGCTAAAGCAAAGGTTTAAAGTTTCTTGACCTCTAAAGTAAAGTAGACCTGATTTCTGTTGCATGTGTTAAATATCTCAATTGTCAATTTTAACAAAGCATTTCCAATAATTTCCTGTTACTCAACAGCTCATTCATCATGTTATGGTTTAAACTCCTTACAGATATGACTACAGTATACTGGTTCTGTCCTTCAGTATGAAACTGGTGAGCCCAGTGGGTTTACTTGTATTGTTTTTTTTACTTGTTATAAAAAGCTGAACATTTATTTAACACTGTATTGTATTACAGGCTTTTTCTGAGTATTTTTCTTAATCATGTAATTTTAACCCATTAAGACCCAAACAGCCACTGGGGACCAAAACCATCTACTGATTTAAACTGTTTAATACCTGTTGATCCACTAATCCAATCAATTCATGTAAATTATTGGTGTAAAATACAGTTTGTCATCTTCTCATGGTCATCAGATATGACCCATTTGGACGTTCAGAGGCTCTGTAGTGAACGTGGAAACAGTCATCTTCTACAACATCAATTCACCAGTAAAATCCATGGAGTTGGATCAATGACAGTGGATGGAGACACATGTCTTTGTGTTCAGTAAATGATATCTGTGCTGAAAAAGTACATTTGTCTTCAGTTTTCTTTGTTTTTGATATAATAACCATCCGGTTTAATCTGAGCTTTTATGAACATCTACATAATCAGTAAATTAAATAAAGTAAAATATGTGATTTTCACTGGAAAAAAATGCAAAATAAAGAAGATAATATCACAATAAATGGTGATAAATTATTTACGAATGGTTAAATAGAGAGAAAAATTCTCTTCATTCAAAAGTAGCACTGGGTCTTTATGGGTTAAGATTTAATACTATGATTACACTAATATATGCACTGGGAGACTTTGAAGATTTTAAAGCCAGACACCCACTCAAAAGACAGGATAATGTGTCATAAGTTTTTAGTCAAGGTTCAATATTTACTGCACCTTCATAAATGTAACTGTCGTGTATGGCTGATACGGTCAGATTTAACTCATATATGCTATAGCATTTCCTACGGTGACACATTGTTTTAAGTTTATATACATCACCCTCTTCTGAACTGATGCTTCAGTATCACTTTTAGTCACATTGTCAGCACCACTTACCCTCTATGGTTTATCATTTAAGCAGTTTAAAGATATTTAACAGTCAACAACATAATGAAGCACATTTGCATTCAGATCCTCTCCTGTCTGCAGTCTGACAAAGGTAACAGCAAATACAATCTGTAAATTATTTTAGTGCAACAGTCTGTCAGAGATGTACCTGTGATAGTCTGTTTTTATGTTCAGCTTACTGACTTGCTTTTATTAATTTTACTTGTTTGCCATGACTGTAGCTTGCACATTGGAAGCAGAATTCATACATACAGAAGTAGAATCAGAGGATTTAGCCTCATGTTGCAGCAGCCGGTGTGTGCAGATGGCAGGCCTAAGAGTGGATTGTGTTTTAGAGCTTCGTGATTAACACGTCCCAACATCCCCCGGAGAATCTACGACCAACATTAGCTGTGTTGATAGAAGGGATGTGAAAAATTCTGGTGGTCTCACATTGCAAAAGGCCACAGACTTGTCATCATGCTCTGTGAAATGTGTAGATATTTATACGTATAAAAGAATTCATGTGGCTGATTTCTGCTTTTACCATTTCTCATGTTTAAAGGGGTCATATTTCGCTAAACCCACTTTTATTAGTCTCTGGTACATTTATTTGTGTATTTGGACCCTAATAGTTCAAAAAGTTTGAATTTGAACACTCCAGGCGCTACAAAGCTATCTTTATATTCATTTTGGCAAAAATCGAGTGGATTTCTACAACCTGTTTTTAATTCCTGCTTAATTTGTTACGTTTTATTACTAGTTACATCACAACACTTGTACATGTAAGGTCAAGTCTTCTGACAAACATTTCTCAGAGTATGACATAATTGTTTATCAGCAGCAGCGGTTGTAGTCCATACTGAAAATATGTCCAAACTTTGAGCCAGTTACCTAAAATGTTCAGTTGTTGGTTGTATTAACGAACACAAGCGGTTGAATGGGACAGAGCAGCACAGTCAACAACCTGGAGGGGGTGGAGCCTGAAGTGGCTCATGCATTTAAAGGGCCAGCACTCAAAACAACCTTTCTGGTGTCATTACTCAGAAATAGTGTTGAAGATGGACCTGTGGAGTTGAATTAATGAAGAATTCAGACCCAAGCATAGCATTTACAGTTTATGTAGACCACAGAGAAATGTTTTAAAATGCACAATTCCACTAAAAAAAAAGCAAAATATCACTCCTTTAAAAAAAAAGAAGATGCAAAGTATTATGTTTGAGACATCCTGGCTCTTAATGCCACCCTGTGGGCTGTGCCATTCTACCTTTTCTTCAATGTTGCGTCAAGCTCCACCATCTGCACTGCAACAAAAGGCCAAGAGCTGGATAAATGTGTCCAGGCCCAGAGACTGTGCATCAGCACTGACAGGAGAATATAAAGCCCAGCAGCCATGCAGGGCCACTGACACCACCACCGACCCAACAGGCAACAACAACAGGCTCATTGATGGGGCAAACAAACGGCTGGCACAGAGCACAGAGCATACGTGTGCACAATTACATACACGCGCACACACACACACACACACACACACACACACACACACTTACAAAACACTTGCCTCATACCAGCCTCAGCACCAGGCTCCTGCTCCCTCTCAATCCTGTCTCGTTCTTCTTCTTCTTCTCAGTGTTTTTGTTTTCTCCCTGAATTTGTCGCTCTGAATCCTAGAAGTCAGACTCTGTGGGATAGGGCAGTAGATAAAGAGAGATGTGAGAAGGAGACAAGGGGAAGTGGAAGACAGGGATTCTGTGTGAGCTCTGGTTTTTACATGTGTCGTGGGCAGCTCTGAATATGCCTTCAGACATTTCTCGAGCTGTTCTTTGGCCCACTCAGCATTCCTCTCCTCTGTTCCGACATTTCCCATGTGCTATGCCATGTGTCTTTATGTCTTGAACTCAGAGTGTGGATCATACTTCTCTCTGAGGTCACATCAAGTCATGTCAGGTGATCTGTTTAATACTAGTGGTGCTCATGACATGAGGGCAAAAGCTACAGCAGGAATAAATCATCTTGCCGCTATACAGCAACATGCGGCGAGTAGGAGGAACATGCAAACTTGTGAGATGAATGTGATTATGTAAGTTACAGAATAGTTTAATAAACTTAGAAAACTGCATTTGTTACAAAGTATTGGGTTAACAAATATAGAATGTAATATTTCTACTTTGAAACATTAAAGCTGTGGATGACTTTCATCACCAATTTTTCATCAAATCTGTAAAACCCCAGTGATACCCTAAGTATCATGAATCCTTTAGTCTTTGTGATTACACACCTGAATCACTTCCCTCACGGTGAACAACTTCAAAGTGTACTCCATCACAAGCCGTCACTCAGGCATTTTCGGAATTCCATACAGCCGCGGCAGCAAGAAGCAATGAAGTTGTTTTCGTGTTTGTTGCAGCTGCGGCCATACTGCGGCTGCGTGGAATTCCCATTCCCACAATGCACTTCACAACAAAATTTCCGAAAAGGCCCGAGTGACATATCGGTTTGGTATGTAACACTTCAAAGTTCTTCACCGTCAGGAAAGAGATTCAGGTATGTAATCATGGAAAAACGAACAGATTCATGATACTTAAGCTACCACTCGGGTTTAACAGATTTGATGAAAAATTGGTGACAAGAGTCATACGCAGCTTTAAAGCTATACCTACCGATGTGGCATTTCTCACAGCACTTTGTAAAAGTTTGAACATGAACAACCCACCTCCCTCCAAAGCCCCACCCGCTTCCTCCTGCCTGAGCAACACAGTCTCATCCCAAGTTGTCAGAAATCAACGCATGGTCAGAGCCCCGTAGCGGCACTATTTGACGCAGGGGGTATCCCTTCCACGTCAAAATCCTACGCGGAGGGCGGTCTGATAGAACTGCATGTAAACCGTCAGTGTTGTTGAGCTCTGATGCTCCCTTCTCTTAGCTGATGCGCGTGGTAGAAGCGGAGGTGGAGGTCCGGTCCGCTTTGGCGTGTCCGCGGACCCCTCCCTCAGTAATCAGATACATCATCCACCTACCGCAGCCCCTGTTCCATCAGTAGACCCTGTATTTAAGGGTCTGGTCTGTGCAGCGCTGGGTCACTGTCTTCAGCTGATGAGGTGCCCAGGCGATGGGCACGTGCACTGTGAACACACAGCTTCCGCGAATTTTCCGTGGACATTTGAAGTTTCATAATCCATACATTTATCATCCTACATTGTGTGACACCAAGTACATGCACCTGTTTGAGTCCCACGGTCATTAAAGCTGAGCTTTGTGCAGACCTATCTGTGGAGTCCAGTACACCAGACTTCCGGACTTTTATCCCCATCCTTCATTCATCTGACTCCTGTTTGTTCCCCTCAGTTGTTTCTGTTAATAAATCCATTTTTTCCCTTCCACATGTGCATTTCAGTCCTATCCAAACACATCCTAGACAGTAGACTGTGGTCAGTGACAGGAGGAGCAGCGCCAGTGAAGTGTCAGATTCAGAGGTACACATCAGATGCAGAGACGGCGATAATGGACCGGATGCTGGACGGCCGTAATGGATGACTGACAGGAGGCTCAGTCCAGTTCGGCCAATTATTTCATTCAGACCAAATAAAATGATTGGTCAGAATTTTATCAGAAATATGAGCAGTATATGAGAATTAAACATTTTTGAGTTTCAAAACCTAGTGGATTTCTTTTACATTCTAGTTTGACACTCGCTTATTAGGAGCATTTTAAGATGACAAAAGAAAAGTGTAAAAATGCCACATCATACGGTATAGCTTTAAAAATGAAGTAATTTTTTTTTTTTTTAAGTTTGAATGCTAACTAGCTAGCATCTTGTCTTGTAATGCTGCACTAGAGTGAGCACTGAATCAATGTATTCTGTCCTCAGTCCAACATTGAGACAAACAAGAGGTAGCACTACTGTTTTTAGTCTTGGCCTGGATGTGAAAAAGGTAAAATCCTATCCTTTCTCCATGCCTTATGGATTTAAACAGGGAAAAAAATATATAGTATATGGAAAAAGATTAATAATTGAGCCACTAACTACATATCTGAGGTTTGTCGATGTAAAATAGAATTGTACAAGTTAATAAAGTTGCTATTTGTGATAAAGATAGTAAAGTAACATCTAGTTTTGTGTGGAAAATCTCAGTAGACTGCATCTCTCATTTGTCATCAACACCAAAATGACTGTTTAATAAGTATTAAAAGAGATGGAAATTCCTACAACAGACAGGAGAGACTATGGAGAGAAAAGGTTGCTATGACATCATTTGTTTCAACAGTTCCACAGTTTTACAAAAAAACATTTTCTTGATTAGTTAAAACTGATAAACAACATATGTGTAAATGATGGGATAATTCAAACAGGATAAAAAATCACTTGTACATTGATGGTTAGTGTTAAAAGTGCGATGCTCTTCTCGGTTCTTCTGTGACTAAATGTTGAACTGCTTCAGTTTATACTTAAATATGTGCAGAAGCGGCTAACACACTTACATGCTAACCACAATACACTTTCACACAATACATCCTGGTGCCTAGAGCTGCACATACAAAGGCTTTAACCATCTTTACTTTGTAATATGTTTGTTAATATTCCAAATATTGTTGTTGTATAAAAAAAAAAGTTACTAAATTAATGTGTTAAAATTACAAAGTCACACAGAGACTCACATAACAGACAGGCTATAGTCCTGTGCACTACACGGTAAAAACAATTTTTGTACAATGAGTCTTATAGCTTTGAACGCAACAATATACTTGAGCTTAGTTTTTATTAGCAATATATCAACATCCTTTAGTATGTTAATGAACAAACTACAACCTGGAAAAGGTAAATGGCTTTGTGTGTATTTTTGTATTGTGACAGTGAGAGGCTAAATGCAGTTAGTATATCAGACCACTAGCATACATTAGCAAGGTAAAACATATCATGGATATATTAACCTGCTTTAGGTGTTTGATATAGACAAGAGGTGAAAGCTAATGTATTGTTCACGAAGCAACAGAGAAGAGAAACAACACATAATTTGGGGCTAAAAACAAGTCTCAAAAAGCAGCACTGTTCACTCTTTTTCCTTCAATTTCCCAGTGTCTACTCAGTGCTACTGTCAAACAGCTTATATTGATAAGACGTAAAGGCAAACTGTTTCATGGCAGGAGCTTTACTGCTACTATGTTGGACAGAAGGCTGTTGATAAAAACTTTTACATCTTTGCTTCTGTACTCTTGGACTAACACCGTCACTTTGTGGTTAAAGCTGATACTGTAGGAGTTAATTTTTTAATCTTAATCTTACACATTACACAATTAAAAGAGTTTAATCACAGTGTTACAGACAAGAAACACTTTGTATCTGATGTTAACTCTACATCATTTCAGAGGAACAGCCTTCAGGCCATGATCATTGATTTTTATGGCCATATGCAGATTTTTACAATTTCCCTGCCAAAGAATGTTTGTAGGCGAAGGGCACAAGCATGGATCCACTGAAGTCCACCTAGTTTACATTTAAATGTAACAAAGGCAACTTGTCTCACAATGTGGAACTTTTTCTCCACCCTCATTGTTACATGTAGGGTGAGTCAGTGTATCCAAAAGCTGTTAGGCCTCCGACCAAGTGCTGGCATCATCAGCTGCAGACAACCTCAAGGGAATCCCTCAGTAAACACAAGAGGGTCTGGAGACAAGCTGAACAAGAGAAAGACACATTGATGCTTTGGAGACATGTACAAATGAATACGCAGCATGCCATACGCCCCCTACACGCATGCAGCATAAGGCCTGCCAACACACTCCATAGTGTGGGGTGTGCAGCTATGTGACCTTCCTCGTCATTCGCTCTGTGCTGTTTGTAAGCTCAGCCTACTCCATTGTCCTGCTGGGACTGCAGGCATTGTATAGACGGGACATAAAGACCAAATGAGCGTCCAGCTGAGCAAGATCAGGGACATTACAGAGAAATAACTGCTTAAGTAAACGGCACAGAACAGAATGTAGGGGAGCTCGGGGTTGGCTGGTACACCGATATATTCTGATCCTTTGAATGTGACAGAAATGTTTTCTTTCTTAACCTGCCTTCATGTCTCATGTCTCAACATCTGAAAGTCGTTTTTTTTTTTTTTTTTTTATTAAGGATTCACTTTTATAGTATCAAAATATAAGTTAGTGATTAACATTGGGAACATTAAACACTGTTGTTTTATACTGACTGTCAATAATACTGTACACTTTAAGGTTTAATATGTAAAGGGGGGGGGGTAAATGTGACAAATTCATGGGGCCTAGCATTTCTGGGGGGTCCATATAGCAGTGGAGGGGGTCCAGTGGATACAGGATAGAAGTTGTGAAAATTTTGTGTAAGATCCACTGTATAATAGAGGCACAGAAGCCAGGAGTTGGCCCTTGAAAGTATGCTAAGTTTCACTTTCGCTTCACGCCAATGTTAGTTACATTAGTTATGGACCGCACCCCCAAGTATATAACACACACACACACCCCTCCGACAAATCAACAAGATACTGAATTTTATAAAGGATCCACAATATTTAGCTTTCATGGGGCCCACTATTGCTAGCGGCGCCCCAGTGTAAGCGTTTGCGTTGTCGTCTGTCTTGTGCCGGAGTTGGTCAGTTGTTGACGTCAGCTGACTTCATTCCTTTCTTAACAGTAGCCAGTGTTGTACAATATAAAAGAGTAAAAGAGGAGCAAGGAAGAACTCAGGGGCTCAAGTACTCTACATCCAGGCTATTATCATGGATGTTGGTGACTGAGTTGTTAGCTTGGAAATGGAGTTAGCTAACACTAACACACAACAAACTCCATAACAGACTCCAACACCTAAACACACTGGTGTATCGTTAGCCTTCTCCCCTGACACCACACTGTCATCATCATAATAAATACATGTACATAATAACAATTATCATGGTATATTTATTACTATGTGGTGCTATTTCTATATAGTTAAAATGTAATGAAAATGGAAACTCATCCTTTCACAGTATTGAGTTATTTGATAATAAAGGTTAATTCAATGTCATTTGATTAACCTTTATCAACCTTTATGTTGTTATCATATCATATCACATTTGCTCCCAGTTGCTTAATTTTATTGTAGTTATTCTGTAACATGGCCTGTGATGGAGCTGCTTGGCACAAATATATATCATGAATTTAATTGTGAATCAGTTAAATTTAGAAAACATTTGTATACTTTAAACCATATTTATATATAGCCAATACCTTAACCTTTCATTTTCTGTTGGTTCTACTGTAAATTATACTGCAAAGACATGTCAGAAAGTAAAACGGTATGCCAACTAATCCCAGGCTCCTCTATGAATGGTACATGATGGGGGAAAAAAATAGCATTTAAAAAGCAAGTATAGATCAGTCTAGACATGAAACTCTAATTAAAGTTTATCCATTGTTCTACCTTGTGCCAATCTTCATCGTCTGCAACCAAAGCTAATCAAACGTCAGCGCAATCTCTTATTCCACATCACGCTTCAGGGATACAGATGCTACTGAACAATCAACTCTGCTAAATCAGGCCATGACACCTTTTATGAGTCATTTTACATTATTGAAAGTGCTCACACAAACCAAACGGCTCGCACAAACAATCGACTGTGCCAAGAAGAACATTTTCATTGTGGATATCATCTGTGGCCCATGTACAAGAGCTTCTCAGGGGCTCTTGGAGGCAGGGGGTAGGGGTGGTGTGAAGAATAGAAACCTTGTATGCAAAACACTGCCCATTGTGCAAAGGAGAAACTGGAGGAATTTTTCCGGAACAGGCCCTGCTCACAGCTTGGGCTTTGCTGTTTGCCTGTGACGCGCGTTGGTCCACCACAAGCTAAGGCCCCCACTAAAATACTCAGAGGAGCAGATGGTCTTAAAACATGACTGCTCAACCTCCCACACATGGTGCGCAGAGCTGTGATAAGCCCAGCGCACCACACACACACACACACACACACACACACACACACACACACACACACACACACACACACACACTGAAATGCACATAGATTCAAACATAAACACAGAGTTATGCCAATATCCAGTCACACAGTCTGTCCAAGGTACTGCAGAGAGCACTGGCATAAATAAAAGATTCAGACTGGACATGGAGGCTTCAGAGACAACAGAACCACAGTTGTTTACTTTTTTACACTAGAAACTTTGAAGTGAATCTAAGGTGTATAAGGTCTTCATACAGTATGTTGTATGCAATATTTAGACTTTCAGTTATATAATCAGTGGTGTATAGTATTTATGATGGGCCCGGGTGCATAATAGTTACGATCACGTAGTCTAATCACATGATCAAAAAGAGACTTTGCATCAATAAACACATTACCCATTAGTCATAATTTTTTTTATCTATGTTTGACAGTATATATAGCATCATATTACAGACTGTATGTTTATGGTAACAATGTGAGTCAATCAATACTGAATTCACTATGTGTATTTACACCCCTGTACACAGTGCATCTTTTGTTTATATATATAATCTATTATCAAGCTAGTATTCTGGTGTTACTCTTTGTATAGAATCTGTGAGATAACATTAGTATTGCACTGTTGTATTGCATCTTGCCACACAATCAAACAAATACTTAACATTGCCACTGGGAAAAATCTAAATCTTACCAAGTGTATTTTTTTCATTTCTTCTCATCACACTTAAAATAAGACACAATCACCTGAAGAGTAACTTTGCAGTGAGATAAAATAACTTATTTTGAGACAATAAATCTTGAAGGTCTTATTTCAAGAAAACTTACCAAGATAATTTTCACTTGTTCCATTATGGTTGAATTAGGCAAAAAAAAGGCAAAAGCAAAATTTGTTTTGCTTGAATTAAGCAAAAAATCTGCCAATGGAACAACTGAAAATTGTCTTGGTTAAGTTTTAGATTTTTTCCAGTGGACTACATTAATAGACGTATTACTCAGCAATCAGTGCCCATCTGTATGTCACAAATACAAAGACAAATATGTGGTACATCATAGACCAGATTATAAACTGATCTGACATCTTTTTAAGGTGATAAATAATGAAAGGGATGTAAATAAAAATGTAGGGAACTCCAGTTGCGTCCATGTAGTCAAATGAAGTTACTTAAATGTCAAACAAGTCATCTGAGTCATCACAGACGTAGAAACGTTTTTCTTTTTACTTGTCATCCTGTTCACCTCCCTGTCACGTTACATGACGCTGATATCTGTGTTGAGTTTTGTTTTTACCTGATGTTTTCGATTCAAACATCTTGTGAGGGTGTGTTTTTTTCAGTGAAGTGCGAGTTTCATTTTTAGTGGACGCAGATGTCCTTAACAGCAGTAGGCATTCAATACTTACTGGCTAATTTTACTGCCTATGTCTGTCATAATATATATATTTGTTTTTGCTCCAGTATTTTGTTTTATGTAAATATTTGTTTTATGTAAGAGCCTTTGTTTCATTATATCAACACATATGTGATTCAATAACTTTTGTACCAGTACCTCCTTTGCATAAGGCCCATGGATCACAACCACCTCCAGTTCAACACTTCACACCCAACTTTGCACAGTGCATGTTTTTGCATTTAATACCTTTCTTGTCAAAGCATTTAATTTTTTCTATATTATCACCCATTATTTCAGCAAATCTTGTGTGTTACTTTCATTTGAGAGAGAAAAAATGGAACGAAAACCGCAAAACACCAACCACAGAAGACGACTTCACTCCATCAGAGTGTTTTTCTTGGTTTTACATGCATCTGGGGGTGTTTGCTCCACTGTGACTGCACTAGAGATGCAAAATGAAAGTGTTACCATAAAAGAAAATCATCTGCATTTTCCTACGTGGCTGAACTTTAAATTACCAGGTATTTTCTAATGGTTTCCAAATACCATGTTCTACAAAATGTGTGTACTATGCATCTTTTACTACAGAACAAGAGACCAGCAGCACCAATAGCTTAGTTCTGTGTTTTGTACCTGGCACACCCAATGACTCTGGCAATCCCCCTCTCAGTGGGCAGATGGTAAACCACAGGCCGTCGCTTTCATTACAGAGCTTTCCCTTCCGCTCTCAACAAAAGGGGGCGACAAACAGAGCTGTCACCTGTTCGGCCACAGAGAAAAATAAAGCGTATCCCCATTCCAGAGCTCCCCGAGCCCTCCACTTGACTCCACTGTCCTAAATTAAGACAAATGTGGACAAATTATGCAGCTATTATCTATTAATCCATTACATATGCCGGTATATATCCTTATTTGTTGTACATATTTCTCATCTGTAGTATAGACCGCTTTTATATATATATATATATTTTGTATGTATGTATGTATGTATATATATATATATATATATATATATATATATATATATATATATATATATATATATATATATATATATATATATATATATATTTTATGTATAGACAGCTTTTAAATATTTTGGTAGTTTTAGTAGCACTTTAGTAGTACATGTATATTTAATATTTTATCCTGTAGCTTTTTGCACATGCCCACATCTGTCTGTACTATGTGTGATAGTGTTTTTGCTGCTAAACAGAACAGAGCTGCTAAACTGATGTTCACTGTTCTGTGACAGTGACAATAAAGATCTATTCTATTCTATTTTATTCTATCCATCAGAGCACAAGACCAGCCTGAGACGGGTGCATGTCTGCATAGAAAAATGACTAAAGTTAACATTTATCTAGTGTCACGTTACACAATCTGAGAACATTTTAATTAAAACTGAACTTTTTAAATAAAGACCCCAGTTCCTAAAGTCGAGATCCAAACTGGATTAAAAATAACCCTGCTGATTTTCACAACATAAATTAATTGCCTAAAGGCGAAGCTAAAATGAAAGGTCAAAATTTGAAACTCTAATGTGACACGACGGATGTAACCTGAGGGGACGCCGCTGTTTCTGACACGGATCTTATGCAGAAATGAACCGAGAAAGTAAGACTTTCTTACTAAAACAACACAGCTACTGGAAAAACATGCTCGTAGCTGCAGTTTCCTCATCCAGTGTCATTAAAGGGAACACTATCTTTCGCTCTATTTAATCACGCAGGCTAGTGTTAAATTGCTCGCAAATGTTTGGGTGACTGTGTAATGGGAGACTCTTCTACCTGGCATCAGATATCTGTTTGGACACAGTAATATACTCCAGCAATTACCGGAACTGTTTAAGCACTAATGGCACAGGCAGCGAAATCTGTCCAGTAATAATTGGCCGAGCTTTTAGCAGCCCCTTTCACACAACACAATGAAACACACACACTTACTCATGTGTACACGTTTACACATCATCACAGACACGTTCACTCATGCACGCATTCATTAACGCACACACACTTATTCATTATCTAACAGTCTAACTTATGACTCATGCAAATCAAAATCTTTTTACATGATAAACACTCACACAAACTGACACACACTCACTTAATGTTTTTATGTGTATTTGCACGTTTAGATGTTGAAACTAGATTTGGTTCTACCTCTAAATTCATAAAATGTGTTTTTTCATGTTTCGACCATAGATAACCTTTTATTTTTAACAGCTAACTTTTTTTAAACACACAAAAATAAAAAATAGAAATATTGACATTTATTATGATAATTACTGTTACTGACTGTGATTTTTGTTAATTGAAATGCAATTTTTGTGTGATAAAATTATCATCTTCAAAGCCAAACCAAAGAGAAGGTTTTTAAAGTAGCCACAGTTAATATTACATAGTTACCTCATAGCAGTGCCTTTATGTCCCTGTCAAATAGATAAGAAATAAAAAATAAGATAATTTACATTATTTTCAGTAAAAACTTTTGTTTCGAGTGTGTAGAAAATAGCTGCTCACAAGACAAGTGGCCGTGTCATTGGACAAGAATGCCTTAGAACGCCTTTCAGTGCTGAAAACTCAACAGTATTTTCCTTCTAAAATTACAACACCTTTAATATTACTGTACATTTATGTTTTTAGGACTTTTCAGCTTTATCGCTTGATTGAGAACATATTAAAGGAGTAATCACAAAGAATTATAAACTTAAAATCATTAACCAAGACCCAGGAATGCATTTTTTTCTGTAGGAGACAAGTTTCAACAGCTTTACTAAAAAAAAAAAAAAAAAAAAAAAAAAAAAAAAACACTGTCCACTGCAAAGGACATTCCATAATAATTTTTTTTTGAAGTATGTGACTAAACCGTTGCTTTATGCTGTGTCTGATCAAGGCATATATCTAATGTAAAAAACCCTAAACCAGGGGTCTGCAACCCTGGTCCTAGAGAGCCACTATCCTGCATATTTTAGATGTTTCCCTCTTCCAGCACACCTGACGGTCGTTATCAGGCTTCTGCAGAGCTTGATGATAGGCTGATCATTTGAAGCAGGTGTGTTGGAAGAAGGATACATCTAAAACATCCAGGATAGTGGCTCTCTAGGACCAGGGTTGCTGACCCCTGCCCTATACTGTTACTTTCCCAGCTCTCAGGAGGTTAAAGTATTTACATTTCTTATTACACGTTTAACCCTTTAACTAATGCACCTTGTAATGTACCCCTCCCAGCCCTGGTGGTGGTGGTAAACCCCAGCAGACTGGGGAGCTCACCTGTTTAGGTCACTGTGGCAGACCTCCAAACGTTGAGCAGATCCAGTCCAAGCAGCGCCAGCAGCGTTCCCTCCGACACTCACATGCAAAGCGTCACAACAGCAAAGACCTCTCGCCACTCTCTGTACCAAGCCCCAATGGAGGGGGAATAAACTGCCCCCCTTCCCCCACCACCACCACCACCATCCTCACCATCCTCACCCCCTCCTGTATGAAAATCAGTCTGTCAGTGTAGCAGTATTGTTCTGAGCCTCAGCCATTCATAAATACACACGGGGCCACAAAGGGCCACACTGTTCCCACTCGCCCCGACAAATATGGGTGAGGCTTTGAGCCCCGAGGCCCTTCTGTCCACTGTGGACATTTGGTTTGTGTACGATGGAACCCAGCATACTTGACCATTTTGGATTGATGGAGTGCACTTTTTGATTTTATTAGGGCAGTGTCACTGAAGAAGGCAGGAAGTGACTTTAGAAGGGGGTGGGGGTGAAGATGACCGATATGAGGGAAAGGACAATAAACATGTCTGTTGGTGTCTTTTAGTCTAAATAAAACCAAGAAACCAACGCTACAGCGGTTGATGAGCTCATGTTTGAGCCCACTGACTGTGACGCTGCTTTTCAGAGCACAATGTGGTGATTGTGTATTTTTAGACATTCTAGGCACTGCTGTCAAATCATTTAGTAGCTAACAAACATCAGTATCCTGTATACTTTTACAGTATATTTACATGTACTTACATTATTGTGTTCCTATACTGGCTGAACTGTACAGCAAATTCTAAACAGGGAGACTAGTGTATTTTAAATGGAATCAAACACCTGTAACTTGTATAAAAATGGACAAAACTGTAAAAAAAAACTTCAGTTACACGATATAACACCTATAGAATGAGCATTTCATGGAGTGTTAACACACAAAATGTATTATATACCATAGAAAAGGGGTCCCATGGTTTCTAAAATGTTAACATAACATTAACATACAACTATATATATATATATATATATATATATATATATATATATATATATATGTGTGTGTGTGTGTGTGTGTGTGTGTGTGTGTGTGTGTGTGTGTATATATAGTATTGTAAGCAATAAGTGCTTCTGCAGTGTAGAGATAAACTTAACTTTGTGTCTCTGTGTTGTAGAGTAACACAATATAATATTTGGTCCACAATAAGACCAGGAATTTACAGCAGTTTACTTACTCACAACTTAACATTATTATTATTATTATTATTATTATTATTATTATTATTATTATTATTATTATTTGTTTTTTGCACTCTCTTTATGCATGCACATTTTTTTCTCTTGCACTTTAATCTGTTGCTGCATTGACAAATGAATTTCCCTGTTTTGGCATCAATAAAGTCTAATCTAATCTAATGTAATCTAACTAGCGCGCTGACCCATGGGGATCCACAGGTTCTAGATGTGGTTGTTTTATGCTGTTGTGTATTTGTGTATGCTGTACTGCATTTGTCCAGCAGTCACCCTCAAAGCGTTCTGGGTATAACAACGTAATTGTAAGGCTATTGTATTCCAAAATTGTTAATATCTCCCATAGTATTGGTCCCATCAACTTGTCCTTTTCACTACTGTCTTCCTTGACCAAAAATACACAAGTATGCCAAACTGCAGCAGCCAGCTGTTTCCAGATTTTGTGTGATTCCTGGGACACACACGCACACACACACATACACACACCCTAGCACGCATGCACGCACACACACACACACACACACATGCACACAGAGGCCAGCCTACATCATGAACAGCTATAATAAACAGACTACAACAAGGGTGTCCAATCCTGGTTCTTGAGATCTACTATCCTGCATGTTTTCCATGTATCCCTCTACCAACAAACCTGATTCAAATGATAAGCCTATCCTCAAGCTCTGCAGAAGCCTGATAATGACCGTCAGGTGTGCTGGAAGAGGGAAACATCTAAAGCATATAGGATAGTAGATCTCTAGGACCAGGATTCGACACCTCTGGACAAGAAGACGCAGGGTATTCCATTGCTGCTTTCCTCCTTAAATGGATGTGTCTTCTTGGTAGTTTTTCTCGGTACAACTGGACTAACTTAGCTCTTTTTGAAAATGTTTCATCTCTCAGCCAAGAGTCCAGTTCTTGAACTGAACTCTTGGCTCAGTTTGGTTCAGTTTCGTCGAGACGTAAGATGAAACATTTTCAAAAAGAGCTAAATTAATCCAGTTCAACCAAGAAGAACAATGACCTAGGCAAATGAGAACCTACGCAGACTTAAATGGATGTGATTTTTTTTTTTTTCTTTTTTTATGGATAAGACTCATTTCAGGAATGGTTTGGTCTCCTCATCAGTCCACATGAACTTGTTGTTACCAGTCAGTCCATTTAAGCACTACAGTAGATCTGATAAGATGCTGCAGAGACGACTGATCAGTCATGTGAGTTGAACAATCATGATGTCGCAGTTGATGATACAAAGTACTTTTCATCTCCTATATCAAATACCATAAAAGACACGTGAAGTAAAAGTTTAAAATGAACTTTATCGTGCAATAAAATGCAGTAAAATGTGTACTGGATGTGTGCACATAATGACAAGAGAATTCATCTAAAGCATCCATGTTTGGATCAAGGTACTTTGCACCGTTCTGAAATGCACTGTATATATTGTTACAATGCATTATATATGAGCACATCAACAGATTGTCCCATCCATTGTATTAAACATTTCTCCATTTCATTAAATGTGTATTTTGTAGCATCTTCCTACAAACCTGCTGGTGTTCTGCCTGTTTTTGCTTTTCCCTCTATCAGCGAGGAAAACAACCAACAAACAAAACAATAAACTGAGGACATTCTGAAAGTCTTTCAAGACAAAAACACTCCTCCTTTTTCTTTTCCTCCATCACTAGTTTTTCTTTGCACTCAGACATCAATCATCAACTCCTGCTCATCCACATATATTCAGTAGGTACAGAAAGTCAAATCGACTTGCAAATAAGTGTTACAGTTAAAGCCATATGACACTGAATAAAGTGTACTTATATCTTTGCTGCATTGTGATTTAGATTTTTTTTGGCAAATTGTAGTTAAAATGAGTCATAGTTTGAGCTGTACAGAGACATGTAATAGATTTAAAGTGTATTTAAGTGCAGTTTTAGCAACTATCACTTTCTCTAAGACCTTATATTACTACATCTGTGTTGTGCTGTAAAGACAGTGGGTTCCTGATCTGAGCTGTAGTAACCTGTACTAAACATGTTCTCATTGATCAGACACTGCTCACAAGTTCTAAATACAACAGAAGGTTTTACTAGTCATCAGTAATAGACTTTTACCCTTACACTGCTGTATTGTATTTACTTATTTTGCACATATGCATATTTTTGCACATATTTAGATTTTATTCTGAGTATATTTGGTTCTGTTTTTATTGTTGCAGGTGTTTTATCTTATTTTAATCAAACAATTAATCACTATCAATGTTTTTAAGCCTAAATACGGCATTAGTTGTGTTCAAATATTTGCCTGATGCTGCGATCGTGTCATAAATCCTCAAGATTTGTTAACCCCCCCCCCCCCCCCCTTACACACACATACACACACCACCCACACCCACTCCCTCCCCCTGACACAGTGGCCATTGTCTCCAGTGGCCTTGTGGGACAGAACAGCTCAGGCTCGAGCCTGACACCGCACAACACTGGGGAAGTCGATGTGCACAGATAATTGTCTTTTAATCACAACAATCCCCTTTTCTCTGGCCTCGTTTGTCTCTGTTTCTTGTTCGACCTTTTTTCTTCTCCAGTTGTAACTCTGGTGGATATTAGTAACTTTGAGCAGCCTGATCGAATCTGCGAGCTTTTGGTGCTGTAGAAAGCAACTATAGGTCCCACACAGGAGGGGACATGAGCACCTCAAACTACTGTAATTATAAAATACAATGAAAACATCTGTTTAACCCATAAAGACCCAGGGCTACTTTTGTGGTAGTTACCAAATTAATTTTTCACCCTATTTAACCTTTCTTAAGTGATTTATCACTATTCATCATAATATTATCCTCTGTATTTTGCATTTTTCAGTGAAAATCAAGTATTTTCCTATATTTAGCCCATAAAGACCCAAACAGCCACTGGTGACCAAGACCATCTACTGATTTAAACTGTTTAATACCTGTTGATCCATTAATCCTATCAAAACATGTAAATAATTGGTGTAAAATACAGTTTGCCATCTTTTCATGGTCATCAGATATGACCCATCTGGACATTCAGAGGCATCTTCTACAACACTGATTCACCAGTAAAACCCACAGAGTTGGATCAATGACAGTGGATGGACACACTTGTTTTTATGTTCTGTAAATGATGTATTTGACTGAAAGTCACTTTTTCTTCAGTTTTCTCTGTTCCTGATATTATAACCTTTGAATTTACTCTGAGCTTTTATGACCATTTACATGATCAGTATATTAAATATAGGAAAATACATGATTTTCACTGAAAAAACTCAAAATGAAAAGGATAATATTACAAAAAATCATGATAAAACACTCAAGATAGGTTAAATATAGAGAAGAAATCTTTTGGAAATTACCACAAAAGTAGTATTGGGTCTTTATGGGTTAATTTACAGATCATGTACTTTAATCATCATGCTCAGATTACATTTGAAGGTTATTATATCAAAAACAGAGAAAGCTTAAGAAAAAGAGCCTTTTTCAGTCTAATAAATTAACTGAATGTAAAAACAAATGTGTCCATCCACTGTCATTGATCCAACTCCATGGGTTTTACTGGTGAATCAATGTTGTAGAAGATGACGGTGTTTCCATGGTAACTACGGAGCCTCTGAACATCCAAATGAGTTATATCTGATGACCATGACAAGATGACAACCTGTATTTCACACCAATTATTTAATGTACTGATAGGATTAGTGGATTTAAAGTTACCAAACATTCTAAATCAGTAGCTGCTTTTGGTCACTGGCGGATATTTGGGTGTTTATAGGTTAAAACCAGTCCAGGTATTCTCAGCGTTTTATAACTCATGGCCCACTTGTGACTGTTAAAACATTTCTGAGGTCCACAGTCTCAAATAAATGTGGAAAAACGTAACATGACAAGGCAAGTGAAACCTGAGCTTGTCTGCTGCCATCAGCAACATAAATATTCTGCTCATCACTGTCTACCTCTATGAATCCAGATGTAATGTGTTCAGGTTATAGTAGCTCAAACTGCACTTAAGAGCTTCTTTCACTGCAGAACCACTTTTCACTGAAATAAACGATGATGATATTGACTTCATCACAGTAAACATTAATGAGCAACGGTGGTAAAACACAGTCATATCTAAACACAACTGTCAGTGGAATTATGCATTTTAATAGGATGCCTTTGTTTATGTATTATTACCATGTACATGTAGATCTCCTGAAATAATAATGTTTACCAGAAATAAGATTAAGATTCTTTATTTTGTCAGTATATAGATCCCACCACATACCAAAATTGATGGGCTAAATGTAATTTAACCCATCACTAGAACATGCAGGAACACATCACACACTGCAGACTGGGAGCAGTGGGCTTGTTTGTAATATCAAGAGGCCGGGGTAATAATAATAATAATAATAATAATAATAATAATAATAATAATAATAATGATAGTAACCTTGAATGCTGCACATCTACAGTATGTGGTAAAGAATTCAACTGGGTGACCTTGAACCCAGATATGTTTGTATATGTATATTTTTCCTGACCTTGTTTTTTGACCAACCTTAATCATCTGTAGTCACTGTCAATAGGCGCTCATGCACAACAACTCCACGTAACTACTACACATGTGCACTTTATGATGACAATAATAAAATGATCCATTGTGCTTCCTTAATTTGGCAGAACCATTACTTCTGTTTCCCTATAAATGGGTGCTCTCTTACCCATTAGTAGGTTAAGGCCCACTGTCTGAGAATGGCATAGTCAATCAATCAATCAGTCAATCAATATGTATTTATATAGTATCACATCATAACAAAAGCTATCTCATCACACTTTACCTTTAGAGCTGGTCTAAACCAGACTCTTTGTTGTATATTTTCTTGACATAACTCAAATATCCTTCACTCAGAATCTGAACTGTTGAGGCAAAATGTGTTTTGTGAAGTTATAGCGACCTTGAACTTTGACCTCTAAAATCCAATCAAGTCCTTCTTGTGCCCATTGGATGTTGGTACCAAATATGAAGACATTTCGTCCAATTATTTCAAAGATATTGCATTTTTATTATTAATTATAGAGCATTATAGAAACCAATGCCTCTGACTGTAAAACTGATGGACAGACCTTCTGACAGAAAAGGCAAAAAAAAAAAAAGATAAATAAGAAAACAAGGTACTATTGGATGCAGACAAATGTCACTGGATTTGATGCCAGTGCTACGGTAAGCGTAATACATTCTGTCTTTGTTTTTTTCTTCGGCCAATTTAACCTAAAGATAGGGGTGGTCTATCAGTCTGAAACTGTATTGTCTGCGCTGTCATTTCAGGTGAGTTATACCAAGCAACAACAGGCATGTGTGAAACTGAGGTGTAGAATTAGGCCGTTATCACGTCCTACACCTTTAAGGGCGGTGTGGTGGCGTGGTGGTTAGCACTTCTTCACACTAAGAAGAGTTTGATTCTCACTGGAGCCTTTTCCCCGTGATTAAAAAACAAGTACAGGTTAATTCTGATGTCAATGCCATAGACCAAGATACTGATGAGCGGCTGGAGTTGGTCGCCATATGCCTTCAGTGGCAGCTTACTGCTACTAATGTGTGCTATATGCTAAAGCCAATGCTAGGTACTGTGTGTGTAGTGGGATGGGTAAAATGCTAACACCAAATTTCCCTACAGAGACATTAAGTCAGTTAACCATTGACCTTAATCCTCTGATTTCCATGTCCACATGGATGCACATGAACTGGAGTCTCACTCTTTACTGTGGAGGACACTGTAACCCTTTAAACCCTAAGCCTAAAATCGTCTGCCTGGACTTTTGTCTTACTTTGACTATAAAAAGGTTAGAAAATATGCTGTGAGTGAGTCCTTTTGCCCATTTTTCCAGAGCACTTTTTCCCCAGATCTTTCAATATCTAGCAATCCTTTACAATTCACTGTATGTTATAATTCTGCTAAAACAGCTTTTCTCCAGCTTCTAGTACAGGTGTGAGTGAAATTTCCGTAATGACCCAATAAAGCCTATGAAGCACAACATCCCAGGTTTCAGAAACCATTGGAATTTTTCCAATTGCACAAACAGTGAAAAAGTTACAGCCATCCAAACCGCATATGCACAGGGTATATCAGCAATGACACGTCAGGTTTTAAAGAGTTAAAGAGTTATTATAACGAGTTAATATTTACCGGCATCTAGTGGTGAAGGGGCAGAATCTGTGGAAGACTAAGCCCCTCTATAACTATAAATGTCTCATTCAAAGCCACGGCAGTTCTTACTATTGCATGGTTATACACAAACAAGACCATAATTATGAATAATGTATTCCAATTCCTGAATCTAAAACACAAGACCTTTCAAAACCTTTGTATTGATGATTCCTGAAACACTGTTTGCGTGTGGATGAAGGGCTTAAACACAGAGAAAAATAAGTGTGGACAGTAATTTACAACAGTAATTTACCACCAATCCCACCAACTTTCCAAAACAACAGCGGATGATTTTGAGGTGTCAGTTTATTATTAAAGTGGCCCTCAGAGGGGAAAAGCATCTGAAACTCCATTCCAAACACACACACATTTCCAACATGATAATTGGAGGGGATGCAATCACAATCTGACACCAACTTCAAGCGGTGACTAACCTGTGTGTGGAGATGAGAGCGTATACTCACTGAATACTCCATGAATACTTAATGAGAATGACTAACAAAAAATGATTAGAGTATTACAACCAAAATGCTCTGGCACCTATTTCTGAACATCACACCCAAAGCTTATTTAAAACCAAGATTAACAAGGAAAAAACAGGAAAAAGAGACTAAACACAGCTTCACTATCAAACCAAATCCACAGATGTGGCTCTGCCATACTTTTATAACAGTTGGCATCACTACTTGGCTTTATATCTACAATAAAAAAAAAAAAAATTAAAAAAAAAAAAGCAAAGCAGCAGAATCCATAGAAGGTCAACACACACGTTTTTACAGTGTGACGGGTACATACGGAGGTGTGAAAGCGTGTGTGTGTGTGTGTGTGTGGGGGGGGGGGGGGCGCTGGTATTGTGCTGGACAGAGACGGTGACAGAACAACACACTGAGAATAGATCCATTGTCCCTCTGTCTACTTCACTGGACAGAAAAGAGGACAGCTACCATTTACAGAATCACTGGAGAAACACATCTAGGTTCTGTTGCACTGAAAAAAAGGTGCTTATATCATTTTTTATACATACTTTATCTGTTACAAGCTATAAATTTTATCTTAAAAATGTAAAGATAGAATTTGGCCAGCACATAACAAACATGACAAACATGATAAATGACAGTAAGATGAGGAAAATAATGACTCAACTGAAAAGAAATTTAAATGACAGATTTCCTCAACATTAAACTAAGATGAAGCAAGTTTCTGCAAATTTCAATAAAACTCAATAAAAATCTGTCATTTCTTTCCTTCCGATTAAATGTACTGTATTGTATTAAATTCCAAAATGAGCAGTATATGTCAATGAGGCGATATTAAGTCCTCAATATCCATAGCTGTGACACACTGCTGCCCCTGTGTTCCACTGGATTTTATTCCCAAAGGTGTCGCTAATCTCAAATTTGTCCTACTTGGCCTAACTTCCCACACTGATCTCCAAATGTCACTGTAGTGGATTCTGCAGATCATTTATCAGGGCAGACTTTTTAGACCATGTTAACAAAAATCCCTCTGTGTTTTAGACTAAATGAATTTCTCTAATGTGAAAAATAATGACTGGATAATCAGTGCAAGTACTGACTGTCATATATTTGCACAAAATGAACATGCTGATTATTATTATTATTATTATTATTATCATTATTATCATTATTATTATGAGAAAATTTACTGACAAAAGATGCATGTTTTTTTCAGTCACCAATCTCTGGTAAATGCATAATACATATTTTCTGTCATCCTTTGCTGTTTAAAATAATAATAATACCACCACCCCCAAAAAATAAATAAATAAATAAATAAATAAACAGTGTAGAAATAAAGTCCACTATAAGCAGCAAAGACACTTGTAACTCCTGGTTTATATTCTGCTCTAACATGTCTCCCTCTTTAGTGTCATTGTTAATTGACCATAATATTCTAGTCACTGCTGTTCTGCTGCGTCTCAAAGTAAGGAATGTAAAACCACAAAAGAGCAGAATAAAATGACTCAAGAGTGGAGCAAAAACACCATCACGATGATAGTCCCCACAAACACAGAAAGAAACATTAAATGTGTAAGAAGCAGAAGCAGGTGTCTTACCTTCTCAGCTGAACTGAAGTCAGTGAGCGGCTCAGAGTCAGTGAGTCCTCTCCTCTCTGTCGGCATCCCTCTTCCACCGCTCTGCCTCCTCCCTCCTCTTCCTCTCTCTCCGTCAGCAGATTGGATCGCTGGCATTCAGAACCTGTGAAAACAGGAGGACGTCTGGTCTTTCTAAAAAATCTTTAGGTTTCCTGTTTTTTTTTTGTTTGTTTTGTTTTTTTCAACAAAACCCAACTGAGCACAAAATATATTTATATCCCACTTTATCTAAACATGTTTATTTGCAAACAAAACCAAATGGGATACATGTGAGTCCAGCACTACTGTGTTTCACAGTGTTGGTATTACCCAGCATTCTCAGTGGAAGCCAACATTGAATTACCAAAACCTGCAGTTCCTCAAGTGGCCACTAAGGGCTGGCTCCAAAAGTGAGTCAATCAAGAAACTTTTATATTTAAAGATGCCTTAGATTTAAGTAATTTAAAGTGTACCTGTACTGGTCATGCTTACAACATTAATTGTGATTTGTGTATCAGTAAAAAAAAAATTGCCATAAAGGCACCACACAGAACCTTTTTATTATGTGTATTACAGACGGGGCCAGAACCCTGGGGCGCTGTAAAGGGAGGGTAAACATAACAAATTCATAGAGCCCACCATTTCCAGGGGGCCCAGTGGATATACACTAGCGGTCAAAAGTTTCAGAACACCCCAATTTTCCAGAATTTCATTGAAAATAATGCAGTTTAATGTCTCAGTGTACTGTGAAATCAAAGCATAGAACAAATAAACAACTGAAATTAAAAAAGAAATCATGGAATCAATTTAGAAACCAAAATGTATTCTAAACTTTTGACTCATCAAAGTATCCACCTTTGGCAGATATAACAGTTGAACACACTTGTGGCATTCTTTCTACGATGGAAATCAAGTATTCTTCAGAGAGTTCTTCCCAACTCTGTTGCAGAAGTTCCCATAAATGTGTAGCACTTGTAGGTTGCTTTGCTTTGCTTTCACTCTTCTGTCCAGTTCATCCCAAGCCAGCTCGATGGGGTTTAAGTCCGGAGACTGTGCTGGACACTCCATGTTTTCAAGCGTACCATCTTGTTCTTTTTTCTTAAGGTAGTTCTAGCATAGCTTGGACTTACGTTTTGGGTCATTATCTTGCTGTAGGATGAACCCCTGACCAACTAGGCACATCCCAGAGGGTACTGCATGGTGCTGCAGAATGCTGTGGTAGCCGTTTTGGTTCAGGGTGCCTTTCACTCTGTACAAGTCACCGACCCTGGATCCAGCCAAACAGCCCCAGACCATCACACTTCCTCCTCCATGTTTGACAGTTGATGCCACACGCTGAGGAACCATCCTTTCACGTACTTGATAGCGTACATAAGTCCTGCGGGATGAACCGAAGATTTCAAATTTGGATTCATCAGTCCATAACACCTTCTTCCAGTCTTCAGTAGTCCACTGGCGATGTTTCATGGCCCAGGCAAGCCTCTTTTTCTTATTCTGAAGTCTCAGCAATGGCTTTCTTGCAGCAACTCGACCCATCAAACCTGCAAATGCAAGTCTTCTCTTCACAGCTGAAACTGAGACTTCCTTACTACAACCACTATTGAGCTGTGCTTGAAGCTGTTGTCCTGTGAGTCGCCTATCATGCAAGCTGTTGACTCTCAGAAACTTGTCTTCTGATTCTGTTGTGGCTTTGGCTCTGCCAGACCTCTTCCTGTCAGCATTTCCCCCAGTTTCTGAGTGCCTTTGGATGGTTAAAGAAACTGTACTTACTGACACCTTGACTTTCTTGGCAATTTCTCTGTAGGAAAGACCTACCTGTTTAAGTGTTATGATGGTCTGTCTCTTTTCTATCATTAATTGCCTTTTCCTCACCATTTTTATAGTAACACACTACTTTCTGCAGCACAATACTGTTCAAATAATGCTCACAACGGTATGGTACCAAAGTGTGTTCCAACACTACTTTTATGTAGACAGAGGGGGTTGGAAGTAATTAAAGGTGGGGTCTGAGATGTTTTTCTGGAGCATTTTTTATTCTATTCCTTAAAATCCCCTTCACAACCCAATTACAACTAATTAATTAAATGCTCTAACACAAAAATTTAAAAAATCAGTCACCTGTGGAACGGGTAGGACTGAAAAAACACCATCCAATCATTTTGAGCGCGCACTCGAAATGATTGAACGGTGATATGTCTATCAAACTCAACTGCCATTCACCCCTCCCCCCTTCCCCCTCCCCCCTTCTGCATGTAACCCTCTTTGCGTTCCCAGAGGCTGGAGCCTTGTACAGGCAGCGTAGCCAGAGCTTGGCTATATTAGTTATATTAGGATGGAAAGTTCACCTGCAAACTGTGTTGTCACAAACATAAACCACTAAGAAATGTCACATTAGTCACATGGGTCTGAAGTAGGGCAGTTCTGGAAGAGTGGGGGTGTTAGAGGAAACTGAATGAGCTATGCATGGATACGCGAGTCGGAGGCTCAGCCGGGGCCGTAGTCGGGGTAGGAGCCCGAGGCGTACGGGACCGGAGCAGGGAACGGAGCCTCAGCCGGTGTCGGAGACGGTTCGGCCGGACCGGACCGTAGACGGCGTCGGAGCCCAATCCAGGTACGGAGCACAGCAGAGCCGGCAAATTGTTGCTGTGCAGTGCCCATGAACCCTCGGGAACAAGCATTGCACGTGCCACCACTCTGGAGGCGTGGCTTTAGAGGGACGTCTGAAGAAAGGGGTTTGGACTTTTGAACTGAGTATTTTCAAAATGTAGCTTGCTCAAACCGTTTTTCCAAGATCTCAGACCCCACCTTTAAGAAAGGTTGGGGCACCTGTAGGAATTGGTAGCACCAACTTTTGAGGCTTGATCAACCTCTATTGCTGCAGAACTGCTTTAAGTTGTTAACCCATTTTTTGTTTGCTGAAAAAGGCCTTTTTGTATAATTCTGAAATGTTTATTATTTTTCAGTTTTGTTAACCTTATTTTTTTTATTTTTTTTTTTACCTCTGGCAGTTCCCCACTTACCTTTGTACCATTTCAAGCTGTTCACTGGACTTGAACTGCTTGAATTTCAATACAAAACTGGAAAAATTGGGGTGCTCTAAAACTTTTGACCGGTAGTGTAAATACATATACATATAATAACCCTAAGCTGGCACTAATAGTATGTACAGTCGTCCTCAAAATTATTCATACCCCTGCCATTTTTTGTAACTTTTTGTTTTTGTGATGAAATGAATGAGTTTTGTCAAGTTTGTTTGTGACTTATATGTGATACACAAGTGAGGAAATAAGAACAAATGATACTTGGAGAAATACTTTATTTCAGGAGTATTTTATTAGAGGATTTCTAAAAAACGCCATGTTCAAAATTATTTATACCCTAGGTTTATTAAGTCCAAAGTCTTTTCTTAATAGTCAGTAGAGTAGCCTTTTTTCTTGATAATGGTTCCTATAAGTGTCCATAAGTTCTCTTCTGTCTCCTGTGGGGTTTTGGTCCACTCTTCCTGGACCAAAGCCTCCAGCTGGGTCCGGTTGGATGGTCTCCTACCCATCACTCTGGTCTTTAGCTCCCTCCACAGATCCTCTAAATGATTTAGGTTAGGACTTTGACTGGGTCATGTCCTTGAACCACTACTGCACTACCTTGGTGGTATGCTTGGGGTCAGTGTCCTGCTGGGACATCCAATCAGGACCAGTCTAGAGTTTCTCAGCACTTTCACGCTGTCATCCAGGACGTTGATATGATTATGTTAAATTCATGATGCCTTGTAACTTCATGAGGGTTCCAGTGCCACTAGCAGAGAAGCATCCTAGCATTATAGGTTATAACCATAGCATTATGTTGCCACCAAAATAACCGAGGTATGAAGGTATCACAGACAACCATCCAGCCAGTATTGCACAAAGGAGTTCTCCATGGATGTAGACACAGGAAGATGGCATGACTCAGGATGAAACATCAGGAGGCTAATCTGGCATTTCCTAGAGCTCTTCTTAACCAAGATCCAAGCTTTTGGTCATCAATCCAGTGATGTGATGAAACAAAGATGGAGTTGTTTGGCCACATGGATGTTGACTGCATCTGAAGGAAGCAAGGAGAAGAACGCAAGCTGAACACAGCCCCAACCATCAAGCATGGTGGTGGCAACATAATGCTATGGGGTTGCTTTTCTGCTAGTGGCACCGAGAACCTCATCAAAATACAGGGCATCATGAAAAAGGAGGATTATATCAACATCCTGGATGACAATGTGGAAGTGTCTGCTGAGAAACTCTAGATTGGTCCTGACTGGACGTCCCAGCTGGACACTGACCCCAAGCATACCACCAAGGTAGTGCAGTAGTGGTTCAAGGACATGACCCAGTCAAAGTTCTGACCTAAATCATATAGAGAATCTGTGGAGGGAGCCAAAGACTAACATGATGGGTAGGAAACCATCCAACCGGACCCAGCTAGAGGCTTTGGTTCTGGAGGAGTGGACCAAAACCCCACAGGAGACAGAAGAGAACCTGTGGACACTTACAGGAACCATTATCAAGAACAAAGGCTATTCTACTGACTATTAAGAAAAGACATTGGACTTAGTAAACCTAGGGTATGAATAATTTTGAACGTGGCATTTTTTGGAAAACCTCTGATAAAATACTCCTGAAATAAAGTATTTCTCCAAGTATCATTTGTTCTTATTTCCTCACTTGTGTATCACATATAAGTCACAAACAAACTTGACAAAACTCATTCATTTCATCACAAAAACAAAAAGTTACAAAAAATGGCAGGGGTATGAATAATTTTGAGGACGACTGTAAATGAAAAGAAATTAAGTTTCAGGCCTGAATGTCTTTGTGGTCTCCACTCAGTTGCTCCTTTGTACCAAATCCCTCTAAAATGGCGGATAGAACCTCCATGAAGTTCAGGGCCGCCTTCACGGTGGAAAAAAAAAAAACTCCTCCTGGTGACAGACAGACGGCAAAACAGAGATGTCCTTTACTTACACAGTGAAGCAGTGGCAGAACCCAACCAGTGTCACACCAGTTTCTCCTTCCGTGGTCCAGGTTCGAAAGGTGAAAGGCTGCTCGAACCGTTAGCTTTGGAACGCCATGCTGAGCTAACAAGGCTAACCGCTAAACAGCTACTGTCCCTCCGTTGGGCTGACGGCACAGCACCGCTCCAACACACACTCAGTCTGCTCCATAGACAGCGTCGGATAAATGGTCTCACGTCCTCCTCCATGTGGTTAGCACACTTAAAACATGAACTTCTGAACTCTGAATTATCTGCTCTTCCTCCTCCTCTTCACCGGTGAGCTCCCCCTGCTGGTCACTTCACTACACAACTCAGGTACAAATTCAATAAAACTGTACATTCTTTTAACTGTTAACATAAACATTATCTGTTATGTCACATACACAAAATAAAAATAACTTCCCAACAATGTGCAAAATAAGAAAACACAAATCTGTCATCATAACACATGAAACATGGACCATAAAATATCTTATTTAACATTTATAACCCCAGTTCCCTTTTGTATTATTTCCCTCACTGGTTACATAATTCTAAAATTGCACAGCCATTCTGCATCTCCCCATGCTATGAGGACGTGTTGCCACCATACACCAGACCTCTCATGAACCCAGATAGGATAGGCTCATGAAAGAACAAAGAGCACAGGGCCATTATTTCAACAACATGACCCTCTGGCACCAGCTACATCAAAATAAAATAACAGGTAACACTTTAGAACAAGTGTTACCAAATAATGTTTTCAAAACAAATCATTGTCACTAGTCAGAAAATGGCACATTAACGACGCTCAACATGCAGATGTCCTCAGGCAGCACTCAACAACTAGAGTGGTGAACAAACTCAACTGTTGTTTTCTTCTGAAAAAGCCTCGGATCCGCGCAGCACAGGCTCCCCTTATCGACCAAACCGCTCGATAATATAACAGGGACAACGGAGGTCATTCTTCTTCTCTTTACCTCAAACAGGCTTACAGATAGAGAAGTATTGCCTGTCTTGCTGCAGAGCCATGGAGGAAGTTCACAAGTACCAACTGTTATGATAACAGAGAGACTTACGTTCTTAGGAAGTCCATTCTCTGGGACCGTTCTTACCAAGGCCATAACTTGATATTGAGAAGATAAAGGGGTGGGACTTCAGTTGTCTTATCATTAGTGGCATTTCACCATAACACCTGTTTGTTATTCCAGTGTGGTTGGAGTTTTCAGTGAATGAGCTTTAGCTTTGTGAGTTTCACCTTTCACTCTTCTCTAGCTCCATCTTCCCCATGTAGCTTAAAGTCAATTCTGGCTCCAAAAACCCACACTGGAAACCACCGAAAAGCTTTAAAACCACAGTCCACAATGAATGACATCACAAAGGCTTCATTCACCATTTATAAACAGTCTGTACCTGTGAATTTATACCATGTTTAAACCAGATAACCCCCCCCACACACACTGTAAAAAAATAAAAATAAAAAAAAAAGAAGTAAAAATTGCACTTTGAAAACTGTCAAACTATTCTGTTGTTTGTTTTAATTTATTATTACATGTGTTTTACACCTGAATGCTTTCATGGCGTGTGCTGCTGACCTCCTGACCAGGTCGCCCTTAACGTAAAAGAGATGTCTATCTTAATGGGACTTTATATGGTTTAATGAAGGTTTAAAAAAGGAGGCAACAGCCCACTTACCTCCTTCTCAGCAGAGGCCAAAATACAACATAAAAGAGATACAGTACAAAATAATTCAGCCAGACAGAATACATAGATACATGAGGACACAGTAATAAATACATACAATATGAGTAAAAAGAAATAGGAATAAATTTCCGTTATGACTCACAGTTGTCACTACCCGTCTGCCTACACTAATGAAGTTGTTACTGAAAACCACATTGTAAACGACTGTTCACACCTCTATCAGACTGATCAAAGCTCAGCGGAGTTTTGGTTTGTACCACCCCCACTTTGGCTGAGAAATGATTCTGTTGCCCTACTTTTTTGTGGGATGAAACTAAGCTGAAAACTGAAAATACTATTGAAGAGTTCCATAATTATCTGGACACACACACACACACACACACACACACACACACACACACACGACATGTTATGTTGATTGAGAACAAATTCAGAGTAAATGGCATTAATCTTTCTCTCTCTCAGTGTTAGCATCAACTAAAAAGACTTTTTTCTTTATTCATTAAATCACTTATTTACATATATTTGCACAGTTAGTCTGATGTTGAGACCTCAAATAAGTAAGTCATTACTGTGAGTCTGATGTTCACTGATCTCCTGTTTATTTACAACATTGACATAGGTGTTATTGGATATCAGCTGATTAATGGGCCATCTAGTCAAATATCAGGTAAACTCGAATAGTATAATTTTGTTTTCATGTTTTTGAGACATGTAAACACTATTAATCAGTAATTCAGTGTAATTTTCTTTTCATGTTTTTTGGAGAACTTATTGGAGGCAAATCAGTAATATAAATAAATAAAAAATAGCAGGTACATGCACTAAAAAGTGTGGAGACAGAACTCATTTGTGTGATTCAGTAGATTATAGTGTCATTTCACACAGTACAATGAATTGAACTTAAATTCTACATTAATTTTTACAGAGAATATTTCTTACCTCCATCTCCCACAATATTTCTAAAAATGTAGATTCATCCTGTTTGTAGGAGCCGATTCAGTGCAAAAAAGTTTTTGACATCACTAGAAACAAGAATTCGGCATCAAACTCTTGGCTGACTTTTCAAGTTGAAGAAAATCTAGCCCTTGACAGGAGGTTTTGGTTGGTTATGGGTGTTTTAGACAGGAAGTGGGTTAAATATGTGACTGACAACTATATTTCCAGATCATTGTGATTTAAAAATGTTTGACAAATTTTTAAAATATTAAAAATGGTCCATATTTTAATGGCTTAAAACATAGAAATGCTTTGAGATATCAGTGTAGTTACTATTGAGCACTGATAGGAAGTCATGTATGGACTTTCATTTGGGTCCATGACCTTTGACCTTGAGTGACCTTGAAGGGTCAAACCCAAGGTCACCAATGTCTACATTTGAACAATCTTCTCCAAAACTACTGGTTGGATTCATTTCAAATTTTATATGTAACTTCCTTGGGACAATGTTTACAAAGTTTGTTCACAGTTTTGAGATACTTTGATTTTTGAATTTTTGAAACATTAAAAATTTGCCTTTACTTATAATGGTCCGTATTTTGATGCCTTATAACATGGCCACAGCGGTGAGAAAAACACTTTATGGTGGAAGGACTGAGGTGATGTTTGATGTGAGAGAACACACAGAGACATAAAGGTGCATATTATTTTTTTTCACATTTGGCCTTAATCTTTTCAAATACTATGAAGACCTTCCACCATAAACTGTTCTTGTCGCCGTTGTCTGTTTCTCAGGTGAAAACTCAGCGCTGCCCCCAGAGGCTTGGAGCACTTCCGTTGTGAGTGGATATGCAGCATTTTCTTCTTGTATTTGTTTTAGTTTCTGCAGCACACTTGTCTTACAGCACATTTCTGTATTTGCAGCGCTTTTCTGCACCTGTTACACTGGATAACTGTAAGTATAAACCTCATCTGCTGACTGACAGAACAGTGGGCGGTAAGTAGATGCCAGAAACCACAAGACTTAGTCATTTTTGAAATATCTCTGAACACGTGTTTGGTAATTTCAGCTAAATCAGTTGAAGTCCACTCATCTTGAGAGTTCACACACATCTGACAAGCTCCTGCAAACAAGTCAGGGTGTGTGTAGCTTTACTATGATTGTTGCTTTAAAATTTTTATAATTCACATATTACATTCTCATGAAAGTCCACATACAAGTAGTTATAATTCAAGAATAAACAGTGAGAATACTTAACTCTCTGGACTTGTTCAAAATCACTATCCACTCAACAGACAGGGTCTCGAATTTGTATTTATTTATTTTTTAATTTGTTTTTGCTTCTTTTACAGCATGACGTTTTTAACTAATCAGTTTTTGCCGTAAGTATAGAATATACATTCCTCTGTCATTTTCAACACTTCAAATGCCAGTTTGCACTTGTTGGAAAACAACCTTAAAAATGAACATTTTCCATATACTCAGTGCTACTAGTTTTTCTTGTATTATTATTACCAATTCATGACAATTATCATTGTGCATTGTTATTTTTGTGCAGGGAAAGTGAAGTAGATACAACTGCACATTCCTGTTTGCATTGGAAAAATGCTGTAAAATTATTTTAAAACATTTTTCCTCTTTCACCAACTTGATTTCTTAAGTTTGCATTAGTATTGGTCACAAACATCAACATTTCATTCAAATTCAGAATTCACAGACCCTGATGCTAAAAGAACTGAAGTCACAATGTGTCTATTTTGAGAAAATGAAATCCAAAAATATATTTGATTCATAAAATCAGCAAGTACAAGTTTTGCTGTTTTTATGTATTGTTTAGTAATCGTTGATGTTTGAAGTGTATGCAGACCAGTTTTCAACATTTTGAAACCTCTACGAATGTGCCATTTTTGTTTTTGGACATAGGTACTTTTTGCACCTGGCTAGGACTTAGATACTCCTGGCATGAAAACTAGGAAAGGACACGGTCACTATTAGTCAGACAAACTGTTTATTTAGACAAACTGTTGAGTGCAATAATATTACAATCCACCTTAGTGGAATGAAGTTTTCAAAAGCAGGAAAACCTCACAACTGCAAGTTGGAAGCATTCAATTACATTGTTATGGACATTATCAGATGTCAGACATAAGCATGACAAAATAATAAACAAAAAATCTTGAAGACCATGGATACTTCAAAGCAACCAAATCACCCAATCAAATACTTGACATCTTTATCCTGAAAAATAAACCCTGTCCTCGCAGAAGACTGTGGAACAGAAATCTCTATTCAAAAACTTCTTCAGCCTCACGACCCTCCTCATGCTCCGCAGCATCACCTTGGCTGTGCAGGGTGTTGTAAGAAGTGACCTCTGGGGGAAGGTTTACGTGTTTCAGTAGAGCAACAACATCATATTATTTTGCCTTTTTGATGGCCAGGAAATTTAAGTAAGCTGTTGGGGGCTTCGCTAAAAGTAGTGATGACATCTTCTTGCCACGTTTCAATGTACTGAAAGAGTCAGAGCAGTCATGGGAATGCAGGAAAGGGGTGTCCATCCCTGCTCGAACTTGACACCCCTTAACTCACTAAGGGTACGTTTACACAGCAACACTAGGATCTAATTCCGCAAAGATTTCTCCTTTGCGTTATAAAATCATTCCGCGTTAAGACGAAGCCGCTATGATAACGATCTGCGTTAACATGAGTCCGCGAGGACGGCTGAATACGCTGTAGTGGCCATGCCAGACCAGTAGCTGGCGATCTCCTAACTGTCCTCCTTCGATGGTACGTTAGGGATTGACTCAGGCATTGGCGAATATAAGAAATGCGTCTCCGCTGGTAAGAGTGTAGACGCAGTAAGTCTAACTTTTGGTGGAGAAGCGACAGCAAACTGAGCACAGTTAGCAGCACGTATGTTGTTCTGAAACTGGCCATTGTTGTTGTGGTTGTTTCTTCTTTTTCTGCAGCTTTATTGTGTCATAGAGGCTGGCAAACCAGCTTGGAGGCGCATTACCGCCACCAACTGGCCTGGAGTGGGTTAACTGGCGGTTCTTGGCTGCACGCGCATGCGGTGACATCATATTTTACCCCGGAATGCTCCGATTCGCATTAACACGGAGCTGAAATGCGGAGCGTATCGATAACATTCCACCCTGGACCCTGGTATCAAAAGTTTCCGGATTCAGGCACTCTAGGCACCGTTTCCATGTTAACAGAAGGCTAATCCGCGATGAAATCTTCCCGGAGTCGACTGAATCCCACGCCGTGTAAACGGCCCCTAATACCTTATAGTCCTTGACTTGGACCGTTATTGTTCCATCTGGCATCATATCATTGGTCAGAGGATGTTCCACATAAACAGTCTTGAATGGCTTCTTTTGGTCTGTGTTTTTGACAAGTGTTACCCATTCTGATGGCTTGATGACCTTGTCTTTTTTTCTCCTTTTCTTTTCAATCCTTCCAAAATCACGATTGCATAGCATGTGACTGTGATCTAGAAGTGGAAACCTGAGGTAAATTTCATGCAGTGCAGGGCAGCCGTTAACTGTGCGATGCAGGTATGAAAAGAGATATTTGTTCTTGTTTTGGGAAAAGTGGTTATTTGCGAAGATAATAAGCTTTGTTGTCATGGAGGGAAGTGTAGATATAAAGTGATCAAGACACGAGATCACTTCATTAGGTCCCTTGGCTGCAAAATGTTCAGCATAGAGGTACATGGTAGCAGAATCATTGACATTGTCATGAATACACAGGTTGTGGATCCATAACTGGTGCTTGTAGTATTCCTGCCCCACTCTAGTTAATGGCAGAGTGTTTTCTAAAGCACTATTTTCAGCTAATTCCGTGGGTTTTATTTGTGCTTGTAGCTTCTCACATTTATCGGAAATGTCACTTCGAGGCAATCCAAATGAGATGTTGAATTCAAAGTTGAATAAATCATGGAAGGCCCAGTCTTTGCATAGTTCTGCAATATCAGGATTTTCCACAGCTGTGCCAGAGGTATCTAGGTAGATTTTGTTTTCATTTTTTGCTGGGTATAATGGCTTTCAAGAGCTGGAAATTTTCCAAAGTGGTCACAAATACAATTGCGTATATTTTCAGCAATTGTTGGATGGTTTCCATGCTTTCCACGTTGATCAGCGATATCAGCCCTGAAGTTCAGCACCTTGTACTTCAGCTGTGATTCCTTAATACCATGTAAATCCAAAGAATGAGGCTTGGCACACAGGAATAGTTCTCTCATGCAGCTTCACAGAGTTCTTTAGGATTTTCTTTCCTTGGCCAATGACAAATTTTGTTCGTGAGTGTTCAGAGACGCAACCGCGTAGGTAGATATTTTTTGCCTCGTGGCCTTTGAAGGAAACAAATGATGTATAAATGCAATCTCTTTCAGCCTCAGTCAACTTTGTGTAGCATCTACATCGGCAGTTAACAATGGCTGGAATGTCCTTGTTATTGTAAGTTTTGTGAGCTTGCCCTGTTAAGAAAGGAAAAATACTTTTGGTTATGTTATGTTAATGAGCATTGTAGCGTTGCATTACAAAATAATATTTATACCATAGGACCTACATGGCTGTGGAGAAAAATCTAATAAAAAATTATATTGCTTAGGCCAGATAAGGAAGTTTTTGACACAGTGCCTCTGCAACAGTAAAAATGATAAAGGATAGTTTAAGTTCCAAAAGACTTACAAATATACCAACAAACAGAATCTACACACAAATCATAAGTAAACTGGAACTGAAACGTAAAGAAACTCAACCTTCAGCCCTCTATCTCAGAGTCTTTCAAGGCTTCTGGGTTTAGTCCAGTCAGATAGCCCGATGGAAAGACGGACAGACAGTTAGACAGATTGACAGATGGATCTGGATCTAGATTTCAAATCTATGTGTCCAATTTATATAACAGAGGGTAATCCTGCAAACCCACTGAACTGAAGATGTGACGTATTGGACTTGGATACTTCTAGCGTACCAATGTTAAGCATGATATTTTGACATAGATCTACTGCAGGAAAGGCATATTTAATTTAATCAAGAAATACTATCATGGTCTTACCTTGAATCTTTGCAACTTTGTAGCGTTCGACATCACGCAGCAGTCTATCGTGTCAGTTACCAATCGTGGCTCATTAGCATAGGCTAATATTCACGGGAGAAAAGAAACACAGACCGCTATCCATTTTGGTCAGGGAAAACTCACAGACCGTTTTATTCTGCGCATGCTCATAACATTCCAGTTACGCAGGTGAACGCGCTTTTGTGTGACATCATCACGCACGCTATTTTAACATGGCTTTGTAACCATATTAACAGAATATGCTTAACACTCCCACTCAAAGACATGTTTATAGCTCTCTATACTGGTAAATAAAAATAAAGTACATATTTCCAAAAATGAAACATTTGGTATACTGGCAGTGTTCTGAAAACCTCAAAAAAAAATTACATGTGACAGTTCACATTCCTCTCCAAAATGTACTTACATACGTCAGTTCCTATTATTCTCCAAACAAATATCCCTTGGACCTCTCAAATTTTGTTTTTGTCACTGGTTTGGTACAGACATCTGCTACCATATTCACAGTAGGGCAGTATTCTATGAAAATTTTCCCTTCTCTGTGTGCAGACCGTACAAAGTGGTATTTTATATCCACATGTTTGCTTCTTTGCCTGCATACTGGGTTCTTAGACAAAGCTATCGCCCCCTGGTTGTCTTCATATATCTTGACAGGTACATGTTGATTACTACTATCTATCCCTTTCAACAGTTGTACAAGGTACATACTCTCTTGAGTAGTGGCTGCTAGTGCCATGTATTCGGCTTCGCAGGTGGATAATGCCACCGTAGGCTGTTTTCTACTCTTCCATGATATGACTGGACCATTTTGAGTTAAACTGAAACAGTACCCAGTTGTGCTTCTTCTATCATTTTTATCAGCTGCCCAATCAGCATCACTATATCCCTCAAGCTGTAGGTTTTTCTGACATTTTTGATAATGTAATTCTTGATCTACGGTACCCTTTAAGTACCTCAGTAAGTGTTTTGCTGCAACCCAATGCTGCTGCTTTGGTTCTGTTCGGTGCTGTGAAAGTTTTCCAACAATCCAGCTCAGGTCAGGTCTTGTACATGTCATAATATAAATCAAGCTACCTATTATCTCTCTATATCCTGTTGGATCAATAATCTCACCCTCATTGTCAAAATTCAACTTTTGCTCACATGGGGTGGATCTTGGTTTACATTCAGACATTCCGAATTTTGTCAACATCTTCTCTATGTGTCTCTTTTGAGTCATTTTGATCTCTCCATCACTATGACTAAAATCAATACCTAGGAAGTGTTTAAGTGGACCCATATCTTTCATCTTAAACCTTTTCTTCAACATTTCTTTTACCTCGCTGAGTAAGGTGTTGTTACTTGCTGCTATGATTAAGTCATCAACCCATACTAATAGTATGACTTTCTCATTCTCAGATTCTCTGGTATAAACACAATGATCAGCATCATTTTGTACAAAACCATTCTTTGTAAGGTGATCATGTAGTAAAATATTCCAGTTACGTCCAGACTGTTTTAAACCATACAATGATTTGTTGAGTTTACACACTAAGTGTTCTCCTGTTTCTGATTTGATCTCAAAACCTTCCGGTTGTTCCATATATACCTCACAGTCCATCGTAGCATGGAGGTAAGCAGTCTTCACATCCATTTGATGTAGGGTAAGATCCTCCTGTACAGCCACCTGCATCAACGCTCGGACAGAGGTCATGTTAGCTGTTGGTGAAAAAGTCTCTTTATAGTCAATCCCTTCCACTTGACCATACCCTTTTGCCACATATCTGGCTTTACAAGTCTCAGAACCATCTGGGCCCTCTTTCACTGCATACACCCAGCGACCTCCCACTGCTTGTTTGCCTTTTGGCAGTGGGGTCAAAATGAAAGTGTCATTCTCTGTCAAAGAGTTCATCTCCTCTTTCATTGCATCAGTCCACATTTTTGATTTTTTAGAGCTCATAGCCTCTCTGAATGTTTTAGGTACATCATAAGTCACTCTGTAGAAATAATCTACATTTTCCATTACATCATCATTACACTCAACTTTGCACTGATACTCATTTAAGTATTCTGGAGCCTTTCTCTGCCTCATTGGATATCTCCTTTCTTCTTGTTCTCTCTGAGTACTATCTACATGGGATGGACCTGTCTCAGTAGTTTCTCCAACACTGGACCCTTGACTCTCTTTGGGCTCTCTCTGGCCCTGATAAATCATCTTCTGTGGTGTATTTCCATAAACTTCAATGTTGTCCCCCATGTCACAATCTGTCTGAGTCTGGCTATCTGCACTACCTTTGGTGATGAATTTTACCAGCCTATGTTTTAGGACTCTTCCTGTCTCAGGATAATACACATTGTATGCCGGACTATATTTATCATAGCCCACAAAGATCCCCTTTTCACATCTAGAATCCAGCTTCTTCTTGTCCTGCTTATAAACGTAGCATTCAGAACCAAATATGTTCATGTTAGATAGGTTAGGTGTTTTTCCTGTGAAAACATGGTAAGGTGTCTGCTCTAGTCGCCTACTGTAACATCTGTTGCGGATTTGAGCTGCTGTCTGTACAGCATAGGTCCATAATTGTTTTGGGAGGTTCCTCTCTAATAGCATACATCACGCCATCTCAAATAAGGTTCTCCAACCTCTCTCTGCAGTTCCATTCTGATGGGGTGAGTAGGGCGCACTTGTCTCGTGCCTTATCCCGTTACTCCTAAGTAAAATCTGGAACTCCTGCCCGGTAAATTCTGTACCATTATCAGACCTCATGCATTTTATCTTTCCAAATAGAGCTATGTCTGCTATGAATTTTTCTGTAGCTTTTGTTGCGTCACTCTTTGCTTTGATAAAGTATGGAAAAATCATCCCACTGTAATCATCAGTAAATGCTATTGCATATCTGTATCCATCCTTATCTACTGGTTCTATAGGGCCACACAAATCTGTGTGTACTAGTTCTAGTACAGTTGTAGCTTTAGCATCTGCCTGTCTGTTTCTACTTTGTGTAAATTTGCCCTGAATGCATATTTCACAGTTTTGATTGGATTTGTCATTTTTCCCTTTTATGGACATCCCTTCAACTACTTTTTCTAATTTTGCAACATCATCAAAATTACAATGACCAAGTATTCTATGCCATGTTTGAATATCATGACAACCACACACTTCATCAACATTTTCATCTTCCACTGTGCTAAGGTAATACAGCCTACCATACACGTCCATTTTGAACTTGGTACCATCCTTGTTGACCAGCCAGTCATCACCGTCCCTGAAGCGGACCTCTGCTCCATTGGCTGTTGCTGTTTTGACTGAGAAGATGTTCTGTGGAAACGATGGGATGTAGAGTGCTTGCTTGAGCCTTGCTTTTACCCGTCGTCCCTCGCTGTCCAGCAAGCAGACTTCTGCGTCTCCCCTCATCTTTGCCATCCCGCTTACCTTGGTTCCATCAGCAAGCTCGATTATGTGGTCCTCTGGTCTGAAGCTCTTGTCAACTGTTTTGAACTTTGTGGCATCATTAATCATGTGTGATGTGGCACCACAGTCAACCAGGAGACCTTTCTTGTTTCCTTGTGTAGGACAGTCACTTAACTTGAAGAAACAGAAGGACGTAGGCTCTGCTTCCGTCCCTCCATCAGCTTTCTTCACATGGTCACGGCCTCGTCCTCGACCGCGCTCTTTTCCTCCTTGTAGTGTGTCCCACCTCCGATCGTCTCTTCTCTTGTGCGTGTCATCAGGACATGTTCTGGCAAAGTGTCCCTTTTTACCGCACGCATAACACTCGACATCAGCCACATCCACTTTCTTTCCTTGTCCTCTCCCACGTGACCTTGTTGCACCGCTAGTTTTCATCACATTGTCCTCTGCATTCGTGTCACTTCTTCCGTATTTTTCAGTACTTTCGTAACTTCGCAGTTTCGTTTTAAACTCGCCGAACGTTACAACATCATTTGTCTGTGTGATGTGCACGACGAATGGCTTATATGAATCAGGTAGCCCCTTGACTACCATGGCTATCTGAAGTCCATCACTAATTAGCTCGTCTGCTCTTCTCAATGACGTGAAAATAGTCTCTGCTCTGATAATATAGTCAGTGACAGTTTCATTACTAGTTTTGTAGAGTGAGGAAAGTTCACAGTACAAACTTACAACGCGGGGTTTGTCCTTTCCCGCATAATGTTCGCGAAGAATCTCCAGTGCTCTTCTTCCATCACGTTTGGCGTCCCTCATTACTAGTGATAAACTCTTGTTGTCCAGACATTGCACCAGCTCTGCATATGCCTCTCCGTTCTTTGCCTCATCCTCTGCGAGAGCTTCCTCGTCTCCATCGTCTATCTCCGGCTCCACTGAGATAACTTCTCTGAGGCCGCGCAACTCCATGTGCGCGAGGAATCTCGTTTCCCAAAGTTCGTAACTTTTCTCATCACCGTCGAATAAAAGTCTGAGCCACCTATGGCCTGCTTGACTGGGCCCATAACCTGTAGCGTTCGACATCACGCAGCAGTCTATCGTGTCAGTTACCAATCGTGGCTCATTAGCATAGGCTAATATTCACGGGAGAAAAGAAACACAGACCGCTATCCATTTTGGTCAGGGAAAACTCACAGACCGTTTTATTCTGCGCATGCTCATAACATTCCAGTTACGCAGGTGAACGCGCTTTTGTGTGACATCATCACGCACGCTATTTTAACATGGCTTTGTAACCATATTAACAGAATATGCTTAACAAACTTTAATCTTGTTCTTTTTCCAGTTTGAAGGGGTTAACCTTCTCTTTGTGGCTCATTGAGTGGATTCAACCTGACTGGGTTCTCCATCATCAGCCATTTAGTCACCTGAAATGTTTTGTCAGTTTGGCGATAGTAGTCACAGTGGACCCTTGTGTCATGTCCCTTAAAGAGAGCCACTTGTTCCAGTTCTTCATTGTCAAGGTCAAGAAGATGGCATTAAGTAGCAACATGTTTTCTCAACTTTGTTGACCTTAGAAGTTCTGGATTATGTGACTTTGATTCTTCAGCAAATCATCGGAGACAGTCTTGCAACCTTGAATATTTGTTAATGTACCCAGCATTGCAAGTACACCAGCTTCAGTTCATTTTTCTACCAACACGTCAAAAGAGGCTTTAGTGCTGCTCAAGGAGGAGAAGGGGTTCTTTCTGTCCACTCTTTCCTCCTGTGACTATGTGTGTCAGTTTGTGTCTCAGCTGTTTTCAACAGTTGACAGAGTTTCATAAATGACAGTGTTCACTGGCCCACTGTCAGCCCTCAGCTAGGTTTCCAGAGTTAGGTGGGATGCTTCTCCTTCAAGCTTCTTGTTAAATACAATAATTTGGGCATTCAGTGTTTTGTATGCTGTAGGTGTCACATGCTCTAAAAACTCTGCCTTTGCCTGATCCACAATTTTCCTCAAGTGGTTCTGGAGAGTGACAATATCTTTTGTTAAGGGTATGCTGTCCTCAGTTTCCCACTTCCATTGTTCCATTGTACTATGAGCATTAGTTGACACATAATCTGCCCAGGACCTTTCAAGTAACTCCTTGAATTTCTTAGCTTTGTTCTCAGTAACAACATCTGATGTCATCAGACAATGACCGATCCAGACCTCTGTTGCCCCTTTGAGGGAAAACCCAATTTTAACAGCATGTTGATGACTTCCGATATTCAGTGGAAGTGGGAGTAGGAGGACACCTTTCTTGCTACTTTGAGGGCCAAGTCAAATTTGGTTGGGTCATGTATATCTTTAAAACCTTTGACATGTTTGTTGATCTCCTTAGCAGCACAAAACGTCTCAGCTCTTTCATCTTTTGTGCAACATATCTGTGTTGAGTAGAGTGACCAGGTACTTACGAGCCACATGTGGGACAAGGAGTGTGTTTGTGTGGGACAATGTGGGACACATAACCGTAATGCTGAAACAAAGTCTACATTTTTAAACAATGTCCATCTTATTACCCAGCTTATAAATATGAATAACAACAATTTGATTTAGTTGCACACAGTATGCATATTTTTTCACTGGGCATTTATTTTTTTGCTTTTTTTCCACAGGTTTCAACAACTTTTTTTGCTTGTAAAAACAAAACAAAAAATCTACTTGTAAAAAGTCAAAAAAGAAACCTCAAGTTTCAAATGTTATAATTAAATACTTTTAGAGAATCAGCTTTTTTTTTTTACTTGAGTATATGTTCTCAACCCTCAAAGGTAAACAAATCTATGTGCAATAAAACAAAAAGACATAACTAACAACATTTTAACAACTGTTTCCACTTCCAGCCAATCTAAAGTTACTTGGACCAAAAACCTTTGTACATCCATACACAGAATAGTCAAACATTTTGCATTCTAACACAATAATAAAAATAGAATAAGATGAAGTAAATATCCTGTGGAATTTTGTCAAAAAATAAATATCCACAAACATAACAAAAGCATAGTTTGTCACCTCAAGTCTCTCAGTTCAAACTCCAAACTTGAAAATAGGCAAAAGGGAATATGGATCAAATCTAACCAGACATCACAGTGTGTCACATCAAGTCATACTCGCCTCCATACGCGATGAAGAAATAAGTTTGACACAGTTCGCAGAGTACCCTCTGTGAATCATCCCCCACCGCTTTCGCTGATGTCTTTTCTGTAGCTGCATTTTCTTTTTTTACGTGGAATTTCCATGATTTCCACCAATATTTGCCTATGCTGGTGTCTGAGGCTTTTTCCTTTGTTTTTTGTGTGTCAGTGGGAGCTCAGGAGGACACAGGTGACAGGTTGATGGACTCCTGACCCCACGTGTATGTTGGTTAATTGACAGCAGACACAGCCAATGGTGATAGCGCTGTCTCCACTATAAAATGAAAGTCATGTTTGGAGGAAGGCAACTGCCCTGCACTTTGGAAAGACAGAGCCAGTCAAATGCGGGACATCGTCTCAGTTTGCGGGACGTGGAAAAAATGGTCATAATGCTGTGCAGTCCCGCACAAAGCAGGACACCTGGTCACCCTAGTGTTGAGACTTTTCACATCTCTTTCTTGCATACAATGCAATACCATATTGTAAAATCATTACATCTCGTCTGATGTGAAAGGTTACATGATCGTGCAACATAGCATGAATCACATTCTAAATTCCATCAGAAGTCTCTTGAATTGGAACAAGTTTTGAAGAAGCTTTCTGCACATGATGTTTTTTGCCTCTCATTCAACATTCTTTTTTTTTTTTAACTTGTCTTGTCCAGCATCATGACAGCAGAATGGTAGTCTGGCTGCCTTTTGGTGCTGAACAAATTTTCAGCTTTCCTACCTCAACATATTTTTTCGTGTCTCCAGAGCTTGGTCCTCTAAATATTTCATAACAATGTTGGCATGGCAAGTATACTGACAGAAAGCTGCTTCCAAGTGACAATCTCTCCATCTCCTGTTTCATCCTCCATCTCCTTCCAGGTTGTGTTGCCAGTCACCCTTATTGCAAAGGGACTCCAAAAGTGACCTCTTTCGCTTGGAGCAGGGTGGGAAACGAAAGGCATGGGCAACATCAGTTTCATCAAAGTGTTTTCTTTCTAAATGTCTTGAAATCTTTAATTTTTTTTTTTTTTTTAATAAATACAGTAATGAGCTTTGTCCCATGCCCTTCTACCATCCTTTTTTCCTGCTCTTTTGACAGTTTTTTTTTTAAGTGTTTTCTTTTCATTAAGCTTTCTCCTTTCAACTTCTTAGGCAGATAAACTGATGTAGCTCCACCTTCCTGGTCTCCAGCTTGTAGGACATCATGTTCACTGGACAATGAGGTCCAGCTGTCTTTCTCAGAGTCAACTCCACAGGAGGATAGTGTTGATGAGGGGACATAATCTTCATCAGATCGATGGTTGCTTAACAACTCTGTCATCTCACACAGTTGCACATCAAGATCATCTGGTGAGGGACAGGGGTTTTTCTTTGAATCACTGTGACTGAATTACTTTGCATCTCCAGGGAGTTTCCCTTGCTGAATATGCGGTGTACATATCAGTAGGTGAGATCCATTATGACTCTGCAACTTAACCTTTTTATGATTACATGATAAGCATTTGATGGCCCTTTTTGGAAAGACTTTGCTCTCTTATGCAGTCCGTCTCCAACTTTGAGGCCCTAAACAACAGGAAAAATAATAGAAAAAGTTCAGTTGATTTTTTTTTTTCTTTTTGAGGTCACCAAATTAAAACTCTGCATTCAGTTTTAAGTTATTGGGTCCAAAAACTAGCAACACTTTACATTATGAAGAAACAACTATAATAAAACCTTTCCTAAAAAAAAAAAAAAAAAAAAAAAAATCAATAACATGACCTATCTCAGCTTCAGATACTTTTCTTTATGCTGAACCTTATCAACGTCCAAATTAAGCTGAACGTTATATCAAACTGGGCTGCGGCTTTGGCTGACTATTGCCTGCAGTCCTGATGACATATGGGTCAGGTCAAGGGAATATTAACAGCTATGAGAAAAATTAAAGTTTCTCTTATCCTATTCTGTATGCACACATTTATTAGCTTGTTACTGTGATGTATAATAAATGCTTTGTTTTCTAGTCCTTACATCAGAATAGGATCAAGAATTGAAACTGTGTTACTTTAAGTCTGTGTCAATAAGTCCAAAAGTTTCCTATATATTTTAACATGTTATTTAACACACCATAGGCAAATTTAAAGGTGGGGTACAAGATCTTAGAAAAACTGTTCGAGCAAGCTACATTCTGAAAATACTCAGTTCAAAAGTCCAAACCCGTTTCTTCAGATATCCCTCTGAAGCCATGCCTCCAGAGTACTGGCACATGCAATGCCTGTCCTTGAGGGTTCACAAGCGCTGCACAGCAACAATTTGCCGGCTGAGGCTCCGGCTCCAGCCCCATACGGCCTCGGCTACAGCCCTGTCCCAGCTCCAGTTCCGGCTCCGACCCCGGATGAGGCTCCAACTCCGGCCTCGTACGGCCCTGGCCCCAGCTCCGACCCCGGCTGAGGCTCTGGCTCGCGTATTCATGCATACCTCATTCAGTCTCCTCCAACACCTCCACTCTTACAGAACAGACCCAGTTCATACCTATCTGATTAACGTCACATTTCCTAGTGATTTATGTTAGTGACAAAACAGTTTGCCGGTGAACTTTCCATTCTAATATAACTAATATAGCCAAGCTCTGGCTCTGGCTTCATTTCCTGTACAAGTGCTCCAAGCCTCTGAGAACGCACGATTCATGCTCAAAGAAGGGTATGCACGGGGGGGGGGGGGGGGGGGGGGGCGGGGTTCAAATGGCAGTTGAGTTTAATAGACATATCACTGTTCAGTCATTTCGAGTGGGCGCTTAAAATGATTGGATGGTGTTTTTTCAGTCCTGTCCGCTCCAGAGGTGACTAAATTTTTTTATTTTTGTGTTAGAGCATTTAATTAATTGGTTGTAATTGGGATATGAAAGGGATTTTAAGCAATATAGTAAAAAATGCTCTAGGAAAACATCTCGCACCCCACCTTTAAGTGAATTTCCTGTGGGATCCACATGTTAAGAACTGCACTAAGTGGACTAATCCTGCCTTCACATGCTATGGAAATTATCATGAATACTAGTTTTGAACAGTGGCAATTTCTCACAGACTGCAAGGGAAGCCCGGCTTCCCCTAAAATTACGAAAATTAAATGGTTAAATATGTTCGGTTGTGTTGACATTTCATTGACCACAAATGTGTTAGAACATGTTCATCTCCCACACGAGTTTGTTCAGAATCAGCTTTATCACAACGGACGCGATGTTGTTCACTTCTCATACATTCCCGTTGTTCCTGTTTTCTCATACATCTCTGCTCAGTTCATTTGTCCGTAGACTGCGGGCGTCTATGGGCTTCAATGGGACTGAGTGGAACAGTTTTTTTCATTGCCTGAAAACTGGACGATAATTGGATAAATGCCACGATGTTGTCCTGCCCCCGGACGCCGGACGTCTCTGGGGGTAAATGGAGCTGTGGGCGGAGCTCGGCTGGGCTGGACGCCAGAATCCCACGTGCTGACTGGAGGATCAGTCGAAAGGCTGATCCCCGTTTGATTGACAGCTATTTTGAGATCTACTCCTTCACTGACACAGTTCAATTTAATACCGTCGCACATTCTGCCGTGAAATCAAGAGAGAAACCACTACGAAATTACTCCTTCATTTCTTGCACTGTAAATAAAACACTCATTGTACTTCCTTGTTTCAATTTAACATAATTTCAGCGTTTTCTTGTTTCAGTTTCATAATTTAATCATTTCTTGTTCGAGTTTAATATCGTTTTGTAGATAGTTAAATCAATCAAACTGTCGGCTAGGTCGGAGTGAAAAGAGCATCTGTTGTTTAAAAAGGCTGAAGTCTGACACCCAAAACACAATGGGCCAAGGCAATCTAAGCAGAGAGGACACTGGTCCAGTCCCTGGAAAAGACGCCTACTTGGTACGATAAGGTCACTGAGCATTTTCTTAAAAAGGAACGGAGGGCCGAATGTATGTTTAAATAACTTAACAATTTTTAAAAAAATTTTTTTATGTAAGCTGATAATGAGCTTCCCCTGTCTGAAAGACGAGCAGCCGCCACTGGTTTTGAACTCAAAAATTGGACATGGATGCCCCCTCATGTCATATTTTCCACTGGAGAACTGGAAAAAATGTTGATACATGAGCTGCTGAGATGAAAATAACCTTTGAACTTTTCAACATGGTGAAGAGCAGCACATGACACATCACAAAAGATTTTAAAAAAAGCTTTATTTATTTATTTATTTTTTAAATCTATACAGTACCTTGTTAACCTACTGCGATCAGCCTCAACCTCTGAATATCTTTTTTTTTTTTTTTTATAAACCTGAGGCTGTAGTTCATGGCTCAAACCTATCATAAATATAGTCAGGAACTGAGTTATAAATTTTTCCTGTCAGAAATAATACATGATTCTATGACTGCATTTGCAGTGTTGGGAGTAAACATGTTACAAAAGTAATGCATTACAATAACAGATTACTTTTTGCTGTAACACAGTAGTATAAGGCATTACTAATCAGTTTTCAGTAATATTTTATACGGTACATGTTCAATAGCGCTTGCATGTCAACACACTTATCACCCATAATTTAATTGCTCAAATGAAAAACACAACAAAAACAGAAAAAAAACAGCACTACTAACAGCTCTACTGCACACATGCCATTTATGACGAGAGTCTGTTTGCAACTTAAAAGTAATACAGGACTCATGTAAGGAATTACTTTTAAATAACAGTAACAAGTAATCTGTAATACAGTTTGGAAATAACTTGCACAACACCTTGAATCTGTCAGTATAACAGAAAAGTTACAATGATGGATGTCACATTATTTAATAAAAAAAGAAAATGGAAAAAAAAAAAAAGCTTTAATTAATGTTCTCCTGCTGATGACTTTGATTATTTAGAACATACACAATCTGCAAAAAAAAAAAACCTCTTACTCAAGTTAATAAATCATGATAAATTGCGTCAGCTATTTGTCATTTCATCACAACAGAAGCACTTGAACACAACACACTTGTCATTTCAAATTCACAAGTGGAAAGGATCATATTCTCGATAGCACCTGAAGGCAGCATAAGTACAGTGAAAGTGTGGCCGTCATCATATCATACCTCAGTCAGAATTCAGTATTAGATGTTGAGGTTGTGTAGTTGTAACTTTGTCACTGTTTGGAACAGATGTATGCAGTCATCCTCAGCCTGCCTTATGACTCAACAACAGAACGGAAACTAACTCCACACAAACTCACACACACCTTCAGAATTCAGACGTGTATCAGTGTTGCGATCTATCTTAAAGCTGTAGTGGTTAAAAACAACAAGGCTTTTCTAGCATAGATGTAGTTGAGTTCGTGCCCTCACTCAGCTGGTTCATGTCCTATTTTTAATTATTCCTTACAGCTCAGATTCAGAACGCTGGAGACTCAAACAACATATCATCTCATATGTGAGAAACATGTTCCACTGCCCCGGTTAAAGATACTGCACTGTCATATCAGGATGACTTGACACAGAGCAGGTTTATAAAATCAAAGTTATAAAGTAAAAGTTATTTCAGTTAAACATGCTCATAATGTCCCAGCATTATTTGGGGTCACTGAGTACAGATTAAACAGAGAACGTTCGACACAGGGATAACATTCAAAACAGGTGGTGCCAGGCACAACAAACCCCACCCCTCGCATGTATTGTAGCTTATATTGTCATCGATCCAGCTGATGTCATCCTGTCTATGCATGCGCTGATGTTAGCATATCAATAGCCTCTATATATGTGCCAAGTTTGAAGTAAATTGAAACAAAATTGATGTTTTAATAGACATTTGAAATTCCGCCCATTATGAATAAATGGGAGAAAAAAAAGATTATACTAGTTCATAAAAAATTTAAACTTTAACCTACTTTTCCCAAAATGTAATGACATCTATTCTGGGTCACTGGCAATATATAAACTCAATTTGGTATGAATTCAACCAATAGTTTTGCTGCTAGAGTGTTAAACAAACATAGAAATAAACAAATAAGCAAACAAACGAAATCATAAACAGTACCCTTTGTCTCTCCTACAGGGGGCAGGGTAACAAGACCTTTCACATTCTAGAGGAGTGGTTCTTAACCTTGTTGGAGGTACTGAACCCCACCAGTTTCATATGCGTATTCATCGAACCCTTCTTTATTAAAAAATACAATATGATTTTTTTCAAATTCAAGACACAGGTATATGTTTTACTGGTGCACAAAATGAACCGTGCATTAACATCACTGTGCTCAAAGAACGAAACCAATACCGTGCATGAACTTACAACAAATTACATATCTTTTCACAAAGACATGACCTTTTTAATACAACCACACTGAAATGGTTTTAATTTTTAACCTTATGTATTCCAATAATGAACTTATTGTATTTATGCTATTTCTCATTTTTAACATTTTAACACACACCCATCACCTAATTTCCATCAGGCTACAATAATAATGAATATTTACTGCAAATCAGTGTGACTTCTGCTGTTGTGTATATGTATGTGTAGGCCGTCAGGTCAACCCGGTTTTCGTTTCATCTCGCTCCAAACTTTCCGAACCACGCAATTTTGACATAATAAAAAAAGATAATTGCATGTAGTGTATCAAAAAAAAAAGTTCTCGTTATACTCCTTCAGTATTTTTGTGATCGTTGTTTTATTACGGCACTAGCTTGGCTTTAGCGTAATATGATTTCTCCATCCGCGACGGTGCGTCGGTTGTCACATGATTGTAACTGACCAGTGCGGTGACCGAAAAATGTAAACAAACGCCACACATGGCTGCCTCTGTGGTTAACAGGAAGTAGTAAAAGTCATAACAACGATGTGGAAAATACTCCGATAATTCATCGTCAGACGAGTGGAAGAGATTATAAACACTTGTGGATGTGTTGTAGTGCTATAAGCAACAACAATACACTGCGTATATTGGATGTCAATCAGAGAAAGAGTCTCCGAAGTTATTTGTTTACATACACGGACCTAGCCCGACACACACACCCGACTAATGAGTCGAGTGTGTGTCTTGACCTCCGCCGAACCCCTGAGACTGACTCACCGAACCCCTAGGGTTCGATCGAACCCAGGTTAAGAACCACTGCTCTAGAGGCAAGAACCGCATCTGAGGACTTCCAAGTGTAATACCTCTGACAACCACTAGATGAAGCTTCAAAAGGCCCTGGGTGCCTTATGCCGCATTTCCACTAGGTGGTACTGGCTCAACTCGACTCAACTCGACTCATCTCGGCCTTTTTGCGTTTCCATTACAAAAAAGGACCTGGAATCTGGTACCTGGTACTAGTTTTTTGGTATCACCTCCACCGAGGTTCCAAGACGTACAGTGGAACCTCCCAGTGCAGATTTAATTGGCTCCATGTCCTTGCTTGTTTTGCAATTAACTCGTTTTGTGAATCAGTTTTCCCTATTGAAATTAACTGAAATATAATTAATCTGTTCCAGCCCCCCAAAACCACCCAAAAATCCTTTTTTAAGGGTTTTAAAAACAGGAAACTAACAATTATAAAAACAAACCGGTTTTATTAACTTATTACCTCCGCCAAGGAGGTTATGTTTTTGTCGGTGTTGGTTTGTCTGTCTGTCTGTTTGTATGTCTGTCCGTGTGCAAGATAACTCAAAAAGCTATGGATGGATTTGGATGAAAATTTCAGGAAATGTTGATATTGGCACAAGGCAAAAATGATTAAATTTTGGTGGTGATCGGGGGTGGGGGGGCCACTGATCTGCCTTGGCGGACGTCTGCACTCTACGAGTGCCTCTAGTTTACACTTTTAAGATGAGAATCTGTGAAGGAAGGAAAACAGTGGAGTGATGGGAGCCTGTTCAGTGAGTCTGCTTACATGCATACCAATGTTCCATTTTTTTTTTTTTTTTCCTAATTTGTCAAAAGGCAGTCTTGTGACTCAACCGTTAACATGGCCAGTGAAAATGAATCTTCCTCTAATATTCCTGTTTACATGCAGCTGCACATACCCCATTAAAAATAATAGTTTTTCAAAGTGAGTGGCAGGCATTCATTCCACTATGTTTCATCAAACATCTACAAAAGGGCTTTGAAATTCGCTCACATCCATAAACTTGCTGATGTTTAACTCTTTCCCCACCACTGACGAGATTTTTCGTCAGTCTGTGTTTTTACTGTTACAGTGTAGTTGGCGTTGTTGCGGATCATGTGAATTACTTTCCTTTGTCCAAAAACTAACAAAGAAGCAGCTTTTCCACAAAAACGAAGGACCAGTTAAGTTTTTGAACTTGAATCACCTGTATCCCATAGCAACGTCTACAGTACCAATCACTTTGAATGGGACAATGCAGATTCTGTGGGAAACACGCACAGTTTCAGAAGCATTAAAGATGATTATGGAGACAGACTGTGACAATTCAATGTATGATGAAACTTCAGAGGAGCGTTTTAGAGACAGTGACAGAGAAACAGGAGGTGAGGGAGATGGACAAGGAGATGAGGGAGACAGCGGCGGGGGGGGGGCAGAGGGACACAGAGATAATCACAGACTGGAGGGAGATACAGGAAGGTTCAAGGTTACTTTATTTATACCCGTGGGTAGATTTGTTTTGCAGACAGGGATTGCAACACACATTGAACCTGTTAGGCAGGTACTTGATAAAGTGTCAAGACAAAAAGTGCTCAGTGTTCCACCATTCGTCAGTATAGCAGCATGGATAAGTGAGAGGATAAAATAAATAAATAAGATCAAATAAATAAAAACAAGATGCAATAAAACACAATAAAAACCTCAAGAAGATAAAAACAGTCTCTGGGATAAAAACCAGGGTAAGAAAACAAAATTTAAAAATTAGAAGTCACAATAATAATAAATAGAGCAAAGAAATAAGATAAATAACTATAATAAGTAAATAAAGTGCAATGTCACTATTTCTTATTGAGCTCAGCGACAGCGAGAGGAACAAAGCTGTTTTTCTAACGCTGTGTCCTGCACCTTGGGACTAAAAACCTCTGTCCAGAGTAAAGGAGCTGAAATTCACCCCATAAATGATGGGAGTCATCCTACCGATATAATGCATGTTTCAGCCCTGCCCCGTGTCCATCCCATCGATGTCTGTCCCATCGATGTCCATACAATCGATGTCCGTCCCATTGATGTTGCAGCACAGGAGGGCGTTTGTACAGGTTTTCCTCAACCTTCGCAGGCCCAATTGCCGCCAAACTCGCCAAATGAATAGAAACCTTACCTGACTATCTACTAGGCACACTTTTACAGTATGTCCGTATTCAAATGTTGTGAGGTATGCTGGGTGATTTTAACAGAGTCCCAGCTCACTGCAGACCAGGTCCCAGCTCACCTCGGATCGGCTGCTGGGCAATTTTAACAGGGTCCCAGCTCACCACAGACCGGCTCCCAGCTCACCTCGGACCGGGTCCCTGCTAATCTCAGAACGGCTCCCAGCTCACCACAGACCGGCTTCCAGCTAACCTCGGACCGGGTCTGAACTCACCACATACCTTCACACACCTGATCGCCACCAAACTCGCCAAATGAATACAAACATTATCTGACTATCTACTAGGCACAATTTCATGTCCGTATTCAAATGTTGTGAGGTATGCTGGGCGCTTTTAGCCTCTCATGCTATCATACAATGGCACCACGGGTACAAAGTCGCTAGTTTACCTAATGGAAAAACGACAATCGCCAAAAGTCTCACTTTTCAATTAAAAGTTTTTGTGCTGGCAAGAGGTGGTTTTTCGGGCGTAGCGCTAATGGTATATCATGCAAAACTGCAATGGAAAGACCTTTTTTCACAACTAGTCAGGTGAATTAAAAAAACAGATGTTAAGGTACGTTACAACAATGGAAGAAGAAGAAACATGTGTGGACACACCAGGAAACCCGATCATTTTTTAATTTAGTACAAGATAGAGGGGTAATATATACTTATAATGAATATATCTGTAAATCAACACCATATTTACATTCGTTGCCATGTTTATGGAATGACTTCTTGTGTCATCTTGCGATAATAAAGAAACAAATCACTGTATTTGTGATTTAATGGAAAAACCGACATTACGCACTTCTGTTTTTTCGACATTTAGTAAATATCAGTAAAGATTTGCGCACATGTCCAGTGGAAAAGCGACTACTGTTTCTGTGAATAAAATCAAATCTTAATTCAATACAATAGTATCTGGGCTCTCAGGTGAAGCTACGAATATCTAACTATAAATAAGAAATTATGAGATGTAGAAACAATACAACCTGATTTCAAATAACAGGGCGTACTATTTAGCCTAGCCTACTAGCTGGTTATTTTTATGTTGGCCCCAGAGGTTTCAGTGATCAGTGTTTATTTTTCTATGAACTGAACTGAACACATTTATAACTAAAGAACTTGAACCAGTTCAGACTTTTTGTGAGACTCTGAGCATTTTAGATCCAGATAAAATCTTAGTAATATGGGATTACTGCCAGAAATCGTGAGGTTCTGGGATGTGCGCAAGAAAATGTGACATATCGCCATCGTAACAACAGACTCTTCCGATTTAATGTTAATTTACTGAGTCTTTATCTATGTGGGGTGAAACTGTGGAACAGTCTGGAGCTTCACCACAAGCAGTGCCAAAATGTCCACAGTTTTAAAGCACTTCACAAACGGGTGGTCTGGTCACAGTACAGGGAGGGCGGGGCTTATTGTTAATAGCTGGGCCATTCCATCCTTGGCTCTTTCTTACCTTTGTTGGTATGTGTGTAACCGGTGATGTCGGACTCTGCGTTGTGTTTTTTAAGGACAAGACCCGCATGTATGACTTTGGAGGCAGTCTCCGTTTATTGTTTTTTTTTCTGTTCCTGACAAAAGTGACAGAAAACACAAAAACCTTTGGTCAGCGACCCCTGTAAAACATGCCCCTCTCCCATAGAGATCCAGAACAAAAGGGCTATACATTAAATTATAAAAACAAAATACAGCATACCTGACAAAAGTGACATAAACATAAAAACCTCCGGTCAGCGACCCCCGTAAAACATGCCCCTGCACAAACCAAATGATACAAAAATGTGTTTCAGCACATCATAAGCACACCTCATACAGTTTGAACTAGCCAGTTCATTTAAAATTAAATTAGTAGAGACTAACCCAAAAATCATCTCAGACTGTACGGCTGCTTACCTCTTCCATAGAGATCTGGAACAAAAGAGAAGAGGTAAAGACGCGAAACTTTAGTTATAGCGCGTAGTGTCACACTGTAAATTACTCGCTGGGGAACAGAATCAAATTAAAAGTTCCACATACTGACTCGGAGGCCCATAATGTCAGGTATTAACCCAAAGAAATGAAAATAAAATGAACAGATTTTGTGTAATTCTAACAAACAATACTCAATATCATCTACACACCCACATTGCTGTGAAATAATTGACCCTGTTACATGTGCTTGTCGTTGTTTACCATGTTGGTATGTTCCACTTCCATTACCATTGTTGGTAAGTGATTATTGTTGAAATATATTGTATTATAAATTATGCAGACTATCATTTAGATTATATACTAAGTGTAATATACTTCAGTTTTCCTAATCTGTTTACTATCGGTGATTTACATTATTAGGACTCTAAACAGATGTTACTATATCATTAAGGAAGCAAAAGTAATGTGTTATGTTGTAGAAAGGTGAGATGGGGGTGGGATTTAAGAAGTTTTCTTCTTCCCACATCTTCTTGAGCAGTACATATTGAATTTATTTTGTTATTACTGGTGTACATGGCAATTGCTATTTTGTCTTGATCATCTTTATTTATTAATGTATTTGCTCGGATATTAGTTCCTTGTACACAAAAAAATGTTACATTTTTTCCTCTGCTCAAAACAAATGAAGGAATGAATGATTCTTTCTCTTTTGTTTACATAGGTCTATCTGTTCATTTCCAATAAACAGCAATAATATTTAGTGAATTATGCTGTGTTCCAGGCCACCCGTAACTCGTGTTTTTCCAACCTTCTACTGGTGAAGATGCACTGGAATAGCAGTCAAACCTGTAACTTCCTACCCGTGAACTCGTACTAGATCGATGTTCTCCCAGTTCCGAGTTCTGACGTCACGCAGCAGTGGCAGCCCCCATGGATGCGGCGTTTTTGCAGACTTTGATTGTTTATTAAAACAAGGTATTGCTCTAACGTTATTTATCTGCAAATCTTCTGCATAATCTGCAGCTACTCTAGCATTAGCTAGTTTTCAGTCCATGGAGTGCAAGAATACATTTAACCCATTAAGACCCAAACAGCCACTGATGACCAAAACCATCTACTGATCTAAACTGTTTAATACCTGTTGATCCACTAATCCTATCAATACATGTAAATGATTGGGGTAAAATACAATTTGTCATCTTTTCATGGTCATCAGATATGACCCATTTGGACGTTCAGAGGCTCCGTAGTGAACGTGGAAACCATTATCTTCTACAACATTGATTCAGCAGTGAAACCCATGGAGATGGATCGATGACAGTGGATGGACACACTTGGAATATGTGCAGTTACTGATATATTTGTTGAAAATATCACTTTTTCTTCAGTTTTCTCTGTTTCTGATTTAATATCCTTCGAATTTACTCTGAACTTTAATGAACATCAACATGATCAGCGGATTAAATATAAGAAAATACCTAATTTACACTGAAAAAACACTAAATACAGAGGATAATATTATAATAAATGGTGATAAATCACTTAAGAAACATTAAATAGAGAAAAAAAATTATTTGGGAACTGACACCAAAGTAGCGTTGGGTCTTTATGGGTTAAACAGCTTCTCTTGCCTTATATATATATATATATATATATATATATATATATATAATTTTTTTTTTTAGTTTTTACTCCTCTGTTTCCCTCAAATAACCAAGGAGCGAGCACCTTTGGCAATAGAAATGATTGTAAATGAACATAACGTACGGTCCGATATGCTACTTTGTTTACATCTAGCTATCACACTTCCTTGCACACAGGCAGTTTACTGTGACTTGCCTGGAACATTACAAAGTCGTGAGTTGTGATTTGAAGTCGTGACTTGCGGGCTCAAAAAACGGCCTGGAACGCAGCATTAGTCTATATTGTTTAGACTACTGGCTGGAGGGTGGGGATGCGTGCAAATCTGTGGACCTGCACGGAGTTTCCTGGCCAACTATCAGTCAGTCTCAGGAGGGCTTATATACAGAGCTTATATTTGAATCTGGGGGTCCGTGTGTGGACCACAGCTGATGCCTGTCACTGACTTACATTGGTGTCACTTCTGTGGGCCCATCATGGAGTTTTTAGCGATTCCATAATGTAGTCACAGATTTTCATTTGAAGATCCGTGGTCATTACATGGAATTCTGATCATTCTGCCAACAGAAGTGGGTGGTATTTCCACTGGAGGAGAACTCAACTAAAGCAATCAAAGTCCATATATGACTTCCTGTCAGTGCTCAGTAGTAACTATATTGATACCTGTAACCATTTTCATGTTATAAACCATCAAAATATGGACCATTATAAGTAAAGGCACATTTTTATTGTTTCAAAAATTCATAAAAAAATCAAAATTTCTCAAAACTATGAATAAACTTTGTAGACATTGTCCCATGACAGCTACATACAATAAAAAAGAATAAATAAGTAAATAAATCCAAACAGCAGTTTTATGGGAGAAGATGTTTGAAGAAATTGCAAATGAAGATGACGACAACAAAGACGACAGCAGCAGACACAGCGCCTTCACAGTAGCTCATGGCCTATGAGTTAAAACACAGAAGTTCCTTTAATAAACCCATACACACATATACAGCGGTACCCACCAGCCTGGACCAGGCCTTTGATTATTCTGCAGCTGTTGATGACTACAGAACCACCACGGTTCAACTCAAAGCCTTCAAACCCTTTTTCACCTGCTCAGGCACATCGGAAAAGTGGTTTGTGATGATAAATAATATTTACATAGTGTGTGATTGTTCAAGTATCTCCAGCTGAAGCTGAGCGTCTTTGGAAATCAACATATGGTCACTTTAAAGGAGAGTTTGAAAAAAAAAAAAGATTCATAAAATTCCACTTGTGAATAGTTACTGTTTTGGAAAAAAAGGGAGAAAGCACCACAAGAGGAAGAAGAAGAAAAGAAAAATAAGTCATTTTTCTTTTCTTTTCCGTTCTCACTTCCACATCCTGAAGTGTCATGTCCTCTTTTATGCTTTCACCAGATGTCTGGAGTATGACTTTTTTTCTAATTTCAGATCCTTTTTTTGTGCTTTGAAAATGTGTCAAGTATTTAATGAGCCTGTAATACAAAGAAGGAAAAAAAAACAAATGAAAAAGTTGAAAGTATATTTTACTATATATGTTTACTTCAGAGTTCTAGAATATATTACTGTGTTACTGCAGCAGTAATGTTGAGGAGCTGCATCCAGATGCACTTGTCAACAGAGGGATTGAAAGAAATACCTGATATGTTTATAACTGCGAAGAGTTAAGTATGGAAATATGGAATACTTTATGGACATGGGTACCTGACTCTGGCAAAAATATCTATACATTCAAGAAAATATAGGTTATGGAAAAAAACTACAAAATGTCTACATTTGGTCTCCTTTATCATAGCTGACAGTTTATAGTATAGAATCCAAAATGGGCCATAAACCATCAGAATGAAATAGTATAAATGACAATAATATGATAAATGACTTCATTTTTAATTCCAATAGTAGAATAGTTTTCTGTGGAAGAGTTTGTAAATATTGACTTGTATGTGAAATGCAGAGGCCTTATAGAAAATGATCCACTGCTGCAGAGTGAATGACCAGACGGTACAGAAAGTAATTAAAAGGACTTCAACGTAATGCAAAATAAATAAACATAAACTTTACAGTTGAACAAATCTACTGCATGCTTTTAAAATTTATTAATCATTTTAAATATATCTTTGAGTTGCTCATCTTGACAATACTTGTCATTGATTGATTTTTCACAGATATTTGAATTTCAGTGAAACTTCTGTTGAACTTTTACCTCAAACTAAAAACAAATCATCTCATGGAATAACTCAGTTCATCTTTTCAGTTGGGTTGTTTACACAAATGAGTCAAGTTTTCTGTTTTGTAAAAGCATCAGTAGTGAAACAGAACAAAGTACTTAACTGTCATACGTAACTAACATAACTGTAACATAACTATCGTATATTTTTGAGTTATGTGAGTATTTTCATTGTATGTAACTATATAGTTACTCTGTTACTCTACTTTTTAGTCAGACATTATACTTTTCAAAGTGACTTTTCGACTACAGTTTTTCATCCTGTCTCTAACACATCTCCAAATGAACTGAATCTAAATGATGTATTCCAACCTGTGAGGGCTTTTACCACAGAACATTTTACAAACAGTATCATGTTAGGACACAATTGTTGTTAAATGTTGGAAGAGGTTTTCCAACGATTACAATAGCATTAAAAGCTTCCTTACTCACCAGTTTACACTTAAACACTAAATGAACAGTTTCTAAACCTACGGTTTGTGGTGGACGCCTTGAGGGAGATTGCAGCACTAGAAAAGAAAAAAAGGTTTTGTTTGACATTCATGGACCATGTAAACCTGGAGATCTGATTAATAGACAAATAGACCCCTTTACATGTTCATATACAAACCTGCTTTACTCTTTCAACTTCCAAAACAGATCAATAACCACGATTGTGGATTTCATTGTAATAAATAGTACATTTTTTTCAAATTGTATTATTTTTGTGTATTTTTGGGTCCAATATGTTAATAAAATAAGAAAAAGTGTAAAAGAATTATCAGCTCATATAAGTGAAATACAGCTGATAGAAGTATAACAAACATGCGTGTGATTAACATGTTTTATGTGTTCTATAAAGGTCACATCAGGAGTATGGACAGACCCCTAAGGGTTAAACACTACCTTCCACTATGAACCATTAGATCAGTGGGTACAATCCACTCATGAAATGACATGTTCTAGAAAACCAACCAAACCTCCATATCAGTTCTTCTACAAAAACAGGAGAAAAAGATGAAGTTTATGCAGTTTCAGGTTCCAGAGGGGTTATTTTGGCTTTTTTATCGGAGGGTGTGGTCCGGGGTCCGGGGTCTGGTCCTGCTCTCCCTCACAGGTCCATTGTTGATGCCTCTTCCAGTGTCGTCTACACCCACATCTACAAACATCAAAACAGAGTCATTTCACACTGTTCGATGTAGGACAGTGATTTCATGATGTGTTTTTGTAAATGTGGGTCCTGAGGAGACAGGAAGTGGATTTGTACCGACCTCTGGATCTACTGGTTCTGTTGGAAAACGACCTCTGATGGATGGACAGCTCTACAGACAGGCCTCCTCCTTCAGAGGATCTGCATCGCTGGGTCGGCTGGTGGTCTGTCCTGGGTCCCCTGGGTACGGGGGCTTCTACTCTGCTGACTTGTGGATCCTTTGGTGAATTTTCCAGAACACAAATATCTCCACAATACTCAGTTACCGTTCAACATGTCAATGATACCGATCACAATGAGCAGTAACAGCATCAGATAAAGGTCTGGGTAGTCTCTAATGGTCTCTGCACCCGTCTCCATCTCCTTTCACACACACACATATTGGCTTTCTGTACTACATTATACCCTAGGCTGGGGCGGCCATGGCTCAGATGGTAGAGCGGGTTGGCGGTTCTCATCCCGCTCTGTCCATGTGCTGTTTTGTCCTTGGGCAAGACACTTTACCCTCCTTGCCTCCAGTGCTGCTACTCACACTGGTGTATGAATGCATGTGAATGTTCGGTGGTGGTGGGAGGGGCCGTAGGCACAGATTGGCAGCCACGCTTCCATCAGTCTGCCCCAGAGCAGCTGTGGATACAGATGTAGTTTACCACCACCAGAGGGAGAATGTGAGGGTGAATGAATAATGGATCCACTGTGTGCACGTTGAGTATGCATTCATAGAAAAGCGCTACATAATTCTAATCCATTATTGTTATTATTATTATTATTATTATTATCTGTAAACTTAAACATCTAGAATATTTTTTTGGGAATTTGACTTTCCTTGCTTGTACATGGAGTCTCATAACTACATGGTTCATTGACCATCTGTGAAACAGCAGATTTTCAGAAGGATAAGTTATTATGTACTTGTAGTATTTGTACTGTTTTGAACTCTCGGCATACACAGGCCCACCTTGCATTGGTTTCCTCCAGGTGCCACTGCTGGGAATAGACACTACCAGTCCAAAGTTTGGACACACCTTCACATTTAAATGGCATGAGCTGGACCACAGATGGACAACAAGTGCTCAGCATCACTGGGAACTCCTTCAAGACTGTTGGAAAACATTTCAGGTGACTACCTCATGAAGCTCATGGAGAGAATGTCAACAATGTGCAAAACAGTAATAAAAGCAAAATGTGGCTATTTTAAAAAATATAAAATATAAAACATGTTTTGAGTTGCGTAGTTAAAAAAAAGTGTGACATAATTCCATATGCGTTCATTCATAGTTTTGATGCCTTTAGGGAGAATCTACAAAGTAAATAGTCATGAAAATAAAGAAAAACCAAGTCAGTCCAAACTTTTGACTGGTAGTGTATGGTGGAAGAAATCGGGTGAGTTTTTTGCACGTCACTTAGAGTGTTTTTTTTTTTTTTTCAATGGACCACTTTGTGTGTATCTCCTGAAAATAGGACACGGTCTACAAAAGTGAAGTTGAATGTACGAGCTCTCAGGTGTTCACTGTGGGGCAGTTTTCATGCTCAGTTTACTCGTCTTCCTTTGAAAGTACTTGGGCCCAGTTTCATCATAACAACTCTTGTAATTTTAGTACCTGCACGTTATTTGAGCCCTATATTGTCAATAAATGCAAGTTTATTTTCTCTTTGCGCTGATTTTAATAAATGATTTTTACAATAACCCTTAATGACTTTGACATGTGCATCTACATACACACACACACACTGTATTTGCAACTGCCAGTAGAAGACCATACCAGTCCCCCTGGTCACACCCCTGGATGCTAATCAGTTCTTCCAAGTGTAACTCAGTTTATCTTCAATATTTTGAGTTTTATTAAATAATCTGACAAGGTTTACATCAGTTTTTCCATCACTTCTATCCCTGCTTTAAGTGTTACTTAATTGAATTGACTAATTTACTTAAGTTTTTCTTCAATATCAGCCTTGGCTTTATCTAAAACCTGTGCGATTATTAAATAAATCTTAGTTTTTCCATCAGTTTTACTCCTCTTTTGACTATTATTTAGATGAATTGAGTGATTTGAGATGAGTTTTGCTTTGGCACTACCTCCCTGGAAAATCACACAAGAACTTCAGACTGAAGCCACATCAGAAACAGAGAACACACATCTGACAGAACGCAGTCACAGCAGGGCAGACGACTAAATGTTTGACTCGTTCAAAATAGATTAAACTTTAATAAAGTAAAACCATTCCACAATAACCCGCCAAGTGTTTATTTGCACTATACTTTAATTTAATGTGTCATAAATTTCAATAAAAACTGTACAAACTGACTAAAACCTGTTGTGTTAGATCTGCTGGATCCCAGTTTTGCACATTGTACTCCAATGTGGTTTTTAGGGATTAAAAATGTGCAGTTTCTGATGTTGGGTTTGGATCTGGATCCTACTAAACTTAATTTATAAAAGGAAAACACAAAGAAGCATATCCATGGGTTTGGACTTTAACATGTCCCTAAACAATAAAATAAGTCACAAGATGAAGAGGAAAACATCGGTTTGACACTGAGGATACGTAGGGCCTGATTTACTAACACTGCAGATAACGGACACAAATTTGCTTGCTCCCACTAAAAAATGCATGTGCTATTGATTTGCATGTCATGGGTGATCAACTATGACTGCCTGCACAAATGACAACAGGTGGAAAGTCCTGAGACCGCCCTATTTAAATGGGGACTTTGCATGTGCTACTGGTTGTTGTCATGGAGACAATACGCTGGAAAAACTGTTGTGGAATGTGCCAGCACTAATGGTAACAGTGACTGGAATGATCCAGACGCACAGAAATGTAACGTTGGAGGAGTTTTGTCATAGAAGGCACTGCATGACTCCTCCTTGTGGCTGGGCCCAAATCATCCCCTCGTTCATTGCTGGGGAGGCCATACGTCTCATTTATTTTTTCTTTCTTCCGTCATTCCAAAAATGTTGATGCGAGTAGAAAAGACTTGTTCTGTCTTTGGTTGTGCCTATGCCGCCTCCTCGCCACAACTGCAGCCAGTTTTTCACAAAGCTGTGCCAGTTCAAACCTGCCTTTTAGACGTACAAAATATAGATGTAAAATCAGCCAACGCACTCAGTTTCAGGTTTAAGTCACATTTCGCACTAAATAATTATTAGCATTTACTCCTACCAATAATTTTGCGTGTTCTTGCAGAAACACCCATATGCATTAAACACGCTAAATGGGCTGCACGACCAATTTTGTCCATTTGAGAGATGCAACCCTCAGTGTGTCCTGTTAGATAAGTTTCAAAGTGTTTTTGCGTACACAGTCAAGTTCCGACACGTTTTCACACACGCAAACCTTTAGTAAATCAGGCCCTTACAATCCAGTGTACAATCAAATTATCCACTAAAATGGTGTGACCTAGTGGTGAAAACTTGAATGAATGTTTGACCATAGAGACATTTATTGGAATATTAGCTTTCATTACATACATTGCTTATTAAGGCTGTATTATTTGGCTGTACAATATACTGTAATTTATAACTGAACTCTGTGTTAAAATGGAAAAAGATCCAATAAAAACTGAGACTATTTTGTTCACCAGCTAAACGCACTGGACGCACACACTAGGACTACAAAAACACAGGACGCATACAGTAAAGGAATTCATCAACTTTTACATTGCTTTTCTTATTTAAAAAAAAATCAGTTTTTTCAAAGAAGCTAAAATAAAAACCTAACTCCCTATAAAACTATATCAATATACAGGGTGTCCACAAAGTCTCTTTACAATTTAAACAAATATTAATCAGATTTCTTCTGTGTTCTCAGTGGTTATCAAAGTTTATAATCACATTACATCTGTGTATTTCAGGTACAGGTTCTGCCAAATAAACCCCAACACGGCGACTCCTCAAGAAAAGGCACTATGTGTATCCTGGTTTATCAAAACTAAATCGCATATGCAGCCTGTACGAATGTGAGGGATTATGTGTAATCAAATCATTGGTCCATTTTTCAACGAGATAATTAATTCCTGCAAATGTTGACCTTTGACCTTTTGACTGAATATGTGTCACCACAACTGGATGACCTTCAACCAACCATCATTTTCCAAGTAGATGGTGCACCACCACACTGGGGACTGCATGTTGGTGGGTTCCGAAATCTAACATTTGCACACTGCTGGATTGGAAGGGATGGTCCAATTCCCTGGACACCTGGTTCACCAGATATCACTGCCCTGGATTTCTGTCTGTGGGGTTATGTTAAAGATATACTGTATCAAACAAAGATATGGGACATCAGCGACCTGAAGTAAAAGATCACTGATGTCATTAACACCATTAATGAGTCTGTGATACAGACAACATGGAAACAAATCCAGTACCATCCGGATGTGGTTCATGGAACTAATTGTGTCCATATAGAGGTGGATTAAATGAGGAAAGAACATCTCAATATCTACTTTACATTTTGTGATAATTTCTACAGATTTGTCTTTTCATTTGCTTTCGTACTAAATTTGTTAAATTGTAAAGAGACTTTAAGGACAGCCTGTACTTTAGCAACAAGAAACTACTGTAAATGTTTTTTCTTCTTTTCTTTTTTTTACAAAACTATTCAACACATTCTGTACAATCTAAGGCACTTGTGGCAGCCATAAAATTTTAGACATGAAAAGGTACATAACTTTAATCCATGCACCTCATGTCATATAAAGTATCAACACACATTCAGTTAAAATCATGCGTTATAAAAAGCACTCCACAGCAAATCAGCAGTGTGGCCACTATGTACAGTCTGGAAAATTAACTGGTTATTTGGGGTTTTCTGGTGAGTCGCAGCTGCACGATTGGACAGGATCCTCAGCTTGGGTTTGGCTTTTACACCACCAGACTCTCCCGACTGACCGCTCCATTCTGTAAAAGAACAAAATAGACATTTTACTGAAGGATGAAAACATCTCTTCTAATATCTCATTACCTTATACATGAGGAGATCCATTTATAGTCAACACAGAAATGTAAAGAAACTCCACAACAGGACAGAGATAGAGACAGGATGGCAGTTTACTCTCACTTATCATCAACTAGAGACTCTTTTTTTTTTCTTTTTTTTAAAGAGTAATTTCACTCAGATTCATAGATTTCTATATTTGGGCTGAACGATATGGACAAAATTTCATATCTCAATATTTATGCCAGATATCTCGATATTGATACAATAGGATATGACTACGGGTTCGGTGAAAACCAAGCATTTTTCAGAAAAATACAAACATCATAATACAAAAGAATGTGGAAAGTGCAGTTTTATTTATAAGAACTCACTGCCAGTCATCAACGTTAACATAAAGTACGAATAAATGAAATTTGTTGTGACTTCCAGAGCTGTACATGCAGGGCGAACACGGGGGAAATCTATATCGTTTATATCGTTGCTTTTTCGATATTAATATCTTGAATGTTCATATCTAGATATCAATACGATAACGATACATCTTTCAGCCCTATTCCATATCACAAAAAAGATAAAAATCAACGGCAGTCCCTTTTCCATTGAACTTCTGCACAAAACTTTACCGATATTTACTAAATGTCGAAAAAGCAGAAGTGCAGAACGTCGGTTTATACCATTAAATCACAAATGCAATGATTTGTTTATTACTGCGAAATGACACGAGAAGTCATGCCATAAACATGCCGACGAAGGCAGATATCCTGCTGATTTACAGATATATTCATTATTATTATATATTACCCCTCTCTCTCGTACTAAATTAAAAAATTGTTCAGTTTACTATAGGGATGTAATGATAACCGGTATAATGATAAACCGCAGTAAAATTTCCGACGGTTAGTATTACCGTTTAGATTGCAATTATCATAATAACCATGTTCGATTACCGCACCTAGAAAACTCACGGTACTGTTCAGTTCCTTAAGAAGCAGCGGCACTCCAGGTGTGTGTGCGCAGTTTGTAATGTTCGGCCTCTGAAAACATGGTGGAAGGCACCTGCACGGACAGAGCTCCAAAGATTCGGGGATAGGGGCTCCCGCACGGACACGGTCTGTCGGAGCGCATGCACGGACCCAGTCCATCTGACTGCGGGTCTGTTGGAGCGCGCGCACACGGACCTGGTTCGTCCAACTGTGGGTCGGTCCGAACAAGCACGCGTATGGACTCAGTCCATTCTAGCAAGTGAGGGCACAGACCCGGTCCATGCTAGTGTGAACCCCTCCCCGGCCCCCAATGATTCAGTCCACACTCAACATTGAAACCGTCTGAATATAGATACTGAGGACAAACTCATTCCAGTTCAAATGAGCCCAAATGAGTGAACTTCAACTGTACAAAGACACATGATGTGTGTAAAAACCAAAGGAGAGGAGGCATAATGAACTGAAGGACATTCAACAGTAAATCCACTGACTGACCTCCAGAGGAACTGGACCATATGACACTGTTGTGGTTGATCTGTCACTGACCAGGAGTGAACCACTGACCAGTCTGGATCAGATCAGCCTAACATGTTTTAAAATCCTCATTTTTTCAGAATATTTACATTTGTTCATGAAACAGTTCAGGAAAACATGACTGTGTTTCACTTTCTGTTTGTGTGCGTACAATAGTGTATATGTGTGACACTGTGAATGATTTGATCTGGAAAATGTTCAAACAAACTCCACTATGACCTGTCCAACTACTTTTTTTCACACTCAAAAACACCTCAGGAATCAATAGGAGAATTGATAAGGAATTAGATTGATAAGCAAAACTGATAATGGCATTGATACTGATCAAATCCTATCAGTTCCACCCCTGGTGCGGATATTTCTTGTGTCCGTAAGGTGCCAGCTTTAATGCACATTTGTATGCTTGTTGTTTACATGTTATTACTTGAATGTTTCTGCAACAGAAAGTACATTGTGCATGTTACTTTATTAGTTTTTTTTTTTTTTTTCAAAATACAACTTGGTTATACTATTTCAGTGTGTGTATTTGTACTTTTTGAACATTTTGAACACATTTCAACAATACCGCAATAATAATGATAACCATGATAATTTTGGTCACAATAACCGTGATATGAAATTTTCATTTCGTTACATCCCTAGTTTACTGGTGTGTCCACACATACCACGATATGTGTCTTTTAAAACTCGTCTTCTTTGCTTGTTGTAACATCTGTCAACATCCAGGTTTTTTTATTCATGTGACTCTAGTTGCGGAAAAAGGTCTTCCCATTGCAGTTTTGCATGATATATGCAAAACTACGCCCGAAAAGCCACCTCTTGCCAACGCAAAAACTTTTCATCGAAAAACGAGAGTTTGGGCAAAATTGTCCTTTTTACCATTAGGAAAATTTTTATGCGCAAGTTATGTTCGCGTAATTTGAGGGTCAATGGAAAAGCAACTAGTGTCAGTAAATGTTCCTCACACCATCTGCTACTTCATTTTCTCTTAATTGGACATTAACAGGGTCTTGAGACCCCAGAATGCATTTTTGTCCTCTGTAGGGGACAACAGTTTAACAGCTTTACTTAAAAAAAGAAAAGAACAGAAAAGAAAAGAAAAGAAAAGAAATGCTGTCCATTGCAAAGGACATTCAATCAATAAATAAAGTATCTGAAATAAATGTTGCATTATGCTGTTTCTAATCAAGACAATTATTTAAGGTAAAAAAAGCCAAAACTTTTACTTTCCTGTGTTTCAGGAGATTAACATAGAATATGAAAACAGACTTTTTTATTCATTACAACTTTGCTATTGATTATTTTGAGAATCGCAAATCAGACAGAATGAAAACTTCAGGCTTCGAATCCAGTGTTTGAAATTATGTGTTTGACCCCTCAGTCAGATGAGAATCCTCAAGTCTAATGAGGTTTTTTTTTTTTTTTTGTCTTATAAATCCTCAATATGTTGTCATTTTGATTTGATTTTAAATTCATTTTCTGATTTTCACATATGGAAAAAAATTAATTATTCAAAATAAACGAAGTCGCCCTCTATTGTCAACTGACGTTAAACATTTAAATCTGTGAAAATCTACAATGTGTCTTTTTTATAATTATTTTAATGATAATAGTCAATATTGTGTGAGAATGTGAAGTTTTAAGTCAAGTACGATTAAACCTGATCAAAATGAGCCTGTTTACAAAACTACAAGAATCTGATAACTGGGAGTAATCAGATAATTGTAGTAATCAGATCTGACATATTTACATGCACTTAAAAAATGCGATAATCGCAAACCCTGATATAGATGTTCCAGTCCATTATTGGATTACTTACGAACGTAGTGATGATAGACTTAAACTTCCTGTTATGTCTTTCAATTATGTTTGACTACTTAACTTCTGTTTTCTATGATTTTAGTTGTTGCTACACATGTGCAGACGTAAAAGAACTAAATAAATCAGATTAACCTGTAGACAGGTACGAAGACATCGGGGTATTAAGGAGAAATTCAGGTGTGTTAATCTGATTTCTCAGAAGTTATCTGATAAAACATATCAGATGACACTGTTTAACTGGTCACTTAAATTATTTGATAACTCCAGAAATCGGATACTGATTGGAATATTAGTGTGAAAGTAAACAGGCTCTATGTGACCCCTACCACAACCAAACAAAGATCCACAGATACTTGTAGAAAACCCAATCTGTGTTCCTTCTTAGATCTTTCAGGACGTTCTGATCTGTATAATCAGGAGTGTGTCCACTTATTTTGCTGACCTGTTGTGGGCGGGGGCTCTGGTTGGGGTCTGTGACTCACCTTACGGAGGTTGCTTTTCTTTGACGACGACACACTTTCATCTTCACTGTATGGTGGAGGTGGAGGCGGTGGGTAGTCATCGCGACGGCCGGGGTATCCGGAGGGCGGGCTGTTAGGAAGGGGTGGGGGTCCACGTCCGCGTCCCCGGTCTGAGCGCTCGCTCTCGCTGTCCAGGTGTTCGCGGCTGCGGGCCCTCTGCTGCTCGCCCATCCTCTTCCGCTCCATGGCCTCCCGCAGAAAGCTGTCGTCGTAATCGTTTCGGCCGCTTTTGGCGCCCCCAGCGTACCGCCGATCCCTCTCCAGGTCCATCAGGTCATCACGACTGCGGCTGCGCTTCCCCGCCATGCCGCCATAGGCCCCTCCTCCTCCTCCTCTGCGATCATCAGGAGAGTAGTCACGGCGTCGGCGGTCATCAAAGTCTCGATCGTAGCCACTGCGAGCACTGCTGCTCCACTCATCATCAGAGCTAAAACGAGAAAGAGCCATACATTTAAAGGAGAAACATACAAAATGAGGCTCCGCCTTCAATATATATGAGTATATTTATAGCAAATCCATAATGATAAGACATTTGAGCCCTGATTGGTCAAAACTATTACCCAACTTCAAATGGATTTGCTACGTCAGGTTGTGTTAGCTGCTCAGTAAGAATCAGCAGCTGAATTAGAATAGAATAGAATAGAATAGAATAGAATAGAATAGAATAGAATAGAATAGACTTTATTGTCATTGTGTGTCCAATGAAATTAAGAGTGCTACTCCAGTCTGTGCCACAATATTATATTAGAAACACTTAACGTGCCCACACTTGAAAACCCTCAGCCTTCAGTCCACACCAAAGTTTTTGCACATACAGATGGACAGACAGATGGACAGATGATGAACTGATGACAATACCCTGCAACGAGGGCCGAGAGTAAAAAAAAAAAAAATAAAAAAATTTAAAAAAGCCAGAAAATAAGAACAGAGTAAATATAAATTACCAAAAAACTAAAAAGTAAAATAAGAAAATAGAATATAAATTTTAACAGAAGTAAAATAAGAATAGAACTAAAAGTAGAATAAAATAAAATAGACATAAAATATGACACAATATTTATAATATTGACAGCATTAACAGTATGTATATCTACCAAAGTCTATTAAAAAATAGAGCCTTTGTATTTGAATATTGAATAAATACTGCATGGTTATTGTAAGAACAGAGGATTATTGCATGACTTACTGCACACAATTCAACTTTGACAGGGCTATTGCACATTATTGGAAGTGACTGCATGAGGATACACTGAGGGAAGTGACTGTACATAAAGAACACCAGAGTTGTTACTATTTCCTGTTCAGTGTGGTGACAGCTCTTGGGAAGAAACTGTCTCTGAATCTATTTGTCCTTGTTGTGAGGACAACAGGTCAAACAGATGGTGACATATGGGACATGTCTTTGATGATGTTAGTCACTTACATTACACATTTGTACTTTGCATAAATAATTCCTGAAAAAATTATTTCCATTTCAGCTGTTTCTTCAATACAGGAGAAAAAAAAATCTTTTCTTCACACTTTTTGACTTCATTAATTTTATGAGGTCCACATGTGGACCACAGGACACCAGCTGATGACCACTGATGGATAAATCAGCTGCATTCATAGTTGGTTTTACAAACTCTCCTATATTAATATTGTATTAAAAATGTATAAACTATACTGAGGAGAGGAAATGTAAACAACCAGTTATCTCTCACAAAAAGCAATTAATAGGTTTGATGTTTCAATTATTCAATATATTATTAAACATGCATGTGGCCTACCCTGACATGCATTAAACAAAGCTGTGTCTGTTGTACATCTCTTTGCAATGTCTGGTTCCAACTAATATCACGAAGTGACACTAAAATGACAAAAATAATTTGGGAATATTCATTTATCCAAAACTTCTTACAATCAAATCACTTCTCAAAATTTACAGATAAGGCTTATCATGAGTTTGAATCAAAAAGGACTTATTATAGTCAGCCTTGAGTTTGGTTTCTGAGTTCACATTAATTTTAGAAATGGAGAAATAGTTCTGATTCACACCGACCACTGTATGACTGACAAAACTACATTTCAGTTCCTGTTTCACTTTTCATTGTACTCATTCATTAGAAATCTGTTGATGTTCATTTGAGATTTTCGTGTAATAATTTTAATTTAAGTCTTAGTTTTCATTTATAATAAATGGCACATGGTTCTTTAATTAAATTTCCAAGTTTTAAGCAAGCTCCAGAATAATTACAACAAATCCCTCTGTGCTAAGAAAAAAAAAAACTGAATTGAAGAATTTATCTGATAAATTTAGTGACATAAATCAAATGTATCAACAATAAGAACTTGAATGTGTGAGGTTGTCAGGTTCTGCTACTATGTTAGAGTCCTGTGGTCTGGATGCAGGAGATCAATCTCCCAACAGACGTGGACGGTACTTTCACTGGAGGAGAACTCAACTAATGAAATCAAAGTCCATATATGACTTCCTATCAGTGCTCAATAGTAACTATATTAATATCTGTACCCATTTTCATGATATAAACCATCAAAATATGATCCTTTGTAAGTAAAAGAAAACATTTTTAATATTGAAAAATTCGTCAAAAAATTAATAAATAAATAAAATAAAAATTTCTCAAAACTGTGCTTTGTAGACATTGTCCAAAGGAAGATACATAAAAAATTGAAATGGATCTGAACAGTAGTTTAATCAGAGAAGATGTCTGAAGAAATTGTTAACGAAGACGACAATGTCCAGCGCCTTCAGGCTGTTGTGTTAAAACCATTCCTGCCCTACCCGTTGAACCTCATCAATCCAAACTACTACTGATAAAAGTAACAGGACTATTTTCTTCAGTTTCATCAACATACCCTCTCCTGCCTCGGGGCTCATCAAGATGACGCCGTCCCGCATAGTCATCGCGGCCGTAACGACGTCCGATATCATCCAGGTTGTCCATGGAGCGTGCCCGTACACGGTCGCCCATCCCTCCTCCCCGCCGGTTGTAGTCGTCACGGCGGTGAACATGCTGGGAAACGCTGCTGATGGTGCTCATGGCTTCATCCTGGTCGTAGACAGTGGCCAGAGGGGGAGGCTGGGAGCGACCTCCTCGCCCTCGAGCGTCCATGCTGTCGTGAAGGGAAGTCACTTCGCTCATATTATCCACTGAAGGAGCAGGAAAAGAAGAAGAGACACAAATAGGACAGAGGACACAATCATGAAGGGTTTAACAGGTTTCCTACAAGTTCAATGTAAGACTTTTGAAGACCTTTTTAAGACTACTTAGAACACAATTTAACGCCCATTTCACAACCATACTAGCAAAAACTTCATGACTCCTAGGATTTTAAAAGCGATAATTGGTTCCTAATATCAGTATAAATTGTTGGGAGGGGACGGGTGGAACTGAGTAGACTAAGCTTAGTTTCTTTACAGCTTGGACATATAACAGACACATTTATTTATTTAACCTTTATTTATCCAGGTAAGTTAGTTGAGAACAGATTCTCATTTCCAACAATGACCTGGCCACATTCAAACACAACACATCAAACAAGTTTATGGTAACATAACTGAAGACCGATCATATTAAATGTAATACATTTTAAAGATGTTTTTAAGGTATTGAATGCAGATTTGTAGATTTAAGACTTTTTAAGACCCTGCGGGAATCCCATTCAAGAATAAGAAAACTACCTGCAAAGTACCTGCAACAATTAGGATACGATACATGAAACAATACAACACAATATAAATAATTAATAATTATGGTTTATGCAATATATATTATATTATATTATATTATATTATTATTTAACTGAATCTTATGCATATTTACTCTACTGTGGGACAATTTCCAGTTACATTTATAGCTGTCCAGGGTTATTATGACACCCTGAAATCACTGTAGTCGAAGCATCAGATTTTTCAGTTTGAAAACACACTTGCAATTATAGTCATCTTTTACAACCGCCTTAAGCAGATAGTTTGTTCAATTGGATCTACTTTATATATTACTTTCTTAAAATAGTAATAAGTAACATGTGCAGGCATGCAGGTAGAGAACATTCATTACCGTCAGGTAAGTCGGATGGTTTCACTTCCTTGGGTGAAAGAGTGAAAAGTGTCCAAATATAGGTTATACAACATAAACTTAAGAGTGATATTCTTCTATGTGGGTCTTTTTAGGTGGTTTTAGGTATGCTTTCAGACCCTAACATGTTCTTACACATTCACACCCAGATTCAAACCCTTCTGTGATTGTTTGGAATACACAAATCAGACAAAGCCAGCACCTGCACTCACTTCCAGCCTGGTTCTAACCGTCCATCACAACAAATCACACGACTGTCATCTCCTCCTTCCACTTTAAAATCACAGCTGGAGCATCAGTCAGACCAGCTGTGATTTAGTGGGAGTGGGAGCATCTGTGTCTCAAACCTGCATTTGAAACGTGTGATAGAAATGTGTTTGCTGGTAGTTTTGTAGCTCTCCTACTGTTACTGAGACATCCAGCATTGGAAACTCTTAGAAACTGGGCCAGGCAGTTTGCACCACACAACACTACACTGCACATTCATGTTGTTATTTTTGATAGTTTACGCAGGTGCAGCCGTTACCCCTGGATGTACTTTGATTTGGGTGGGTGTAAGTAGAGCAGGTAAGTTAGAGAAGATATTTTGTTATTACCTCCGCCAAGGAATGGCAGAGGTTATGTTTTCATTGGGTTTCTCTGTCTATCTGTTTGTTTGTTTGTCTGTTAGCAAGATAACTCAAAAAGTTATGGACGGATTTGGATGAAATTTTCAGGAAATGTTGATACTGGCACAAGGAACAAATGATTACATTTTGGTGGTGATTGGGGGGAGGTGGGGCTGATCTCCCTTGGTGGTGGTCTGCGCGCTCTCCGAGTGCTTTTCTAGTTATTTGTAGAACACAGAGGAAGCTGTTTTACTGCTCTGAGTTATAAGCCTTATTTTTGTTATATTATTTATTAATTTGAGAAGCAATTTTGGCCGTTCCATTGCCATGCTGTTGGCCTGCATCACTTGGCTTTTTGTAATTGACTGATTTTTTTGTTGCATTCCAACTAATTCCATTGTGTTTTATGTGCTCCTTCTTACCACTACTGAGTTGGGAGTTGTAACACTCAAAAAGGGGGTAAAGTTACACCTTAAATACCTTAATTTAAAAGTTTAATTTAAGGTTCAGCTTTTATCCCACAACAAACAAGAGCACTCTGAGAGCGCAGACCTTCGCCAAGGCCGATCAGTGGGGCCCCCCAAACCCTCACCCCCGATCACCACAAAAATTTAATCATTTCTTCCTTGTGCCAGTATCAACATTTCATGAAAATTTCATGAAAATCCATCCATAACTTTTTGAGTTATCTTGCTAAAAAACAAACACACACGCACACAAAGCAAAGCGATCACAAGACCTCCTGGCGGAGGTAATAATACCTACTTCTTTACAGTCACGTGCATGTTTTTTTTTCTTCTTTTTGTGCCATGAAGCTGTGGAAGTGCAGAGGTCTAAGTCTATGTTCACACTGCAGGACTTAATGCCCAATTCTGATTTATTATTCAATTCCGATTTTTTGTTTGGCTGTTCACATTATATTTTTAAATGTGGCCTGTCTACGAATTGCTGTGTGAACAATTCACGCTCCTGAAGTGACCCACCTGCGCAGTTGATCATTAATGGCATCCCGCACACAATGGTGTTTACGGAAGTCAACACGGCGGCAACCAGTGTACTTTATAGTCTAATGTAAAAAACAATGTGTGGCGGCAGCTGGCAAATTTGTGAAGGAGTGATCTTAAATAGGAGGAAGAGGAGAAATAAAATGAATGATGACTATGTGGAGCAATAGCTGTAACATACGTACAGAGGACTATGTGGATGCGGTGTCGGAGCCAGCAGTGGTGGGATCAGAATGTGACTGGTTTCACAGAGCAGGAGTTCTTCCAGTACTTCAGAATGTCAAGGAATACCTTTCACCACACTTGTCAGCGCCTCACCTTGAGACTTTCAAGGCAAAACACGTCGTTCGGGAGACCCATCTCCTTGAAAAAGCAAGCAGGAGTGGGGCTATCTTGGTTAGCAACAGGGGCAGGTTACTGCACCTTGGCCAACTTGTTTGGCATCATGAAGTCCTCCGTCTGTGTAATGTGTGTCATGACCCCTAATGACGTCAAAGTCGCATTCAGTGTGACCTGGCTGTTCAGAGTGAGTCACATTTTAAAAAATCCAATATGTATCCAATACAGTACCACATTTGAAAGTGGGCCAAATCTGATTTGAAAAGATCAGATTCCATGTGACTTGTGCTGTTCACACTGTCATGAAAGAATCTGGCCTGAGTCACATAGGGGGCAAAAAATTGGATTTGGGCCGCATTTACCTACAGTCTGAACGTAGCCTAAGAGATATTTAAGCAATTCTATTTCTTCTTCAGGAAACTTTAGAACCGAGCACTGAACTTTGATCCTGTTATGCACCTGCCGATTATCACAGACTGAAAATCTCTTTGTTATTCGATACAACATGTTGACATGTCTGAAGAATACATCTATGTGGCTAATAATTCTGGCTATTTGATGAACATTAAATGACCATTTCATTTCCCATTATTTAGCTAAATTTCAGTTTCATAATGAACCAGAACTATATCACATCTCTCATAATAACATAAAAAACATTATGGTTGTGTCCCAGTAAAACCATGAAGTCTCATTACTTCCTTTGCTCGTTCACCAGAAGAAAAAACAAAGTATTGATCAGGGTTCCCACTCTTTCCCTGAAATTATTTTTCAGGACTTTTCCAGGGCATTTTCAGCCACTACAGAGACAAGTTATCACGTCATACACTAATACATTCCCCCTCATTATTTGGAAGTCTTCTTTTCTAGTGATGTGTCGTTCACGAACGAATCGAATCTTTTGAACGGCTCTTTGAAATGAACGATGGGAACCGAGTCTTTGTAAAGAGCCGTTCTTTTTTTTTTTTTTTTTGATTAATAACAGTGATTAAACACTGTTGTGTTTTGTGCAGTTTTTTTCATATGTTTACACACATTTATTGTTCTTGTTCTGAGGGAAAATGCACTACAGTTGTTAAGGTACTTAAGTAATTGCAATGATAAATCGCTTTTGTGTTTTGTGCATTTTTTCCGTATGTTTACCAACATACTGTTCTGAGAATTGCACTATAGTTCAGGTATTTAAATAATTGCAGTGATTAATCACTGTTGTGTTTTATGCAATTTCTTCCATATGTTTACACACATTTATTGTTCTTGTTTTGAGGAGAGTAAAATGTTATTTTCATTTTCTTCTTCATTTTTAGGCTACAGACTAGTCCACATAATGTATTGTGATGTTTTTTGTCAAATTCCAGCATTTGTCTCATGTCACCTCTCATGTCATGTATTTAGCCCACACATTTTAACTAACTATTCTTTTTTTACAGTAAGATAATATTTATTGCCGCGCCAATTAAACACCTTTAAAATGTAATGTTAATCATCACATGTAGCCTATTTAGTAATTAAAACATTGGTGTTTCAAAATAATGCAAAAAACATAAAGGAGCCAGTCTTTTGAACGGCTCCTGATTGAACGGCTCCCTTCAAAGAGCCAAAAGTCCCATCACTATTCTTTTCTACAGTTGTAACTTGCATTTACTCAGACTGTTTCTATGTTTATTACTCAGACATTTAATGTGCAGTCTATGGCTATAATTATCTTCATTCATTCATTCATTCATTTTCTAAACCCGCTTTATCCTCACTAGGGTCACGAGGGCTATAATTATCTATGAAAAATAATGACAAATGTATCATAGAATAATGCAAACATACACACAGATTACAGCATAGCACTTCATCAGCATGACAAACTGGAGTTGCAACGTTCATCTGGGCAATTTCCAACTCAACTTTCTCTTCTCTTCTACTTTCTCTCCTGCACTTTCACTAAAAATATTTGTATATTTTCAATAAATCACTGAAAAACTATTTCCTTTGTTTCATCTCATTTTAGGCACACAAGGTCACAAGGCAGGGGGAGGATAAATAATTTTCCAGGATAACAACCATTTCCAGGACATTTGACCTTTTTTCTCCTTTTCCATGTTTTCCAAGACTGGAAACTGGTCAGTCATTTTCCAGGTTTTCCAGGATGCGTGGGAACCCTGAATGATACTGTAAATTTTGATATTGTATAATATGGTAGACCCCCCCCCCCACACACACACACAACCCTAGTGAGGACAAAGTGGGTCAGAAGATGAATGAATGAATGAATGAATGAATAATATGGTAGTTTTGTCAGTGTAAATGAACACAAATAAGTACAAGTACATTTAAGCGAGTGTGCATATATCCACTAAACTATTAAAGGGAAAAATCTGATAAATACTAAGAAACTGCATTGTATTGAGCTCGGCCGACACAGGTATATGCATGAAACACTGTAGAATGTATGAACAAACAATATCCTGCTATAAACTGCATTGCGGTCCAATTCCAAAATGTTTCACAAGTGTATGATGCGTTGAACAATGAGGTGATTGTTGAGGTGTCACTCACTGCGGTTGTAGTTGGCAGGTCTGGATGGATCCAGGTTGGCCAGCTCCCTCTCCATGTAGTAAATGGCACGTGTGGCATTTCCTGAAGGGTCCACTTGGATCCGATACCCACTGCGAGCTGGTCAGAACAACAGAAGGATTTCAACGCCTTCAGCCTCAGTCAAAAATAAGGCAGCTTTTCATATAACCGCAACACAAGCGAACCTGCACACTTGGATCACTCACAGCACCGTTTAATTTTACTGGCATCATTTTGACTGCTTAAACATCACAGGAGACAAATGAGGGATTTATGGTGCAAAATGGCTTCCTGTTCCATTATTAGGCTTACATACAGCGCACAAACCATTTTAAGCTTCACTTAAACCAGCTAACTGGCTGCATTTAGAAAACTTTGTTCCAAGTTTTGCCATGTTTGTGGCCCTCGGAGACATGTTTGAGTTTTTCAGGTGCAGTGAATCCACTCCTTCCCTGTCTTTGTGTCAAAACCCCTACACAGACATGAGTAGAACAGAAGTGGTGTGACTATTAACCCTTTAGGCATTTTTTGTAACTTAAATTTTGATCCCAAGATTTCTAAAATCTGTCCGTTTCATTCAGTTATGTTGTTTGTAGCAATATTGTAACTTTAGCACTTAAAGGGTTAATTAACACAAACCCCCCAAAGGAAAAAAAACAAATCAGACACTCTGATTATCATTTCTGCTGATTCCCCAGCAGAAAATCTATGCATGTGTTTCAGTTTGCAGGCGTCATATTTATATTTTCTTTACAATATGCTACTGAATAGAATGAAAATGTCCAGAATGTATCATCATCACTAAAAGATTATCATGACCCCCTTTTGAGATTGCCTTATTGTAGAGCTCTAATGCCAAACATGTAGAAGGATATTCAAAACAGAACTAGGAAACCCCGCCCACATAAAAACCTTACAGTAATGTTGCCTTCACGTGCTATCGGGAAGATAAACCTTTCCACTGGTGAACTTGAAATTACCAGTGTCTTGCGTTCAAATGCTTTTGTTCTCATAGTGAAATGAGAAATGGCTGACACACAATTTATCGTGATCTGCTACTTGGGTAAAACAGTTTTGGATGTGTTAATTCATCTGCTTCAGCATTTTTTTTCAGTCATTCATCTACTGAACTTTATCCTCAGAGGGTCACAGAGACATTTATACACTGACATATATAGGAACGAACAACCAAATCACTCTCACATTCACACCTATGGGCAATTTGGTTTAAACCAGTTAAGCTATTAATGCATCTCTTTGGAAGGTGGAGTACCCAGAGACAACCCACACACACGGGGAGAACATGCAAACTCCACTTTTTGTTTTTTGTGCTAATTGTGTATACTATAAATGTGTTAGCCAACAGCAGCAGAACATTAATAAAACCAGTGTTTATCATTCGTGATTAATCCCTCGTTGCTCTCCCTCATGTTGAAAAGTTCAAAGGTTATTTTCATCCCGGTAAGTCATGTATTAACATTTTTTCGCAGTTCTCCAGTGGAAAATATGACATGGTTCATGTGCAATTTTTGAGTTCATAAGTAGTATTTACCATAATTCCCATAGCACATGAAGGCAACATAACTATGTGTGCTTCCTTGTTTTACTTCTTTCTTTTGTTGTTTACTTACTGTGGTCCCCTCCAGTATCTTGGTCATGAAGAAGAGGCACCTGGGAGCCTTGTCCCACTGCAAGACACAGAAAAAAACAAAAACTGTTAATTCAACTACGCAGAGCACATGTTGATGTTCTGTTCAGTTCACCGACTTTGATGAGCTGCCTTCTCAATGGTACATGCTCAGACCTGCTCCAGATATGAGTCAACATGGGCTGCATCATTATACTGTGGCAGAAATGTTTGGAACTCCCACCTGAACTTGCACCATCATAATCCCGTCCGTAACCGTTCTGGGGAGGCTGCTGTCCGACTCCGTTGGGCAGAGGAAGCAGAGGCATACCCGGCTGGTTGAGTAAAGCACCGCTGTACGCTGGCTGTGCATACATACTGGGAGCATACAGGGTGGGCGCGTAGTGACTGGGAACACCCTTCTTTACTGCTTTCCCTGCTTCGTACACTGAAAAACACAAATGATGCAGAACAGTTACACACCACATACATCAGTAGGGAATTAGCAAACACTTATATTCAACTTTCAGGGTTAACTTTTAAGGAGTGGTTCTGAAACATATACCTGTGTGCTTATCAATCAGAATCAGAATACTTTATTAATCCCACTGGGAAATGATTGTGTGATAGAGCTGTTCCATTCAAGTATAATAAAAGAAATTATTAATACAGCAAAAAAGAAAAAATAGAAAAAAAATTCACGTGTGTGTGTGTATACATGTGTGTATGTGTATACACACTGAAAAGACATATTAACACACTCTATTAAGACACAATTAGAACAGCAATTTGTACAATACGTACTAGACAATATACTATCAGTGTGATAATTAAAGAAATATACAAGTAAGTGTGCAAAAATATTGTTATTAAAATGATGTGGTTATAATGAGGAATTAAACAGTCTGATGTCCACAGGCAGGAATGATTTCCTGTGTGGTTCAGTGGTTCATCTGGGTGGAATCAGTCTTATATACTGATCTGCAAGGAACCAGTGCAAAACTAAAAGGAGTGAAACTGTACCAAATATGGCTACAGGGATATGACTGGTTGGCTGAAGTTTTCCAGATACAGTATTGGGTAAAAATGTGAAACTGTCTGAATGAATGAGAGACTGGCTTTTAGTCCAAAGGAATGTGTGTGTCTGACCTGCCAGTTTCACCTCAAAACACCGCCTCTAACTTAAGAATACAAGGTTTCCACAAAGTCTTTTCACAGATTTTTCTTCAAAGACAAATAAAGTATTTAACACAATTCATGCTACCTAGCTGCAAGCAACGCTATAAAAAATACTACGTATAAAAAAAAATAATAAATTAATACAAATTTGTGAAAGTGTTTAAAAACTACATTAAAAGTGGATTAAAATGTGAAATTAAGTAAAGAAAAGACTACATAACAGTTCCCAGTAACCCCCTCCACTTCACACTTTGTGCAAGTGCAACCACAATGTCAAAATTAAAACAATATTTAATTCTGAATTTATTTATTTATTTATTTATTTTTAATACTTAATTTTATATAAATATGTTATTATTATGTTATTATTTGTTTTTCTACCTGTCTTTTTCTCTGCACTTGCTTGTTGAATTGTTGCTCCTGCTAACTTTGAAATTTCCCCACAGTGGGATCAATAAAGTCTTATCTTATCTTACCTTATCTAATTTGACTTCTAATTCAACGTCATTTTTTAATACTTGATAGTTTATCCATGAAGTAAAAATTCTGAAATTTGGTTGCTTAATCCAGAGAATATAAAGTTGTGTGCGTTAGTTTTTCCTCTGATACTTACGTGCTCGTGGACAACAGCAGCGGTCTGGACAACAGGGGCAGCTGATGTAGCAGCAGCAGGTGTGTGGGCAGCACTGGCACCAGCAGATCCCAATCAGGATCAACAGTAACACGAACCCCAAAACCACCAGGACGACCAGAAGCCAGTCTGTGTGAAGTAGATACAGGAATATTAAAGGTGGACCGTTTATGTTTGTAGTCTTGTAATAATTACAGTTATAGTTGTCTGCTTGCAAATAATGTGTCTTGTTTTTTTTAATTGTCTAGGACAGGGGTGTCAAACTCATTTCCTTTCAGGGACCATACTGAGCCCAAAATAATCTCTAGTGAGCTGGACCAGTAAAAAATATATCATAATACTAGAAGGTCTCAGAGCGCGCGCGTGTGTGTTTGTATATCTGAACAGTTGTGAGAAATTGAGATGTGTTTAACTGGCCAATTTGGTACCTACAGTTGAGGAATAGTCCCATCTCCACATTAAATATCTCAGCAAGTCGATAGGACCAATATTTTGGGAGATATTAGCAATTTTGGAATAAAACAGCCTTACAATCATATTGCTATGCCTATGACAGTTGACGAGAAGCACAGTACCATGCTGCATGATGGGAAATGAAGTTAAAAACAGGAACGACACATTTACTAACTTCAGTCCCTAGTTCACAGTATTAATATGACCCATGGTTCCCCATGAGTCAACACACTAGTAATAAAAGAATAACCAAAAATAATGACAGCTAAAATTTTACTGTTTGTTTTAGTGCAAAAAAATAACATTAAATTATGTTTGCATTTACAAACTACCCAAACAAAAAAGATGTGAATAATCTAAAAAAAAAAAAAAGGAAAATTTCTTAAGAAAAAAAGGTGCGATTTTAACAATATTATGCCTCAGCTTATCATTTATATATGTGTATCATGGATTGGATCTACAAAGGCAAAACCATTTAGTAGCAGGCAGAATATTGTTAAAACTGCACTTATTTTTTTGTTCAGGTTATTCACATTTTATTGTCATGTAAATGTTTTTGTCATTAAATGTTTGTTTGGAGCTTTTTGCACTAAAACAAAGAGAAAAATTTGTAGTTGTTATTATTTATAGGCATAATTTATATTATATTGTTTGCATTAAATCAAGAAGAAAATGTGCAGTCATTATTTATCAGTTATTATGTTATTATTTTACTTGAGATCATATTGATCTGTATGTGAAACCTGAACTAAAATGAGTTTGACACCCTTGATGGTTAATATCGTCAATGTAATTTTTGGGCTGTGCAAATTAATTCTGTGGGCCGAGTTGGAACCTTTGGTGGGCTGGTTTAGGCCCACGGGCTGCGTGTTTGTGAGGAAGTGACAAGTAACTCGATCTTGAGACTAAAGTAAAACACAAAGTGGCAGACGGTCGAGGTTTTAACAAAGTCAGTCTACATTCCACTCTGATCACAGCAGTGCATTCACAAACCTCAACTGCTTTCAGCCCCAAGTAAGAAATCTATTGTTAAAGCCACTAGTACCTTTTATTTTGTGTCCAGATCAACAAAACAAACCGACTACAGTGGTAATTTTTGTAAAGAATCTGCTGAACCAGTAAAACCGGTTCCTTTAATTACACAGAGCATGAGTTCACCCTGCATGTCAGTTCACGTAGGGAACGCCAGTTAAAAAGCAAAACCCAAACAGCAAAAAGTACTGTATGTCTAAATCAAATGACTAAAATGAAAACTGGGTTAGCACAGATTACACCGATAAGGAAATGTGAGCTCAGTGTCCTTTTGTTGCAAGCAGCCACCTATGTAGTGTCTGCATTCACAAAAGAAAGCCACAGCATAGGAGGACAGAGGCTGATCAGCATGGTTCATAATATTGTATTTTACCCAATGACCAGGATGTTGAAGTTTAAATGTGAGCCTGAGGCCATGAGATAAGTCCACTTTGAAGCTAATTCACCCTTTAACCCCTGACGTGTCTGTGGTGAGCGTTCTGTATGTATGATTTATTTCAAACATTCCTAAAAGTTCAATTGTATGCTCAATAGAAAAAATGTCAAAATGTGCTGATGGAATAGACATCTGAGCATGCTCAGTTCACCCCACCCACCCACCACCACCACCACCACCACCACCACCACCTGTGGAATGGGAGCAAAACACAGAGCAGTAAATGTTGCTCAGTGTGTTCCAGTTCATAGTTCATGTTGAACATCCTAAATCTTTTATTGATGTATACCCTGTTGATTCCACCCTATTTTGACCTAAAATACACAGTAAAGCAAAACCACTGAACAAAAAGGAACACAAGCACATACATACACAACTTTTATGAACTTGAAACAGATGCTAATTCACAGCAGCACTTTCACCTGGAATAATGTCTCAGGGGTTAAAGGGTCAGGAGATGAGGTTTAGCAAATTAGAAATTATTGTCAAATAAAACAAACAGGGCGATGAAGAAGTTTATTTCACAACAATGACCAGCTCACAGAACATGATCTTGCTTATTACACGGCTGCTTACTGACATAAAGTAAAGAATTTGACAACAAATACTGCTTTAAAAATGGTTTGATTGAAAAATGATGTACAGGATTTATATTCAGACCAGTGGAAATGAATTTGGACACTTTCACTGAGTTTTTAAACAAAGCCGTGTGATAAACATTTTGAGTGTTTCCCCAGAAAGAACTGAGTCTTATCTACATTTAATAAATGTGTTTCTATGTGTTCAAAAACACATCAGAATCATTTCAACCAGACTGCTTTAATGATCTTAAAGCTCAAGTAGGCACAAGTCTCTGTCCTAGGCATAAATAAATATAGATGTAAATAAAGATGGATGAGGTCACTGTGCCTGTTTACAAGACCATATAAATCTGATAACTTGGAATAATCAGATAATTGTAATAATCAGATCTGACATGTTTACATGCACTTTTAAGAAATTAGATATTTGAAAACCCTGGTTTACATGCTCCAGTCCATTATCTGAGTATGTACAGTACATAGTGATTGGAGACTTAAACTTCCTGTTATTGACTTGAATTACATCCTGCTCTGATCAGACTTTTGCACACTTATCAAAGTCACCTACTGCACACTTACTATTTTATTATTATTACAATTTTTTTTCTTTTACATTTTTAGTTACTATAACAAATTTCTTATCTTTTTATTTTTCTATTGCATTTGATGCATATTGCCATTTGCTGACATACATCTGAATTTCACCCTTGGGGGATCAATAAAGTATATCTTATCTTATCATACCTTCTATTTTGTACAATTTTAACTGATTGGCTGATTTATTTGGTTGATTTGTTGTTTTTTTTTTCAAACATGTTAAACATTCACAATTCTTACATGGAACATTTGCATTTGCTTTTCTTGCCGTGTTTGAGAAAAGGAGTAAGCAGATGCATAAACTTACATATTCCTATGCCCTTCCAGTTACACACAACTCAAATGATTGTGTTTAACTAAAGAACAGAACTGCAGAAAACAATACAGCAAAATTTATTTTAAACACTGACATTTCCATCCTGGATTAAACTGCCTTTCCTCTTCCTTCTATTTATTTAAAAATTGAACTAAATTGTTTTTACACATGTACAGATGTAAAATAACTAAATAAATCCGATTAATCTGTATAGGAAGACATCGGAGTACTGAGGAGAAATCCAGGTGTGTTAATCTGATTTATCATGATCAGATTATCCTGTTTACATGATCACTTGAATAATCTGATAACTCCAGAAATTGGATAATGATTGGAGTATTAGTGTGCATGTAAACGGGCTCATTGTTTGATGTCAGTATGGTCAAATGAAGTCAAACAAATCATGTTTCTGTCAGTCAACATCTGTGTTACCACAACATGTCACATGAATCTGAAGCAAACTTCAGAAAAGTCATAAAAATACAAATGTCAATTTCACCTATTTCCATAAATTGGTTTTGGATCAGAGACGCTGTCAGAGGGTGACACTCGGCTACATTATCCATGACTCTGATAAACAGTATTGTTGTTCTCCATCTAAAATGGTTGTGATGTTTTCTTCTTGGATGTGATTGATGAGGTAGGAATCCTTCAGTTTCTTCCTCAGCCTTGTTGAACCAGACATTTTTTAAAACTATATCAGAATATCCGGGAGGACACTACAAACAGCTGATCATATGAGTTCAATGCTTACATCTGATTTGACTCGAAAAGGTTCCTATTTCCCCTGTGTGCATTACTCATTTTTTAAGGTTATTTATGCAAAAATTGTTTTACTTTGGAGACTACAGTTTGTTGCACTTTACTGTTGACTGTCCAGATTTTTTTTTAGCAGTTCTCTTCTTATACTTGTAATGTATTACATATAGTGCATTTGTTCTTGTATTCTATTTTTTTAATTCTCATATTCTAATTTTATTGTGTGTCATGCTGCTACTGCACTACAATGTCCCAGTTTGGGATCAATAAAGTACATCTATTTATCTATTCTTTAATGACAAAAGCCACCACAAGAGACATAAACATTTTCCAATTTTCCAATGCAAAAAATTCAAAATGCACATTTAATAGATTTAAAGAAGACAGACAGGAACATTAAAATACTGTTTGCTGAAGATTTACGTGGTTTTTTTTCTTAATTTCTCACATACCATATAAGCTGACTTAGATGATACGTGGTTCTCTCAGGACACCAATACTACAAGCACATAATTATCTTATTGAACACCATGCATTGGTGTGGATTAATCATCACAACCCTATATTTAGCTTTTACGTCTAACAAAAACAGAGCTGGGAGCTGAGAGGAGGTCCTCAGGTTGTGTGTCCTCTCAGATCACTTACAATATACTATAGTTAGAATATTTTCTCCAATGACGTCCAGGAGATGTTGCCTACTGGAGCTTTAATCAGTGCAGTGTTATGTTTGCTAATGCCACCTTCTTTACCCCTAACCCATGTACACCTGTCCTCTACTCTGGGACTGAACCATGACTCTGCTACATTCTGGGGCTTGTACTACCTTCCATAACCAGTAAGTCAATGCCAGGCAGGAGGTCAGTAGTATTTGACTTTCTCTCTGTGAAAGAAAGATAAAGCCACAATTACTTTAATTACTTCAGCCCCCTTGTATCTGACTAACCTTACTGACCAAAACTAAATACTCTACAAATCATTTATCCAGATATGGTGGCAAGAGCTGCTCTGTTGACTTCAACACACAACAGATTATTAACTACAAGTCATGTTTGTTTGCTCTTAATTACTTGAAACTCTGATATATGGTGGAGTGGGGGGTGAAAAAAACTACAGAGGTTATGTAAAGGCCCATTCATGCTCTACATTAAAGACATATGTATGCGAACATGGGGTTCTGTCCGTCCTCTGGTAGTTTGCGGATGGGAACCCCAAAGAGAATACGGACCAGTACCACCAGGAACCGTGGAAGCAGCGTTGAGATTTGAAGAGAATAAGTTCAAGAAATGGTAGAACTTTTCAAAGAGCGTCTGTGTGAGTTAGTGAAAAACTACCAACATGTTTATGATAAGAAGTGAAAAAGTAAGCAGTATCCCCAGTTGGTTTCCGTACTAATTGTACTAATGGTAATACTTATAATAAGGGGGGGTCATCTGCCGGTTTCTGTTCTATTTATAATACTTATAATAAGGGGGAGGTTTATATGGGGTGGTGTGGAAGTGAAAGTGAAACTTTTACTAATTACTATACGTCTCCCACTGCTGTGAAGCTCACCTTTTCCCTAGCTCCTGAATCTTCGCAAACTTTCATTTGAGGGGGTAGGATGTTTGTCCTGGCCTCTTTTATATTATACATATGTATAATAAGTCTAAAGCAATGGTGATAATTTTTTTTTTTTTTTTTTTGGTGTGGTGGCAAGGATTTTGCCATTTTGCCAAAAATTTTAATTCAATGATCAAACTGTGCACTTCAGCTCCTAGTGGTAAAGAACATGCATGTAAAATTTTACAGAAACGGGTGAATAGTCTCCGAGAAATGGGATGGACAAAAATCTCGGACAATGGACAGACAGAATTCCTGATAAATCCATATATTCCTGCCCTCTGGGGCTGGGGGGTATAACTACCCATCTCAGTCCCAACATTAGTATCCACATTAGTAATACTTCCTCTGTCGTTGCCATGTTTGTTATTATTGACTTTCTTCATCTCAAAAAACTTCACTCTTCTTCGTGGTATTCGGCCAGTATGTTAATTCAGAGTGGTGCCCTCTGGTGGATTGATTGACAAATGCTCATTCCGACGTAATGGACGCATCTAAGTATGAAGGCAGTGACCCCTGACACTGTTTGAAACTAACGTACTTATTTCCGTACGTAAAGTGAGCATGAATGGGCCTTAATACGAGTGCATGTAGTCCCACAGATGTAGCTTACCCAGTACTATCAGCTCTGTGTAGGCTTCACCGTTTCCTGAGAGGTCTTGGGACGAGCTTACAAGGCAGAAGTAGACGCCGCTGTCTCCCCATGCAGTCTGCGCTATGTTCAGGTCGGCATCTGGAAGAAACAACACATACTCAGGTTTGGGTTTAATTAAAAAGGGACAAACTACTAATGACCACACTTCTATTCGTATAATTGTAAAAGCTTAATTCCCCTTGTGAAGTTATTTTAAAATCTTACTCCATTTGTTCAATGTTGTACAGAAATCTCAGAGTTTTTCTGTCAAGGTAAAAATTTTATTTGCTTTACCTAAGTCTTATATTGTAAGGAAAAGCCTAATATCTATTTCTTTGTTTCTTTATGAAGATGCAACATAATACAAGGAGCAATGTTTATGCTTAGTATTAAAAACACAAAAAAGCACAGGTGAATGGCATCTACAGGCAAAAGTCAGTATTAAGTGTGAATTCTATTTACACTTAATACACGTTAAACTCTCTTGGTTCAACTGTTTTCAATTGTTCTCAGTAACCTTATGGTATATAACACTAACGTCTACTTCTTTAGACTTGGCTTGTCTTTTTTGTTTTTCTCTCTCCAGATGATCCTTTTCTTCTTTTTGTTCTTAATTGCATTTAATGCTGTTCACAAACATTTTGCATATTCATACTTGCATCTTGTTACAAATACAGAGAAATGCATATGTACGGTCTTTACAACTTTGGTAAAACAACACCCGCCCTAATGGATACCTTTTTTATTACCCTGTTTCTAATGCATTTCATAAAATCAATTCAATGTGCTTTACATACGCAAAACAGATGAAAACAGAAAATGCTTGAACAATTTAAGCTACGATTACAAAAAAAAGGTAATTAAACCAGAGCAAAGAGTGGATAAAATCAAAATAAAAGAGGGAAATTAAAATTAATTAACTATAAAAATTTTAGGGGTAGGTTTTGGACTTCAATCATTGGCATATGACAAGACAATTCAAAAAACATCTTAGCTCTACATCAGAACCTCTGTCTATTGAAAAGCAATTATAGGTTGACTTAAAAAAAACAAAACAAAGGTGTTATGAAGATGTCATCTTTGTGTATTGGGAGGTGTGGAGATAATGTAAAGGAATAAAAACTCGCACTCAAACTAATGAACACAAATGAGCTCATACTTCAAAAGGAGCGTGCCGCTTGAATGTATTAATTAAGCTGACGACAAGAGCAGAAAGCTACAAAGATGCTCAGCACTGAAGGTCGGTCACTTTGAAGCACCTCCACAGTTTACTTTGACTCAGGACTGATGCGTTTGTGGAAAGGCAGTGAACCAAACGCAGTGAGGTATGACAACAGAAGCACAATCTATTCAAACCTAAAACCACATTTCTGTGTCTACAATTAGCACCTATTATTACAGTGATCGACTGCCTATATGTAGACATCCTCCTGTTATAAGATATGGCATTGGTTTCTGATAGAGACACTTTAATGTGTTAATGAACAACAATACATAAATAAGAGTTTTGTGGTAACAGTCATGAATGTTTAGAAGTCTCTTTGTTCAAGAAAGATTTGGTTTTTATTGAAGTAAAAATAGGACCAATGTCCCTGTATCTCACCAGCATGTTCTGTCAAGAATCAATTACAAGTTGAATTTGTGAGAATGTCAGGTTCTGTCTGTATGTTAGAGTCCTGTGGTCTGGATGCAGGAGATCAATCTGACCAATAGAAGTTGGTGGTACTTTCACTGGAGAAGAACTCAACTAATTAAATCAAAGTCCATAAATGACTTCCTATCAGTGTTCAATAGTAACTATATTGATATCTCAAAGCATTTCTATGTTATATGCCATTAAAATATGGTCCATTATAAGTAAAGGCAAATATTTGCTAATTATAGAATTAATCAAAAATGAAAAACTCTAAATTTCTCAAAACTGTGAACAAAATTTCCAGACGTTGTCCCAAAGAGGTTACATATAACATTTGAAATGAATCTGACCAGTAGTTTCTAAGAAGATTGTTGAAATGTAGACGTTGGTGACCTTGAATTTGACCCTTCAAGGTCACTCAAGGTCAAAGGTCCAAAAGTCCATAAATGACTTCCTATCAGTGTTCAATAGTAACTATATTGATATCTCAAAGCATTTCTATGTTATATGCCATTAAAATATGGTCCATTATAAGTAAAGGCAATTTTAATATTTTTAATAATTAAAAAATTTGTCAAAAATTCTATAATCTAAATATCTTCAAACTGAACACACTTTGTAGACATTGTCACAGGAAAACTACATATAAAATTTGAAATGAATCAGGCAAGTAGTTTCATCAGAGACTCGGCACCTTCATAATAGCTCATGGCCAATCAGCCGGTGAGCTAAAAAGGAGGAAATGAATTATAATCGAGGATATAACTAATAGCTTGGCTGGACTGTCCAAAAGTTGCAGAAAACCACTACACAGCTGTGTGTGTTAGATGATGCTGAGATGAAGGAGAAAGAATGAAGACAACAGAAATTCCATATTAAAATTCTTCCTTCTGTGAAACATCACATCAGTGTAACATTAGCCAAAGTTGGTCTGAGGACTGTTCCGCCACCGACATCTGCTGACGCAGAGCGGCCGTGCATTTTATGAGTCACACAATAAAGGCAGGTTTCAGGTTTTTAACAATAAATACATTATCACATGAATTTTACATCCAGGTCATTTTTTCAGCTTTAAACTCACAATGAGTTTGCTCTGGTCCATCCTGCAGCAGAGCTGTTTATGCCACTATGTCATTTTTCTTTTTTTTTTTAATTATTATTTATTTATTTTCTTTGCCGACATATTTTAAACCACTTTTTCCAGTTGGGTTTACGTGGTCAAATAGCCTTATGTTTACTCAAAGATGCAGAATTCTGCAATAAATAAATAAATAATAAATATTATTACAAAATAGCTGATAATTCATTTGATTGTCAAATGTATAAATCTACTCACTGTTACAGCTCTATGTCAAGATATTATTCCCAACTTTCTAATCTTATTCTAACATATCATGTCACTGACATGATCAGAAATTTTAAATAGTAAAATAGTAGTCTGTAAAATGTGTACAAATGATAAAGACAGTTATGTATTTTCAGCAGGTTCCATGTACTGTGAGACTGGTTAATGTCTGGTTAGTGTCACCACAGCAGGGGAAAAGTGACTAAGGACCTTTCACAAAGACTTTGTGGTTTCAAGATTATTTCTCTGAGAGTCTGACTCATACATATTTCCACCTTCTTTTTCCACCCTGGTTGAAGTACAGAGGGGACTATGCTCATACCTCTACACACTGGGGTGGTTTTCACACTGCTGGTTGTAAAATCCTATCTTAAAACATGTTTTTATTCTTTGGTTTTTATAACCTCCTTTGAAAACTGCCCAACATAGTAACTGTCACTGTATACTTTAAATTAGTCTTTTTATTATTTACTATTAACGGTTTGAATATACTTTATGAATGTACATCTTGAACTCAATTCCTTCTATCCATAGGCAAGTTAAATTAATATTCATTGATACAAAAAGCAGACTAATATGTAATTTAAGGTAAAATAACATATATACGATTTCCAGATCAACTACTGTAGAAAAAGATGACTCAACCAACAATTTTTAAGAAAATGAGGTAAAGCAAGCCACAGTCTGGATGGACTACCACCTCAAACACACAGTTTTGATCAAATGGAAAACTGTTCATTCTTTTATTTTGTTTCTTTAACTTCAGCAGGTGTAATACTTCAGTTCAGTTGTGGAAAACCTATGTGGAAATAAAATCCATAATTTCACATAAGCTTGGACCATAATTACCATTACCACACTGTCTGTCTAACTAACTAACTAAATAAATAAATAAACAAACAAACAAACAAACTCAAGCAGTTAGAAAAAAAATTCAAAAGATCCAGAAAGTTTAAAAACAAAAGGTGGGGCCAACAATTATTTTTTTCTTAGGTGATACCAAAATTGAAAGAAAACATATAGGTGGGGAAAACCCTAGATTACCACATGAAATAATATCTTGTTGTTACTAATGCCCCTTTTCCACTGTACCTTTCCAGCATGACTCGACTCGACTCTACAAGGTTTTAGCCCTTTTCCACTGGGGGTTGTATTGGTAACTACTTTTTTTTCGTACCACCTCTGGTGAGGTTCTATCTGGGCTGAGTCGGCACTGAAATTTCACTGCACTGTACAAGTTGAGTCGACCCGAACCCAGCTGGTACCATGCAGTGGAAAAGGGGCATAAATCACATTAGCTCTATTAGTATACATCTTATCACCATACATCTGCTAGAAAGACTTTAATAATTACAGTCTCTGATCCTAGGATCTATTATATGTACATGTTCCAAAAGTCAGAACAGAACTGGGAAAGAAAGCTTTTAAATGTTCTGGTTCCACTGCCTGGAACAACCTACAGATGGAGATCAAACTGAAGGAAGTGGTCTCTGTAAATACAGTCAAAGTCCTTCTAAATGAATGGCAAAAGGATAAATATGGATGTAGATGTTTTTACAATTGACTGATTTTGAGATGCTTTTAAGGAACATTGTTGTTATTCTTTTAGTACCTTTTGATTCTTTGATGGTGTTGTATAAGTACGTTATTAGTTCAGTGTTTTATGTATGTTTTCAGTGTGGATGTATGGATGAAATCTCTATTGTCTGCAACTTCTTTTTCTTGATTAAACTTTTTCCTGGTTGAATTTAAAAAAATCTCTTCTTCCAGAGTGCACTTTTTTAAACTCACTGTTTATGATGCTGATCTTGCGGCCCTGGTAATCTGGGCCGAGGGTGACAGAACTGCCGCTCTTCGAGGCAACATTTCGCACCGTCCTCGCGGAATCAGAACACTCGATGTTGGGGTCGTAGTTGGGGTTGCTCTGAGCCAGGACATTTTCAGCACTGCTGGGATTCAGTGCAGCCTGGATGGGGTCCCGGCAGTATGACTTGTACTTCCATAGCACTGTGGGAGGCAGAGTTGCTGATGTCTGGTAATTACAGGTGAGGGTGACGGGCTGGAAGAGGATGACAATATACCTTTTGGTTGGGGTCTGGACAGAGATAGCCAGAGTGTAATCTGAGGACAAAGAAAGAAAAAATACAACACATTAGAGGAAGAAAAAAGTAATAAATTAGTGAGTCTGTTTACATGCACACCAATACTCTGAGCATTACCTGATTTCTGGAGTCATCAGATTATTAGTCATCATGTAAACAGCAAAATCTGATATACTTTGATACTGACTGTAATCTGATTAAGAAAAATTGGATTAACGCACATGGATTTCTCCCCAATACTCCAATATCTTCCTGCATGTATACAAGTTAATCTAATTTATTTTGTTCTTTTACGTCTGTGTATGTGTACACACAGTTAAAAATCGTAGAAAATTGAAGTTTCATTGTCAAATGTGAATGGAAGATAATAACAGGAAGTTTGAGTCTACCACCACTATGTATGTACTTCAAAAGAAATCCGATAAAGGTCTGGAGTGCCTAAACCAGTGTTTATGATTATCGCATTTCTTAAGTGCATGTAAATGTGTCAGATGTGATTATTGCAATTATCTGATTTTAATGGTCATGTAAACAGGCTCAGTGATTGTTACTGTTGCTGACATTTAGTATCTTTGAGTCAGGTTTAAAACTGATTACTAATTATTCTCAGGTTCTCTTGGGGCGTGGTGTCTGAGACACAATATTTCTAAACTGCTAGTATCACTGGGAGTGGGAGTAATGAATCACTTCAGATAAGCCGAGCATTTGCAGCCAGAGCATTACAGGTAGCCTAGATAAACATCTCATAGTTACTACTGCTTATTTGAGGTTCAGCAAACTCTACTTTCCACATTAAAGACTATTCAGGACTAGCCCATATATATGTTTAGTGTTGAATATTGATGGGACTAAAGCCAGTAAAAGTCTGCCTGTTCACTGTAGTAACACTATCTGTTCTAACTCAGCTGAATTTCCTCACACATCCGCCACCCCCTCCAATTGCTCAATCTTAAATGTAAAACCACTTAGGGTCCACAAGACATTGAATAATTACTCCAACTTGAAGCCACATTTTAACATTTTTAAATGACAAGTAAGGTGACAAGTCTAAATATTCTATCTTTTAATAATCACATCACCCTGAAGTTACCCATTAGGTTTGCAAGTATTACAGCAAATTGTACTGTCTTCTAAAATTACACAAAGGACACAAAATACAACACATCCTTTATGCTGTAACATGTTATTATTTCCTCTTTGATCACTTAAATATGTCAGCTTATTGACCAGATGTGCCACAAACGCAACCTCTGAAATAAATGCGTTTATATGAAATTCATTACACTTTATTTATTTATTAATTACAGACAGGTGCTTCTCTATAATAAGACCCATTACAGTGCCAGTTTCAGGTTGCATGACTCATACTTCCTCTCAAAAAAAAAAAAAAACAAAAAAACAAAACACAAACGGGGAAAAGAACTGTTCATTTAAGTACCACACTTCACAGCACTGCCACAGGTGTGGTTTTACGGTGATAAACTGTACTCGACATTCACTTTTCCTGGTAAAACTAACAGAAACATGACCCTTTAACGCCACTTTGTATCTGTGTATTTACAGAACGGAACAATGGCGCCTATTCTGATTAAACTGCAATGATTTAGCTAACTGTTAAGTGTGCACAGCTGCTTTAATTTGATCATTATCACTCCATTAGGTTTTGTTTACAGCTTAGTTTAAGAAGGGAGGTGCTCCATTTTGGTCCGTGTCGTTGTATGCCAAACGTGTTGTAAAACAATGGTTAGTAATAAGAGTACTTAAATTAACGTAAATAACAATAACTTATGAATACAAATATGGAACAATGTACATAACCCGAAAAGAATTTGTTGAATATAAAGTAGTAAAAGAGAAATAACAGGTAAAAACCATAGAAGTAATTCTGATCTGCGTCTTGCGGAAGAGGGCCCACCCTGTTTGGAAAAAACATACACTTACCTGCCGCCATTAAAGCAGCGATGATTAACGTCCACAACATTTTTAATCCCATATTTCCTCGCGAGATAACGACTTTTCTATGATTAAACTATTAAATTTATAAACAAACCGCTGGGATATGCATTATAGAGAACACAGGTTTAGTTTTCCTCAGCCAGGTATCATCAACTCCATTTTGTGTCTTTGGAAGTTGTAGGCGAAACTCGAAACTAGACAGGAGTGTACCTGAACGCCTCACGTCACCCGCGCAGCCAACAGGTGAGCGCTCCGACATGGGTTGCGAAACACAGGGGTGCGTAAACTACTAAAAGTTATTTTTAGTTTGTGTTGACGATTTTTTTTTACCGGCCTACACAGCTATATTCATGAGAACTCTGTGTTGTGAAATAGGAAATCTCTTTGACATGTTTTTATTGTCGTTGTATAAAAACAGATATTTGACCTAAATATAAACAGTTTACCCACTCTTCTACTAGTTGGTACGGTCCGGATACTGATAAGGCACTATCAAAGCAGCATTGTTAATGTTCAACCTGTTTATGTGCTCAGGCTGCACTGTGTTAGTGATTATGTGGAGGCTGTGTGCTATGAAGAGAACTGTAGGTAGTCACTAAAGAGGAGAGATTTACCGGTTTGTCTATTATTATCCCCAACACAAAGCAACAGTTCAACTTACTTTTACTGTCCTGTAGTGTCTTGGTGAGTGTAGGGGATTTTTTAACCAGTAGTTCTTGGTCACTGCAGCTCTGAGACAAATGTTGCTGCTTTTTTATTTATTGTGTTACTACTACTACACCTGTAAATAAACTATGGTGGCAGAAATATTCAGTTACAGCAGCCTTCTGATATTACACTCTAAAATACTCTAAGTCTAAAAGCTGCGCAGTCAAAACCTTAATTTTGTAAAAGCATGGAAGACTATTTAAAGCAGGGGAGTCAAATTCATTTTAATCCAGGTTTCCACATACAGCCCAAAGTGATCTAAAGTGGGCCAGACCAAGATTCTAATAGTTTTGGATTTTTCATTATACAGGGTGTCCCATAAGTCTCCATACATAGGAAAAATAAACGTTTCTTGACATAAACCATTTTTATTTATATAATATGCTCTATATGACTGCCATTTTGTCGGGAACACATTTCAATGCGTGTCCTCCACTGGTGAAGAACTATAAAGAAGAAATATAAAGAAATACATGTTAGAACCATATGTATTATGTCTCCTATGTATGGAGACTTATGGGACACCCTGTAGTTTAGTTTTATTTAATTTTGACTTTTTTTTCTCTAATTCAGTTAGTTTTAATTCATTTTTAGAACAGGTTTGCTAGTTTTTATTAGTTTTCGTTTTCTTCTAAATGCTTAGTTTTAGTTTAGTTTTAGTTTTTGTTTTTTTTTTGTTTTTTTTTAAATATCTTTTCTCTTCTTCTCCGTCGTATTCAAATAAATCCCAGACGGGACTCTGCTGCTTTCTCCCAACTTTAGTCTCCATGTTTCCAGGTAGAGTGAGGACCAGAAGACAACTGTAAACCACGAGTGACGACAACTGACGAACCGCTAAATATCATATGGTGCCAGCAGCAAAAATTGCTCAAGTGAAATAAATCGATTTCATATCAATCCAACATTGACAAAGACAAAAATGAAGGGAATTTTATCCATAATTTTTATCCGTTTTAGTTAGTTTCATAAGCACAAAATACAGTTTCAGTTAGTTATCGTTTTTTCTTTTAATTTTAGTTTTCATTTATTACAGTTAACAAAAATGTTTTTTCAATTCTAGTTTTCGTCATTTTGTTAGTTTTCGTTAACAATAATAACCTTGGGCCAGGCCAGTAAAATTAAAGCATAATAATGTATAAATAAAGTTGACTCCAAAGTTTTCCTCTGTTTTAGAGAGAAACAAAGTAAAATTGCATTATGAAAATGTTTACGTTTACAAACTATCTCTTTTTTTTTTTCTTTTAAATGTGAATAACATGAATAACCCAAAATTTCTGTTAGAAAAATAAGTGCAATTTTTAAAATATTATTCCTCAGTTTATCATTTACACATGTGCATTACAACTTACAAATCACAATGGATCTACAAATATGCAAAACATTTAGTAACAGGCAGAATATTGATAAAATTGCACTTATTTTTCTTAAGAAATTTCAGGTTGTCCATGGTTATTCAGGTTATTGTTATTTTTTTGCAAAGAATAGTTTGTAAATGTAAAGATTTTCATGTAATTTTGCTTTTTGACACTAAAAGACAAAAATTTGGAGTCATTATTTGTAGGTTTTCATGATATTATATATATATATATATATATATATATATATATATATATATATATATATATATATATATATATATATATATATATATTTATTTATAATGTTTTACTTGAGGTCATATTGTTCTGTATGTGGCTCCTGAATTAAAATGACTATCTTCAGTGTCATTTTTGCATTTCAGAAATTCATCCCACAGGCTGAATTCAACCCTTTGGCAGGCCAGTTTTGGCATGTTTGACACCTCTGATTTAAAGAATGAATGGTGAAAGCATCTAGCCAGCATTAAAATAGATCCTGTCAGTGTTTTACTATTGTATCTGATATTTATTCATTTACACAATGTATTTTATTTTTGAAAGTTGTGTATTTCTAAACTGTTGGTTTTTGAATCTACATTGCACATTCTACAAGATCATCATATGTTGTAAAATTACTGTTTTTTGAGACCAATGTATTTCTGCAAAGTCATTTTTTCATGAATGCAGAAAAAAGGCCTGTTTTCAGCTTTGTGACAATGCACTTCCAGCAAATTCAAATGGATTTATAATTGCACATGAATAGAAGCTGTCAGACAAGTGTAAATATTGGAACAAAGGCACAATATTTGCTTAGAGATGAAGTGGAGTTGAACAGTTCCACTCCTCTTCATCACCTTAGATGGAGTAGAATTATGCTGGCCAGCATAGTTCCAGTCCACTTCATCTTTAAGGTATGTACCTTTCCACTGGATAGGTACAAAAAAAAAACAATTAAAATACCTGTAGTGCTTGTACTAGTAATTGTTGGTACTTTGCTAGTACTGTAATTAAATGTTCATTTATATTATAAATCCAGATAGGCAGTCAAATAATATCTGAAAGATTACTGAAATATCTGAGTACTTTTTGACAAAGTGTGAGTATTTAGTTGAGTGTTGTAAAGAATAACTGAACATAATGTAATTTACAAAAGCCATTTTTATTAGGTTAACAACAACATAGGTTCCTTATGCTTTTTATTTTTCAAAAACTTGTCAATTTCTGATAAAGTTGCTAATTAAAGCAGATTAGGTAAAAACAAAGCTATTGTTTAATGTAAGCAGCTTATTTCAGTGAATATGAATCTGAAGAACTCATGCCGTGTCTTCATGGTTGTTACTCTCAGTCCTATAAAAAGAAAACAAAAAAGAAACAATAAACAAGTGTCCACTTCTTTTCACAGTAACAACCACAATCTGGCTACGTTCACACAGCAGGTCTTAATGCACAATTCGGATTTTTGGGTGATATCCGTTTTTTTGTGTGTGCTCGTTCATATTACACATTAAATGCGACTTCTATTAGTTTTGAGTGTAAACTGAATGTGACCCTGAAGTGACCCACATGCACAAAAGAGGTCCTGACGTAATACATGACCACGCAGGCATGGAACGCAGAATCATGACATTTGTCGCATTTCAGTGATGTAAAAGTCGGTTAAATGCAACCTGGCTGTTCAGACTGAAGTCGCATTGAGAAATATCAGTTACATATTGGGTTTAGGACCACACATGAAAGTGGCCTGGGTCGGATTTGAAAACATCAGATTTGTGCTGTTCAAACTGTCTTTAACAGATCAGACACAGGTCACATATGGGCAAAAAAAATCAGATTTGGGCCACATTTGCCTGCAGTCTGAACGTAGCCTCAGTGACATGGTACATGTTCCCTTTTGTAATGTAGTGTTTGATTTTTTTTTTTAATGTATAACATGGATATAATTGCAAAATGTAAGACATGCACGTTAAAACTAAATACTCTTTTTAGTGCATACTTTACCAGCAATAAAAAGTAATGTCATATTTCCATCATAATTTGTGGAATCACCCTTTATTTCATTGAACCAAACTCAGATACGAGTGGTGCCAATAACGACGATAAATACAGACAAACTATGAGACAATTAAATACAACAACATGTGACATTTGTCTTTGTAAACAAGTTGGAAATGATTAGATTTTTGTTTTTGGCAGGTTACTTGAAATGTTCTCACAGTTCTCTAATATACATACTGTTTTTATAGGTAACACATACTGTTATACAATGTATATTCTATTTTTTTAATTTATTTTTTTTTAGTTTTTGTCAATTTTTATTCACTCTATTCTTATTTTCTGAAGTTTTGGTATTTTATTCATATTGTTGCACTGACTGGAGTAGCACTCCTAATGTCATTACACACACTATTCTATTCTATTCTATTCTATTCTATTCTATTCTATTCTATTCTATTCTATTCTATTCTATAGCTGTAGACAACAGATACATCCAGACATACAACTCAGTTAATAGCAGGATATTTATGAATACATGTAGATCTGCTCTGAGACTAAGTTGTAAGAAATGGCAAACAAAAATAACTCCGGAACAGATAGTCTAGACTTAATTTAAAAAAAGACATCAATGTAATTGTCTTTTTCCCTCTAAAACTTTCCAACATGCATTTTTCTTACCAAGAACAACGATGACCGGGCCAAATGAGAACTTACACAGATATTTCCAACATGTAGTAAACCTACTAATAATCTCAATAACCTCCAGTCATAAAACAAAGAGTAATGTCACAAAATATGATAAAAATATTTGATCTAATTGAAGATCCTGGTGCTAAAAGTCCTGAAGTCACATTTTTGAACAGTTGAAGTTGAGGATATAAACATGTTGAATTTGTTTAGCAAAGTCCACCCTATAAATATTTATTTATTTATTTTTTTTTTTTTTTTTAATTTTTTTAAATTCTCTTTTTATTGGGAAGGCAAGTGTCCATCATACACATTAATTACAGCCTCAATCATTCAAGAAAACAAAACAGGGTGGATATAGAAATCTTTGATGATTATATCCATGTTGCTTTTCTAGAATTTCCTTTTACAGACCATTAATTTCAGCTGAAACAATAATACAACAAAACAGAACAGGGGAGCGCACCACCTCATGCAATCACAACCTCACATAAAAGCAGATAGGTTCACACAAAGCACAAATACAATCAAATGAAATCAGATCTAATTGGTTTTACATACTCAGTCCATTTGGACCAGATATTATTAAATTTTTCCTTTTCAACTCTGAGGGAAAAGGATATCTTCTCCATAACATAAATCTCATAGACAATTCCAATCCATTCATCAATGGTGGGTGGTTCTACTTTTAACCATTTCCTCTTAACACATTTCTTACTGGCTGCCAACAGTATAGCCAGTAATTTTTTGTCTTTAATGTTCCATGACTCAAACAGTAGATTGCCCAAATATGTGGTTTCACATTTAAACAGAGTGTTTACATTAAATACATTTTGTATGTGTTTGTGGATCTCTTCCCAGTAAGGTCTTATAACCTGACTGTCCCAAAAAATATGGAAGTGGTTGGCTCCATCAGACCCACAAAGTCTCCAACAAGTGTCCCTGCTGCCTTGATGTCGCTTCTGAATGGGTTACCCTATAAATATTTTTAACACTTTTGTTTGTGACTTCAGTATTTTTACCACGGCCTTCCATTTTTTTTGCTTAGGAGTTAATCCAAGTAGTTCTTTTCTTGAAGGCAGTATACCAGGGGTGTCAAACATACGGCCAAGGGGCCAAAACTGGCCCGCCAAAGGGTCCAATCCAGCCCGCGGGATGAATTAGTGAAATACAAAAATTACACTGAAGATATTAACAATCAAGGATGTCAAAATAAATTTAGTCCAATTCCATCAAAAGTAGGCCAGACCAGTAAAATACAATCATAATAAAGTATAAATGACCAAAACCACATATTTTGCTCTTTGTTTTAGTGTAAAAAAAAAAAAAAAAAAGTAAAATTACACAAAAATGTTAACATTCACAGATTAGCCTTTTACAAAAAATGTGAAAAACCTGAACAAATATGAACAACCTGAAATGTCTTAAGAGATTTAAGAGTAATTTTACCAATATTCTGTCTGTTATTAAATATTTTGTGTATTTGTAGATCCACTGTGATCTGTACGTTGTAATGAACATGTAAAAATGAGAAGCTGAGGCCAAATAATGGCATAAATTGTTAAAATTGCACTTTTTTTCTTATTAAATTTCATTTTGGTCATGGTTCATGTTTTTCCATATTTAAAAAAAAAAAATAGTTTGTAGATGTAGAAATTTTGAAAATATAATCTTACTTTTTTCACTCTAAAACATAGAAATTAGACATACAAATTTTGGAATTAATATTATTAATGTATTATTTTGTTATTATTTTAATGATCCGGCCCACTGCAGGTCATACTGGGCTTTATGTAACCCCTGAACTGATGTGAGTTTGACACCCCTGCAGTATACTATTGAAGAAAACATGTCATCTCAGCTGAATATATACAGCTCAGTGTAGTGGATGTCATCCATCAGTTTTGTGGATTTCAAGTCCATGTGGGTGCGTTTAGTTGAACAGCATTCATATTATAACTGCAATTCTAATCTGATCATGTACCAAAGACTAAATTATGAATTAATCAGATAATCCATGTAGTCATTGTTGTATTACTGTTATATTAGCAGAAGGTTTAACTCTGAGATGACATTAACAGCAAATATCATGGATGAATAAGAGTCAGAGTGTATTAATTGTATAATATTTGTAAGACAAATAATATTATTTTTTATTCAAATATTTTGTTTTAAATACACAATGATCAACCATTATTTCTGTCACAATACAGAAAATGCAAATTAGAATAAGTTATTTACATTTCTTCATGACCTCAAAGATGGCCTTCTCGTATCTCCACTCTGCTGGTTTGCTGTTTTCCCTCGCCGTCCATGTCAGTTCCCATGATGCCGCTGTCCTCCTCTAACTCCTTTGCATCATCCTGGTCATCTGTAATGACTTCTCTTCTGGATAAAGCCTCCGAGACCACTTCTTCTTCTGGGTTGACCGAGGTCTTGGCGCCTCGCTGTGGAAGCGTGGGAGTGGCTGGTTTGAGGACCCTCTGTCCACCACAGAAGGACTCCAAGCGTCTCAAAGATGATAAATCTGCCCACAGGTCAGCAGGTCTTATTCCATTCATAGCAGGACCCTCGAAGATGTTTAACTCCTCCTTAGGAATAGGCATCACAGAGCTGCCTCTGTCCTCCACAGGCGGAGAACATCCAGTGTAGAGATCACTGAACTGATGCCTCATGTTGGAGGAGAGGCCAGCATCACTGTAATAGGAAAAAAAGACATGAAAAGGCTCTGAAAACAATAAAAAAAAAACTGGCATTTTTCAAGAAATATGACAAGATTTCGCATGTGTTTAACTGCTTATCACAGTGTTCAGATTCACTTCATCCATAAATTGTTATTTTTCTGACCCATAAAGACCCAAACGTCCACTGGTTACCAAAATAATCTACTGATGTAAAATGTTTAATACCTGTTGATCCACTAATACTATCAATACATGTAAATAATTTTAGTAAAATACGGTTTTTCATCTTTTCAAGATTATATGACCCATTTGGACCAACAGAGGCTCCGTAGTTACTCCGGAAACACATCTTCTACAACAATGATTTACCAGTAAAACCTATGGAGTTTGATCAATGACAGTGGCTGGAGACACTTGGTTTATGTTCAGTTAATGATATTTTTGCTGAAAAAGTCACATTTTTTCCCAGTTTTCTTCAGTTTTGATAGAACCTTTGAGTTTACTGTGAGTTTTCATGAACATCTAACTTACTAACTTAACTACTAACTTAAAGCTGACTTTAATGACTACAGGCCTGTAGCCCTCACCTCACACATAATGAAGACACTTGAAAGGCTGGTCCTCTCCCGTTTAAGACCCAGTGTGAGGATGTATGAGGGCCATTCAATAAGTTCATGGCCTCACCCAGAAATACTGGTTGTTATAAAACAGGATGTTACATTCTTTCGTGATGGGATAGTGATGCTTGAACATCGATGGACCAAGTGCATTGCTGTAAATGGAGATTATGTTGAAAAATAAAATATAAATTATCAGTCTGTGTTGCTCTGTTCTGGGTGAGGCCATGAACTTATTGAACGGCCCTCGTACATGGATCCTCTACAGCAGGGGTCAGCAACCCTGGTCCTAGAGAGCGACTATCCTGTATGTTTTAGATGTATCCCTCTTCCAACACACCTGATTCAAATGATAAGCCCATCGTCAAGCTCTGCAGAAGCCTGATAATGACCATCAGGTATGCTGGAAGAGGGAAACATGCAGAATAGTGGCTCTCTTGGACCAGGGTTGCTGACCCCTGCTCTACAGTTTGCCTACCAGCCTAACATCGGTGTGGATGATGCTCTCATCCACATGTTACAGAGGGCCCATGTACACCTGGACACCTCTGATGCAGCTGTGAGGATCATGTTTTTTGACTTTTCAAGTGCCTTCAACATGATCCACCCGGGGCTGCTTAGTGTGAAGATTAGAGAGATGCAGGTTGAGTCAAGGATGGTCTCCTGGGTCATGGACTACCTGATCTGCAGACCCCAGTATGTGCGACTGCAGAACTGTGTCTCAGGAAAGGTCCTGTGCAGCACTGCAGCACCACAAGGAACTGTTCTGTCCCCTTTCTTCTTCACACTGTTTACATCAGACTTCCAGTACAACTCAGACGGCTGCTTTCTTCAGAAATTTTCTGGTGACTCAGCGGTTGCCAGTTGTATTGGAGGAGAGGAGGAGGGGGAGTACAGGGGGCTGGTCAAGGACTTTGTGGACTGGTGTGACCTCAACCACCTTCAACTCAATATTTCAAAGACCAAGGAAATGGTTTTGGATTTTAGGAGGAAGAGGTCCAAACTGGTGCCAGTCACCATCCACAACACAGGGGTAGAAGTTGTCTCCAGTTACAGATATCTGGGAGTCCAGCTGGACAATAAGTTGGACTGGTCCTGTCATATGGAGACTCTGCACTAGAAGGGGCAAAGTAGACTTTATTTCCTATGGAGATTAAGGTCCTTCAACATCTCCAAGCTTCTTCTGTGCAGCTTCTACCAAACTGTGGTGGCTGGTGTCCTGTTTCTTGGTGTGGCATGTTGGGGGGAGGGAGCTCGCATTTCAGACAGAAACAGACTGAACAAGCTCATTAAGAAAGCGAGCTCCATCATTGGAATGGGACTGGACACAGTTCAGCAGGTGGCTGGGGTGAGAATGCTCTAGAAGCTGGACTCTAGCTGGACTAATGCATCTCACCCACTTCACCACCTTAAGGTGTTCAGGAAGAGCACCTTCAGCCACAGACTGATTCCCCCTCGGTCCAGGACTGAACAGAGTAGGAGGTCCTTCCTGCCGGCAGCTATTAAACGTTTTAATATTGCTGTGCGATAAATTATTGTATGCTGTGCATACTATAGGTGTTCTGTTTTAGTACCTCCGCCAGGAGGTAATGTGACTGCTTTGCTTTGTGTGTTTGCTTGTTTGTTTGTTAGCAAGATAACTCAAAAAGTCATGGATGGATTTTCATGAAAATTTCAGGAAATGTTGATACTGGCACAAGGAAGAAATGATTAAATTTTCGTGGTGATCGGGGGGACCGATCTGCCTTGGTGGAGGTCTGCGCTCTCCGAGTGCTTTTCTAGTTTGTGTATATTACACAAAATATGTTTGTATATTACACAACATATTTCACAAGAAGCACAATTAAAATATTATTATTACAAGATTGCATTTGGAGTTTTTGTTGAGCCATAAAGTTCTCCTGAGGAATAATCTTAAATTTTATGATATAAGCTTATTTTTTTACGATTTGCAGAAAGCAAAACCTCAATCACATTAACTACCCTGTGTGTAACTTAGTAAATTTTGTTACTGATTATCTTGTTTAGGACGCTCTTATATAATATGCAAGATTTTAATCTTAATGAGTCTTTTCTGAATAAATAAAGGTAAAAAAAAAAAATAGATTATGTTATTTGATTAGACCTAAGATAACCTAGCAGGGGTTCATATACAGTATATATATATATATATATATATATATATATATATATATATATATATATATATATATATATATATATACATACACACACACACACACACACACACACACACACATATATATACATGCATACATATATACATACATACATGCATACTTGCTACTGGTCAAAAGTTTTAGAACACCCAAATTTTTCCAGTTTTGTATTGAAATTCAAGCAGTTCAAGTCCAATGAACAGCTTGAAATGGTACAAAGGAAAGCGGTGAACTGCCAGAGGTAAAAAAAACAAACAAACAAACAAACAAAAAAAAAGATATGGTTAAACAAAACTGAAAAATAATGTACATTTCAAAATTATACAAAAGGCGAACAAGAAATTGGTTAACAACTTAAAGCAGTTCTGCAGCAATGGAGGTTGATCAAGCCTCGAAAGTTGATGTTACCAGTTCCTACAGGTGTCCCAATGTTTCTGAGTTACTTCCAACCCCCTCTGTCTGCATATAAGTAGTGTTGGAACACACTTTGGTACCATACCATTGTGAGCATTATTTGAACAGTATTGTACTGCAGAAAGTAGTGTGTTACTATACAAATAGTGAGGAAAAGGCAATTAACGATAGAAGACAGACAGACCATCACTACACTTAAAAATGTAGGTCTTTCCTACAGAGAAATTGCCAAGAAAGTCAAGGTGTCAGTAAGTACAGTTTCCTTCACCATCAACCATCAAAAGACACACAGAAACTGGGGGAAATACTGACAGGAAGAGGTCTGGCAGAGCCAAAGCCACAACAGAATCAGAAGACAAGTTTATGACAGTCAACAGCTTGCATGATAGGCAACTCAGTGTGTTGTGGCTTTGGGTGTACCAGCCAGACCGCCATCACACTGCTGACTAATCCATCACTGTTAGTGTTTTGAGCTTACTGCTGTAAGAACCCTGACCGAACCCCAGGACTGAACGGAGTAGGAGGTCCTTCCTGCCGGCAGCTGTTAAACTTTTTAATATTGCTATACGATAAATTATTGTATGCTGTGCGTACTATAGGTGTTTTGTTATATTACCTCCGCCAGGAGGTAATGTGATCGCTTTGCTTTGTGTGTTCGTTTGTTTGTGTAACTGAGGGACCCCGTCACTGTCTCCGCTGTCTCCTGCTACGTGCGAAGCACATGCGACCCGGCACGCGCACACACACACTCACACCAGACAGTTTCTCCCCGTCCGTGTTTGCAATCATTCATCAGTTCGCCACTCACACTCTCCTCCCGTCCAAACTATAGCGCAACCGAGGGTGCACACTCGGCAGCATTTTTCAGGTAATCGCATACATATCTACAACAGTTTCAATCACTTACCTGGGTCCGTGCTGTCTTGGCGTTCTGGTATGGGGCAAGGTTATTATCGTTAACGAAAACGAACGAAATGACGAAAACTAAAATTGAAAAAACATTTTCGTTAACTGAAATAAATAAAAACTCTAATTAAAAGAAAAAAACGATAACTAACTGAAACTGTATTGTGAGCTTACAAAACTAACTAAAACGTATAAAAATTATGGATACAATTCCCTTCGTTTTCGTCTCTGTCAATGTCGGATTGATATGAAATTAATTTATTTCACTTCAGCAGTTTGAGCTGGTGACTCCATACGACACTTCACAGTCTGTCATGTCTGGTCATTTGTGGTTTCCAGTCGTCTTCTGGTCCCCACTCTACCTGGAACATACAGACTAAAGCTGGGACACAGCAGCACAGTCCTGTCTGGGGTTTACTTTAGTGATACATGGGTCGGGTTTTTTTTTTTTTTTTTTTTTTTTTTTTTTTTTTTTTGGCGTACCGTGTGTGCGCGCGTGAGTGACAGACAGAGCTGAGCTAAAGGACAGTCAGTGTTGAACTAGCATCCAGGTTAAAACTGGAGAGTTTATCACCATGAAAAGGCCTTCCAAGCCCTGAACTGCACAGTTTAGAAGAGGAGAGAAGAGGAGGAGGAAAACTAATCCAATTACAGAGGTATGGAACCTGTTAGAATGTTCAAAAACGTTTGATGTTACTAGCAACAGCTAGCTGAACTGAACTGAAGCAAAGTTGGCTAATAATGGAACTGCAGATGATTAAGAGATGAGAAATCTGCTAAGGTGTGGTTGACTGATGAGGAACTGGGTTATATATGTTTATAAGTGGTTTGTATATGTTTCTGTCTGCTTTAACTGCTGGTTAGCTGGTTTATAATAGGTTCCTATCTGGTTTAACTGCTGGTTAGCTGGTTTATATATGTTTCTATCTGCTTTAACTGCTGGTTAGCTGTTTATATATGTTCTGTCTGCTTTAACTGCTGGTTAGCTGGTTTATAATATGTTCCTATCTGCTTTAACTCCTGGTTAGCTGGTTTATATATGTTTCTGTCTGCTTTAACTGCTGGTTAGCTGGTTTATATATGTTCCTATCTGCTTTAACTGCTGGTTAGCTGGTTTATATATGTTTCTATCTGCTTTAACTGCTGGCTGCTTTGTGCATCTCCTCTCATGCTTTGCACATCTTCGCATTGTTTCACGTAAGTGACGTTGTGTATGGATTGCACCCCACCTCAACCTGCTACGGGAATTTAGACATTGTACGGTACATTGTGTCTCTGCTCAGTCCATGAGCCGCCCTAACCCGACCCCCAAATAAAGTGTCCAGGGTAACCCATATCCACGCCTCACTAATTTCTTTGAATAGGATGATGAGGAAGATAAAATATATGAAATAACTAAAACTAATACTAAAACTAAACTAAACTAAACTAAACTAAAACTAAGCATTCAGAAAAAAACGATAACTAATAAAAACTAACAAACCTGCTCTAAAAACTAATTAAAACTAACTGAATAAGACAAAAAAAAAAAGTCAAAACTAATTAAAACTAAACTATAATTAAAAATCCAAAACTATTATAACCTTGGTATGGGGCCATTATTGTAGCAATATTATTTGCAAATGCGTGTGGAGAGTTGAGTGTCCGTATTTCAATCTGTGCGCAGTCGGATTTGCAAATGTGTAAATGAATCTGTAAATGCGTGATGAGGTTTGAGTGTCTGTACAACAATCTGCAAATGTGTAAAACAACTTGTGTGTGTGTAATCAGATTTGAAAAAGTCAAAGTATTTTCACTACAAGACCCAGAAATACATACAAATCATTGGTTACAAGTCAAGCGGCTTCTCGACTGGCTCTCTTTACACACGTGAAATTTGCAACACTTCTGCCGTGACAGATCCACAACGCGTAGCGGGATTTGTCTGTAAAACCAGGGCTCAGCCTGCCCCGGGGCTCAGCCTGCCCCGGGGCTCAGCCTGCCCCGGGGCTCAGCCTGCCCCGGGGCTCAGCCTGCCCCGGGGCTCAGCCTGCCCCGGGGCTCAGCCTGCCCCGGGGCTCAGCCTGCCCCGGGCTCAGCCTGCCCGGGGCTCAGCTGCCACGGGCTCCCTCATTTCCGGCTGCGTTCGGCTTTGCTCGCTCTTGTACCTGACGTGAGTTTACGTGAGTTGTGCTTGCAAGGTTCACCAACTGCCACTAAAAATCGAAGAAGAAGAAAAAGAAGAAGATTCTCCTGGGCAAGGAAAGATGGCTGCAATAATGGCCCCATAGTATTTACGTTGCATAACCAAAATATGTGTTAAAAAAAAAAAAAAAAAAAAAAAAAAAAGAAACAAAGTACATTCCTGGTGGTGTTACCACAGGTAAAAATTAACCGTCAACTTACATGATAATAATTACGTACCAACAATGGTAAGAACAAAAAACTACAATAGCACTAATGGTAAAGGGCAGCACATACCAGCAGTGGTAAGAATAATACCAGATGGTAATGGACAACACAGACCAACTAGATGGGGAACAACAAGCACACATTAACATATAAGACAGAATATTGATGTAACATCAGTATTAAGACCCTCCATCTTTATACTGGGACCAGACCATATTTTTGTATAGCAGTTGAAATCGGTGGATATTTTGGCATTGCTTGTGTTGGATGTACGGTGGCCCAGAGGTGCAACAGGCCAAAAAATTATCCACTAGACGAAAAAAATTATCTACTACAAGAAAAAAAAAAAAGAGAACAGCCTAAAAAAATTATCCACGAGATGAAAAAAATTATCTACTACAAGAAAAAAAAAAAAGGGGAGAAAAACAGCCCAAAAAAATTATCCACTATAAGGAAAAAAAAAAGAGAACAGCCTAAAAAAATTATCCACTAGACAAAAAATTATCTACTGCAAGAAAAAAAGAGAACAGCCTAAAAAAATTATCCACTACAGTATAAGAAAAAAAAGAGAACAGCCCAAAAAAAATTATCCACTAGATGAAAAAAAAAAAAAAAATCCCCTATAAGAAAGAAAAGAGACCAGCCAAAAAAAATATCCACTAAAAGAAAAAAAAAGAGAACAGGCAAAAAAAAATTATCTACTAGCCCAAAAAATTATTCACTATAAGAAAAAAAAAAAAAAAAGAACAGGTGAAAAAAATTATCTACTATGAGAAAAAAAAGAGAGCAGCCCAAAAAAATATCCACTATAAGAAAAAAAAACATCATCCACCTTTTCAATTACGGGGGCGCTGTTTACCCGAAAGGTGCCTTGCTTTAAAATTAAGGCCACCACAAAAAATAAAAGGATAGGCTGAAAAATTTTAAGGCTTTCGGCTAATGTGGCTAATGCTAAGGAAGTACCCCACCGGAAGTGGAGGTCGTGCGCTAAAAAATAAAGTTATTTTAAAATATAGATATTTCCATTAATATAGTTTGCAAAGCAGTTAAATGATTAAATACGGTTCCAGTGTCTGCTCAAGGTTAGGCATGGGCGTTAAATGGTTAAGGTTAGGGTTAGGGTATGGTTGGGGTTAGTTTTCAGTGGTAAATGGCCCTTGTGTGCACTGTGTGAAGGTTCGTTGCTAAGCTAATGCTAACGCGAAAAGTTGACGGCAACTTTGTGAACTACCAGTGCGAGTAAACAATTGTGTGATTACGGTGTTGAATTGTTCAACTGCCTGACATTCAATATCATTTTTGATGAATATTCGCTACAAGAAGTTCTAAAATTATTTTATTTTGAGAGGAGGAGAAGAGGAGCTTCCTGTGGAGCTCCACTATCATGGCATCGCCCATTTGTTGAGAGACAGCAAGTGCATATTGCGGCACCGACACCTGGTGCCGTGGCACCTCGGCTGGTGCGGCACCACGGTTGATGCCGCGAGGTGCCGTGGCACCTCGGCTGGTGCTGCGACGTACCGCGGTACCACGGCTCGGTGCCAGGTACCCCAGCACGGCACCGCGTACCATGGCTCGGTACCACAGCTCAGCTCGTTGCCAGGTGCCGAGGCACTGCGGTACCACGGCACACATCTTTATCTCCACAAAATGTCCTTCTTGATCTAGTGTTAGTGAAGACACTCCGTTTGAGTTGAGGAGGAGAGGTCTACCTGCAAACAAATGGGCAATGCCGTGATAGTGGAGCTCCACAGGAAGCTCCTCTTCTCCTCTCAAAATAAAATAACACAAAGTTGCCGTCAACTTTTCGCGTTAGCATTAGCTTAGCAACGAACCTTCACACAGTGCACACAAGGGCCATTTACCACTGAAAACTAACCCCAACCATACCCTAACCCTAACCTTAACCATTTAACGCCCATGCCTAACCTTGAGCAGACACTGGAACCTTATTTAATCATTTAACTGCTTTGCAAACTATATTAATGGAAATATCTATATTTTAAAATAACTTTATTTTTTAGCGCACGACCTCCACTTCCGGTGGGGTACTTCCTTAGCATTAGCCACATTAGCCGAAAGCCTTAAATTTTTCAGCCTATCCTTTTATTTTTGTGGTGGTCTTAATTTTAAAGCAAGACACCTTTCGGGTAAACAGCGCCCCCGTAATTGAAAAGGTGGATGATGGTTTTTTTTTTCTTATAGTGGATATTTTTTTGGGCTGCTCTCTTTTTTTTCTCATAGTAGATAAATTTTTTCACCTGTTCTTTTTTTTTTCTTATAGTGAATAATTTTTTGGGCTAGTAGATAATTTTTTTTGCCTGTTCTCTTTTTTTTTCTTTTAGTGGATAATTTTTTTGGCTGGTCTCTTTTTTTTCTTATAGGGGATTTTTTTTTTTCATCTAGTGGATAATTTATTTTAGGCTGTTCTCTTTTTTTTCTTACAGTGGATAATTTTTTTTGGGCTGTTCTCTTTTTTTTCTTGTAGTAGATAATTTTTTTCATCTAGTGGATAATTTTTTTAGGCTGTTCTCTTTTTTTTCTTGTAGTAGATAATTTTTTTCATGTAGTGGATAATTTTTTTTAGGCTGTTCTCTGTTTTTTTCTTATAGTCGATAATTTTTTTAGGCTGTTCTCTTTTTTTTCTTGAAGTAGATAATTTTTTTCATCTAGTGGATAATTTTTTTAGGCTGTTCTCTTTTTTTTTTCTTGTAGTAGATAATTTTTTCGTCTAGTGGATAATTTTTTAGGCTGTTCTCTTTTTTTTCTTATAGTGGATAATTTTTTTGGGCTGTTCTCTTTTTTTCTTGTAGTAGATAATTTTTTTCATCTAGTGGATAATTTTTTTAGGCTGTTCTCTTTTTTTTTTCTTGTAGTAGATAATTTTTTTCATCTAGTGGATAATTTTTTTAGGCTGTTCTCTTTTTTTTTCTTATACTGGATAATTTTTTTGGGCTGTTCTCTTTATTTTCTTGTAGTAGATAATTTTTTTCATCTAGTGGATAATTTTTTTAGGCTGTTCTCTTTTTTTTCTTGTAGTAGATAATTTTTTTCATGTAGTGGATAATTTTTTTAGGCTGTTCTCTTTTTTTCTTATAGTCGATAATTTTTTTAGGCTGTTCTCTTTTTTTCTTGAAGTAGATAATTTTTTTCATCTAGTGGATAATTTTTTTAGGCTGTTCTCTTTTTTTTTTTCTTGTAGTAGATAATTTTTTTCATCTAGTGGATAATTTTTTTAGGCTGTTCTCTTTTTTTTTCTTATAGTGGATAATTTTTTTGGGCTGTTCTCTTTTTTTTCTTGTAGTAGATAATTTTTTTCATCTAGTGGATAATTTTTTTAGGCTGTTCTCTTTTTTTTTTCTTGTAGTAGATAATTTTTTTCATCTAGTGGATAATTTTTTTAGGCTGTTCTCTTTTTTTCTTATACTGGATAATTTTTTTGGGCTGTTCTCTTTATTTTCTTGTAGTAGATAATTTTTTTCATCTAGTGGATAATTTTTTTAGGCTGTTCTCTTTTTTTTTCTTGTAGTAGATCATTTTTTTCGTCTAGTGGATAATTTTTTGGCCTGTTGCACCTCTGGGCCACCGTATGGATGTCCAGACTGTTCCAAAGTTTCACTCCATATACAGACACACAAAAACATTTACGAGTGGTTCGAAATTTGGGTAATGCAAAATCTCTAAAGCCTCTCAAATTATGAGTACTCTCCCAAATTGTGAAGTTTTTTTGTATATTAATTGGTAGTAATTTGTTGAATAGTTTAAATAAGATTATTGCTGTATAATATTTTACAAGATCATGGATTTTTAATAGTTTTGACTGAATAAAGAGATTATGAGTGTGTTCTAGAAATTCAACCTTATGTATGATCCGTACTGCTCGTTTCTGTAATATGACTAATGGATTAATGGTGCATTGGTAACCGTTTCCCCACACTTTAATACAATATGTGAAGTATGGGAGGAACAAGGAGCAGTATAAAGTACAGAGTGCATTTTCATCAAGGTATGTTTTCACTTTATTTATGATTGAAAGGCTTTTGGAGATTTTTGTTTTTATGGGTCTGACGTGGCTTTCCGTGATAATTTACTGTCTATTATAACTCCTAGAAATTTGTTTTTGTTTACATTTTCAATTTGAATTCCGTCAATCATTATCTGTAGTTCTGAGCTGGTTTTAGAGTTTCCAAACATCATTGCCTTAGTCTTATTTAAATTTAATGACAATTTATTATTATCCATCCACTTTTTCAGTTTACTTAATTCCTCATTTTCTGTGGTTACAAGTTCATTATGATTATCACCACTGAAGAATATGTTAGTATCATCTGCAAAGACTATGAGTTTAAGCAATTCAGATACATTAAATATGTCATTAATATAAACATTGGATAGTTTGGGTCCCAGAACAGACCCTTGGGGGACACCACAAGAAATGCCAAGATATCCTGATGAGTATTGTCCCATTTTTACATACTGCACCCTTTCTTGTTAGGTAGCCTCTAAGACACTTCCCAGCAACCCCCCTGATACCATATAGTTGAAGTTTATGGGGTAGGATTGAATGATTGATTGTGTCAAATGCTTTTTTGAGATCGATAAAAATTCCAATTGTATGTTTTGTTTTGTTTTTTTTGTCCAGTGCGGTAGTGATTTCTTCTATTGCATCAGTTATTGCCATTGCGGTGGTAGTTTTTGTTCTAAAACCATATTGACCCAGATTTATCATTAGATGTTTGTCAAGAAACTTTTCTAGCCAAGAATTAAATAGTTTTTCTAAGATTTTGGAAAATTGTGGTAGTAGGGATGTTGGTCAGTAATTTGTGTAGCTGTGTTTACTCTCATTTTTGTGTAATGGAATGACCTTTGGTATTTTCATTTTATTTGGGAAACAACCAGATTGGAATGATAAATTACAAATATGGGTTAGAGGTGTGGCAATGCTATTTATGACTTTTTTAACGATCATCATGTCAATGTCATGACAGTCAGTGGATAACTTACTTTTACACTTCAGAACAGTGTTTATCACCTCTTGCTCACTTGTCGCAGAGAGGAAAATTGAGTATTGATTTCTTTTAATAGTTTTATCATATTGATCAGTACCTTGGTCTGGAAATCCTGTGGCCAATTTGGGGCCAATATTTACGAAAAAAACATTAAAACTGTTAACTATATTATTCATATTATGATTTACACCATTCTTGTCAATGAAGTGGTCATGATATGTTGCCTTAGAAGATCCTTGTTTAATTAAGTTGGTCAGTATATTCCACGTTCCTTTTATATTGTTCTTATAATAATCTGTTATAATATAGCTTTTTGCTAGTTCTTATTATGTCTGTTAATTTATTTCTGTACCTTGTATATTTGTTCTGCTTCTTCTTTCAACAAAGTATCTATCTATCTAACTTAAATATAGGAAAGTAAATATAGGAAAATACATGATTTACAGTGAAAAATACAAAATACACATAATAATATCAAAATAAATGGTGCTAAATCACTTAACAAAATGTTAAAGACAAAGAAATATGCATTTAGGAACTGCCAGAAAAGTAGGACTGGGTCTTTATGGGTTAATATGGAAAAAAGAGAAAAAAACATACCCACTCTCTTGACTATGCAGGCCTTGGAGTCCTTCAACTGTAAAATATGATACAACCAAATTACTGAGAGTCAATTAGATTCAGTGACTTGAAAGAAAAAAAAAATGCAGGCCTTTATTAACCTCTTTTGAAAATCTCTACAGTATTAAAAATTCAACATTTAAGTGTTCACCCTTTAAAGGACCTTCACAATAAAATTACATGTGGTTATGTAATAATATGGTGTTAACAGTGTTAACCTCCTAACACCCAGCTATGGGTTTTCTGCCCACATTTGAGGAGAAGAGTTTCACAACTTTATACAAAAAAAAAAGTAAAGAAAACCGTCTACTACAAAGGACATGCCATAAGAAATTGAAAAACTGCATCTGAAAAAACTGTTGCATCATGATGTTTCCAATATAGGCACTTATTTAATAAAAAAAAAAAAAAAAAAAAAAAAAAAAAAAAAGCTTGTACTTTGCTGACATTTCCAGGGTCTCAGGAGGTTAATCCATGTGCTCAGACAATGACATGAAATAATGACACTGGTACAGTTCAGACTTCTGAAGATGCTGCCTCTTGTTTTTGCTTCAAAAATCAGAACAAAACGACTTATTTCATTGTCAAAATTAATATCAGTTCTCTAAGTTTTATTAGTTGTATCGAAAATTAGCCCAGAGGCAGAAAATTTCGGATCCGGTTTATAGACCACGAATGAATGAAACAAGTGCTAAACAATTAAAGAAGGATAGAATGTTACTTTTATGCTGTTTGTCTTAAATGGTGGAATTCAGACATGTTTACTCACTTTCCAGTACATCCATTAGGTTGTCCAAAGAGAGGAGGAGTTAAGATGCTGCTTGGTAGATGGTTTAACACCAAATGATTAAACAAGGAAGTACAGCTGCACTGAAAGGACATTCCAGATTAAATAAACTCACCACTCCCCCACCTGCTGGAAGAATCTGAACACTGTCACCACTCAATGACTCCACCCAGATGGGCTCGAATGTTACAGATTACTGATATTTTATAAAGCTCACACCACACTGTTCTTGACCTACTTATAGCAGAGCTGTGGGCAAACATGTATAATAAGCAACACACAAAAGGAAAGTGAAAGAAATATACACTGTAAGCCCGGACTTTGTATTTACTAAAATGCTTTAATTACAATGTACTTAAATGATTTAAGTTTTATTACATTACTATAAAATGTTAAGTATATTCTACTAATTTGTAGACATAGTTGAAAGAATGAAAAAGTTTAAGTTGAATGGATTTAAATTTAGTCATGACCAAACCTTTTTGTCTCCATTAAGTTGTGAAGGGCCACCATTTTAGCTTGTACATATGAGCAGTTGCATCTTCTGCTCCAAATCACAAACTGAGCTGCAGTTGAGATTTAATGTCTGAAGTCGGCTTGATGTGTCTGGGACTTTGTAGATCTAGCTGTTTGTGGGAAAGTTGATTTTGCGCATTTTACAATTTACCATTTCAATGGTTGATTTTATGTTTTAGTGGGGGAGGAGGGGCTATACTCTCAAAAACAGAGGTATGAGATAAGAACATTTATGTACTTATAAGTACATTTTTTAAGAATATTCTCTCAAAAGCACAATATTGGTCTTCAGGAGGTCAGAATTGCACCTTTAGACTATGAAAAAGGGTGCAAAGTTATGTAAAGTACAAATTTGTACTATAAGGTACCCTGCAGCATTAAAAAAATGTGTGTAGACCATGAGAATAGGCTATAGGCTAGGACAACTGAACAGTAGGCCTAATTATAGTTAAAACATTAGACTTAGCGCATTATTTATTATATATCATACTGTAATTACTCTATATTATATTTAATAATAATTTGTGTTTTAATTTAATAGCCCAATTAGCTCAATGATGATAGCCTAATAATTTATTTATCTTATTAGAACCTCTGATTATTGCCATAATCTCTGTTTTATCAAGTTTTCATTCACACCTCCCTGTCTTGATGTCGTAGCTTGCCTATGCCATTTTTTTTTTTTTTTTTCTCAATTAGGCCACCAGTTCAAACTTTAAACATTATGGCATTATCAACTATACGAGAGTTTTCTTTCTATGTAAAGTACTTAAGGTACAAAAATGGACCATTTCGAAAGGGTACAGAAATGTCTCTCAAAAAAGTACACCCCCAGCGACAAGCATTTGTACCCTTTTAAGTACAAGCTGGTACCTCTATTTTTGAGAGTGTACTTCTAACGCAGGGGTGTCCAACTCCGGTCCTTAAAAGCCGGTATCCTGCATGTTTTAGATATTTCCCTCTTCCATCACACCTGGAAGCCAATCCATCGTTATCAGGCTTCTGTAGAGGTTGATGATGAGCTGATCATTAATTGAACCAGGTGAAAAACCAGCATTAAGTCTAAAATGGGATTTCAGATGTTTATTCTACTGCTCCAGGTATCAGGTGATTAGTTTTTCATGTTGCACTTTTCAAAAAGCATGTTGCTGTTTGTGCACTGTTTGCCCTTCATTTCTTATGACATTGGTACTGATATCATGGGTTGTTGATCCAGTTGCTGTCATTTTATTGTTCAAAATATGTTATTTTGTCAACCAGGTCAGTTTAATTAAAACAAAGGAATAACCAGCATATTAATCCATATCGTTGATATTTTGATGTCATTTGTTGTAATTCTGTTGTTTAAGCGGCAGAAGTGCTATTGTGAAAGAGCTGAGAAAATGTTGGTGCAAGAACTTTTCATGTTTTATGTGAAATATGTTCTCAGGAGCTAGTGAAATAAGATTGTTTGTTAAAGCATGGATCTTCCAACCTGAGTTTTGAGTAGGGCTCAGCATTCATTCACTAGACAGAAAAATGCTATCTCAGAGAGAGAAAGGTTGAAAACATCTGGTTATAGAGCCAAGACATTATGTTCCATGACTTCCATGTTGTAGTTTGAAGTTAAGACCGCTACAACAAAAGAAAAAAGAAAAAGAAGGTCATTTTGGTAGTTGTTTTTTATTTACTGAAATTAATACTGCTTATGATTTTCAATTAAATGAACTTGGAATTAAGTGTCATAAACTCAGTATATTAAGTTTAATAATTATACAAAGCAATTTATATTGCAAAAGATTTTAATTTAAATCTCCTTGGAGTTTTGTACAATGAACTGATGATATTAAGTCTAATGATTACACAAAGCCATTGACATTGTAACAAATTCTAAGTTAAATTGACTTTTCATTTAGTGTGTTATACTTAAAGCAGCAATTCCATTCAAATCGAGCATTTAAGTTTAATACACTCAAGTTTTCATTACTCATTACTTCCATTTTTTAAGGCAACCAGTTTCCTCATTTTTTTTAAAAGTAATATCAACTTATCCAGTCTTACAGTGTATGGTGTTTGAAATTATATGTGAGTTAACCATGTGAGAACCTTGTGATACTCGACAAAACCTGAACTTCCCCTTCCTCTGCACATTCACCCCATTTAGTCTATGTAAATGAGTTTGTGGATTGCTTGTTTTCCACCTGTGCCCCCCAGAACAACTTCCTGTAGATGTAACCAACTTACTTCCTCATCATATATGAAGTAATTCTTAAAAAATGATCTTCTAGTCACTTATTTCTGACTTGGGTCCTACGTATGCATAGTAAGACTCACTGGCACTGATGAGTCCTTCCATGAATGGAGCTGGTTGTCTCCCTGAAAAGACCCCATCCCCAGTTCAGTGGTTTAGTAAAACATGTACTTGACACAGATTGTAGTGAAAATGTGAATGAAGGTGGTGACAACAAAGAGGTATACACATTCAGACAGCGTATCTCACTGACTAAGGCTCATATATCAGGATGACTGTAGTATTTAGATATCAACTAACAGCCAAGAATAAGAAATAAGAATAAGAATAAGATCAGATAAGATAAGATAAGATAAGAAATGCCTGTATTAGTCTCACAAGGGGAAATTCCAGGTTTTACAGCAGCAAAGTACAAAAGCACACAAGAACAAAACAAGTGCAAAATCAAAAATAAAGACAAATCAAAAATTAAAAAGGCTATTTATAATTTACAGCTGTGCACATGCTGATCATGCCACAGGTTGGATAGGATATGGTTTATTGCACTGATTATTGCACAGAATTATGAATAAACTTATCTTAGATTTAGCCCAAATAAATTCAGTTGAACATACCTCTCTTGCTATGTGTCTTAAACGTCATTCTTTTTGCATTATATGACTCATTTCTTGTACTATACCCTTTAATATTTTTAATAACTCTTTAACCATATTATTCTCTTTTATTCGGATTTTAAGTAGTCTCTCCTTTTCTTTCCTTGTTTTTTTTTCCCTGTGGATGTTCCATTTATTTAAGTATAAGTACATTAAATTGTGTTTGTGTACAAAATGAGCTCTATACTATAAATAAGACTAGAAAAGCACTCTGAGAGCGCAGACCTCCGCCAAGGCAGATCAGTGCCCCCCCCCCCCCCCCCCCCCCGATCACCACGAAAATTTAATAATTTGTTCCTTCTGCCAGTATCAATATTTCCTGAAATTTTCATCCAAATCTGTCCATAACTTTTTGAAAGATCCGGATCAGTCTTTGCCATTTGATAGAACACCCCATTGTAAATCCCTGAGTTAAATTGCATGAGATTTGCACAATTCCCCCATATTGTGATTTCCACCATAAATATTAGTCCCATATTTATTTTACCTATATTTTAAGATTCCTTGACCATGAAAACATACCATTAGCAACTGGATTCATAATTATATCCTTATTAGTTCAGTAGTTATTCATGAAAATCACATTTCTCGTAATGGCGGTTTTCTTCTGGATCTAGCTCCTTAAGTATTAAAGCTACATGAAATCCGGTGGCATACTCCAGATGCGGAACTGACTGAGCTACACGATGGCGCTTGTCAGAAATTTCTACCTTTAATATTAAAGGCATAGTGGGCCAAAAAGTAAGGGCACCCCCATTTTTTATATAAATTGAGATAAAATCCGCCTTCTGGATCAGATCCGGATCAGCCTTTGAAATGTGATAGAGGACCCCATTGTCAATTCCTGAGTTAAATTTCATGAGTTTTGGTCAATAATTAAGCGAGATATTGGGAAACGAAAATTTTGGCCCCATTTACCACAATGTTAACGAAAATTTCAAAGTGATCCAGAATCCAGGATTTCTTCCGGATCACCCCCAAAAGTTAATCATTTCTTCCTTATCCCATTTCCAACAAACCCTGAAAATTTCATCAAAATCTGTCCATAACTTTTTGAGTTATGTTGCACACTAACGGACAGACAAACAAACAAACCCTGGCAAAAACATAACCTCCTTGGCGGAGGTAATAAGATTCTAAGATATTTTATTGTCAATTCACTAGATGCACAGGACATACAGAGAGTTGAGATGTCGTTTCTCTCTCACTTTATAAAAAAAAAGAGGTAAAAAAAAAAGTACGACAAGAATAAATAAGAGGTATAAAGAAGACATTATATATAAAATGTATACATCAGTCTATTTACGATGGCAGTGGTAGTGCAATACAGTAACAGTTCTGTAGTGAATAATGGATCCAAACTAGAACTTAACCTTGACTGGAGTGGTAACTCATGTTTACCTGAATGCAGCATTGACAGCCCTGTTTCATTTAGCTGTATTTCCGCTCATTGTGATAGGTTTATTTGATTTATTTATTTGCACATAATAAAAACAGCAAAAGAAAAACAAAAAACGTTCAAGCAAGTAACAAGATTGAGCAGGAGAGGTTAGAAGCCAAAAAAAAAGGGTTATATGAATACCTCCCCCGAAATGAACAACACACAAAAAAAAAGAATTAAAAATACAATATAACTGTATTAATAAACTAAAGTAAAAAGAATAAAAATGTAATCCACATTACAAATCATCAAATACCAACCAAATGATATACAGCCTTACATTTTTTCATGAAGTAAAGTCCTTTTCAGATGCTTTTTAAACAATGATAAAGTAGATGTTGATCGAAGTTCAGGTTGTAGATTACTCCACAGATTTGGTCCACAATATTTCAGAGAATACTGACAGACAGAAGTTCGGCAGTACGGAACATAAAATTTGCTTGAATATCGTGCAGGATAATTATGAATAACAGAAGACAACATAAAACATTCTGAAAAACTTTGGGAAGAATGAGTTAAGTGAACATATTTGTACATGAAGACACAGGTCTGGTAAACGTTCACATCAAAAACTGAGAGAAGTTTGAATTTTTGGAAAAGAGGAGCAGATGAGTCGAGTCTCTTAGAAAAGCTGATCATTCTTAAAAATTTCTATTGAATTAGGAGAATCTTATTGAGATAACTGGGACAGGTTGCTGCCCAAACAGTATTGAAATAAATAATGTAAGGATAAATTAAGCAATAATAAAAAGTCAAGAAACAGGAATGATTTATCAATGAACGGACTCTGCTCAAAATGCCAACTGACTTCATGATTTTTTTTACAGACAAAATCGATATGGGATTTCCAACTCAATTTTTCATCTACAATAACACCTAAAAAATTTTAATGTAAGAAACCTGGGTTATTTCAAAGTTGTCTATGGATATTTTGATGTTTTCTTTGTTATACTTCTCATTTTTGTTACAAAATATGATAAAATTAGATTTTTGGGTATTGAGAGAGAGTATATTCATCTGAAACTATCTCGAAATAAACGATAGTTCTTCATTTGCTTCTCTAATCAGTGTATTGAAATTTTCATGCGATACAACCAAACGTGTCGTCAGCAAACAAAAGAGGATAGAAAAGAAAGAGGATCTGCAAAACCATCTTTGAATTCTTCTTCAGGGAGGTATAGTCCATGGAGCTTTCTTCTAGTAGATTTTCATGATGCAGTTTCATGTTAATGAACCCTTTAAGGATCCCGCTTTCAATTTGAGAAACATACATAGTTAGAAGTTTAAACAGACCCCACTGACATTCTCCTCCTCCCATATCTGTTGCCATGTCCGCCACAACTAAGTGTTTTTGTGATATGTCGGTCTTTCTTGTGTGTTTTTCTTTTCTATCTGATGTCGATGTGTGTGTTTTTGTGACAAATCCTACGTACAGTCATGTGGAAACACATATCCCTTCAGGGACAAATAAAGTCTAAGTCTAAGTCCTGGAGATATAAACCCAATTTACCCTGACTTTTGTAAAACATCAGTATGATACAGATTTGACTGAAGTATATAAAAAGATGGCAAACATTCAATGTATTAAATACAGGGGAATTTAAAGGAGCTTTGCCTAAAAACCTTTAGGGCAGTGGTTCCCAACCTTTTTTGGCTCCTGACCCCATTTTAACATTACAAATTTCTGGTGACCCCAGACATTCAAAACAGAGACTTTTTCTTTTTTTTTTTTGCTAAAATTAATTTGTTTTTGATCATGTAATAGTTTGCTATACTATGTTGCAAATAAATGTTAATTTTAGATGACATTTAGTCTGTATAATGTATATTATTATGGACAGAGGCAGAAAAGCCAGGTGTAGATTACTGCACAAAATGAGAATTTGATTTTCCTTGGTCAGGATATGTACAGTCAGTCCAGCTTCTATTTACAAGGCTGACAATTAATACTGAACAAACAATAACTCAAACTATGAATTATGAAAGAGCTGCAGCATCTGAAACTGACCACAATGAACATTTGACAGATAAACAGAACCACAGTGCTTCAGTTTCAGCTTCACAGTTTGTCATGTCTTTTATATATTGTGATTGTCTCTCTCAACTCACATTATATTTTTTATTAAATAGTTTTTTTATTTTATTTTTATCAATTACTAGAAATTTCAGGCGACCCCATTTGAATTCCAGGCGACCCCACATGGAGTCCTGACCCCAAGGTTGAAAAACACTGCTTTAGGGCGTTACAGTAGAACTGTAATATACTGTATGACTAGAAGTGACAGCAAATACAAACACACATTAATCCTCTCGTATGCTTTATATGTCGTCCTCTAGATGAAATTAAACAGAACCAGGTTTTTACTCCTTGGCCGAGGGCTATTGTAATAATCATTTTGTCATCCGTCTGTCTGTCCATTCAACAACTTAATTGTATTATCTGAAGAATGCATTGACATATCTGAATCAGATTTATACTGTGGATGCATCTTGGCATGAAGCAGAAGACTATTGAAAATATGTGACCTTGAACTACTTTTTCAAGGTCAAATGTCCTTGTGCAGTTATAATATCTGAGTACTTTCAAATATAAATATGTATGTAATAAGTTTTACACAAAGACAATCTAATCTAAATTACAGGGCATGAACTTCCAACAGAATCTTACACTACATTTGGCTGAGGGGGATTAAAAGTGTGCAGCACATTATGTTTATGTTTATGTTTACGCATTTGGCAGACGCTTTTTTCCAAAGCGACTTACAGGGGAAAACCAATTAAATCACTCAATCAATCAAATTTTATTTATATAGCGCCAGATCACAAGAAAGTTATCTCTTGACATTTTATATATAGAGTTGGTCAAAACCAGACTCTAAGTCAATTCTACAGACACCCAACAGAATCCTCCAGGAGCAAACACTTGTGACTGGTGACAGTGGCGAGGAAAAACTTCCCTTTAACAGGCAGAAACCTCGAGCAGACCCAGACTCCTGGAGGATGGCCGTCTGCCTTGACCAGTTGGGGTTAAAGAGAGAGAGTAGAGAAGGGGAAAAAGAGAGAGCGATAGAGATAGGGACTGGGGGAGAGGGGGAGAAGGGGGGAGTAGGGGGAGACACATGGAGGCGGTTGAGGATAAGTGAGTGGTGATGATGAGGGCAGGGAAGAGGCCGGACCACCGCAGCAGGTCCAGAGATAATCGTGAAAGAATCTGTGGTTGTCCTGGGAAAAACCTTATTAGAATATTTAAAATGGAATGTTTGAAAGTGCTAGGACAGGAGGTGCTCTCGGAAGAGCTGGGTCTTCAGGAGCTTCTTGAAGATAGGCAGGGATGACTCTGTTCTTGTAGCACTTGGTAGAGCGTTCCACCAACGTGGAACGACCCATGTAAAGAGCCTGGATTGTCTTGTACAAGGTCTGGGGACCACCACACTACGTTCCCCAGACGAGCGGAGTGGTCGTGGGGCGACATAAGCTTTTATTAGTGCACCTAAGTAGACAGGAGCAGACCCACGGAGAATTTTGTAGGCTAGGATTAAAGATTTGAATTTGATGCGGGCAGCTATGGGTAGCCAGTGTAACTCAATGAGTAAGGGGGTGACATGTGCCCTTTTAGGCTGATTGAAGACCAGACGCGCTGCTGCATTCTGGACCATCTGTAGTGGTTTGACAACACAAGCTGGGAGGCCCGTTAGAAGAGCATTGCAGTAGTCAAGACGGGAGATAACCATAGTCTGCACCAGGAGCTGGGTGGCCTGTTCGGTTAGGTATGGCCTGATCTTTATTAGGTTGAACAGAGTGAAACGGCATGATCGGGTGACAGAGGCAACGTGATCCGTGAAGGTCAACTGATTATCAATCATGACTCCCAAGTTACGTACTACACTGGTAGGAGCCAGAGGTATGGAGTCAATAGTGATGGAGATGTCCAGCTGTATGGTTGGCTTAGCTGGGAAGACCAGCAGTTCAGTTTTGGACAGGTTCAGCTGAAGGTGATGGGCTTTCATCCATGCAGATATGTCAGAGAGACAATCTGAGATCCGCACTGAGACATTATGTTTCATTTTACAGTAGTGAGTGATGGTCATTACACCAAACCAAATTACAAAGATAAGTGTTTCCAGTTGGTCATTATGTCATTAAATGTTTAGTTTAAATATCACCATGAAAAACATCTACAACTACAACTTTAAAATGTCCTGCACTGGAAAATGTCCCATGAGTCATTTAGTCTGTCCAGGGTGGCAGAAGTAGCACAGCCCCCTCTGGCTGGTACTGGAGGCACAAGGAATGATGGGTAATCATTTCATCCACCTCCCTTCATCACTCTTGAACGGGTCAGTCTGAACTCATCAAACCACATAAACTTTTTCCATGGAAACACAGCCCAATCTACATGCTTTCTATCAAACTGATGGTTGTTCAAGAAATGAGAAGCTACTCATTCCTCAATTAGGGGTTAAAGAAGTGAAACGTACTAATCATTGCAGTAATTAGCTAGTGGAAGCATCTTGATTCAATGAAAAAAGTGTTACTTCAACCAACGACATCAAAGTGTTTTTTTTTTGTGTGAAATATTCTGTAAATCATTTTTTTAAAATTCTCTTTTCATTGAAAGAATTCAGATTTTTTTTCATACATTGAAAAAACAAACAAATACACAAAAATATTCTGTAAATCTAATAATTTTTCAAACAGCATGTGATTACCACACAAAAGCAGATTTTTTGTCACAATTTCAATCTTTAAATAGCATTAGATATTTCTTTTAAATAATAATGGTAACTCTATTTCGAACATAAACAGGGATAACTTGCAAAGGTGAACAAAAGGCAAAGAGAAACCACAAATCCAAACAGAACACTCCATCATATCAAAGGCAACAAACCAACCAAAGAAATCAAAATTAAAAAATACAAAGAAAAATCACTAGGAACCACACTTTTTCAGTGTAGCACTATAAATGAGATTAAATGGAAATGTGCAAATAAAGTATATGTGCCTCAAAACTGTGTTTATCCTGAGTACAATATTTGTAGAATAAAAGACCTACTGAATGTAATCTTATGAACGGGTAAAATATTTCACATTCTTAGTGTTAATCAGTTACATTAATGAGTTACAGTGACCTTTGTCGTTCTGTCCTCATTTGCAGTAGGTCCTCCGTTCTCCTGGACCAGTCTAATACCTGCACTTTCATTGAGGATTATACACACATCCCTCATTATCTAACCACATTTAATGGGTAACCATATATATAAAAATAAATAATATAAATCTTCTTCTCGCCCACCTGGGTGGTGTTTCCTTCAGACTCAGGTCCTCTACCAGAGGCCTGGGAGCCTGAGGGTTCTGCACAGGATCTTAGCTGTTCCTAGGACTGTGCTCTTTTGGACAGAGATCTCTGATGTTGTTCCTGGTATCTGCTGGAGCCATTCTCTTAGCTTGGGGGTCACTGCCCCTGATGCCCCGATCACTACTGGTACCACTGTTTCCTTCACACCCCACATTCTCTCTGTCTCCTCTTTATGCCCTTGGTATTTCTCAAGCTTCTCGTGCTCTTTCTTTATGATGTTGCTATCACTTGGGATTGCTACATCTATCACTACCACTGTCTTTCGATGTTTATCCACCACCACTATGTCAGGCTGATTGGCCATCACCATCTTGTAAGTCCCACAGGATCTTGGCTTGTGTGTAAATATATATATATATATATATATATATATATATATATATATATATATATATATATATACAGGGTGGGGAAGCAAAATTTACAGTATTTTGAGGCAGGGATTGAAAGACAGTGTATGACCAGTTAGTTTATTGAAAGTCATGAGAATTTATTTGCCACACGAAAATTTACATAATAGAAAATGTTTTTATTCTATGTGTCCTCCTTCTTTCTCAATAACTACCTTCACACGCTTCCTGACACTTGCGCAAGTGTTCCTCAAATATTCGGGTGACAACTTCTCCCATTCTTCTTTAATAGTATCTTCCAGACATTCTCGTAATAGTTTTGCTCATAGTCATTCTCTTCTTTACATTATAAACAGTCTTTATGGACACTCCAACTATTTTTGAAATCTCCTTTGGTGTGACGAGTGCATTCAGCAAATCACACACTCTTTGACGTTTGCTTTCCTGATTACTCATATATGGATATGGATAATAGTGTTAGGTATGATTATGACATCAATATATGTTTGGTTTCAAAACAACTGACGTAGTGCCTGCTGAGAAAAAACAACTAAATGTTCATTATAAATTTTGCTTCCCCACCCTGTATGTGTGTGTGTGTGTATATATATATATATATATATATATATATATATATATATATATAAATATTTGCAACAACTGGGGGAAATTGTAAAATATGTAAACATCAGTAAAAATCATAAAAACACATTAATTAGTCATAAGTCTGATAGACACGTGGATGCTGGGAGGCTTAATTCAGCGTTTTGCATTGGTTTTTTGGGGGTCTTTTTGGGTGTTTTTTTTGGTTTGTCAATAATTCATGGCTGTTTAGTTCATGGCTGATAGGCCATGAGTTATCGTGAAGGTGCTGTGTCCAATGTCCGTGTTGTCGTTGTCTTCGTTAGCAATTTCTTCAAACTTTTTTCTTCTCTGAAAAAAACAGTGGTTGTATTCATTTATATGGATCTTCCTTCGGACAATGTCTACAAAGTCTGTTCACATTTTTGAGAAATTTAGATTTTTGACAAATTTTTGAAATATTAAAAATGTGCCTTTACTTATAAAGGTCCATATGTTGATGGCTTAAAACATGTAAATGGTTGCAGACATCAATATATTTCCTGTTGAGCACTGATTGGAAGTCATACGTGGACTTTGATTTAATTAGCTGAGTTCTCCTCCAGTCAAAGCACCAGACACTTGTATTGGGAGATTGATCTGCATCACGACCACAGGACTCTAACATAGTGGCACAACCTAACAACCTCACAGATTCAATTTGGTATTGATGTTTTGATAGAACATGTCAGTCAGATGCAGGGACATTGGTCTTGTTTTTTTTAGTTATAAAATACGCTTTCAGTGGTTAGGGTTCTAATCCTTGTTCCAGTTTGGTCCACTTTCATGTTTTTTTTTCTCCTCACTGTCCCATGTCCTGCTGTTTACCAAACAGTTCCCCTCCACTTCCTTTAGTCTGTGACATGTATCTCATTCAGGACCTGCGGTCGGTCAGGTTAATGCAGTGCTCAGACATGCCTGCTTCGCTCAAAGCCATGGACTCGATACAAGAAGGAGGCGTGGAAGAGGTTTAAAGAGAGACAACTATGCTCACCCGTGTTCAGACCTGACAGCCGCTTTCCTCCAACAGCTCAGAGGTAGGAGTCTGTTAAAACCTGTTGTCTTCTTCTAACAAATTCAATCATGCAGAAAAAATGTGCGGAGTAGTGTTCTGTTGAAGTTACAAAGAGAATTTATACATTTTTTCTTTCTGTTCTAGCCTGGTGTCTTACCTCTTTTTTGTTTTATTTTGGGTACAGAACTTAAAATTACAGCCAAACATCTTTACTGAACTTATGTATTTACTGGTTAGTGTTTTCTCACTGGTTACTAAACTCTAGTGAATATTAAAGGGACTGTCTCCTCTCAAACCCTGCTATTCTCATGTGAAGGACCTCTGAAAGCTTCCTTTAACATTTTACTTGTGCTTAAGGTTTCAGTTTTGAGCAGTAGGATAAAAGGCAAACATGTTCCTCTTTTGCAGACATACCAGTTCATCAGCTTTTTAGTCTCTCACCATTGGACACCACACGTCAAGGTCTGTGTGAAATGAGCCGCAGATCGCTGACTAGAAGGCAGTCATTTGTCAAAATTCTTCAAACTATAAACACGTGTTTAGATCACCGCACTGGAGCTCATATTTACACAACAGCCTCAGTTATGGTTGATTTATAAGGTCACTGAGGTGAGATAACATGTTGTCATAGTGTCGTAGTTTTTTTTTGGTAGATTATATTAGTATTTAAGGTATCCTGGTTACTTTGTTTTTTAATTTTTTTTAATCACCACCTACCCTCTATTCAAACAATTATTCATGATAATGGTCCTGATTCAGAGGTTCTGCTGGTATCTATTTCTGTGCCTCATAAAGTGGGCTCTTTCTCAATCCAGGAGACACTCCCTACCTGAGAATGCCTCATTTAAACATATTTGTTCTGTGATCATGACAGATGCCCCACATTTCATTCATGCATGAAAATAAGATTAACTACGACATAGAATGAAAAGATTCTCAGATAAATGGTATAATTTCAAAATGCGCAGCACCAGCAATTTTAAAGAAGGAATCTACAAATGGAAACATAGATTGTAGAAGTGTTTAGACTCTAATGGACAATAAGTAGAGAATTATTATTTTTATTTTGATTAATAAACTTTTTATTACATTTGTCTGAGACATTTTTGACTCTCACTCATATTTGCATAAACATTTGGTAATCTAAGACAACAGTTGTGGGTTTAAGTGGCAGTTACATGGTTTTATGTTTGCATTTGATTTGATGGTAGAATAGAGGTCTGATTGTTTTACTTAAATAACAATATTCAAAAGTGTACTGGATGTCAACAAATATTTTACACAAACAGTAGTCAACAGGGAATATGGGTAGTAATGCTGCACTCCAGAGCCCTGGGAGGTAGAATATATCTCAGTTGGAGTTAACTTCATCCCACCTCAAAATATTCCAGGTGACCCATGTTGAACATAAACAACAAACACGGAGATCGCAGATCTAAGCTCCTATCTGCTTTGCTACTGCAGAGGCATTTTTTTTATCAAAGTATTTTTATTCATTTTCAGTTTTTCAAACATACAAAAAGTAAGACAAACACTGAGACATACAGGGTGAGTCAGAAAAAACGCTCTTTCCATTTAAAGAAATTGTACTGCTAAAACGGAAACACTGATTTTTCTTTTGACCATACAGTCATATTGATGTGGTTATTGAGCATGTCTGGTGATGTAGTCATAGATTTATGGCATTGCATAAGAGAGAGAAGGTCCATTGTTTATTGGGCACTGAAATACCTGCCAACACAATGTATGCCACAGTGAACAAACTTGAAATTGACAACAATTACAGGAGTCGGGGCTTTGCTTTCACACTCAGGACATAGGCCTACATGACAGTGCCCAGGGAGTTTTCATCATGGCAAGACCACAGCGATTGCAGGTATTATTTCCTCATCGAGTTGTCTGTTTGGGTCAGGAGAGAGAGTGGCCACCTAGATCCCCGGACTTGACCCCCCTTGATTTTTTCTTGTGGGGGTATCTTAAAAACCGTGTGTATCAGACTGTTCCACAAACTCTTCAGGAACTCCGAAATCACATCACGGCTGAAATCCAAGCCCTACGACGAACACGAATGGTGAGAAGAGCTGTGTTAGAGATGCGACAACGAGCACAGATTTGCATCAATCTGAATGGTAGCCAGGTTGAAGGTCGTGCCGGACGACTTCGTTGAGACAAAACATTTTGATGGCGAGTAAACATGCTGTAATGGTTGACAATTTCAATTTCATTCACAGTGGCATAAACTGTGTTGGCAGATATTTCGGTGCACAATAAACAATGGACATTCCCTCTGTTATGCTATGCCATAAATCAATGATTCAATCGCCAGACATGCTCAATAACCACATCAATATGACTGTATAATCAAAAGAAAAATAAGCATTTCCATTTCAGTGGTACAATTTCTTTAAATGAAAAGAACGTTTTTTCTGACTCACCCTGTATAACCGAGGAATAAGACACCAAAAAAAAAAAAAAAGTTCCACTATGAAATTACCCAATCACCTTGTACACAGAACACATTAATCGGAGTCGAGGTGTATTGTCAGCTGTTCTACATAAGAAATAAAAGGATGCCATACCACATTAAACTTCCCCATTGATCCCTTCAATGTGTATCTAATCTTTTCTATTTTAAGGAAAAACATGACATCACATATCCATCTGCCAAAGGAGGGGAGTACTGCAGAGGCATTTTGACTGTTGACAGTGCAGTGTTCTCATACATGCAAAAAAGATGGAAGAGGCGAAATGACGGATGAAATAACTATACATTGTGAAGTTTTTTTCACTGCAAACTCGCACATTGTGCACCACCATTGTTGTGTTGATGTCACGTTGTAGTTCGTGGTGAGGTCAGGGTACTTCGAACTGGCCCCACTTTACAACAAGGACGTTTGGTTTGGACAAGTGTTCCAGTCCATTTTACCGAGCTGGACATCGGAAACTTGCCTGAAAAATGGTCTCCCCGTGACACTATCCACAGATCACGTGATCTAGAAGTGCTTGAGGATCCACTTGTCACTAATGTCACATCAGCCAATGTAACTGTGTCACATAAACTGTATATAAATCAACATGATACCATGACTCGGTTAAATAATGTGCCACTTTTAATTGATGTTGTTATCTGTACGCATTATAAGCTTTCCGTGTGCATGTTCACGCTGCGTCAAATACCACACACTGAGGGTAGGGTTATGTGAACTGCAGATCTTGGTGTAAATTGACACGTGGTCAAATGGCGTTCAATAACACGCAACAGGTCAAAAAATGTATAGAACACCAAATGCCATAAGACTGGTGTGACATACAATGCAATTTCATGAGCTCAGTCTCATATAAATAGTAGACAGAGGAACAGTGATGTCACCCAGTGTTTTTTATCTCTCCGGCCAATAGGCCATGAGCTATTGTAAAAGCGCTGTGTCAGTGGCAGCGGTGGCATCAGCAGTGGCATCAGTGGTGGCAGCGGCGGCAGCAACAAATCCTCTGTTCAGATTCATTTCAAATTTTATATGTAGTGGCAGAACCTGAAAACCTCGCAAATTCAAGTTGTTATTAATGTTTGATAGAACACGCAGGTGAGATACAGGGACATTGGTCTTACTTCTGTTATTTTGAACCCACAAGTTCATGTTCTACTATTGTCCTGTTGGCTGTTTGAGCAGGCAGTGACTATATTTGGACAAACAGGGTGGAAAATGCTGGAGTCCAACAGGTTGGAGCCATCTACGAGAGGTCATGGGAGTGCTAATGCGACATGTTAGCTTAATGATTTGGTTAAATAGTGTAAACATCATCCCATTATAAAGTCATGGGCCCAATCCCAATTCACCTCTTGACCCTTGCACTTGGCACTACCCCTTGAAACAGAGTTGTAAAGGGAAGGGGTTGAAACATTCCCCTATGAAATGGCACAAACTTTCGAGACCTGTTACGTCATCAGCAGTCATCGATGCCGCTATAAACAGATGCGACAACTTTGTTTGCTAAAGTATTCCCCATACCGTTGCTAAGCTGTAACTGTCTCTGTTGCATACAAGGTTATTATCGTTAACGAAAACTAACGAAATGACGAAAACTAGAATAGTAAAAACATTTTCGTTAACTGAAATAAATAAAAACTATAATTAAAAGAAAAAAAGGATAACTAACTGAAACTGTATTGTGTGTTTACAAAACTAACTAAAACGTATAAAAATTATGGATAAAATTCCCTTTATGTTATTATTTGTCAATGTCAGATTGATATGAAATCAATTTATTTCCCTCAAGCAATTTTAGCTGCTGGCACTATATGATATTTAATGGTCCGTCACTTCTCATCACTTGTTAATAATAATAACTTCTCGTCACTTGTTTAGAGTCGTCTTCTGGTCCCCACTCTACCTGGAAACATGGAGACTAAAGTTGGGAGAAAGCAGCAGAGTCCTGTCTGGGATTTATTTGAATACGACAGCGAAGAAGATAAAAGATATGGAAAAAACTAAAACTAAATTAAAACTAAGCATTTAGAAAATAACGAAAACTAATAACAACTAGCAAACCTGCTCTAAAAACTAATTAAAACTAACTGAATTAGAGAAAAAAAGTCAAAACTAAATAAAACTAAACTATAATGAAAATCCAAAACTATTATAACCTTGGTTGCATGGGCTTTGGTCATCTCTTTATGGCTATCAACCACAAACCACAGAAATACAATCTATAACACACTGAAACAGCATTAAACAGATGATCAAATAATTAAGTTGTTTACGAAGAAAATACATGTATTTGTTTGTTTCTTTCATCACAACGCTGCACTTTTTCTTGCCAATGATTCAAACAGAATTCTGGGAGATTTCTCATACCCCTCCGTTTGTAGTGTGCTCCTGAAAAATCTCAGTTTCGAGGACATCCCTCCCCCTTAACCCTTCCCCTCCAACTCATCGAGAATCAGGACACACCTACCCCTTCACATAAACACACAAAATGGAAGGGTAGGGCTAAGGGAAAGAGCCAAGGGGTGAATTGGGATCGGGCCATGGAGTTCACTGTCAATCTTAGGGAGCCAAGGCTGTTAGGAACAACATCCAGCAGCCGTCAGCAGTTTTATTCTTAAAGTAACAGTTGTTTCTTATTGGTGTGTCCAACCAGAGAAAATGGTTTGCACCTTAGCAAACAATTCCGTAAACCATTAATAACTATTGTAGGTTAGGATTTAGTTTAAACCTTGTATAAGAAACTGCTCTGGGTTCAGTTCGTGAGGCCGATGGTTGATGGTTAATTTCCATATTTATAGAATTTTACCTTGTATTTATCTGCATCAGAGGAGTCTGTGTAATGCCCTTTTAATTCACAAACACACTCTGACATTTGGAAAGAGGTGTCACATGCCGAAACTTTAACCCTTGAACACCCACAACTATTCTTGTCACAGTTTCCAAATGACTTTTTTTGGTCTTTCCCGTGTTTTATCACCATTTATTGTAATACTATGTTCTGCATTTGGCATTTTTCAGTGAAAATCATGTATTTTCCTGTATTTACTGTAATTTACTGATCATGTAGATGTTCATTAAAGGTCAGAGTAAATTCAAAGGTTATTAGATCACATTTTTAAAAATGAGTAAAAAGTGAGTTTTTCCAACAAAATCTATCATTAACTGAACATAAAACAGCCATCTCCATCCACTGTCATTGATCCAACTCCATGAATTTTACTGGTGAATCAGTGTTATGGAAGATGACAGTGTTTCCATGTTCACTATGGAGCCTCTGAACATCCAAATGGGTCATATCTGATGACCATGAAAAGATGAAAAGCTACATTTTACACCAATTGCTCCTACATGTAGTGGATCAATAGGTATTAAACATTTTACATCAGTAGATGGTTTTGGTCTGCAGTGGATGTTTGGGTCTTTTAAAAGTTAATCTAAAGAGCACCTTGAAACAAACTGGCTTTGGTCCTAAAGGTAAAATAATCCTTGTGGTATTTTTATCATGCTTTCAAAAACAATCTCAAGATCTAGAAATGAGTCACTTATGTCAACAAGAACCTGTGTAGCTGGTATGTGTTGAGCTTCACTGATGTATTCCAAGTAAGCATATGTTCTCCAGAAACCAGCCAGTCAAACCTAATGTTTTCTCTGGAAATCAGCTCAGCACATTCTGAACTAGACTTAGTCATAACTGAAAAAAAAAAACAAACTATTGATCTACTTGAAAAGTCCATTTTAGTCTAGAATTAGGTTTATTTTTACTGTAGCTGTAGTCTTGAAATTAAAATAAAAAAAAAAAAAAATGCTATTTTTGCTAGAAAACATGTTGAAATAGCTTCAGTACAAAGTATTGTGTTAATTCCACCATGGAGAGAGAGATTTTGATTCAGTTTGACACCTCATTAAGTAACAATGAAACCATAAATATGTAATGGGAAACAACCTTAAACTACTCGTGTTGCCGTACAGCTGATTCCCCTAACATGACTCACTGAATGATTCACATTATGTGTGTTACATCAGGTAAAACTATAGTTCTCATCAACATACTGTGTCTCTGTGCATTTAAATAGGCCAAGAGGAAATTTATCAGAATCACAGCAGAAATACAGCAAGATTCCTTGTTCATCAGAATCCCATGTTGTGATTCTAGTACCTCTTGTAATTACTTTCTTGGCTCAGAGCTTCACTGGGATTAAAAACAGCCTCAGTCTCAGCAAAGGTGGAACGAGCTACGTACAAAAGTCTCATAACTATACTTAAGATTTCAGGGAACTGTACTGAAAACATAAGTACAAAAACTTTTTAGTTTTACCCTCTACATTGTACCACAAACATGAACAGTATATCCTTACCCTTTCAAAAACAGGCTTTTTGTAGTTGTAATGCATGTAGGGGGATTATCCATCATTTGTATTTTGCATGTTTTCATACTTTACCAATGTTAAAACTGATTTCTACCAGAATGGAGGGCGTGGGTTAGGGTTAAGTTGTCACATTCTAGCACGCCTCCACGTTACGCATGATAGAGCTGACAGAGTTCAACTCACCGGAGGATGCCAGATCCTTCATTAAGACATTGACCAAGTAAGAAAACTGATAACACATTCTTGCACTCGTCTGTTTTTAGCTCAGAATCCCCCTGTAGAGTCCATTTCCTACACACAGGAACCAAACACAAGTCAGTGTAAGACTTAGGTGTCTGAAATGAGGATATGAGACTGATGATGTGGTTTAAACAGCAAAACTTTAGTAGGACATTGTTGTGGTTATGGTCAAACACATATTTTTGTTCTGGATACAGAGATCAGGGTTTAAGTCTGCACTTGGGTGATGCCGTTGTCTTTCTTTTTTTTTTTTTTTCTTTTGTTCTTTTTTTTTTTAATTTTTCTGCCAGGTTTCTAACCCTAACAAAGTTTCTCCCCTTAAAGAAGCGATATTTTTCTTTTTAAATGGAATTGTGCATTTTCAGACATTTCCCTGTGGTCTACATAAACTGTAGATGCTATGCTTAGGTCTGAATTCTTCATTAATTCAACTCCCAGGTCCATCTTCAACACTATTCAGAGTAATGACCCACCAAAGGTCATCTGAGCGCTGGCCCTTTAATGCACATGAGCCACTTCACACCCCATCCCCTCCAGGTTGTGGCTGTGCTGCTCTGTCCCGTTCAGCCACTTGTGTTCGTTAAGACAACCAATAACTGAACATTTTAGGTAATCGGCTTGAAGTTTGGACATATTTTCAATATGGACTACAACCGCTGCTGCTGTAAACAATTATGGCGTATTCGAAAAATGTTTGTCGGAAGGTCTTGACCTTATATGTGCAAATGTCGTGATGTAACTAGTTATAAAACGTAACAAATTAAGCAGGAAATAAAACAGGTTGTGGAAATCCACTCGGTTTTTGCCAAAGTGAATATAAAGATAAACTTTTTGAACTATAAGGGTCCAAATACACAAATAAATGAACCAAAGACTAATAAAAGTGGTTTTAACAAATATGACCCCTTTAATCTAATCAAATGGTAACAATGGCATTGGCTAGACTCTAGAGGGAGTGGGAACATGCAGGTTACAGGTGTCAAACATATGGCCCGTTGGCCAAAACTGGCCTGCCGAGGGGTCCAGTCTGGCCCGTGGGGTGAATTTGTGAAATGCAAAAATTACCCTGAAAATATTAACAATCAACAATGTTCAACTCGTTTCAGTTCAGGTTCCACATACAGACCAATATGATCTAACATAAAATAATAGCATAATGATCCTTTAACAATAAAATGTGAACAAGCTGAAAATTAAGAGGAATTTTAACAATATTCTGACAGTTACTAAATGTCTTGTGTATTTGTAGACTGTGATCTTTAAGTTGTTACTAATAAGCTGAGATGTAATATTGTAGAAATTGTTATTTTAATTCCAAATTCCAAACTTCAGAATTTTAACAATATTATCCCTGTACCAAATGTTTGTGTAACATTGTGTGTAATGCACATGTGTAAATGATAAGTTGAGGCATAATATTATTAAAATATCAATTATTTTTCATAAGAAATTTCAGTTTTTTTCTAGTTATTCACATCTTTATTTTTGGGATAGTTTGTTAATATAAATATTTTCATAATTGAATGTTTTTTATTGCACTAAAACAGAGAAATAAAATTGGAGTTGTCATCATTTATAGATTATTATGTTATTATTTTACTGGTTCAGACAGCTTTGGATAAAATTGGGCTGAATATGGCCCCTGAACTAAATAAGTTTGACAGCCCTGCTGTAGATGGATGAGATAACAGCACAAACAAAAGACAATCTGTAGGTGTATCTATTGGTACACAATGTACATACCACACAAGACAAAGACAAAAACAATGTAAAACATGTGTCAGGATAAAGACAGTGAAGCCACTGTAAAGCTGAATCTCAGATAAATGTGGACAAGGAGCTCTCATTTAGTTATGCTTAATAAGATTCATAGTTTGAAATGACAAACTAATTTTAAGCCAAGTTTTAGAAAGAAGCTAGCAACATGCAAGGATGTCACCTGTTCATAATGTCACCTCAACGGATGAAAACATTTTTAAACCAACCTGAGAAACCCGTTGTGTTGCAGAGAAAAAGAGTGCGGTGGGAAAATGTACATGCAGTGTATAACATGTAATGTATCCTGTGCCATAAATTGAACACAACTGGTTGTTTTAGGTGTGACATGTAACTAAAAGAACATTCCTGTTGTGTATAGTGTGAGGAAAATACATAGAAACATCAGAAACAAATCAAGGCTTTTAGCCGTGTTACCTTGTTTAACACACACTGGTGTTAGGCAGTAAAATGAAAAAATAGGACCAATGGCCCTGTAGCTTACCGGCCAATTTAAAAGCTTTGGGAAATGTATCCAGATGCCATTTATTATCACCCAGTTCTGTGTATTTATTATATTACAGAAATAGCCCATGTTTTGGTCATATTCCAATCAGATCTGTAAACAATTCAAATTCCAACTTGATATCATTGATATTTACTGATTTATTGGATCAATCCACTTCCTATCTCTTATGATGGGAAAATTTTTCGAAGTTGCACCAAGTCCAGAGTCAGATCCGGATCAAAATAATTTCAATACCTTGTGTAGACATCATCATAAAGAAGCTGTATACCAAGTCTGACGTCAATCAGAACTGTAGTTTGGAGAAGAAGACAATTGAAATGTTTTCTCCATAAGAGCCCATGTTAAATTTTCCGTCAGTTCCTGGATCCAGAAGAAGATCCTGATCAGCACGTGGCCATTATGTTTTGGTCATCTCCCCATCAGGGCTGGACTGTAGAAATTTACACTTGATATCATTTATATTTACTGAGTTATTGCATCGATCCACTTCCTATCTCTTATAATGGGGAAATTTTTTAAAGTTGCACCAAATCCAGAATCAGATCCAGATCCAAATAATGTCACTAACTTTTGCTGACATCATCATAAAGAAGCTGTATACCAAATTTGAAGTCAATCGGAATGGTAGTTTGGGAGAAGAACATGATTGAAATTTTTGTAACGGACGACAGACGCCTGTCGGCCAGTAAGCTAAAAAGGAAAAGTCAAGTTCAAAATAGGACCAATGTCTCTGCTTTAAAGAAGCAAAAGGAAACATCAAGATGAAAACAGAAAATGCTTGAACAATTTAAGTTCCAATTAAAAAAAAGGTAATTAAAATAGAGCATAGAGTGGATAAAATCAAAATAAAAAGGAAAATCATGATTAATTAACTATAAAAATTTTAGGGGGTAAGTTTTGGGCTTCAACCATTGGCATAGACAAGACCACTGAAAAAACATCTTAGCTCTACATCAGAGTCTCTGTGTATTGAAAAGCAACTGTACCTTGACTTAAAAAAAAAAACCCAAAAACCCCAGAGGTGTTGTTAAGATGTCATCTTTGTGTGTTGGGAGGAGTGGGGGTAAGGTAATGGAAAAAAAACTCACACTCAAACCAATGAACACAAATGAGCTCATATTTCAAAAGGAACATGCATCTTCGATGTATTAATTAAGCTGATGACAAGAGCAGAAAGCTACAAAGATGCTCTGCACTGAAGGTTGGTCTCTTTGAAGCACCTCCACAGTTTACTTTGACTCAGGACTGATGCGTTGTGGAAAGGTAGTGAACCAAACGCAGTGAGGTATGACAACAGAAGCACAATCTATTCAAACCTTAAACCACATTTCTGTGTCTACAGTTAGCACCTATTATTACAGTGATCAACTGCCTATATGTAGACATCCTCCTGTTATAAGATATGGCATTGGTTTCTGATAGAGACACTTTAATGTGTAATGAACAGCAATACATAAATAAGAGTTTTGTGGTAACAGTCATGAATGTTTAGAAGTTTCTCTTGTTTGTTCAAGACAGATTTGGTTTTTATTGAAGTAAAAATAGGACCAATGTCCCTGTATCTCACCAGCATGTTCTGTCAAGAATCAATTACAAGTTGAATTTGTGAGAATGTCAGGTTCTGTCTGTATGTTAGAGTCCTGTGGTCTGGATGCAGGAGATCAATCTGACCAATAGAAGTTGGTGGTACTTTCACTGGAGAAGAACTCAACTAATTAAATCAAAGTCCATAAATGACTTCCTATCAGTGTTCAATTGTAACTATATTGATACCTCAAAGCATTTCTATGTTATATGCCATTAAAATATGGTCCATTATAAGTAAAGGCAAATATTTGCTAATTATAGAATTAATCAAAAATGAAAAACTCTAAATTTCTCAAAACTGTGAACAAAATTTCCAGACGTTGTCCCAAAGAGGTTACATATAACATTTGAAATGAATCTGACCAGTAGTTTCTAAGAAGATTGTTGAAATGCAGACGTTAGTGACCTTGAATTTGACCCTTCAAGGTCACTCAAGGTCAAAGGTCATGGACCCAAATGAAGGTCCATATCGTTGGCTTCCTGATAAAACCTGCTAAGTGACATTTTTGGTTGGGAATAAAAACCTGCTATCTCCCCTATTATAGCTTCAAATTTCAGTCTCCTGTGAAAGTTGTTTACATTCCATCGTAAGTACCAACATTAAAGGAACAGATATTTTTTGTCATATTTCACAGTTTCCTGTTATATAAACAGTTTTTTGTTTCTCCTGTAAAATTTGCCAAAAGTCGCATAGCAGGTTTTACCAGGAAGCCAATGATATATGACTTCCTATCAGTGCTCAACAGTAACTATACTGATATCTGTAACCATTTCCATGTTTTAAGCTAATAAACTATGGACATTAGAAGTAAAGGCATCTTTTTTATATTTTAAAAATTCATAAAAATTCAAAAATCTAAATTTCTCATGACTGTGAACAGACTTTGTAGAAATTGTCCTAAGGAAGCTACATATAAATTTTAAATGAATTTGATCGGTAGTTTTGTCAGAGAAGATGCTTGAATCAGAGAAGATGTTTGAAGAAACTGCTAATGAAAAAGACGAAGATGACGACAAAGACGACAAAGATGACAGCAGACACAAACCTTCACAACAGGCCATGTCCTATTCACCCATCATTGGTCAGTGAGTTGAAAAAAAGAAAATACAACAATCCCAAGCCCAGGTTTTAGGGTTAGTGTTTACTTTTATACTTTGGGAATGTGTCAGAGCCTGTATTTTTTCCCTCGTTCAGTCATTATTTCCACTTTTCCCAGAGTCTTTTTTTATACAAATATCTGAACTCCATGTCAGAGAATGTGTTGTAATCTCTGTGTGTTACGACTGGTAGAAGTGGAGCTCCTCTGGTGTACTGTGTTGTAATGACAATATCAGGGTAAGAGGAAAGTCCCCAGAATCCCATTGTATGGCATATTACCAGAAATCTGCATTACACATGAAGAGTCAGTGCAGGAAACAGCTTCAGACTGATGAGCACGACGTTACAACAGAACAGAGACACAACGCCCCGCCCTCATTGCATCTAAAACATGCTGAGTCTGACTTGCCCAGACACCAAAAGCATGAAGTAATTTCAAATATTTTAGGATAGAAATGCATCAGAAAGTATTTTATTACAAGCCAGCAGGCCCCAATAAAACACAACAGTCTGGTCTTGGAAAATGTCATATGTGAAGTTAATTTCTATTTTGAAATGATAAAAAAAGGAAACAAAAGGAAATCAACCATTTATGTCAGGGGTGTCAAACTCATTTTCTTTCGGGGGCCACATTCAGCCCAGTTTGATCTCCAGTGGGCCAGACCAGTAAAATAATAACATAATGACCTATAATGACAACGCCAAATTTTTCTCTTTGTTTTAGTGCAAAAAAATCATATTAAGCAAGTGTTGCCAGGCACAACAAACCCCGCCCCTCACACATATTATATCTTATTTTGGCATCAATCCAGCTGTTGTCATCATATCTATGCATGTGCTGATGTCAACATATCAACTGCCTCTATATATGTGCCAAGTTTGAAGTAAATTGAAACGAAATTGAAGTTTTTATAGACATGAAATTTCACCTATTATAAGTAAATGAGAGACAAAAAAGATTAAAAAAAATAATACACATAAAAAAAAAATATACATAGAAAATTTAAACTTTGACTTACTTTTTCCAAAATGTAACGACATCTATTCTGGGTCACTGGTGATCTATAAACCCAAATTGTCATGAATTCAACCAAAAGTTTTGCTGCTAAAGTGTTAACAAACAAACAAACAAACAAACTGAACCAAAAACAATACACCTTGCCTCCCTTTCGGAGGGCGGGCTAATTATTAAAATAGTAACATTTCCAAAGTATCCAAAAAAAAAGAGATGTGAATAACTTTAAGAAAATCATTTTCTTAAGAAAAATGAGTGCAGTTTTAAAAACATTATGCATTATCATCTCCAAATGCACAAAACATTTAATAACAGGCAGAATATTGTTAAAATTGCACTTAATTTTCTTTAGACATTTCAGGTTGTTCATATTTGTTCAGATTATTCACGTTTTGTTGTTAAAGCATAGTTTGTCAATGTAAATGTTTTCATAATTCAATGTTATTTTTTGCACTAAAACAGAGAAAAAAATTGGAGTTGTCATTTATAGGCATCATAAAACGTCATTTTTTCACATTACACTATTTTACTATACAGTGGAGAAGTGGCCCCTGGAGAAGTGGGTATACTCTCAATTTTTGCCTTTTTTCTTTCTTTTTTTTTTTTTCAAGTAGACCAGAAAAACACCCTGTTTTAGAAACAGTGAGTTGTAAGACTACTCTATTTAGTTTACCCAAAATCCATCGGTAGTATTTGCTCACAATTATAAAATTATCATGACTTGATCAGGAACAGTTTGTAGGTTTTACTGGTCACATAAGCAGCTGCATGAATGTAAATGTATTCAACATGAGGCAAACATAGGATAACATTAGCCTTTCATGGCGTTAGCCTCCTCACACAGTTTAACTATTGGTGACAACATCTCTTTTCCTCTAAATGTGCAGTTATATGGCCAGTAGTTTAAAACAGTGACTCATTCTGAAACCACCTTAAAACTTACCTCAGAATTATGTATTCCATGAAAGTAGGTTCTCTCGATATGTGTCACCCACTTCTAAGACATTTATTCTGCCTTTCTCATTTAAATTTCCAACAAGTGTTGCCAGGCACAACAAACCCCACCCCTCGCACGTGTTGTAGCTTATTTTGGCATAGATCCAGCTGATGTCATCATGTCTATGCATGTGCTGATGTCAACATATCATTTGCCTCTATATATGTGCCAAGTTTGAGGTAAATTGAAACAAAATTGATGTTTTTATAGACATGTGAAATTTTACCCATTATAAGTAAATGGGAGAAAAAAAGATGTAAAAAATTCATTAAAAAAATTTTAACTTGGACCTACTTTTCCCAAAATGTAACCACATCTATTCTGGGTCACTGGCAATCTATAAACCCAATTTGGTACAAAATTCAACCAGAATTTTTATTGGTACAGACGTGAAATTTCATCCATTATAAGTAAATGGGGGATAAAAACTATTTCAAAAATTCATTAAAAATTTGAACTTTGACCTACTGCTCCCAAAATGTAATCAGATCTATTCTAGGTCACTGGCAATCTGTAAGCCCCATTTGGTATGAATTGAAGCTGCTAGAGTGTTAAGAAACAAACAAAGAAACCGAACCGAAAACAATACCCTGTTGCCTCCCCCTCAGGTGGCGGGTTAATAATTGCGCTTCTTTCAACGAGACATGCAGTGACCTGTCAATCAACTAGGGTGGAACTGGCATCTGAGGTGTCCAATCAGCTTCCAGAGGTGGTCAGCGCTAGTTAGCAATATTTTTATCTGCATGACCCACCCTACTCTGCCTCTGATTGGCTTATCAGTCCTCATGCCTAAAGTTAACCAATCTGATCAGTGAAGACAACGAGCACGAGCCAATTAGAAGTAGAGTAGGGCGGGTCATGGCTTCACCATCCTAGGAGAAAACATGGGCAGTTTGGCTCAGATATTACTGGATGGTGCACATCAGGGGGATTTAGAAGTGAGTATACGTAATGATGACTGAAAAATAAGTAGCAGTGGCGGCTGCTCTTCTGTCAGAGAGGGGAAGCTCATTGTTGGCTTACATAAAAAAAATGGTCAAGTTATTTAAACATAAATTTGGCCCTCCGCTCCTTTTTAAGAAAATGGTCAGTGACCTTATTGTACCAAGTAAACAAGAAAATGCTGAAATTATGTTAAATTGAAACAACGAAGTAAAATGAGTGTGTTTTATTTACAGTGCAAGAAATGAACAAGTCATTTCGTAGTGGTTTCTCTCTCAATTTCACAGCAGAATGCGCGACAGTATTAAACTGAACTCTGTCAAGTGAAGGAGTAGATCTCAAAACAGCTGTCAATCAAATGGGATTCAGCCTTTCGAATGATCCTCCAATCAGCACGTGGAAGCCCAGCGTCCAGCCCAGCTGAGGTCTGCCCACAGCTCCATTCACCCCCAGAGACGCTGAGCGTCCGGGGCCGGGACAACATTGTGGCATTTATCCAATTACCGTCTAGTTTTGAGGGAATGAAAAAAATTGTTCCACTCAGTCCCACTGAAGTGCATGGACGCCGAGCTTCTACGGGCAAATGCATTGACCATAGATCGTATGAGAAAACAGTGCAACGGGAATGTATGAGAAGTGAACAACATCCAGTCTGCTGATTTGTGATAAAGCTGATTCTGAACAAACTCGTGTTTGAGATGAACGTGTTCTAACACATTTGTAGTTAATGAAATGTCAACACAACCGAACATATTTGACTATTTAATTTTCGTAATTTTAGAGGAAGCCGAGCTTCTCTTGCAGTCTATGAGAAATCGCCCCTGATACGTAGGTATACCAGCATATGTCCAGGACTACACCACTGATACTATACTATTTATAGGTTATTATGTTATTATTGTATATATCTCAATTGATATCGATTGTGATCTCATGTGGAATCTGAACTAAAATGTGTCCAACATCCTTGACTGTTGATATCTTCCGTGTAAATTTTGCACTTTCACCTCTGGTTTATGTCCACACTGACACACACTGAAGACTGAAATTGCTCATATTTTTAGACTCACTACAGTGACTATATTTGAATCCACCACTTGTCTTCATGCCTTATTTGCTCTCATCTCCTTCAGAATGATAACAACAGTGTTGTTGGTCTGTCTTCCAGCCTGTCCAGCCTGCCTATGGCGTACTCCACTGGTACTATTGCAAAGGGCTGCTTTGGGAAGGTGTACAAAGAGAAGTACAATGACACCTGGGCTGCCATCAAGAAAGTCCCCCATCATCTCATCAGCAGGAAGGACCTGGAGAGAGAGTGTGACGTCTACAAGTAAGTACAGAACATGGGCTTTGTTGAAACTACAACCCTTTTAAGACAACTGCAGCTTTAGCGCCACATTTTTGCTTTTACTGTCATTCAAATTACCCTAACTCCTGCACTATTGACAAAATTCAAACAGCATGTGAAAGCTGAGATTGGGTTCTTTCTATTACTATGTAAGACATTAGGGTAGAGGCCTGCATTGGCTGAGGGGGAGGGGTGGAAGTGGGCAGAGCAGCAGAGTGCAGTCGGAGAGAGAAAGATTGAAGATTTTTATTTTTTTTAGCAGTATTTTAGTGAGGTTTTTGCAGTGTTTTTGTGGTAAATTCTCGTAAATAATTGTATATTATAATGATAATGTTGTTTTGAAGTGTTCTTCTTGTGTGTTTTGCTGTGTTTTTTGTTGAGTTTTGCCTTTTTTTTCCATTGTTACCTCTGCCAAGGAGGTAATTAGTTTTTGTCGGCGTTGGTTTGTCTCTTTGTTTGTCTGTCTGTGTGCAAGATAACTCAAAAAGTTATGGACGGATTTGGATGAAAATTTCAGGAAACATTGATACTGGCACAAGGAACAAATGATTAAATTTTGGTGGTGATCAGGGGTGGGGGGGCCATGGGGGCCCACTGATCTGCCTTGGCAGAGGTCTGCGTTTTCTGAGTGCTTCTAGTTTTTATCTGTATTTTTCTGGTTTGTATAGTTCATTGATAGTTGTATTTTAGCTGTAAAAAAAAAATATATATATATATATATATATATATATATATATATATATATATATATATATATATATATATATATATATAGGCAGAGAGCTACCCAGGGCAGGAAGAGACACACTGTGTGTAAAAGAAGCAGATCATGGATGTTTTTTCTCAGTGAAATGAGGTTCTCTGTCTACAACTAGACAGAAAGTGAGCAGAGACTATTACAGGTAAAAAATGACTAAAAATAACACAAAAAAAAAAAAAGAAAGAAAGAAACTGTAACATGGACACGAATGCTCTAGTCAAGCAAAAATGTTTGAGCACATGTAAAATAGCTGAAAGTTTATTTCAACAATCTCATAAAGTTTCATTTTGCATATTTATAATTGTTTTTCATAATAAATATGATCAAAATTCAAGTTCTTTTTATTTGCTATAGCACACTGTTTTAAGCATTTGTTACATAATAATGATAATAAATGGCAAAATATTGAAAGGTAAGTTTGTCCTGAAAAAAAATTGCAGGAAAGACATTTTCTGACAATTTTATTATAACAACACATAAATCTAGGTGGCCTCTTATAATGGTAGTCTTAAAAGGGTTAAAGAAAAAGACGTTCATTTTACAGAGTCATGTACAACATAGGCAGATGAAGTTAAAACATGTAAATGACCGAATTGCACCTTTTTACCTTTTTCAGGAAAACAGCTATGTATGTTTCCTTTGTAATGGGGGGCTTTATAGTTGGTTTCTTGGATGTCTTGCATTGTTTTTGTTGATGAAAGAGGAAAATTGAGGCTATTGTTTATTTTCAATATGAATTTTTAACAAATGTTCTTTCTTTCAATAATAGTCTTCACACTATATAAATGTGATGGAAAGTTCAGTTCACTTTGAACACAAACAGCTGGTTGGAACAGCTTCCACAGGCCTGATGTTATAATTACAGCCCTATTTCCAAAAAAAACCCCACTATGACACTGTGTAAAATGTCAACATAAACTGAATGCAATCAGTTGTAAATGTCATTGATCCATAGTTTATTTACAATAGAATATAACAAATGTTTAACCTGAGAAATTGCCATTTTAAGAAAAAAAGTTGGGTCATTTTAATCAGTAGTACATCACTAAAAAGGCGGAATAGGGGCAACATCATACTGGAAAATAAAGTGGTGCAAAAAAGAAAGAGCTGGAAGAACACTTTTATTTTTCTTATAATGATTAATGTTATCAGTTTGAAGAGCTGGTATGTTTTCTGTTATATTGTGGATAAGTTATGGGTTTATGTGCAAATCATTGCACTACATTGCAATTGTTTGAATTTGCCTTTTACATATCACATATCACAGCTGTTTTGGAGGTGAGATTGTACATTTGCATTTCAGTCTTTTTCATTCAAAGAATTGAAGAAGTTGCTTTTACTTTTATCACAGCATCCACTTCATTAATTTTCCTTTTGTAGTCATATTTTCTGCTGAGCTAAAGCCCTTTTATGTGGCAAAAATGTTTTTTACTGGTAGGGTTAGGTTCCTTGTCAAAACTTTTCTTTATTGTTCAAGTGTTTAAAAAAAAAAAAAAGCAGCAGCACATTTTATATCTTCTAATATATAATTTTAATCTACAGCAAAGCGAGTCATCCTAACATAGTGAAGCTTCTGGGCAACATAACACTACGAGATGGAAAATGGGTCATTCCACTGGAGTTTATTTTCGGAGAGGACTTGGAAACCACCATCTTCAAAGCATCGAAGTCTAAAATTCAGGTGAGGATTCTGTGACCAACACAAGTAGAAACACTAGAGGCAGACAGACTGATGCCAGTGCTCTTCTTCTTCTTTAAAATGAAACTCTACCACAGTGTTTACAGCCTGTATTGTTATGAGGTGGTTTTCTAGATCATCTCATCAGAGTATTGTCTTGTACTGTCCATTTATGTCCACTAGGGGTCACCAAATACAGACTGGAGGCCTGACTTGAAAACAACAAAAAGTGATCAACCTATAATAACCGTTAATATTTAATAATCTTCAGGGGTTTTTTTGGGGGTTTTTTTGCTTTTATCAGCATCTCTGAGTGGAAAAGTTCTCCTGAAAATCATTACAACTCTATAATGACAAGATAGTTTGGAAAAAAAATACTCTTAGATGTATGACAAGGTTCAAGGTTTCAGTTGCATTTTAGTGACATTAAGGGCAGCAATTCAAGTTCTTGGTTATGGACTGAAAATATATCAATTAAGGGTAAAATTTTCTCAGGAATCTGAATCTGAAATCATTTATGCAAAATCTTTTGTGGTTTTCAAATCACTGAGCCTTCCTCCACCCCTGGATGGCTTTGGTCTTGGCATCTTAGCCCTATTCAGTCAGTCTGAAATTTAAAAAAAAATATATCAATTAGGCATTACTCCATAACATGTGTAAGAGTTGTTTTATTAGTTTAACTATAAATTGATATGTAGAAGCCTTCCTAAAGTGATTGTGGCAGCTTAAATTGGCTTCATCATTGACAGAGCAAGTCAAAATCTAACAAATTGGTGGGCAGTTTCAGAAACAAATATGAAAATTTGGTTGTAAAAGAAACTTGATCTCACTTTAGGTAAGTAAATGGGCCTAAATAATATAAACTAATTGTAGCCCATGTAGGTGGGTAAAATTGATTAAATTTTTGAGGCTAGATATTAAAAATTGAGTGAATGCAAGTTTTTTTTTTTACAGTGGTATGTATTTTTTCACAAACTAAAAACTGATGAGCGTAGGGTTAGTAAAAGTAATGATTTGACTTATCTAATATTAGAATATACTTAATTGTTGGGTAATGCTTTATTCACAACAGAAAAAGAAAGAGAATGGTGTATAATACATACAGATTTATGATAATATCAACTCTACATAAAGAATTATAAGTCAAATTCTTACCTAGAAGCCAAAAAAATCCAAACAAAATTGTCCCAGGACGTCTTCTGAGGAACTGGCTGATGTGACGTCATTGACTTTGAACTGAAATCACTGAAACTGATACTTATTCAAAAGGGCAGACCATAAGCTCTTCTTCTAAGGTTCAGAGGAAGCAAGTTCAATGAAAATTTGCAAGCATCAACAGGATTAATAAGGGTTTTCAAATTATTTGTCGCTGAAAAAGGGTAATTTTTGCCCACTTTTCAGCAAACATCATGCAAAAAGTCACACAAGGACAAGTCATACACATTTTTTGATGTTATATTCTGAAACTACACAATTTTTCCAATAAATTCAACACAAGACACTGCATGAAAGGTATACATTTATTCCACCATATTTTTTTCACAATAATGTCACAATAATGATACTCAAAGTTTCAACCTTGTCATATGCTGAGTATTCACTTTACCCCCCTGCAAAACAGAAAAATACACAGGTTGCTGGGATATGAATCTTCTTTTTTTCTCTAACACAGAGAATTAATTGGGCTGAATGTCCCCCTGAACTAAAATGAGTTTGACACCCCTGATAAACAGTTATGGTTATGACACTTCACATACATACAACAATAAGTGACACAGTGTGCATGGGATTTTGTCAAATGATCTCCAGTTAAACCTTCATCCAACAAACCTGGCATTCATTCAGATGGACAGACAAAAATCTTCTTCTTCTTCCCAGAGGAGTTGTGTTGTAATAATAGTGTAATAAAAATGGTCTGAATGGAATAGATGGGCAGTAAGAAAGGGCTAATTTGAATATTATGAAAGTGACATCTGACAGCAGTCCAACCTAATGTCATATGTTTGTCTTTACAGTTAACTCCAGCAAATAAAGGCACCATCATAATCGGCATGTGTGAAGGGCTGCTTCACCTCCACTCCAGAGACATCGTCCATCAAGACCTCAAGCCTGAAAATATCATGGTTAGTGAGTATGAAGTGTTAATTATACTGCACATTAGAGCATATTCTGTGAGCATTTGGGGTCCAATTAGTTAAACATACTGTGAGAAAGCTATACATTTCTAACACACAAACACAAAAACAACAGGGAAATTAGTTGAATACTGTGTCTCTGTGATGGCTTTTTTCCTATTTGCAGTTTTTATAAATGATGTCCATCACATATATAATCACATTATTGAATAGTCTTTCACTTTGTCTATTTTGCTTTTTTGTGTTGTTAACCCATAAAGATCCAATGCTACTTTTCCGGCAGTTCTCAAATAATTTTTTTTTCTCTATTTAACCTTTCTTAAGTGATTTATTACCATTTATTACAATATTCTAATCTGTATTTTGCATATTTCTGCATATATCATGTATTTTTCCTTATATTCAATTTGATGGTCATGTTCATGTTCATGAAAAGTCAGTGGTTATTATATCAAAACAGAGAAAACTGATGAAAAAGTTACTTTTTCAGGAAGGATATCATTAACTGAACATAAAACAAGCATCTCCATCCACTGTTATTTAATAAACTGCATGAGTTTTTACTGGTAAATCAGTGTTGTAAAAGATGACAGTGTTTCCATGGTAACTACGGAGTCTCTGAACGTCCAAATGGGTCATATCTGATGACCATGAATGCGTTGACCCGTGGGGATCCACAGGTTCTAGATGTGGTAGTTTTTCTGCTGTTGTGTATTTGTGCATGCTGTACCATATTTATCCAGCAGTCACCACCAAAGCGTTCTGGCCATAGCAACGTGATTGTAAGACTACTGTCTTCCAAAATTACTAATATGTCCCAAAATATTGGTCCTATCAACTTGCCGTTTTTGCTACTATCTTCCTTGACAAAAAAATACATGAGTACGCCAAACTACAGCTGTCAGCTCTGTCCAGATTTTGTGTGAATCCCCGGACACACACACTAACACACAGAGGCCACCTGGCTTTTATAATGTAGATTTTAAATCAATAGAAGCTTTTGGTCACCAGTGGATGTTTGGGTCTTAATGGGTTAAGATAAGTTGGGTTTTATATATTATGGCTTTTTTCAGTCACTTTGGTTATTTTTATGGTCTTAACCTGCCCCAAACTGAGTCATAGCAGTTTTTTTTTAATTTTTTGTCTAACTATTATTCCCTCAAGGTCTTAACCGTGAAATGAAATTTTTGTCCTCAGGTGGAACATAATACAAACAGAGCTGTCATCATCGACCTGGGATTGGCGAAGTTCTTCAAACGTGGACTCAACTCTGCCGTGGACATGGGGAATGAGGCCTACTCGGCCCCTGAGGTCCTCCAAAGGGGTAGTCAGCGGGACCAGCGCTCCGATGTCTGGGCCATGGGTAAGATCATCGCTGAGCTGTGTGCACGGGTCCGGCTGTACACCCCCAGCGTCTGCCCAGACAAGATCAAGGAGACCCTGCGGGATCAGCCGTACTGCCATGCTGTGTGCAGGATGGTGGAGCCCGACCCCAGTCTGAGGGCATCCATGGGTGGGGTTATGAGTGAAATAAGAAGGGCTGGAGGTGGGGGTGTCACCAACAACAACCCACCTACTCAAGTAACATACCTTAAACCACCTTCTTCCCACATTAATGACCGAAACAGGTCTCCGTCACCAATAAACAAGTCTCCGTCACCAATAAACAGGTCTCCATCACCTCTAAACAGAGCTGCATCACCATTTCAGAGAGATCTATTGCCCCCCAACAAGTCTCCATCACCGCTGAACTGGGAGCGCCACCCCAGACCAGAAATAAAACCTTTGCGTCCTCAGGCTGCTCAGCACTTCCCTCCCTCCCCTCGAAGGACAGAGGACAAGACCAAAAACCAGGCTGTGGTTCCCAAAGGCAGGGCAGACCTCACACAGGACATGGTGAAGCTGAGGTTGTACCAAGAAGCTGCGAAAGACTTGCCCTGCAACCTGCCCACCACGGGCCGGGTGGTGGTACGACGCTTCGAGGAGAAAAACGGGGAGGTGGAGACATGGGAGCAGAAAGAGGTGGTGACACGTGATGGAAAGATAGTCAAGTACGATGATATTAAGTTTGACAGCAAATAAAAAGGAGGGAAAATGTTGAAGTTGACTATTTTGGCTTTTTCTCCGCTAATGGTCATTGCATGTGCTCTTAAACCTTTTTTGGTTTTCTAGAGGGAGTAAATACATGTTGTCTATGTTCATTATGTTCATTATGTAAGATTTAGGGCAGGGCTGTCATGTTCTGTATGGGAAGACTTTGAAGGACTTTAATAATAGGTTTTGGTAGAAATTGTCACTGTGATGACATCTGATTCCAGTCAGTCCTGTCATGTTGATTTCACAGTATGATGCTGGCTAATGTATAGAAATGTGGTTTCACAGAATATAGTGGTGTCACCTTTGGGGTATAAAATAAGAATAAAAATAAATATAATGTTGATGTATTTTGAGCTGTTCTGCCATAATTGGTCTATGAATTCATGAGCTATGGTTAAAAGCATGCTTTCTTAAGCCACAATGATCTTGACCTTTGACCTCTGGATTTTGATTTGTAACCAGCTCATCCTTGAGTTCAAGCAAGGGTTTGTGCAAAATTTGAAAAGAAAATCCCACAAAGTGCTCCTGAGATGTCGCGTCCATGGGACTCCAACAGACAGATGGACGTATGGATAGACGGACCAATGGACTAAATGGATTCACCCAAGTGAGGGTGGATCAGAGTTAATACCATATCCCCTTAAAGTGAAACCCACACTGGTTCTAATCAGGGTTTTTGGCCTTCATAGCAGAGGATTTCAGTTTGACTGTGTCACCAGTAGATGTCACCACACACTGATCTTTAAAGTTATGGTTAAACCAATGGTCCAAACCCAGTGGTCTCTGTCTTAAATATCTGTTTTCTACATAAGCAGTAGGTTTCTATGTTTTATGTATTAAATCTGTGTCTATGTATCGTCTTTGTTGTTTGTAGTTATTTTAATAATAGCAAGCTTTAATCAGAGCCACAACAGGAGTTTAAATACTGTTAGCCTCATAGTATAATTGCTTCATATTTATTTCAGATCAGAGCCAAATATACAAAATGAAGCTGCAGTGTCAGGACAGTAAAGTCAATATCACAATTTGGCCAAAAAAGGCAATTACTCTATGAGGCTAATGATATGGAATTTTTGTGTTTTTTCAAGGTTACCATAAGAAAAAAAAAAAATCACTTTTTCAACCATCAATTATCAAAGCTTAGACTGCAGTGGCAGATTCAGAAAAAATGGGGGGGGGGGGGGGGGGGCAGTAGAATGGTGGGTCCAGGATCGGAGGCCCAGTGCGGGTTCAAGGGGGCGAAGCAAAGAAAAATTACCATTATAAATGCTTCAAATAACATAAAACTGTATTATTATTATTATTATTATTATTATTATTATCATTATTATTATTATTATTATTATTATTATACAGTAATAAAATGAATACAATTTAACCTCACAAATGTGACAACTTTTGGAACCAAAGCAAAGAATTGGCCTCAATAAGGTTGTCCACAGTAATGGTATTGAATTCCATTGCATTCCAAATATTTTAAAATTATAAACAACGTAGAGGTATAGGACTACTAGCATTTTGACCCATGGGGAACCATGGGTTCTAGATCCTCTGATCCATTTCATTCCTTTACTTTCTTGGTAAATTCCACTGGCATTTTCAGTTGAATAACCTCTCAGCTGGCATGTCTGTATCTGCTGGTGAAATTTGACACCATGGCAACGTGGCCCTATTGTCTATCTGTTGCTGGGTAACCAACTTCAATGATGATTCTGTGATTCTGGACAGAGCAACGTGATTGGCCATTGGGAGGCCATTGTATTCCAAAATTCCTAATATCTCCCAAAATATTGGTCTTATCAATCTGCCATTTTCGCTAGTCTCTTCCTTTACTAAAAACACATAAGTTTGCCAAACTACAGCAGTCAGCTCTTTCTGAATTTTGTGCGATGCCTGAGATGCACAGACTACTTCCCTTTTATAATATAGGATGTTTGTCAACTCTGTGTGATTCAGTCAGTCACTGGTTGTACTGTGCTGGAGGTGGGCGACGCCATCTGGGTTTGACTCTGGCACAAAAACAGCATCTTCCACCAGAAGAGACTCAGCACCTTAGACGGATCCCTCCTCTTCCCCATGTAGACCCAAATGTCTGCAGGGTCCAAATTCTAAGACAAACCTAAAATGTGTTTGAATGACGAGGTGTTCAGTACATTTCCTCAATAAATATAAACAGATAAAAATGTTCATTTTGCTTCATGAATAACTTGAAGTCTGTTCATTGATTCATTATTATTATTCATTCATTATTTTGTTTCAGTGAATCTGACTGTTTACAGCGGTAGTTTTCAGACTTTTTCAGCTGAAGACTCAGGTGGGTCAGTTGATGCTGGTTCCATACAAAAATGCCTGAAGAATTTCCATTTGAGAATTTCCCCTTCAACATAATGATTTATAAATGTTCTGCAGCACAATGTCAGACTGGCCAATAAAAACAGTTGCAGTGTTACAGACCAGGCCTCAGGACTGCAGTTTTACCACCTTTCTGCTTCTTCACTACAGTGGTCACCATTAACAGTCTGTGTCCTTCACAGTAAATCATACGAGTCCATAAATAAAAAAGGAGGAAACAGTTCACCATCACAGTCTCATGTCCATTACATTATTTGTGTGACTATAACAGATTGTTGTAAGTTTTGGTTCTATTATTTCCATCAAATTGTCCTACATCACATACTTGATGGTTGGGGACACACTTCCAGTGTTATACCTTATACTTACCAGCTGGAGGCGCCACAGAGCTACAAAGGGCTGAATGGCTTCTGGATCTGCAGACTTGTTTGACTTCGCAGAAAACTGGACTGACGACACCTGGACTGGGACACATTAGGTGTTTTACTTGTGGACTTAAATCTTGTGTTATTATATCTACTTTTACATGTTTAAAACTGTAGTTCTCAGTCATAAATGATCCCATTTTTTTAAACTCCCAGTACTGCCTGTGATCACTTACAGCAGGGGTGTCAAACACGCGGCCCCTGGGCCAAAATCAGCCCACCAAAGGGTCCAGTCTGGCCCGTGGGATGAATTTGTGAAATGCAAAAATTACACTGAACATAGGCACAATCATCGATGTTGTTATGTTTGGCTCGTGAGCTGAACATAATAATGGACACAAGACGACAAGTAACAAATGAACTAAAATCAAAATAGAAAACTAAATCAAACCCAAATTAAAGTTGGCTTGATGGAAGCACCCAAGTGTGCATCTGAGGCTGTTGGTCTGCAGAGCTGGTTCCGAAAGAGAGAGGGGGGAGTAAAACAAAGCTGGCACAGGTGGACCAGCAGGAATCCAACAGGAAGCTTTACACAATAAACCTGAACCTAACAATGTTCAAATCATTTCAGTTCAGGGTCCACATACAGACCAGTATGATCTAAAATGGGTCTGACCAGTAAAATACTATCATTATAACCTATAAATAATGACGACTCCATTTTGCTCTTTTTTTTTTAGTGTAGAAAAAGTAAAATTACACAGAAATGCTTCTTTGTCAGATGCAAACTGAATCTTTTTGACACAAACTTCTATATTTGTCATTACAGAGATTCAGTCTGAAGGTGAACACTAAGTAATTCATGACATTTATTAGAGAAAAGACTGTTTTATAATATAACAGATATTCATTTCAGATGCACTGACACAACTGAACCAAGGCGTGTGTTTTTCTTCAGATTTAAGTTTTATTTCGTCAAAAACTGTTGGAAACAGAGGAATAATTTGAGAAACCTCTACATAGCAAATGATTTTCTATCTTAAAAAGCAGACCTACTTTAAACATATTAAACATCTATTTCACCCTAGTTAAGTCTGGCCCAGTCATATAAGAGCAACGACAGTAAAAGAAACCGCCAATATTATCATGCATATATTTCTTAGTGTAAGTATTTTAAGGAACATGTGAACAGAACTCTTGTTCTTCCATAGAATACATGTAATTCCTGCACAAACATGGTGAATAAAAAAAGGCACATGGCTTGACATGAAGTTATCACTGGAAACAGACAGAAATAGAAAACAAATTTGATAAGGTGCACATTTCTACCCTCATAAATCTTCAAGTGCAAAGAAGTCTGCAGGAAAAGACAGAGACAGAGGCCGTACTGACTGAATTTATAAAGTATAAATGCACAGTGTTACAGCCCATAATAAAGCAGACTTGATTTAGACTGCAGGGTTACTGGGGACGTCCTCCAGCAGTGGTTTGTAGAACTCTGGGTTTTCAGTTTCCTAAGAGAAAGAATATCAGTAAAACGTACAATAAAGGAAGAGTCTGACATTTTAGGTATTGTAGATTTCTTAAAAGTCAGAGAAGATAAACATAATGTTTGCACGTGTTCATAAAAAGGAACAGTTAGTAATTCATTTCTATTTTTCTTCCTTTACCTTGGTTTCTCCACTTCCTCTCTTCTTCAGAGCTTTGATGCCCAGGACAACCACACTGATGACGATGCAGAGCTCCAGGACTGACAGGATGATCAGGACAATGTTGATGCTTCTCACCATCATCTGGTGGAACACAACAACCACAGTCACCCACCAGAGTCATTTCAGCTGCAACCTCAGAGTTAGTACATGGCCTAACCTGGTACCCAGTGAACCACAAGAATCCTGTATCTGTAAATGTAAGGAAGGGTTTGACATGTAAACTGAACAGCTGATAGAAGGTGACTTTAACAGGGTTCCTACAGGTGTCTACAAGATCAATTTAAGACTTTTTAAGACCTTTTTAAGACTACTTAGAACAGAATTTAATGCCCATTTCACAGCCATACTGGAAAAAATTTGTGACTCCTAGAATTTAGGAAGATGTATTTATTTACTCCAATGCCTTGATTCCCATTGTTCTGAGATCAACTGATCTCACAAGGTCCAGTGAATTTCACACATGTTCCCCTCCACTTGTGTCAGCCAGGTCCAAAATGATCTTTTCTCCAACCAGGCAGCATTAAATTTGTACTTCCTCATTCTAACTTTTCACTTGTGAGCCGTCCCTTAAAGTTCCCAAAGTCAGCTTTATTGGGCGACACTCACATGACTAACAGCTGCATGTGTGTTGGGCTGAATGTTCTGTGGTCATTCCTCACTGGGGACTGCAAAGTTATCAATGATTGGTCGACTCTTATCAATAAGAGTCGACTAATGTTACTTTTGTGCAGTTTGGACACTGAACAGACACATTTAAACACAATACAGCAAACAAGTTTATAGCAACAAAACTGAAGACCTACCATATAAAAAAAAAGACTTTTTAAAAGGTATTGATTACAGATTTGTAAATTAAAGACTTTCAAGACTTTTTAGGACCCAGTGGGAACCCTGTCTAACCCGTAAAGACCCAAACATCCATCAGCATTCACCGATATTAAATGCTTAATACCTGTTGATCCACTAATCCTATCAATCCATGTAAATAATTGGTGTAAAATGCAGTTTGTCATCTTTTCATGGTCATCAGATTTGACCCATTTGGACATTCGGAGGCTCCACAGTGAATGTGGAAACACAGTCATCTTCTACAACATTGATTCACCAGTAAAACCCATGGAGTTGGATCAATGACAGTGGATGGACACACTGGGTTAAGGTTCAGTTAATGAGAGATTGGACTGAAGAAGAATATTTTTCTTCAGTTTTCTGTGATTTTGATATAATAACCTTCAACTTTTACCTGAGCTTCTATGATATATATATATATATATATATATATATATATATATATATATATATATATGTGTGTGTGTGTGTGTGTGTGTGTCTGTGTGTGTGTATATATGTGTGTATATATATATATATATCCATATATATATATGTATATATATATCCATATATATATATATATATATATATATATATATATATATATATATATATATATATGGATATATATATATATATATATATATATATATATATATATATATATATATATATATATATATATATATGGATATATATATATATATATATATATATATATATATATATGGATATATATATATATATATATATATATATATATATATATATATATATATATATATATATATATATATATATATATATATGTATAGGTGTGCCACAAAAGTAGCACTGGTCCTTTATGGGTTAATGACACTTGACCTGCAGGTCTACATTAAACAAAAGATCAAACAAGTTTCCAATAGGATATTGGAAACTCCAAGGATTGTGGGGCAGCAAAAAAACATGTGACTTCAGGTCTAGAAACTGTACGTAAAGATGGACGGGATACTAATGCATTTAATAACACATTTATCACACACCAGGAATCCAACTACTTTGACTGGTGAACTTTGGATTCCTCACCAGAAGCATTTCTTTGCCTTGCAGACATTTCTCAATGATGATCTGCTCTTGAGGTGATACAGTGGTCGTCCTTCTGCGATTTTCGTCCCAGTAGTAATCATAGTCACGTCGACACATACTCCAAAAAGCAAACCATGTGTTACCAGTGCTGGTGCTGTACAGGACAATGGATGTAATGGCAAAAGCAACTCCTGCCAGGTTCAGAATCACATTGGCGATGACCTGAAATACAGGACTTGTCGGTTTATTCACAAGAAACAGGAAAAAACTAAAAACAAAAGCAAAACAGGCAAAAAATTAATAAATCACCAAGCCTCTGGTATAAAAGATAAATATTTCTGCCATCAATGAAATGACATCATATATTGGCTAATATACATGTTTGCATTTCTAGTGTGGGGCAGAACACATTCTGTTCTATCCTATTCTGTTCTATTCTCAGGATACGCCATCAGAGAACATATTAGCTGGTACATTTTGGTTTTGTAAATCTTTTTTTTCACGGTTGTTCGAGTGTTCTTGTCAAACTGTTGTTTTCTTTCTCATGCTACATTCATAAACTCAGAACTGCTACTTCTTGTTGTGACTACTGTGGTCAGACACACCTGGATTAATCAGTGTGCCCAATAATGAAAGACAGGAAATAAAGGAGCTACCTGAAGTTCAGGAAGTAGTGGGGCTGTGCATAGAGCCAATTTACACCCCCCGGTGGCCCAGACTGCAGGCCCCACTGTTAACACTGATACGTCAGGACTGAGGGAGTAAATGTGGCGTTCCTGTCTTTAACTTAGTTTCCCATCATACAGCATGCTACTGCGCTTCGTGATTGTAAGGCTATTGTATTCCAAAATGACTAATATCTCCGAAAATATTAGTCCCATCAACTTGCTGAGATACTTAATTTGGAGACGGGACTATTCCTTAATTTTAGGTACCAAATTAGCCAGTTAAAAAGGTCTAAATTGTCAGAATTGTGCTGATACACAAACAGATGTTCTGAGACCCTTCCAGAATTATGATATAGATTATTTAATGACAGTGTGTATCATCCATCACTGTTAAAAAAATGGAACACAGTATGCAATACTGGAGTGTGTAAGAGCATTTTCAAACCGGAAAGTCTAAAATAACTTTGTGTTTTTACTGTTATATTTGTTGTGCTGTACCTACGGCCTAACTATCATCCACACATGCTCAGTCTTCCTGTACTTGACACTGACTGGTTTTCAGGTGGACATGTGTCTGATGTTGGTGTGTTGTTAATTGCACTCATTTGTGTTGTTCTAGAATTGTTTCAAAAGTGTTTTTGCAGCTCGTAAATTAACAGAACCATGGTTTGGGTTGATCCAGTATGAGACCACCTTTTTTGGTTTAACCAGACCACCTGTTTGGTCCATGGTCCAGGAAACTGAACATGTATGAACATATGAACATGCTGACCAAGGCAGGAGTGAAAGCACCCTGAGTCTTGTGTGAAAACTGCTGTTTGTCTAATTTCATGAATCCATGCCATTCTCATGTCTGGTGCCTTCATATGTGATGATACAAGTGAGAAATACAAATATTAATGTCAATAAACAACAACAAAATGTCCTTTTCAGGTAATATGAGCATGTTATACAGTTGAACCACTCACCAGACATGGACTGGGGAACTTCTCGGATAAAATGCACATGATTCCAAAGAAAATGAACTGGAAAAAAGATTTCAAAAGATTGATGATGGTTTCACTTCAAATTACAAATTCAGATAAAGAATCAAAATAAAAATACAGCATCAGCTTGCTTACCAGTGCTCCGAGCCAGAACGGATACCCGGTAATGTCCATTAAAAAGGACGAGGCTCCACCACTGGAGCAGAGGATGGCTCCAAGCCCAATGTGAAGCGCCCCAATCATGATCTGCAAAGCCTGCAAAAGGAAAAACATGAACTACAGGGTGTCCACAAAGTCTGTTTACAATTTAAAAACATTATTACAAAGCAATTGATGAGATATGTTAATCAGATTTGTTCTATGTTCTCAGTGGTTTATGAATTTTTAATCATATTGCATTTGTGTATTTCAGGTACCCTGTTGATGAAATAGGTTCTGTTAAATAAAAAAATGATTACTCCTCAAGAAAAGACTCCATGTGTATCATGGTTTCTTGAAACAAAATCAAATACAAAGCCTGTGTGAATGTGTGGAATCATGTGCAATCGAATCATTGGTCCATTTTTCTTCAACAAGAGATCAACTACAAATGTTGACCGTTGACCTTTTGACTGAATATGTGTCACAGATTTGTCTATTCATTTGCTTTTGCAATAGATGTTTTAAATTGTAGAGAGACTTTATGGACACCCTGTATATTATTATTTTATGTCAAAACCACTTACAACTTCAGTTAGCAGTATTAAAGTTAAATGGGAAGTAAAGCTGTTGGACCACTTTGTCTCATGATTTCAAGGTGCTTTACTGTTTATGTAAAAACATTTTATTTTATTTTAATTCCATTATTTTCATGTAAAAAGAAAATAACATGAAGCTCCAGTAAACCTTTCACTCATGCTTTGTGTATTTGTAGTGTGTGACTGACCCCCAGGACTGACTGAGACGTTCCCTGGAGCCTCCGAAGGGGCTGAGACACAGAGCAGCACACAGGGCTGTAGCAGAGACCCTTGAGGATCTGACACAGTGGAGGACAAGCACTGTTGGGGTCAGAGGTCAACGTGAAGACGGTGACCCCGTCTGCTTTTGCCACGGTCACAGACATCCTGTCAACTCCTGGAAACTGAAGGAAACAAGACAATTTAGAAACTTTGGCAACTATGCATACATACTGAGTTCTTCACAAAAATACATTTTAAATAAATATATATATATATATATATATGTATATATATATACATATATATATATATATATATATATATATATATATATATATATATATATATATATATATATATATATATATTTTTTTTTTTTTTTTTTTTTTTTTTTTTTACAATACTTTGCCGGATGTGATGCTGCCCATAATTTCTGATGAAAAGAGGTCCATTAAGCTAAAGTTGCATTCCATTTTACTTGATAAATGACTTCACTTAGTTTGAGTTATTCTGGTTTACTTGACTTAAAATAAACTACATGAGCTACTCAAAACTGTTATATCATCATTTACCAAACTGAAATACACCGAGTTATATGGAGACAGAAATAACATTTAAAAAAGTTAAGTGACAATTTTAGATGATTTGGATGATTCTAAGAGTCTATACTTATGGGCCATACAATTAGGAAACTTATGTTTATATAATATTGTAAAATCAGGTTGTTTTTATGTCAATATGAAATTATGAATTTTTAGAGATCTATTTTATTCCTAATGAAGTAATTATACTAAGGGGGTTTATACTGATACAGTCAGTACACAAGCAGTACTGTTTACATGTATTCCATTGTTGTGGGACATGAATTATGATGGTCTGTGTAATAGGTTAACTAAGGTTTACTTTAGGCAGGTATTCAAACTAAACCAGCTGCTTGGTGTCTGCTCTGTGTTGGGAACTGGTCATTTGGTCATATTTTCCAACTCCAGACTAGTCTGTACTGTGAGAACTCACAGGACGGTTTTGGAGTTCATCTCACAGCTGCTTCTCCACACAGGATCTGGGCGGAACTTTCTCCTCCTCTGTTCTGCGAGGACTATTGTGCGATTGGTCAGGTATTCAAAGTGGGCGTGGTCAATGCCGAGTTCAGCACCTGGGTTTCTCGTGAAGCATTAAATGTCTTGGACAGAACAAACTTTGTTCCTGTTTTTGCCACCACGAGAAGACAAACATATTTCTCTGTTCTTCTGAAGTAGATTGAAGTAGTTAGGGAAGAGGCCCCGCCTTCAGGGACCCTACGTCACAGCTGTCTGTCAGTCAGGGCTGACGCAGTGTAAATAAGGCTTCTGGGAAGTGGGAACCATGGGAACAGCGCAGGGGGCGTGTCCAACAGTGACACACCAAAACTAATGCTGAAACAGAACCGAGGTTCTCTGCACTGAACAGACTCCAACACAAACCACCGTCATGAAAAACACAAACTCATATCTGAACAATTAGAGAACATTAGGAGATTTTGCCCTATTTTCCTCTTAGTTCTGTCCATAAACTTTAACTGTGTCAGTGAAATGTGATGCCCAGTGTGATGGGATGTTTTGGCCTGGGGCAGCACTCAGCCTTTTCTAATAGAAGACATGTTCAATACGGAAGCAGACACACTCCTAAATAATAACACGTATTTTTCTCACTGTAAACACACTTCTCTTTCATAATCATGATGTCGATTGTTTCTAAAGTCATATTTCATATAAATGCATTATTTCTTCAAAACATACACTAATAAGTGTCCAAACTAACTCTAGTCAGTAAATGACAGATTCAGGAGTTCATAAAACATTCCGGTCATCTGTCACCTGAACCAAACTGTTTCAGTACAACAGTTACTTACCTTCACAGCCTTGTGTTGCGCAGATTTTTACTTGAAGAACTGGAGAAGAGGAAATATATCCAACGTCAACTTCCTCCTCCTCCTCCTCCTCCTCCTCCTCCTCCTCCTCTTTTTGTTGTTCTTTGTTGTTCTAGGGGGCGCCATCTAGTGTTAATGTGCAGTACTGCAACTACTATGACGGAAGTAACTACCCCTTTACAAAAAGAAAAAAAAAAAAACAAAACTAAAAACTATTTATAAGCCTTTGATCAACCCACTTTACTTTAGATCAGGGGTGTCAAACATGTGGCCTGGGGGCCAAAACCGGCCCACCACAGGTTCCAGTCAGGCCCATGGGATGAATTTACAAAATGTAAAAATGACTGAAGATATTAACAGTCAATGTTGTCCAATTCATTTTTGTTCAGGGGCCATAACATACAGCCTACTGTGATCTCAAGTAAAATAATAGGGGAAAAAAACTATAAATAATGACTGAAAATGTTCTTCTTGGTTTAATGCGGAAAAAAAGCAAAAAACAAACAAACAAACAAACAAACAAACAAACATTATGCCCATAAATAATGACAACTCCTATTGTTTCTTTGTTTTAGTGCAAAAAAAAAAACCTCAGTTAAATCCTTTAATAAAAAATATGAATAAACTGAAATGTCTGAAGAAAATTAAGTGCAATTTTAACAATTTTCTGTCTGTTACTAAATGTCTTTTGTATTTGTAGATCCACTGTGATCTGTCAGCTGTAATATGTAGATATTTGTACAAACCTGTGAGGACAGAGGGAAACAGGAAGTGTTAAAAAAGCAAAAACAGTATACAACATACATACACACAAATGTACATTGCAACATACCTGCAGGGAAAGAGAAAGACAGAAAGAAAGAAGAAAGAAAGAAAAGAAAGAAAGAAAGAAAGAAAGAAAGAAAGAAAGAAAGAAAGAAAGAAAGGCTGAGGGTTAAAGCAAAGACAGAGGTTGGGAAGTTCCACACATATCAGAGACATTGTGTAAAGCTCAAGTTTCCAGCAAATAATATCCATGTAAGTTAACACCCAACTGGTTATAGTGAGCTGGAAGAGCTGACTTTTCCTGGTGAATGTCGTCCTTGAACCTTCATGAAACAAAAGCGTCTTAAGCATTAGTAAGAACCACCACCACTCAGACCCACATTTTAAACCATGGGGGTCAAACTCCTTTCAGTTCAGGGGCCACATTCAACCAAACTCGGTCTGAAGTGGACTGGACCAGGAAAATAATAATCTACAATCCACAAACTGTCCTCTAAAACAATGTAAACAACATGAAGAACCTCAAATTTCTTAAGAAAAATAAGTGCAACAATATTATGTTTCAGTTCTTTAACCCTTTAACTGATGAACTGAGTAGGTTCTCATTTCTTGAACAACCATCAGTTTGATACAGAGCATGAAGCTCAGACTGTTTCAGCTGACAAAGGTCATGTGGTCTGATGAGTCCAGACTGACCCTGTTCCAGAGTGATGGACGCATCAGGGGTGAGAAGAGGTGGATGACATGAATACCCATCATGCCTAGTGCCTACAGTAAAAGCCTGTGGGAGCAGTGATATGATCTGGGGGTTCTTTAGTTGGTCAGATCTAGGTTCAGTAATATTATGTGATGAAATAATAATGATGGAAATAAATGTGATGTTGCAGAAGTTTATCGAAATAATGTGTAACGTTATCAAAGTAGAAGGCAATTCAACGACACATTACAGTGTAACAAGGCTGTTAAAGAGCAACGACAGTAAAAGAAACAGTCAGTATATTATGATGCATATGTTTCTTAGAGCGGGCAACTCGGTGGTGCAGTGGTTAGCACTCGTGCCTCACAGCAAGAAGGTCCTGGGTTTGATTCCAACACCAGTCGACGGGGAGTGGGACCTTTCTGTGTGGAGTTTGCATGTTCTTCCTGTGTCTGTGTGGGTTCTCTCCGGGTACTCCGGCTTCCTCCCACCATCCAAAGACATGCACTAATAGGTTAATTGGTTAATGTAAATTGCCCATAGGTGTGAATGTGAGAGTGATAGTTTGTCTGTATATGTTCAGCCCTGCAATGAACTGGCGACTTGTCCAGGGTGTACCCCGCCTTCGCCCCTATGTAGCTGGGATAGGCTCCAAGCGACCCCCGTGACCCTAGTGAGGATAAAGCGGGTTCAGAAAATGAATGAATGAATGAATGAAATCTTTATTTCGAACATGTAGACAGTGAAATCAAAACAAAAATCAACCAACAAAATATATATTAAAATAAATATATATAAGTACTAGTACATAAATGATTGATAAGCAAACAAACAAACAAATAATAATAATAATAATAATAATAATAATAATGATGTTTGTATTTTGTATTTGTATTTATTTATTTAGCACAATAAAAACAGTGCAAGGAGGGAACAAAGCCCAAAGGGCTTGTACAGAGTTCCACTCCCATCATCTACTATAAATAGAAAATAAAATGTACAAACACAAGAAAACAATAATTAAACAACAAATAACAATATAGAAAACACTGAAAAAGTCAGGACAGGAGATATTTTTTCAGTGAGTTTTTGAAAGATGTAAATGACAATATAGACTTCAGAGACATGTCTAGATTGTTCCACAATGTAGGACCTCTAAATAAAATATTTAATTGATGACCAGATGTTCGACAAAAGGGTAAATGAAGATTGTCGCTATGTCTAGTTGAGTATAAATGTAAATCGGATGAAAAACAAAAAAAAATTATGAAAAGTATCCGGAAGATCTTGCTTATTATTGATAAACTTGTGCACAAATAAACATGAGTGATAAATACTGAGTTCATGAATGGGTAGTATTGAATATTTCCTAAAAATTGGTGCAGATGGTTCATATCTACTGGACAGTGAGATTGTTCTCAGGAATCTCTTCTGGATTATCAAGAGTTTGCTAAGATAAGTTGGAAAAGTTCCTGACCAGACAGTATTGCAGTAATTCATATATGGAAACAGAAAACTATAATACAAAGTCAAGTGAGCAGAGTGATGAATCAGGGGACAAACTTTTCTCAGTATACCAAGCATCTTCATTGATCTTTTGCATACATGATTGATATGGCTATTCCAATTAAGACCTTCATCCAGAACAACACCCAAAAATGTGGTGTGAGGTACTTGATGGATTTCACTTCCGTTAATTAATATTTTAGCTTCTTCTTTTGTGTAGGATTTATTTTTGCTGCAGAAGATCATGAAGTTACATTTTTTTTACATTGAGTGTTAATCTATTAATCTGGAACCAATTAGAAACAGTTTGTAATTCATTATTTACCGATGTAATAAGAGACTTAAAGTCATCATGAGCGGCTGTAAGACAAGTGTCATCAGCAAATAATAAGGGAAGAAGATTATTGCAAGACATAGGCAAGTCATTAATATAAATTAAGAATAATAAAGGTCCCAAAATTGATCCTAGTGGAACCCCAAAAGGGATTCTTGATTTGGTAGATGATACATGATTAAAGACAACAAACTGTTCTCTATTATCCAGGTAATGTATCAGCCATTTGAGGGCAACATTCTGGATTCCATATCTGTTAAGCTTTAAAATAAGTATGCTATGGTTGACTGTATCAAATGCTTTGCTTAATTCAAGAAAAACACCAAGGGCAATTTTTTTTCTATCCATAGCTGAAGAAATGTTATTAACAAATTGCAGCAACGCATGCTCAATTGAATATTTCTTGTGGAAGCCGTATTGATGTTTATACAAGATGTTGTTTACAGTTAAGTGATTGGAGATTCTTACACAGACCAATTTTTCCAAAATCTTAGAAAGACAGGGAAGTATGGATATTGGCCAATAATTTCCAAACTCCTTTGTGCTACCGGATTTAAATATTGGTATGACCTTGGCGATTTTGAGTTCTTGAGGGACAATACCATACTGAAGAGATAGAGAAAAATATGGGTTCGGGGATGGATAATATAGTCTATACATTCTTTGATAAGATTACTTCTAATACCATCATGACCTTGAGCAGAGGTTTTTAAATTCTTAACAATTTCATAAACTTCTTCAACATTGGGAGGATCAAACACAGAAATTGGTGAAAATGAACCCTTGATTAAACTACAAGGATTAACATCTTGAGACCTTTATGGAGGACGCCAAGGAAGAGCTGACATTGACAAAAAACTCATTGAAACCCTCAGCTACGTCTCTCGGGTCACAAAGGGGATCATAAATTCCTAACATGTCAGCAGGTACAGCAGCTTGAGTTTTTTTTCCGATTAAGCAACTGGTTGATGAGATTCCAGGCTGACTTAATGTCATTAGAAGCCTGAGTAAACTGAGTAAACTAAATATGTTTTTTTGGTCTTTCTTAGAGTTTGAGTAAATTTGTTTTTATATTTCTTATAAGTTTCAACATTTTTAGAAGTGGGGTTACTAATAGCTTTCCTATATAGTTAGTTTATTTTTCTTACGAGAGCATTTTTTTTAACTCATCCGTCATCCAAGGTTTTCCTTTGGAAGAGTTCTTCTGGGTTTTAAAGAAACCAAGGGAAAGCTAGACTCTAGAATTGAATTCAGAGTATCTAGAAATAACTGATAAGTTTCATTAACATCTTGCAACCTTAGAACCTCATCCCAGGACACGACACTGATTAAGGACTTAAAGGACTCCATATTCTGTTTATTACATTTGCGATATTTAGTTTGTATGTAATCAAAATTACTGTTTTTATAATTTTCATTGGTATGTATTATCTGAAATATCGGAAGATGGTCTGAAATATCTGAAATTAATAAACCTGAGGTAATCTCAAAATCCAGAGAATTAAATAAAATGTTGTCAATAAGTGAAGCTGATGATCTGGTGATATGAGAGGGCTTAAGAATTAGAGGGAAAAAATAAGGAGAATATAGCGTGTTCAGAAAATCAGCCGTAGATGGCAATTCACTCTTCAAAAGGTCAATGTTGAAATCACCCAGAAGTACACACAGTTTATGTTTATTGCTTACATTTTCCAAAGTTGAGAAAAGTGCCTCATTAAATATGCTGAGGTCAGTATCAGGTGGTCGGTAGACAAAGCCAATTAGAACTGTCTTCCCATTGAAGGGACGGCAAGATGAAATTTCAATAAACACAGATTCCACAAGGGTGTTTTCAAAGTGGACACTCAGCTCCTTTCTAGCGGTAAAATTAAAATTATTGGACACATACAAAGACACACCTCCTCCCACTCTGTTCTCTCTACAAGAATGGATAGCATTATACTGAGATATGGGATAAAGATCAGTAATATCATCATTTAACCAGGTTTCTGAAAATGCCATGATTGAGAAGGAATGTGTCTTACTTACCTTTCGGCTCGGTCCCTAATAATAATAAAAACTAAAACAAACAAACAAAACAAACAAAAACACATATACATATATATAATATAAATACAAATAATATTCTATATTGTCCTATACAGTAATATAGTAATAATACATTCATATATCCACATTTAAACTAGGTATTATCAATGCATATGTGGCAAAGCCCCACTATGAAAAACAACTGGATTCCCTCCTTCAAGCCCTTTCCTCTCTGTATTTTGTAAAAAACCTTTTATCACAGGAAACAGACAGAAATAGAAAACATTTGATAAGGTGCACATTTCTACCCTCATAAATCTTAAAGCGCAAAGAGTCTGCAGGAAAAGACAGAGACAGAGGCAGTACTGACTGAATTTATAAAGTATAAATGCACAGTGTTACAGCCCATAATAAAGCAGATTTGATTTAGGCTGCAGGGTTACTGGGGACGTCCTCCAGCAGTGGTTTGTAGAACTCCGGGTTTTCAGTTTCCTGAGAGAGAGAATATCAGTAAAGCATTTTGAATTTCCCCTTGGGGATTAATAAAGTAAATCAATCAATCAATCAATCAATCAATCAATCAATCAATCAATCAATCAATCAAGCATTCTATCTATCTATCTATCTTTGTAAAATAAAGGAGTTGTCTGATATTTTAGGTATTATAGATTTGTTAAAAGTCAGAGAAGATAAACATAATGTTTACACATGTCCATTAAAGGAACAGTTAGTAATTCATTTCTATTTTTCTTCTTTTACCTTGGTTTCTCCACTTCCTCTCTTCTTCAGAGCTTTGATGCCCAGGACTACCACACTGATGATGATGCAGAGCTCCAGGACTGACAGGACGATCAGGACAATGCTGACGCTTCTCACCATCATCTGGTGGAACACAACAACCACAGTCACCCACCAGAGTCATTTCAGCTGCAACCTCAGAGTTAGTACATGGCCTAACCTGGTACCCAGTGAACCACAAGAATCCTGTATCTGTAAATGTAAGGAAGGGTTTGACATGTAAACTGAACAGCTGATAGAAGGTGACTTTAACAGGGCTCCTACAGGTGTCTACAAGATAAATTTAAGACTTTTTAAGACCTTTTTAAGACTACTTAGAACAGAATTTAATGCCCATTTCACAGCCATACTGGAAAAAATTTGTGACTCCTAGAATTTAGGAAGATGTATTTATTTTACCCCAATGTGTTGCGCAGATTTTTACTTGAAGAACTGGAGAAGAGGAAATATCCACACTTAGCTTCCTCCTCTTCCTCTTCTTGTTCTTTGTTGTTCTAGCGGGCGCCATCTAGTGTTAATGTGCAGTACTACAACTACTATGACGGAAGTAACTACCCTTTTACAAAAAGAAAAAATAACTAAAACTATTTATAAGCCTTTGATCAACCCACTTTACTTTAGATCAGGGGTGTCAAACATGTGGCCTGGGGGCCAAAACCAGCCCACCACAGGTTCCAGTCAGGCCCATGGGATGAATTTACAAAATGTAAAAATGACTGAAGATATTAACAGTCAATGTTGTCCAATTCATTTTTGTTCAGGGGCCATAACATACAGCTTAATGTAATCTCAAGTAAAATAATAGAAAAAAATAACATATAAATAATGACTGAAAATGTTCTTCTTGGTTTAATGCAGAAAAAAAAGACATTATGCTTGTAAATAATGACAACTCCTATTGTTTCTTTGTTTAGTGCAAAGAAACCCCTCAGTTAAATTCTTTAACAAAAAATATGAATAAACTGAAATGTCTAAAGAAAATTACATGCAATTTTAACAATTTTCTGTCTGTTACTAAATGTCTTTTGTATTTGTAGATCCACTGTGATCTGTCAGCTGTAATATGTAGATATTTGTACAAACCTGTGAGGACAGAGGGAAACAGGAAGTGTTAAAAAGCAAAAACAGTATACAAACATACATACAAATGTACATTGCAACACACCTGCAGGGAAAGAAAGAAAGAAAGAAAGAAAGAAAGAAAGAAAGACAGGCCGAGGGTTAAAGCAAAGACAGAGGTTGGGAAGTTCCACACATATCAGAGACATTGTGTAAAGCTCAAGCGTTCAGCAAATAATATCCATGTCATGAAAAACACAAACTCATATCTGAACAATTAGAGAACATTAGGAGATTCTGCCCTATTTTCCTCTTAGTTCTGTCCATAAACTTTAACTGTGTCAGTGAAATGTGATGCCCAGTGTGATGGGATGTTTTGGCCTGGGGCAGCACTCAGCCTTTTCTAATAGAAGACATGTTCAATACAGCAGATGACACACTCCTAAATAATAACACGTATTTTCTCACTGTAAACACACTTCTCTTTCATAATCATGATGTCGATTGTTTCTAAAGTGATATTCCATATAAATGCATTATTTCTGCAAAACACACACTAATAAGTGTCCAAACTAACTCGTCAGTAAATGACAGATTCAGGAGTTCATAAAACATTCCGGTCATCTGTCACCTGAACCAAACTGTTTCAGTTACTTACCTTTCACAGCCTTGTGATGCGCAGATTTTTACTTGAAGAACTGGAGAAGAGGAAATATCCAACCTCAGCTTCCTCCTCCTCCTCTTCTTGTTCTTTGTTGTTCTAGCGGGCGCCATCTAGTGTTAATGTGCAGTACTGCAACTACTATGACGGAAGTAACTACCCCTTTACAAAAAGAAAAAAAAAACTAAAAACTATTAATAAGCCTTTGATCAACCCACTTTACTTTAGATCAGGGGTGTCAAACATGCGGCCTCGGGGGCCAAAACCGGCCCACCACAGGTTCCAGTCAGGCCCATGGGATGAATTTACAAAATGTAAAAATGACTGAAGATATTAACAGTCAATGTTGTCCAATTCATTTTTGTTCAGGGGCCATAACATACAGCTTAATGTAATCTCAAGTAAAATAATAGAAAAAAATAACATATAAATAATGACTGAAAATGTTCTTCTTGGTTTAATGAAGAAAAAAAAAGACATTATGCTTGTAAATAATGACAACTCCTATTGTTTCTTTGTTTAGTGCAAAGAAACCCCTCAGTTAAATTCTTTAACAAAAAATATGAATAAACTGAAATGTCTAAAGAAAATTACAGGTGCAATTTTAACAATTTTCTGTCTGTTACTAAATGTCTTTTGTATTTGTAGATCCACTGTGATCTGTCAGCTGTAATATGTAGATATTTGTACAAACCTGTGAGGACAGAGGGAAACAGGAAGTGTTAAAAAGCAAAAACAGTATACAAACATACATAGATAAAAATTTACATTGCAACACACCTGCAGGGAAAGAAAGAAAGAAAGAAAGAAAGAAAGAAAGAAAGAAAGAAAGAAAGAAAGAAAGAAAGAAAGAAAGACAGGCCGAGGGTTAAAGCAAAGACAGAGGTTGGGAAGTTCCACACATATCAGAGACATTGTGTAAAGCTCAAGCGTTCAGCAAATAATATCCATGTAAGTTAACACCCAACTGGTTATAGTGAGCTGGAAGAGCTGACTTTTCCTGGTGAATGTCGTCCTTGAACCTTCATGAAACAAAAGCGTCTTAAACATTAGTAAGAACCACCACCACTCAGACCCACATTTTAAACCATGGGGGTCAAACTCCTTTCAGTTCAGGGGCCACATTCAGCCAAACTCGGTCTGAAGTGGACCGGACCAAGAAAATAATAATCTACAATCTACAAACTATCCTCTAAAACAATGTAAACAACATGAAGAACCTAAAATTTCTTAAGAAAAATAAGTGCAACAATATTATACACAAATCCACAAAACATTTAGTAACAGGCAGAATATTTGAACAATTCCACTTCTCTGAGGCATTTCAGGTTATTCACATTTTTTCTGATGGTTTGTTTTAGTGTAAATACAGGAAAATTATATGGAAATATTTACATTTACAGAGAGATAAAAGTGGAGTTGTGAGTATTTACAGGTTGTTATAATAGTATTTTACTGATCTGACCCACTTGAGATTGAATTGGTCTGAATGTGGAACCTGAACTAAAATGATTGTTAATGAGGGACCTCCTGACCCACTATGAACCCCCCAGACCCCTCAGGTCATCTGGATCCGGTCTGTTGTCAGTTCCCAGAGTCAGAACCAGACCCGGAGAAGCTGCGTTCAGCTTCTATGCTCCACATGTCTGGAACAAACTTCCAGAAAACCTCAGATCAGCTGAAACGCTCAGTTTATTTAAATCCAGGTTAAAGACCCACCTGTTCTCAGCTGCATTTGAATAGAGTTTTGAATTCATCAGTTCAGATCTGGACTGTTTCTTTTAAGCTTAAAGTTTTTATCTGTTTTTCTATTCATGTTTTTTTTCTCATTGCTTCCCTGCTGTAATGTTTTTAATGTTTTACGTAAAGCACTTGGAATTGTCTTGTACATGAAATGTGCTATAGAATTAAACCTACCTTGTCTTGCCTTAATATCTTAGTGTAATTTTTGCAGGTCATGAATTCATCCCACGGGCCAGACTGGACCCTTTGGTGGGCATGTTTGACACCCCTGTTTTAAACTATTACCAGCTGTCTTAAGGTCTGGATTACATAGGATTTACATGTTAACTGAGCAAAGATCAGGCATCAGAAGGGAAAATACACACAGGCTGTAAGTTTTGAGGAAAATGCTGCATCTGGAAAGTTGATCTTCCTGTAGGATTCACAGCTGGGCCAGAAGTCCACACCTGGATTTGATAAAACAAATAGTTCAGATCCTTCCACTGGGTAATTCCTGCAGTAATTAATATGTTTCAGTTCTTTAACCCTTTAACTGATGAACTGAGTAGGTTCTCATTTCTTGAACAACCATTAGTTTGATACAGAGCATGAAGCTCAGACTGTTTCAGCTGACAAAGGTCATGTGGTCTGATGAGTCCAGACTGACCCTGTTCCAGAGTGATGGACACATCAGGGTGAGAAGAGGTGGATGACATGAATACCCATCATGCCTAGTGCCTACAGTAAAAGCCTGTGGGAGCAGTGATATGATCTGGGGGTTCTTTAGTTGGTCAGATCTAGGTTCAGTAATATTATGTGATGAAATAATAATGATGGAAATCAATGTGATGTTGCAGAAGTTTATCGAAATAATGTGTAACGTTATCAAAGTAGAAGGCAATTCAACGACACATTACAGTGTAACAAGGCTGTTAAAGAGCAACGACAGTAAAAGAAACAGTCAATATTATGATACATATATTTCTTAGAGTAAGTATTTTAAAGAACATGCTAGCAGAACTCTTGTTTTTCCATAGAATACATGCAATTCATGCACAAACATGACATGAAGTTATGAATGAATGAATGAATAAAATCTTTATTTCGAGCATGTAGACAGTGAAATCAAAACAAAAATCAACCAACAAAATATATATAAAAATAAATATATATAAGTACTGGTAAAAAATGATTGATAAGCAAACAAACAACAAACAAACAAACAAATAAATAAATAAATGTAGTAATAATAATTATAATTAAAAAAATAATAATAATAACAACAATAATAATAGTATAAAAATATCACACATCCTTTTTCCTATATACACTAATGTGACAATACCCACTTACAACTTATCCTACCAGATATTAATAAAAACTAAAACAGACAGACAGACAGACAAAACAAAAAACAAACAAAATAAAAACAAAAACAAACAAAACAGAACAAAATATATATATATATATATATATATAATATATATATATATATATATATATATATATATATATATATATATATATATATACACATATATATATATATATACATACACATACAGGGTGGGGAAGCAAAATTTACAATGAACATTTAGTTGTTTTTTCTCAGCAGGCACTACATCAATTGTTTTGAAACCAAACATATATTCATGTCATAATCATACCTAACACTATTATCCATACCTTTTCAGAAACTTTTGCCCATCTGAGTAATCAGGAAAGCAAAGGTCAAAGAGTGTGTGATTTGCTGAATGCACTCGTCACATCAAAGGAGATTTCAAAAATAGTTGGAGTGTCCATAAAGACTGTTTATAATGTAAAGAAGAGAATGACTATGAGCAAAACTATTGCGAGAAAGTCTGGAAGATACTATTAAAGAAGAATGGGAGAAGTTGTCACCCGAATATTTGAGGAACACTTGCACAAGTTTCAGGAAGCGTGTGAAGGCAGTTATTGAGAAAGAAGGAGGACACATAGAATAAAAACATTTTCTATTATGTAAATTTTCTCGTGGCAAATAAATTCTCATGACTTTCAATAAATTAATTGGTCATACACTGTCTTTCAATCACTGCCTCAAAATATTGTAAATTTTGCTTCCCCACCCTGTGTGTGTGTGTGTGTGTGTATATATCTATATCTATATCTATATCTATATATATATATATATATATATATATATATATATATATATATATATATATATATATATATATGATATAAATACATATAATATTCTATATTGTCCTATACAGTAATATAGTAATAATACATTCATATATCCACATTTAAACTAGATATTATCAACACATATGTGGCAAAGCCCCACTATGAAAAACAACTGGATTCCCTCCTTCAAGCCCGTTCCTCTCTGTATTTTGTAAAAAATCATTTGTTATCACAGGAAACAGACAAAAATAGAAAACAAATTTGATAAGGTGCACATTTCTACCCTCATAAATCTTAAAGCGCAAAGAAGTCTGCAGGAAAAGACAGAGACAGAGGCAGTACTGACTGAATTTATAAAGTATAAATGCACAGTGTTACAGCCCATAATAAAGCAGATTTGATTTAGACTGCAGGGTTACTGGGGACGTCCTTCAGCAGTGGTTTGTAGAACTCTGGATTTTCAGTTTCCTGAAAGAGAAAATATCAGTAAAACGTACAATAAAGGAAGAGTCTGACATTTTATGGAAAGCAATTATTAATGATTTTAATTTGTTAAAATGCAGAGAAGATGGACATAATGTTTACACATGTCCATTAGGCCTGTAACGGTACACATACCAAACTGAACCGTTTCAGTACACACCTAATCGGTTTGGTACACAGCTGTACTGAAATGACACAGTATGTTGAGAAAAAGAAAAAGTAATGAAAGACATTAGTCAGCGCAGAACTTTAAATCCGCAAAAGTTCCTCACAGATATATTGAAGGAGCGCACATTGACCTGAAATATGAAAGATCATCTGATATAAGGTAAAAAAAACAAACAAATATGATGTCAACCTGGAAGGAAGAGACTGAAGAGCTTCCTCCATCATTACAGTCCTGTTTGGGATCACTTCAGGTTCAGGTGAAAGACAACCACCTATGTCCAGTAGTTCTCAAACACTTACGGGGGTTGGACAAAATAATGGAAACACCTTCTATGATGCCACAATGTTAGGTGTTTCCATTATTTTGTCCAACCCCTGTACACTCTGTCTGTCAGTCAGTCTGTCTGTCTCCCACAGGCACGCTGTATAATAGAAGAACAGAACCCAGGAGTTGGACGCTGAAAGTATGTAAAGTTTCACTTTCCTTTCACGCCAGCATTACTTATGGACCGCAAAACGAGGTGTATTAATGCCCCCCCTTGACCCAACAAAAAAAAAAAAAATCCCCCCCTCTGTGTTTTAGAGAAATTGCACCCTGCACACACACACGCACATGCACGCATGCACACGCACACACACAAATACACACAGTGTCCGAAACAGTTTGTTATCTATCCTAAAATAAATAATTTGGTTAATTTTGTTGTCAATGTTGCTCTTCAGTTTGTTAAAAGAGAATACGAGTTTGCCCTCTTCTTAATGTTGCACTTCATGTGGAATTTTTGTTGTTGTTATTTTTATCCAGAATGTGAACCGACAGAACTGATTTGATTTTTGTTGTTTGTTCAAAACTACCTTTCAGGGAAAAGTGCAATACTAATGTTTAAAATACATTTAGTAATATTTTATTTATTTTATTTTCTATTTGATTTATAGCAGCAGAATTATATTATTCCTGTTTTCCTACATTCTATTGTCTCCAAAAATTGGGGGAAAATGTTCAAAAATTCATAATAAATGCATTAAAGACATTTTGAGGGGTTTTGTTTCTTCCCGTGCCGAACTGAAAAAAAACACAACAACAGTGTCTTTCAAAACTGAAAACGTACCAAACCTAAAATTTTCTGTACCGTTACAGGCCTAATGTCCATTAAAGGAACAGTAAGTAATTCATTTCTATTTTTCTTCCTTTACCTTGGTTTCTCCACTTCCTCTCTTCTTCAGAGCTTTGATGCCCAGGACAACCACACTGACGACGATGCAGAGCTCCAGGTGTGACAGGATGATCAGGACAATGTTGATGCTTCTCACCATCATCTGGTGGAACACAACAACCACAGTCACCCACCAGAGTCATTTCAGCTGCAACCTCAGAGTTAGTACATGGCCTAACCTGGTACCCAGTGAACCACAAGAATCCTGTATCTGTAAATGTAAGGAAGGGTTTGACATGTAAACTGAACAGCTGATAGAAGGTGACTTTAACAGGGTTCCTACAGGTGTCTACAAGATCAATTTAAGACTTTTTAAGACCTTTTTAAGACTACTTAGAACAGAATTTAATGCCCATTTCACAGCCATACTGGAAAAAATTTTAGACTCCTAGAATTTAGGAAGATGTATTTATTTTACTCCAATGCCTTGATTCCCATTGTTCCAAGATCAACTGATTTAATGCACAAGGCCCAGTGAACTTCACACACGTTCCCCTCCACTTGTGTCAGCCAGGTCCAAAATGATCTTTTCTCCAACCAGGCAGCATTAAATTTGTACTTCCTCATTCTAACTTTTCAGCCGTCCCTTAAAGTTCCCAGTCAGCTTTCTTAGGTGACACTCACATGACTAACAGCTGCATGTGTGTTGGGCTGAAGGTTCTGCGGTCATTCCTCACCGGGGACTGCAAAGTTATCTTTAATTGGTTCCTAAATTCAGTATAAATTATCAGGTTGGAACGAGTGGAACTGAGTCGACTAATGTTACTTTGTTTGCAGTTTGGACACTGAACAGACACATTTAAACACAATACAGCAAACAAGTTTATAGCAACAAAACTGAAGACCTACCATATATATAAAATAGACTTTTTAAAAGGTATTAAATACAGATTTGTAAATTAAAGGCTTTCAAGACTTTTTAAGACCCCGCGGGAACCCTGTCTAACCCGTAAAGACCCAAACATCCATCAGCATTCAGCGATATTAAATGTTTAATACCTGTTGATCCACTAATCCTATCAATCCATGTAAATAATTGGAGTAAAATGCAGTTTGTCATCTTTTTATGGTCATCAGATTTGACCTATTTGGACGTTCAGAGGCTCCATAGTGAATGTGGAAACACAGTCATCTTCTACAACATTGATTCACCAGTAAAACCCATGGAGATGGATCAATGACAGTGGATGGAGACACTGGGTTAATGTTCAGTTAATGAGAGATTGGACTGAAAAAGACACTTTTTCTTCAGTTTTCTGTGATTTTGATATAATAACCTTCAACTTTAATCTGAGCTTCAATGAACATCTACATGATTAGTGGATTAACCCATGAAGACCCAGTGCTATTTTTATGGCAGTTCCCAAATTAATTTTTCTCTCTATTTAACCTTCCTTAATTGATTTATCACCATTTATTGTAATATTATCCTCTGTATTTTGCATGTTTCAGTGTACATCGTGTATTTTTCCCCATATTTAACTAGCTGATCATGTAGCTGTTCATGAAAGCTCAGAGCAAATTCAAAGATTATATCAGAACAGAGAAAACTGAAGAAAAAGTGACTTTTTCAACAAATCTATCAATAACTCTACACAAATCAAGTGTGTCCATCCACTGTCATTGATCCAACTCCACGGGTTTTACTGATGAATCAATGTTGTAGAAGATGACGGTGTTTCCACATTCACTACGGAGCCTCTGAACGTCCAAATGGGTCATATCTGATGACCATGAAAAGATGAAAAACTGTAACAAGTACAACGGAGGACCCAAGTGCAGTTTTAGGTGCTCAGTGAGCACAGTCTTTATTATAAAGCAGACAAGCAACCGACAAGGGACAGACAACAGGTGAACCAGAGACAGGCGATGGGTCAGAAACCAGGAGATCCAAACGAGACCAGAAGGGAGCAGGCAGGAGAGGAGGTCGGAGGACAGAAGGCAGGTCAGTATCCGGGGGTCAGGCGGAGAGACGTGGTCAGACAGGGGCTAGTCGGTTACCGGGGGCTCAGACAGGAAGACGTGGTCAAACAGGCGGGCAGGTGGATCTCCAGGTGGCAGGCAGGGCAGGTCAGGAACTAACAGGGTCAGGATCAGAAAAGCAGACAGGAGAAAACGCTGGAGAGTAACACACGATGGTTGATACAATCTGGCAGAGAACAGAGAAGAGAGAGGTGAATATATACCCTCTACCTAATGAGCCCAGCCGGGCTCACAGGTGAAAGTGATAAACTGATGAGGAGGTGTGACAGGCAGAGTAATGAGGAGGTGTGGCTGAGAAGTAAGAGAGAGAGAGAAAGAAAGGGAGAGAGAGAGAAAGAGCAGAGTAGACAGGGATGTGACAGAACCCCCCCCTCAAGGGACGGCCCCTGACGTCCCAAAACAGAATAACCAGAGTCGGGCGGGTGGAGGGGGTCCGGAGGAGGGTCAGTATTCTTCAGACAGGACCTCTTCTTCAGATCTTGACCCCTCCTCCGCCTCCGAAGAGCTCTCCTCCACAGACGGCGATTCAGGAGCGTGGGAAGGAGGAGAGACCACACCATTGTCTGCGGTGCGACAATGGTTATTTGATGGCTGATCTGGGTGTAGACGGTGAAAATCCCGGATGAGCTGACCATCTAGGATCTGACGTGCTGGGACCCACGACCTTTCCTCGGGGCCGTAACCCTCCCAGTCGACCAGGTACTGGAGCCCCCTGCCCCGGCGCCTAGAGCGAAGCAAATGGCGCACAGTGAAAGCTGGGGCACCGTCAATCATCCGGGGCGGAGGCGGTGGCTGAGAGACCGGCATCAAAGGGCTGTCACGAACTGGTTTTATTTTGGAAACATGGAAAGTAGGGTGGATGCGCATAGCGCGAGGAAGCTTTAACCTGACAGCCACCGGATTTATCACCTTTTCAATAGGGAATGGACCTATGAACCTCGGGGCCAGCTTCTTAGATTCAGTCCTAAGGGGCAGGTCCCGGGTGGACAACCAAACCTTCTGCCCCTCCTGATACTGAGGGGCCTGTGATCGATGGCGATTGGCGGTTGTGGAATACCTAACCGCCGCTCGCCTCAGAGCGGCTCTGGCTTTGAACCATGTCTGTCGACAGCGACGAATAAAAGCTTCAGCCGACGGACAGGATGACTCTCCCTCCGCTGCAGGAAACAGCGGAGGTTGAAACCCATAAGCACATTGGAACGGGGTGAGTCCTGTGGCGGAGCAGGAGAGGGAGTTATGGGCGTATTCTACCCACAACAACTGTTTGGCCCAGGTTGCTGGATGCTGGGACGCCATACAGCGGAGGGTTGTCTCCATCTCCTGATTCATCCTCTCCGTTTGGCCATTGGACTGCGGGTGGAATCCTGATGACAGGCTGGACGAGGCACCGAGCAACCGGCAGAATTCCTGCCAAAACACAGAGGTAAACTGGGGACCCCGATCAGAGACTATATCCACAGGGATGCCGTGTAGACGAAAAACATTTAACAGAATAACTTCAGCGGTCTCTTTGGCAGACGGCAGCTTCGGCAGCGGAATAAAGTGTGCCATCTTACTAAACCGGTCCACCACTGTCAGAATGACCGTGTTCCCTTCAGACTGGGGTAACCCGGTGACAAAGTCTATGGAGATATGTGACCAAGGTCTATGGGGTATAGGCAGCGGCTGAAGGTGACCGGAAGGAGAATGACGAGGAGTCTTGTGCTGGTTGCAGACCGGGCATGCGTTGACGTATTCAGCTGTGTCCTCCACCAGAGATGGCCACCAGAACCGCCGTTGCAGCACTTCTGTGGTGCGCTGAATACCAGGGTGACAGGTGAGTTTTGAACCATGTAACCATTGTAAGACTTCTGACCTTAGATCCTGAGGTACGAACAGGCGGTCGGGAGGACAGGCACTGGGACCCGGCTGATCCTCCAGGGCGGCTTTAACTCGTTCCTCCACATCCCAGGTGAGGACTGCGATGCGGGATGCAGCCGGGAGGATGGGGTCTGGCTGATCACGGTTCTCCTCCCCCACCAGGAATTGCCGTGACAGGGCATCAGGTTTTATGTTACGGGAACCTGGCCGGTAAGAGAGAGAAAATTTAAAACGGGTGAAAAACAAGGACCAACGAGCCTGACGGGAATTGAGTCTTTTGGCTGAACGGATGTACTCCAGATTTTTGTGGTCGGTCCAAACCAGAAACGGAATCTTGGTCCCCTCCAGCCAGTGCCGCCACTCCTCCAGCACTAATTTCACCGCCAGCAGTTCTCGATTACCGATGTCATAATTTCTCTCTGCTGGTGATAAACGCCTGGAAAAAAAAGCACAGGGATGCATCTTTTGATCATCATCTGCTCGTTGTGAAATGACAGCCCCCACCCCTACATCAGATGCATCCACCTCCACCACAAACTGTTTCTCTGGGTCCGGAACCCGTAAAACGGGTGCTGAGCTGAAGCGCTCCTTCAGCTGACAGAAAGCCTTTTCTGCAGCCGTGTTCCATTGAAACGGAACATTAGAGGATGTGAGGGCAGTGAGAGGAGCGGCCACCGTACTATAACCCCGGATGAACCTCCGGTAAAAGTTAGCAAATCCCAGGAATCTCTGCAGCTGCTTGCGAGATTCAGGGACGGGCCAGGAGGTGACAGCTGATACCTTCGCTGGATCCATCTCCATCTGGTTCTGCCCCACGATGTATCCCAGGAAGGAGACTGATGTGACATTAAACTCACATTTCTCTGCCTTCACAAACAGAGAATTCTCCAGGAGGCGCTGCAGAACCGCCTGGACATGATGCACATGCTCCTGCTTGGACTGAGAAAAGATCAGAATATCATCAAGATACACAAATACAAATTTATTTAACATATCACGGAGGACATCATTGATGAGTGCCTGAAACACGGCTGGAGCATTGGTTAGTCCGAATGGCGTCACTAAATATTCGTAGTGACCAGTGGGGGTGTTAAACGCCGTTTTCCACTCGTCTCCCTCTCGGATCCGTACCAGGTGGTACGCGTTCCGGAGATCCAGTTTAGTGAAGATGGTGGCGCCCTGCAACAGTTCAAAGGCTGAGGAAATGAGAGGGAGAGGGTAACGGTTTTTTACAGTGATGTCATTTAATCCTCGATAATCTATGCAGGGTCGGAGGGTCTTGTCTTTTTTGTCCACAAAAAAGAAACCAGCACCAGCGGGGGAAGAAGATGGCCGAATAATACCAGCAGCCAAGGCTTCATTGATATATGTCTCCATGGCCTCTCTCTCAGGAGCGGACAGTGAATAGAGGCGGCCCTTAGGGGGAGTTGTGCCAGGCAGAAGATCGATGGCACAATCATATGGACGGTGCGGTGGCAGTGAGGTGGCCCTGGCTTTACTGAAAACCTCCCTAAAGTCATGATACTCTGACGGAACACTGGACAGATCAATGTCAGAACAGGAACTAGCAGGGGTTTTTGGACCAGGATTCTGCTGGAGGCAGATGGACTCACAGGCGGGGCTCCATCCCAGGATGGACCCTGTAGACCAGTCTATATGCGGGTTGTGCCGCCGAAGCCAGGGGTAACCCAGGATTAGTGGGGTCTGAGGGGACTTTAAAATGTTAAACTGGACTGTCTCATAGTGGTTACCAGATAGAAGCATGGGGATCGGCGAGGTCTGATGGGTGACCGTCCCCAGAAGGTGTCCATCCAGTGCACTAGCAGGTACTGGCCGGGACAGAGGAATCCGGTCCACGCCCAGCTGCTTCATGAGCCCCTCATCGATGAGATTGACATCCGCCCCCGAGTCTATGAAGGCAGCCAGAGTGAGAGGACCTCCAGCTAGCAGAAGCTGGACATGAAACAGGGGTCGGGAAAAGGAGGCGGAGACCTGAGACCGAGTCAGCTGGATACCTCTCCTGGCTGTTAAACCCTCCTTCTCCGGACACCCGGAGACGTAATGTCCAGCCTGACCACAGTACAGACAGAGGTCATCACGGCGTCGACGTTCCCGTTCCTCCAGAGACAGGCTGGCGTGCCCCATCTGCATGGGTTTCCCCCCATCCGTGGCTGAGGGTTCTGAGAGGCGGTTGGAGTCAGCAGGTGGCCCAAGACGACGTGCGGAGCAGCCCTGATCCATTCTCTCCAGACGTTGCTCCCCTCTCCACACCTGCATACGCCTGTCCAGTTTAGTAGTCAGGTCAATGAGGCCATCGAGAGAGGGTGGTAGGTCGAAAGAGACCAGATGATGTTTAATGTGGGGTGCTAAGCCGTAGAGGAAAGCGTCACACTGGGCGTCTGTGTTCCAGGAGCTAAGTCGGGCCTGGGTTCGAAAGTCTATTGCATAATCTGCAACTGAACGACTCCCCTGTTTTAAATTCATAAGTCCTCCGGAGGTGTCTGGACCCTGTGACACGGGTCCAAACACCTTGCGCAGCTCATCAGAAAAAGTCTGAAAAGAGAAGCAGGCGGATGTACCCTTCTCCCATTCTGCAGTCCCCCACAGTCGGGCTCTTCCAGTCAGGTGGTTTATTGTGAAGGCCACCTTAGCAGCTTCTGAAGCAAACGTGTGGGGTTGAAGAGCAAACAGAATAGAACAGTTCGTCAGGAAAGGGTTACATCCCTCAGGGTCCCCGGAGTAACGTTCTGGTTCCCCTACCCGGGGCTCTGGCGTGAAATCAGACGACGAACACGGATACGGAGCCGGGGGCGTTGGATCAGGTACGGGAGACGCCTGCTGAGTGATGAGGACTGCCAGCTGGTGGACCTGCGCAGCGATAGCAGCTACTCCCTGCTCCACATGGTCCAAGCGAGCCCTCTCCGAGGTTCGGTCTGCTGGGTCCATTTTTTGGCCAGATTGTACTGTAACAAGTACAACGGAGGACCCAAGTGCAGTTTTAGGTGCTCAGTGAGCACAGTCTTTATTATAAAGCAGACAAGCAACCGACAAGGGACAGACAACAGGTGAACCAGAGACAGGCGATGGGTCAGAAACCAGGAGATCCAAACGAGACCAGAAGGGAGCAGGCAGGAGAGGAGGTCGGAGGACAGAAGGCAGGTCAGTATCCGGGGGTCAGGCGGAGAGACGTGGTCAGACAGGGGCTAGTCGGTTACCGGGGGCTCAGACAGGAAGACGTGGTCAAACAGGCGGGCAGGTGGATCTCCAGGTGGCAGGCAGGGCAGGTCAGGAACTAACAGGGTCAGGATCAGAAAAGCAGACAGGAGAAAACGCTGGAGAGTAACACACGATGGTTGATACAATCTGGCAGAGAACAGAGAAGAGAGAGGTGAATATATACCCTCTACCTAATGAGCCCAGCCGGGCTCACAGGTGAGAGTGATAAACTGATGAGGAGGTGTGACAGGCAGAGTAATGAGGAGGTGTGGCTGAGAAGTAAGAGAGAGAGAGAAAGAAAGGGAGAGAGAGAGAAAGAGCAGAGTAGACAGGGATGTGACAAAAAACTGTATTTTACAACAATTATTTACATATATTGATAGGATTAATGATCAACAGGTATTCAGTAGTTTAGATCAGTAGATGATTTTGGTCAGCAGTGGATGTTTGGGTCTTTATGGGCTAAACATAGGAAAATGCCTGATTTACACTGAAAAATTGCAAAATACAGAGGATAACATTATAATAAATGCTGATAAATCACTTCAGAAAAGTTAAATAGAGAACCAAAAAAATAAATAAATAAATTATATATATATATATATATATATATATATATATATATATATATATATATATATATATATATATATATATATAGGAAGTCCCACAAAAGTAGCAGTGGGTCTTTATGGGTTAATGACACTTGATCTGCAGATCTACGTGAAACAAAAGATCACAGAAGTTTCCAACAGGATGTTAGAAACTCCAAGGATTGTGGGGCCGCACAAGAATATATGACTTCAGGTGTAGAAACTGTACGTAAAGATGGATGGGATACTAATACATTTAATAACACATTTATCACAGACCGGAAATCGATTGTCGTCCAAGTAGTAATCAGAGTTGCCAGTGTTGATGCTGTACAGGACAATGGATGTAATGGCAAAAGCAACTCCTGCCAGGTTCAGAATCACATTGGCAATGACCTGAAATACAGGACTTGTCAGTTTATTCACAAGAAATAAGATAAAACTAAAAACAAAAGCAAAATAGGCAAAAAAAATTTATAAATCACCAAGCCTCTGGTATAAAAGATAAATATTTCTGCCAACAGTGAAATGACATCTTATATGGTGATACTGATATTGGTTAATACACATGCTTGCATTTCTAGTGTGGAGCAGAACACTTTCTATTCTATTCTATTTTATTCTATTCTATTCTATTCTATTCTAAGGATATGTCATCAGTGTAGAACGGCCACAATATGAGAACATATTAACTGGTACATTTTGGTTTTGTAAATCCTTTTTTCATGTTTGTTCTGGTGTTCTTGTCAAGATGTATTTTTCTTTCTAATGCTTCATCCATCAACTCAGAACAGACTAAATATCACCACCAAGGTATGGTCTGTGATTGTCAGAGTGGGGGGGGGGCAGCAGTCCATGATTATCCAAGTGAAACTGACACTGAAAATGCTTTACTAGTCCTCTAACTCTCCGGGCCAACCCCACCCCTGGGAATGCTGGGCCTTATGAATTTGTCATGTTCACCCTCCCTCAACGGTGGCCCAGGCTGCAGGCCCCAGTGTTAACACCAATATGTCAGGACTGAGGGAGTAAATGTGACGTTCCTGTTTTTAACTTAATTTCCCGTCATACAGCGTGCTACTGCGCTTCCGTGGTTGTAAGGCTATTGTATTCCAAAATGACTAATATCTCTGAAAATATTGGTCCCATCAACTTGCCGAGATATTTAACGTGGAGATGGGACTATTCCTCAGTTGTAGGTACCAAATTAGCCAGTTAAAAAGGTCTAAATTTGTCAGAATCGTGCCGATACACACACAGACGCTCTGAGACCCTTCCAGTATTATGATATAGATTATTTAAAGCTATACCGTATGATGTGGCATTTTTACACTTTTCTTTTGTCATCTTAAAATGCTCCTAATATGTGTGTGTCAAACTAAAATGTGAAAGAAATCCACCAGGTATTGAAACTAAAAAATGTTCAATTCTCATATATTGCTCATATTTCTGTGTTTGGATAGGACTGAAATGCACATGTGGAAGGGAAAAAATGGATTTATTAACAGAAACAACAACTAAGGGGAACAAACAGGAGCCCGGTGAATAAAGGATGGAGATAAAAGTCCAGTAGTCTGGTGTACTGGACTCCACAGATAGGTCTGCACAAAGCTCAGCTTTTATGACTCATACACGTACATGTACTTGGTGTCACACAATGTAGGATTATGTAGAATGACAAATGTATGACTATGAAACTTCAAATGTCCACGGAAAATTTGCGGAGGCTGCGCAATCACAGTGTGCGCACCCATCCCCTGGGCACCTCATCTTCCAGCTGATGAGGTGCAGTGAAGACACTGACCCAGCCCTGCACAGACCAGAACCTTAAATACAGGGTCTACTGATGAAACAGGAGCCACGGCAGGTGGATGATGTGTCTGATTACTGAGGGAGGGGTCTGCGGACACGCCGAAGCGAACTGGACCTCCACCTCCACTTCCACCACGTGCATCAGGTGGGAGGAGGAGAGCGTCAGAGCTCAGGCAGAGGGAAGCGGGCGGGGCTTTGGAGGGAGGCGGGTTGTTCATGTTGAAATTTTTACTAAGTGCTGTGAGAAATGCCACATCGGTAGGTATAGCTTTAATGACAGTGTGTATCATCCATCACTGTTAAAAAAATGAAACACAATATGCAATACTGTATGGAGTCACAGGAGTGCCAAAATTAAAAGGAAATAAATGTGGAAATAAAAAGAGAATCAATAAAAGAAATTTGGAAATAAAAAGAGAATCAATACAAGAATCAATAATAAAAAATATACAAATGCAGTCATATCATTGCTTTTGCTTATTCCATTTTGACATTGCCTTTTCCATTTGCGTTTTGACATTGTCTTTACCATTTGCGTTTTGACATTGTCTTTTCCATTTGCGTTTTGACATTGTCTTTACCATTTGCTTATTGTCATTGCTTTTACCTGATGGCTCAAGCTGTCAATCAAATGGCTGTGGGCGGGTCTTTCTGTCCAGGATAACTAGTCGATACCTGATCAGACGATTCCGGCTTGACAGTGGCTATGCAGTAGCTCTGTTTATGTGTTAGCTCTCAGTGCGGGAGACCAGAAGTAGCGTCACGGACAGGACGTAGACACACATACACGTGTCAACTAGAACCATGTCTGCATTCGTCAGTGCAGATATTTCTCCAAGACTTTCCATTACATCTTCCACCAACCTTAAAATATAGTCCGTTGGAAAATTTTCCTCCACATACCGAGCAATTGCTAATAATTCTCGTTGAACGCCTCTTCTCAATTCGTCCACATCAACCATATTTAACTTTCCCTCTTTGTACTACAGATAAATGTGTATGTGCGTCTACGTCCTGTCCATGACGCTACTTCTGGTCTCCTGCGCTGAGAGCTAACACATAAACATAGCTACTGCATAGCCACTGTCAAGCCGGAATCGTCTGATCAGGTATCGACTAGTTACCCTGGACAGAAAGACCCGCCCACAGCCATTTGATTGACAGCTTGAGCCATCAGGTAAAAGCAATGTCAAAACGCAAATGGTAAAGACAATGTCAAAACGCAAATGGTAAAGACAATGTCAAAATGGAATAAGCAAAAGCAATGATATGACTGCATTTGTATATTTTTTTATTATTGATTCTTGTATTGATTCTCTTTTTATTTCCAAATTTCTTTTATTGATTCTCTTTTTATTTCCAAAATTATTTTATTGATTCTCCTTTTATTTCCAAATTTCTTTTATTGATTCTCTTTTATTTCCAAATTTCTTTTATTGATTCTCTTTTTATTTCCAAATTTCTTTTATTGATTCTCTTTATTTCCACATTTCTTTTATTGATTCTCTTTTTAATTCCAAATTTCTTTTACTGATTCTCTTTTTATTTCCACACTTATTTCCTTTTAATTTTGGCACTCCTGTGATTCCATAATACTGGAGTGTGTAAGAGCATTTTCAAACTGGAAAGTCTAAAATAACTTTGTGTTTTTACTGTTATATTTGTTGTGCTGTACCTACGGCCTAACTATCATCCACACATGCTCAGTCTTCCTGTACTTGACATTGACTGGTTTTCAGATGGACATGTGTCTGATGTTGGTGTGTTGTTAATTGCACTCATTTGTGTTGTTCTAGAATTGTTTCAAAAGTGTTTTTGCAGCTCATAAATTAACAGAACCATGGTTTGGGTTGATCCAGTATGAGACCACCTTTTTTGGTTTGACCAGACCACCTGTTTGGTCCATGGTCCAGGAAACTGAACATGTATGAACATATGAACATGCTGACCAAGGCAGGAGTGAAAGCACCCTGAGTCTTGTGTGAAAACTGCTGTTTGTCTAATTTCATGAATCCATGCCATTCTCATGTCTGGTGCCTTCATATGTGATGATACAAGTGAGAAATACAAATATTAATGTCAATAAACAACAACAAAATGTCCTTTTCAGGTAATATGAGCATGTTATACAGTTGAACCACTCACCAGACATGGACTGGGGAACTTCTCGGATAAAATGCACATGATTCCAAAGAAAATGAACTGGAAAAAAGATTTCAAAAGATTGATGATGGTTTCACTTCAAATTACAAATTCAGATAAAGAATCAAAATAAAAATACAGCATCAGCTTGCTTACCAGTGCTCCGAGCCAAAACGGATACCCGGTATATTGCATTCTAAAGGTCAAGTATTCACCTTGAGAGCAGAGGATGGCTCCAAGCCCGATGTGAAGTGCTCCAATCATGATCTGCAAAGCCTGCAAAAGGAAAAACATGAACTACAGGGTGTCCACAAAGTCTGTTTACAATTTAAAAACATTATTACAAAAGCAACTGATGAGAAATGTTAATCAGTCAATCAATACAAAAGCGGGCGACACGGCGGTGCAGTGGTTAGCACTCGTGCCTCACAGCAAGAAGGTCCTGGGTTCGATTCCAACACCAGTCGACGGGGGTGGGACCTTTCTGTGTGGAGTTTGCATGTTCTCCCCGTGTCTGCGTAGGTCCTCTCCGGGTACTCCCACGTCCTCCCACCATCCAAAGACATGCACTGATAGGTTAATTAGTTAATCTAAATTGCCTATAGGTGTCAATGTGAGAGTGACTGTTTGGCTCTAGGCAGGTGTACCCTGCCTTCGCCCTTAAATAGCTGGGATAGGCTCCCCGTGACCCTAGTTAGGATAAAGCAGGTTCAGATAATGAATGAATGAAAATTACAAAAGCAATTGATGAGATATGTTAATCAGATTTGTTCTCAGTAGTTTATGAATTTTTAATCATATTGCATTTGTGTATTTCAGGTACCCTGTTGATGAAATAGGTTCTGTTAAACAAAAAAATGATTACTCCTCAAGAAAAGACTCCATGTGTATCATGGTTTATTGAAACAAAATCGAATACAAAGCCTGTGTGAATGTGTGGAATCATGTGCGATCGAATCATTGGTCCATTTTTCTTCAATGAGAGATCAAGTATTACAAATGTTGACCTTTGACCTTTTGACTGAATGTGCATCACAGATTTGTCTATTCATTTGCTTTTGCAATAAATTTTTTGAATTGTAGACAGACTTTATGGACACCCTGTATATTATCATTTTACTTAAGTTAGCAGTATTAAAGTTAAATGGGAAGTAAAGCTGTTGGACCACTTTGTCTCATGATTTCAGGGTGCTTTTAGTGTTTATGTAAAACATTTTATTTTATTTTTATTTCATTATTTTCTTGTAAAAAGAAAATAACATGAAGCTCCAGTAAACCTTTCACTCATGCTTTGTGTATTTGTAGTGTGTGACTGACCCCCAGGACTGACTGAGACGTTCCCTGGAGCCTCCGAAGGGGCTGAGACACAGAGCAGCACACAGGGCTGTAGCAGAGACCCTTGAGGATCTGACACAGTGGAGGACAAGCACTGTTGGGGTCAGAGGTCAACGTGAAGACGGTGACCCCGTTTGCTTTTGCCACGGTCACAGACATCCTGTCAACTCCTGGAAACTGCAGGAAACAAGACGATTTAGAAACTTTGGCAACTACACACACATACTGAGTTCTTCACAAAAATACATTTTAAATATATATATATATATATATATATATATATATATATATATATATATATATATATTTTTTTTTTTTTTTTTTTTTTTTTTTTTTTTTTACAATACTTTGCAGGACCTGATGCTGCCCATAATTTCTGATGAAAAGCAGTCCATTAAGCTAAAGTTGCATTTCACTTTAATTGATAAATGACTTCACTTAGTTTCAGTTATTCTGGTTTACTTGACTTAAAAATAAACTACATGAGCTACTCAAAACTGTTATATCATCATTTACCAAACTGAAATACACCGAGTTATATGGAGACAGAAATAACATTTAAAAAAGTTAAGTGACAATTTTAGATGATTTGGATGATTCTAAGAGTCTATAATTAGGGGCCGTATAATTAGGAAAATTAAGTTTATATAATATTGTAAAATCAGGTTGTTTTTACATTAATATGAAATTATGAATCCATCTCTAAAATCAATTTTATTCCTAATGAAGTAATCACACTAAGGTGGTTTATACTGATACTGTCACTGCACAAGCAGTACTGTTTACATGTATTCCATTGTTGTGGGACGTGGTCAATACCTAGTTCACCACTTGGATTTCTTGTGAAGCATGAAATGTCTTGGGCAGAACAAACTTTGTTCCTGTTTTTGCCACCACGAGAAGACAAACATATTTCTCTGTTCTCCTGAAGTAGATTGAAGTAGTTAGGGAAGAGGCCTCGCCTTCAGGGACCATGTGTCACAGCTGTCTGTCAGTCAGGGCTGACACAGTGTAAATAAACATTCATTGTTGTAAATACTCAGCAAAAAAGCCATGCTTTACTGCATTTTAGAATAATTTCAAACAATACATGCTCTCAATTAAATACTTTGAAAAGCGAAAGGCAATCAAAATTGTTGAAATCTGTACTTCCCTTAATATATTCATCTGAACTTTGACACCCCCCCAGTATGAGTTGGCATACTTCTTTTTCTTTTTCCTATCTATCCTCTCCTCTTTTTCTTCTCTCCTTTCTTTTGATACATGACTGTAATTAAGCACTTATATAATGTCTTCTATTGCAAATGTTTCTCTTTTGTATATTTGATATGAAAAAAAGCTATTTTTGTATTGTAAACTGTGCTGTTCTTTAAAAAAACAAAACCTGCAGTGTAAATAAGGCTTCTGGGAAGTGGGAACCATGGGAACAGCGCAGGGGGCGTGTCCAACAGTGACACACCAAAACTGATGCTGAAACAGAACCGAGGTTCTCTGCACTGAACAGACTCCAACACAAACCACCGTCATGAAAAACACAAACTCATATCTGAACAATTAGAGAACATTAGGAGATTCTGCCCTATTTTCCTCTTAGTTCTGTCCATAAACTTTAACTGTGTCAGTGAAATGTGATGCCCAGTGTGATGGGATGTTTTGGCCTGGGGCAGCACTCAGCCTTTTCTAATAGAAGACATGTTCAATACAGCAGATGACACACTCCTAAATAATAACACGTATTTTTCTCACTGTAAACACACTTCTCTTTCATAATCATGATGTCGATTGTTTCTAAAGTGATATTCCATATAAATGCATTATTTCTGCAAAACACACACTAATAAGTGTCCAAACTAACTCGTCAGTAAATGACAGATTCAGGAGTTCATAAAACATTCCGGTCATCTGTCACCTGAACCAAACTGTTTCAGTTACTTACCTTTCACAGCCTTGTGATGCGCAGATTTTTACTTGAAGAACTGGAGAAGAGGAAATATCCAACCTCAGCTTCCTCCTCCTCCTCTTCTTGTTCTTTGTTGTTCTAGCGGGCGCCATCTAGTGTTAATGTGCAGTACTGCAACTACTATGACGGAAGTAACTACCCCTTTACAAAAAGAAAAAAAAAACTAAAAACTATTAATAAGCCTTTGATCAACCCACTTTACTTTAGATCAGGGGTGTCAAACATGCGGCCTCGGGGGCCAAAACCGGCCCACCACAGGTTCCAGTCAGGCCCATGGGATGAATTTACAAAATGTAAAAATGACTGAAGATATTAACAGTCAATGTTGTCCAATTCATTTTTGTTCAGGGGCCATAACATACAGCTTAATGTGATCTCAAGTAAAATAATAGAAAAAAATAACATATAAATAATGACTGAAAATGTTCTTCTTGGTTTAATGAAGAAAAAAAAAAGACATTATGCTTGTAAATAATGACAACTCCTATTGTTTCTTTTTTTAGTGCAAAGAAACCCCTCAGTTAAATTCTTTAACAAAAAATATGAATAAACTGAAATGTCTAAAGAAAATTAGGTGCAATTTTAACAATTTTCTGTCTGTTACTAAATGTCTTTTGTATTTGTAGATCCACTGTGATCTGTCAGCTGTAATATGTAGATATTTGTACAAACCTGTGAGGACAGAGGGAAACAGGAAGTGTTAAAAAGCAAAAACAGTATACAAACATACATACAAATGTACATTGCAACACACCTGCAGGGAAAGAAAGAAAGAAAGAAAGAAAGAAAGAAAGAAAGAAAGAAAGAAAGAAAGAAAGAAAGAAAGAAAGAAAGAAAGAAAGACAGGCCGAGGGTTAAAGCAAAGACAGAGGTTGGGAAGTTCCACACATATCAGAGACATTGTGTAAAGCTCAAGCGTTCAGCAAATAATATCCATGTAAGTTAACACCCAACTGGTTATAGTGAGCTGGAAGAGCTGACTTTTCCTGGTGAATGTCGTCCTTGAACCTTCATGAAACAAAAGCGTCTTAAACATTAGTAAGAACCACCACCACTCAGACCCACATTTTAAACCATGGGGGTCAAACTCCTTTCAGTTCAGGGGCCACATTCAGCCAAACTCGGTCTGAAGTGGACCGGACCAAGAAAATAATAATCTACAATCTACAAACTATCCTCTAAAACAATGTAAAGAACATGAAGAACCTAAAATTTCTTAAGAAAAATAAGTGCAACAATATTATACACAAATCCACAAAACATTTAGTAACAGGCAGAATATTTGAACAATTCCACTTCTCTGAGGCATTTCAGGTTATTCACATTTTTTCTGATGGTTTGTTTTAGTGTAAATACAGGAAAATTATATGGAAATATTTACATTTACAGAGAGATAAAAGTGGAGTTGTGAGTATTTACAGGTTGTTATAATAGTATTTTACTGATCTGACCCACTTGAGATTGAATTGGTCTGAATGTGGAACCTGAACTAAAATGATTGTTAATGAGGGACCTCCTGAACCACTATGAACCCCCCAGACCCCTCAGGTCATCTGGATCCGGTCTGTTGTCAGTTCCCAGAGTCAGAACCAGACCCGGAGAAGCTGCGTTCAGCTTCTATGCTCCACATGTCTGGAACAAACTTCCAGAAAACCTCAGATCAGCTGAAACACTCAGTTTATTTAAATCCAGGTTAAAGACCCACCTGTTCTCAGCTGCATTTGAATAGTTTTGAATTCATCAGTTCAGATCTGGACTGTTTCTTTTAAGCTTAAAGTTTTTATCTGTTTTTCTATTCATGTTTTTTTTTCTCATTGCTTCCCTGCTGTAATGTTTTTAATGTTTTACGTAAAGCACTTGGAATTGTCTTGTACATGAAATGTGCTGTAGAATTAAACCTACCTTGTCTTGCCTTAATATCTTAGTGTAATTTTTGCAGGTCATGAATTCATCCCACGGGCCAGACTGGACCCTTTGGTGGGCATGTTTGACACCCCTGTTTTAAACTATTACCAGCTGTCTTAAGGTCTGGATTACATAGGATTTACATGTTAACTGAGCAAAGATCAGGCATCAGAAGGGAAAATACACACAGGCTGTAAGTTTTGAGGAAAATGCTGCATCTGGAAAGTTGATCTTCCTGTAGGATTCACAGCTGGGCCAGAAGTCCACACCTGGATTTGATAAAACAAATAGTTCAGATCCTTCCACTGGGTAATTCCTGCAGTAATTAATATGTTTCAGTTCTTTAACCCTTTAACTGATGAATTGAGTAGGTTCTCATTTCTTGAACAACCATTAGTTTGATACAGAGCATGAAGCTCAGACTGTTTCAGCTGACAAAGGTCATGTGGTCTGATGAGTCCAGACTGACCCTGTTCCAGAGTGATGGACACATCAGGGTGAGAAGAGGTGGATGACATGAATACCCATCATGCCTAGTGCCTACAGTAAAAGCCTGTGGGAGCAGTGATATGATCTGGGGGTTCTTTAGTTGGTCAGATCTAGGTTCAGTAATATTATGTGATGAAATAATAATGATGGAAATCAATGTGATGTTGCAGAAGTTTATCGAAATAATGTGTAACGTTATCAAAGTAGAAGGCAATTCAACGACACATTACAGTGTAACAAGGCTGTTAAAGAGCAACAACAGTAAAAGAAACAGTCAATATTATGATACATATATTTCTTAGAGTAAGTATTTTAAAGAACATGCTAGCAGAACTCTTGTTTTTCCATAGAATACATGCAATTCATGCACAAACATGACATGAAGTTATGAATGAATGAATGAATAAAATCTTTATTTCGAGCATGTAGACAGTGAAATCAAAACAAAAATCAACCAACAAAATATATATAAAAATAAATATATATAAGTACTGGTAAAAAATGATTGATAAGCAAACAAACAACAAACAAACAAACAAATAAATAAATAAATGTAGTAATAATAATTATAATTAAAAAAAATAATAATAATAACAACAATAATAATAGTATAAAAATATCACACATCCTTTTTCCTATATACACTAATGTGACAATACCCACTTACAACTTATCCTACCAGATATTAATAAAAACTAAAACAGACAGACAGACAGACAAAACAAAAAACAAAAAAACAAAAAAAAAAAAAAAAAAAAAAAAAAAAAAAAAATATATATATATATATATATATATATATATATATATATATATATATATATATACACATATATATACATATATACAAACAAACAAAAAAAAAAAAAAAAAAAAAAAAAAAAATATATATATATATATATATATATATATATATATATATATATACACATATATATACATACACATACAGGGTGGGGAAGCAAAATTTACAATGAACATGTAGTTGTTTTTCTCAGCAGGCACTACATCAATTGTTTTGAAACCAAACATATATTCATGTCATAATCATACCTAACACTATTATCCATACCTTTTCAGAAACTTTTGCCCATATGAGTAATCAGGAAAGCAAAGGTCAAAGAGTGTGTGATTTGCTGAATGCACTCGTCACATCAAAGGAGATTTCAAAAATAGTTGGAGTGTCCATAAAGACTGTTTATAATGTAAAGAAGAGAATGACTATGAGCAAAACTATTGCGAGAAAGTCTGGAAGATACTATTAAAGAAGAATGGGAGAAGTTGTCACCCGAATATTTGAGGAACACTTGCACAAGTTTCAGGAAGCGTGTGAAGGCAGTTATTGAGAAAGAAGGAGGACACGTAGAATAAAAACATTTTCTATTATGTAAATTTTCTCGTGGCAAATAAATTCTCATGACTTTCAATAAATTAATTGGTCATACACTGTCTTTCAATCACTGCCTCAAAATATTGTAAATTTTGCTTCCCCACCCTGTGTGTGTGTGTGTGTGTGTGTGTGTGTATATATATATCTATATCTATATCTATATCTATATATGTATATATATATATATATATATATATATATATATATATATATATATATATATATATATGATATAAATACATATAATATTCTATATTGTCCTATACAGTAATATAGTAATAATACATTCATATATCCACATTTAAACTAGATATTATCAACACATATGTGGCAAAGCCCCACTATGAAAAACAACTGGATTCCCTCCTTCAAGCCCGTTCCTCTCTGTATTTTGTAAAAATCATTTGTTATCACGGGAAACAGACAAAAATAGAAAACAAATTTGATAAGGTGCACATTTCTACCCTCATAAATCTTAAAGCGCAAAGAAGTCTGCAGGAAAAGACAGAGACAGAGGCAGTACTGACTGAATTTATAAAGTATAAATGCACAGTGTTACAGCCCATAATAAAGCAGATTTGGTTTAGACTGCAGGGTTACTGGGGACGTCCTTCAGCAGTGGTTTGTAGAACTCTGGATTTTCAGTTTCCTGAAAGAGAAAATATCAGTAAAACGTACAATAAAGGAAGAGTCTGACATTTTATGGAAAGCAATTATTAATGATTTTAATTTGTTAAAATGCAGAGAAGATGGACATAATGTTTACACATGTCCATTAGGCCTGTAACGGTACACATACCAAACTGAACCGTTTCAGTACACACCTAATCGGTTTGGTACACAGCTGTACTGAAACGACACAGTATGTTGAGAAAAAGAAAAAGTAATGAAAGACATTGGTCAGCGCAGAACTTTAAATCCGCAAAAGTTCCTCACAGATATATTGAAGGAGCGCACATTGACCTGAAATATGAAAGATCATCTGATATAAGGTAAAAAAAACAAACAAATATGATGTCAACCTGGAAGGAAGAGACTGAAGAGCTTCCTCCATCATTACAGTCCTGTTTGGGATCACTTCGGGTTCAGGTGAAAGACAACCGCCTATGTCCAGTAGTTCTCAAACACTTACGGGGGTTGGACAAAATAATGGAAACACCTTCTATGATGCCACAATGTTAGGTGTTTCCATTATTTTGTCCAACCCCTGTACACTCTGTCTGTCAGTCAGTCTGTCTGTCTCCCACAGGCACGCTGTATAATAGAAGAACAGAACCCAGGAGTTGGACGCTGAAAGTATGTAAAGTTTCACTTTCCTTTCACGCCAGCATTACTTATGGACCGCAAAACGAGGTGTATTAATGCCCCCCCTTGACCCAACAAAAAAAAAAAAAAATCCCCCCCTCTGTGTTTTAGAGAAATTGCACCCTGCACACACACACGCACATGCACGCATGCACACGCACACACACAAATACACACAGTGTCCTAAACAGTTTGTTATCTATCCTAAAATAAATAATTTGGTTAATTTTGTTGTCAATGTTGCTCTTCAGTTTGTTAAAAGAGAATACGAGTTTGCCCTCTTCTTAATGTTGCACTTCATGTGGAATTTTTGTTGTTGTTATTTTTATCCAGAATGTGAACCGACAGAACTGATTTGATTTTTGTTGTTTGTTCAAAACTACCTTTCAGGGAAAAGTGCAATACTAATGTTTAAAATACATTTAGTAATATTTTATTTATTTTATTTTCTATTTGATTTATAGCAGCAGAATTATATTATTCCTGTTTTCCTACATTCTATTGTCTCCAAAAATTGGGGGAAAATGTTCAAAAATTCATAATAAATGCATTAAAGACATTTTGAGGGGTTTTGTTTCTTCCCGTGCCGAACTGAAAAAAAAACAACAACAGTGTCTTTCAAAACTGAAAACGTACCAAACCTAAAATTTTCTGTACCGTTACAGGCCTAATGTCCATTAAAGGAACAGTAAGTAATTCATTTCTATTTTTCTTCCTTTACCTTGGTTTCTCCACTTCCTCTCTTCTTCAGAGCTTTGATGCCCAGGACAACCACACTGACGACGATGCAGAGCTCCAGGTGTGACAGGATGATCAGGACAATGTTGATGCTTCTCACCATCATCTGGTGGAACACAACAACCACAGTCACCCACCACAGTCATTTCAGCTGCAACCTCAGAGTTAGTACATGGCCTAACCTGGTACCCAGTGAACCACAAGAATCCTGTATCTGTAAATGTAAGGAAGGGTTTGACATGTAAACTGAACAGCTGATAGAAGGTGACTTTAACAGGGTTCCTACAGGTGTCTACAAGATCAATTTAAGACTTTTTAAGACCTTTTTAAGACTACTTAGAACAGAATTTAATGCCCATTTCACAGCCATACTGGAAAAAATTTTAGACTCCTAGAATTTAGGAAGATGTATTTATTTTACTCCAATGCCTTGATTCCCATTGTTCCGAGATCAACTGATTTAATGCACAAGGCCCAGTGAACTTCACACACGTTCCCCTCCACTTGTGTCAGCCAGGTCCAAAATGATCTTTTCTCCAACCAGGCAGCATTAAATTTGCACTTCCTCATTCTAACTTTTCAGCCGTCCCTTAAAGTTCCCAGTCAGCTTTCTTAGGTGACACTCACATGACTAACAGCTGCATGTGTGTTGGGCTGAAGGTTCTGCGGTCATTCCTCACCGGGGACTGCAAAGTTATCTTTAATTGGTTCCTAAATTCAGTATAAATTATCAGGTTGGAACGAGTGGAACTGAGTCGACTAATGTTACTTTGTTTGCAGTTTGGACACTGAACAGACACATTTAAACACAATACAGCAAACAAGTTTATAGCAACAAAACTGAAGACCTACCATATAAAAAAAAAATGGGACCAATGGCCCTGTAGCTTACCGGCCAAATTAAAAGCTTTGGGAAATGTATCCAGATGCCATTTCTTATCCCCCAGTTATGTGTATTACTATATTACAGAAATAGCCCATGTTTTGGTCATATTCCAAGCAGATATGTAAAAAATTCAAATTCCAACTTGATATCATTAGGCCTTTTCCCACCGCAGGAACTTTTTCAAGAACTTTCTGTATTACCCTGAACTTTCAAAGTTCCTGGTGCGTTTCCACCGAAAATTACCCTGGTAACTGACCCTCCCCCGGCCCCGAATTTACCCCGAAGAAGTTCCTCTTACAGAGGTAGTACTTTCCAGATTACCAGGAACTTTAAGAGGCGGGGCTGTGTGCTGGAGAAGGCTGAGTGGTGGATTAGACTGGCAGCATTTCCACATTCTGTTCACCGCCAATATTTAACTCATTTAATTTCCACAAGCTTTGTATTTTGATAATTCGGAAAATGGACCAAAAGAGAAGTTACAACAAGTGGACGGACGATGAGGAAATTCAGACGGACTTTGAATCGCCAACATGAAATGAGCGAGT